>NC_139912.1:19640232-20840232 GCF_905171665.1 Trachurus trachurus | reverse complement strand
CCGTGTAATTATCCGCCGCTCCTGCAGGTCAGCCGCAAAACCCGTGTTGACGTTTGAAGGTTGAATTGCTACAATCAAAGTATGAACACACACACGCACACGCAGCCGCTCCCTCCCCTCCACCGCTACACACACACACACACACACACACACACATGTACACATTCGTCCGGTTTTGGATACCTTTCGTTGGCACAACCGTCCTACTGTATCTCAATTCAGATTCCCCTCACTGCAGGACTCTTAATGGTCCTTCCTACAATATGTTCAGCTTTTGCTTAAAATGACAGACTAATTAGTGCGGGGCAGAGGTGAGCGGAGTAGCCGAGATCCTGACCCGCGGCGGCTTCCTTGTTCTCTGTCATCATCACCATCAAATTGTCACCGGTTTCTCTCTTGTCACGACACGAGGCTTCAGAATGAGATGAATGGAACAGCCTAAACAGTTATCTTACTTGTGTATCTGCCAGCCGCCCTTCTCTCTTTCTTCACTTCTGTGCATGACTTTGAAATGGTATCAAGCTGAGGGGAGTGAATAGCTCCTGTCCCTGGTCTATCAGTGAAAATATAGGATCCTACATTGGCTCTGATTGCTCATGTCTGCACCCACTGTGGCCTTACTCTGTTAAACTGGACATAAATCTACCGGCGTGACCTTCCCACCAGTCAGACCTGTTATTTTCCCCTACCTGAGCCGGGGAAGGGAAGCACCGGCAGTGGTCTTAGAGCTGGAAAGGGGGCGGGGATGAGCCGGTTCTGAGGAGGAGGATGAGGAGGTTTTGGCAAGGGTGTGTGTATGTGTGTATGTGTGTGTGTGTGGTGGTGGGGGAATAAGGAAAGTGATATGAGACTCCATCCAGCAAGCAGTTAGCCACAGATCAGCCCTGGGGGACAGCTAATCGATGGGGCTGTCGTCCAGCCTCATCATCTAGCCAGTGCTGGCCCAATTTCCCCCTGATGAGCTGGAGGCCACAGTCTAGGGAGGCTGGAGGAAGGTTAGAGTAGAGGGGAGCAGGATGGGTGACAGTGCAGGGGAAGGTCAGCGCTGATATAGGGAGGAGGCTCCATGCTGGAGCTTTGAAAGGAGAAACTGACACCAATTGGGTTCAGCACAGCTAAGCTCAACCACTGGTGCCTTGTATGTCACGAGTAAGGCTTGTTAGACAGGGGCCTAATAGGCAATAAGGGACACAGTTGTCACTTTGTGTATGATTGGTGTTGAGGACTCGGAGCCTGTGTGCAGCCAGCCTATACTGGAGAACACAATTCAACGATATAATCCGGGCACTATGGGGACAAATCACAAAGTAAAAATGACAAAATTCATACAAATAAATGCCAATTTGTCTCTGTGCATGGAGATAATAGGGAAGTGCTTCAACCCATAGTCAAGTTCATACATTTTCAGATTCTTCTTTCAGTGCCTGCATTTTAAGTCTGAACTCATCATGATGGAACACTGTGCACATTATTAGTTTATATTTAAAGGTCATATATTGCATAATGGTAGATATCATTGTCTTTCCTGTTTATTAAGCAGGTCTAGGTTCTATATTAATACTGTAAAAGTATCAAAGCCAGTGTTCAGAAACTGAGCCTTGGAACTGTCAGATAGAAGAGAGAGATGTAAAACTACATTAGCTTTCATTACTTAGAAAAACATAGATATCATTATATGGATTAACACTTATAAAACAAAACAGTTAAGTAGAACATGGGACTTTAGAATTACATTTTAAAACTGAAATTTGAAGTGGCATTTTTGAATAGGATAGCCTTTTAAATCTGAGGCAGCATTTTTTCGGTGAATTCTCAGGCCAGAATTGTATCTTTTATGTAACTTTAGTTTGTTTTCTGCTTGTAAGCACAAGCTCTGAGCACGATCTTTTGCCACAACTGACTGGAGACTCCTTTATTGCCTATACACCAACACAGCAGGGTCATATTAAGGAGGAAGGTGCACGAGGTCTAACATGACAGCCTCAGAAACACGACATCTGAGCATCATACAGTAGATGAAGAAATGACAGCGATAATAAAACAGCGGAACATTCTGCGGTGGATGTTTAGCGCTAAGTGGAAGCAAAATAAATAAAAATCGACTCTTTTTTACAAATGTGAAATGATATTTTCTTACATTCGCCTCCCTCAAGAAAACCCATCTCCAGCGTGTCCTTGTGCCGCTGTTGTGTCGGTTGCCCGGCAGCAATCTGCCAGGGAAGATTTACAACATACTGTTACAATTAAGCATCAGTGTCGTAGGGCCAAGTGTTTGTGAACCTGTATGCATCCTATCAGTAATTAGATTTGGTGCAGTTGAGACTATTTTCTCTCTTTGACAATCTCCCTGTTTCTTCATTTGAGTGGAAAGTGAATACTCTAGTTAACACGAGCCCCCGAGGCAACTCGCTGGCATCGCAATACATCTTTTAAGTGTGTGCCTGTGGAAGCCATTCTTTCTCTTCCTCCTACAACAATAGGTCTCTAAAGACTCATTAGTCACAGTCACCTCTAAGTAAAGGAACATGGAGGGAAGAAAGTGAAGGCAGCACAGGTACAGGGGGTTGGGGGGGGGGGAGAGACAGCACCAGCAGAAGCCGACTGACTGTAAAAGCAGAAACCGTGATACGACCGCACACTGTATTATTATTATACATGTGATAACAGATGTGATGTTAAGGGAGACCGATAATGAAGGCTGGGCCAGAGCTAGCTCCTGTGATGAGCGCTGAGCAGTAACGTGTGTATAGGTACAGATGGGTGACATAATAAAGGAATATCTATCTGAGCCTGGGTGAAAAGAACAAAAAAAAAAAAAAGTGGAATGTAGCCTATTGATTGTGAAAATGTGAAAAGAATATAAAACATACGCTGTGTTATGTTGTCTCCAGATTACTACCTAATTTCACACCGGTGTTCGATCCGGCAGCGGGCATGTTGTGGCATCTGTGTGCTTCAAATGATCTAGTTCAGAGGATACTGTATGTCTTATGAAGGGATATGTGTGTGTTTGTACTGTATCTGCCTCAGTGGAAGAAGAGTAGGTGAAAAGACTGCCATCATTAACTGAGACACACTTTCAGGAGAGTCTCTCCCCAAAGCAGCCAAGGAGCATGTGAGTCAGCCAGCCTAGATCCAAACCTCAGAGTCACTGCCCACAGCTAAGATCCTTGTGATTTTTTTTTTTTTTTTTTTTTTACATAGATCAGGTATTGTGCTCATTAACGACCATCTCAGCAAGTCTGGAGAGGGAATTGACCAATCACAGCTTTGTGGGTGGAATTAAACACAAGAGGTGTCTGAAATCTCAAGATTTTGCAGCAGAGAAGAAATAACTAACCATAATTTACCATCTTTAATTTTATTTTACAAATGATATCCCCCCAGGCACAACCAAAATAATCTAATTAGTCTGATTACAAGTAGTCTTATAATGGGACTAATCAGAACAAAGCTATAATGCAGGCTCAAGGAGGGTCAGCACATTGATTTGTTAGGCTTTAACCAACAATAAAATTAACTGCATATTTATATTGTATATTTTCCACATCAATATGCATTATATATTTTTTGTAAGATTGCATGCTATTCCTTCATACTCATATTTAAAAATGAGATATGAGTGATAATAAAACCTTAAAATACACTCAGTAAAGCAAATACTGAAATGAAGGTTTCATAGTGATCTGATATCCTGTGTAAATGCTAAGCAAGCACAGTGGGCCTTAACTCAATATCTCTATTCATTCAGGGGAGCTGATGAAAGTTTGAAGTGGATGAAAAGCTCCTCAAAATGTATGAACCAGGCTTCATTGCAGTTTTTATAGGCTTATACCGCTCTATTTAATATAGTGACATTGTATCCTTATTTGTTCTATCAGCAGTGAGCAACACAAACTAGCTGATATTCAGATGTTGATTGAAAGTGTAGCAGCAGCAAACCAATATATCAACAGGCCCTAATAGAGCTGGATAGAAGATGTTACTGCAATTGTTTGCAGGGGAAGTGGAAGTACTAGGGCGTCACAAGGTCTTTTATTAGACATGCCTGTGATGGGCCCAGCGTAATATCCTCATCATAATTGGTGCACATATGTCACATATGCTGTTGACATTTCACCGAGCAGAAACAATTTGGCTGTGTGAAATAAGTGCAGGGCAGGGATAAGAGCTGTGGGAAGAAAGGGAGGAGAAGGGGGGAGGGAGAGAGTGACAAAGAGAGAAAGAGAGAGTGAGTGCTACTAGTGGAGAGGAGGTTTAAAAATATATAAATAAAAGGAGATAAAGCTAAAACGGGAGTGGGCACGGTGTCAGTAAAGACAGACATTAATAGATTGTGGGAGAGAACATGTCATTTAAACAGGACGTTTTTATTAGAGTGAATGACACCGTTTGGTAAAACAGGGCTTTGCCTCTGCTCACTGTGTCACACAGCTCAGATGAATGGACACCAGTTGTCTATACGTCTGCTAATGAAGGAAGAATCTACTGAGAAAAACATAGATATTGATTTCTGGTTGATTTTTTATTGTAACGCACTGAGTCTGCCTTGTGCATGAATGCACTTTATAAATAAAGCTTGAATTTGAATTGATAATCTTGTATTGGATTGATAATAATCTTGTATATACAATTTTATAATCAGTCAAAGTTAATACTTTCAAAGCCATCCATTAAATCCATTCTTGTTGTGCTGTTTTGAATAGGGAGCTTTTAGGACTAGGAATGTCATAGGATCATAGGAGAAGTTAAAAAATCATGTAATGAAAAAAAAATCCTATGGTTTTACTTGTTTTTCATCAGACATAGGATTTGAATCTCTAATTTATTTCTGTGAGCAGCTATTGGGATTTTTCAAGTTTATGTTAGCCATTGCTGAAGTTCAGCTTTAAAACAACAACAAAAAGCTGCAACGTCTGCCTGTCACTGGCCCATGCAGCCATTAATGGGCACGGGTTTAAAAAGAAAAGTTCTTCCTAATGGGATGATTGCGAGTTTCTTTGGACAACGCTTCTAAGAATGAGCGGGAAAAGGCCACTTCATTTAATTCCACTTGTACTGAGAACGTTGGCAGGTTGGTGTCCTTAAAACCAGCAGGAGTTACCCACCCAGATACCTCTACCTTTATACACTTTATCCTCATTTCATCCTTCAGATTCCATCCATTCCTACGCGGAACGTGAAAGCTTTACATCATCTTTCTTTCCAAAAAAAAAAAAAAAAAAATGTCATCTCCTCCTCAGAACATTTGGCTTCATTTCAAGAAAAACACACCATTCTCACACTTTTTAGTATTTTGTGCCAATACCTACGGTGCATTTGAATCCTGCTAATTGGTCCCAGGTGGATGTAACAAATCATGCTCTCAATCTGCCCTGCAGCCCTGAATAAATGCTACAAACAGCCCGGGCTTGTCAGGTAGCAGAGCTGCATCCATTGTGTGCAGCTCCCAGCACTGAACTCAGCAGTCTTGACATCCAGGGAAGTCAAACGGAGGCGAGACTCACTGTCCCTGTGAGTTTCCCCCACCACCACCACCACCACCACCACCACCACCAGCAGCAGCAGCAGCACCAGCAGCAGCAGCCCTGCTCAGCTCCACCACCACCACCACCCCCCCTCCCCGGTAAACACTGGCACCGCTGCGTTTCCGACCTTGTCCAACCTGCACATTGAGAGAGATAAGCAGCCCTCAGGACAATACAGCGGAGAGTTACCACTCTTACGTGTTCAACATAATCTCCACTTGGTGCTGTGCTAAAAGGTCAAGCGTAACTGTGGGCCCCCCCGGCTGGAGCAGGACAGGATTGCCGTGGTCGGTTGGGGGGTTTCTGTTGTACTGTAGCTGCAGGTGGAAAGGAACCCTGGCCCCCGAAACAGAGATAATTCCACTTGTACACACCGGAGCCCCCCCCCTATACCCCTCCACCCCACCCTCCGCTCAAACTAACAGCCAACCCCCAAGCCCTGCATCTCGCCCCTTGTAATTGAGTTGACTGTTTCCTAGAGGAGAAATCCTTGTCTGTAGCGCTGCAGCTGAAGGGGGGGGGTAACACTAGCTACGGCAGAGATTCTGCACTATAGCCGGGGAGCTAGCGCTGCAGCCGGCTGGGCCTGCTAGCCTACAGCTCAGTACTAATGATGAGATTCTACCTTTGATGCTTATGTAAACCCCCCCCCCGCCCCTCCTCACCTCTTTTTTTTTCTCTCTTTCTCTTTGTGTGGTGCAGGTTTTGTGTGGGAGACAAGTTTTTCCTGAAGAACAACATGATCCTGTGCCAGACGGACTACGAGGAGGGGCTGATGAAGGAGGGCTACGCTCCCCAGGTCCGCTGACCCCCCCACCCCACCCCTTACAGACCAGCGCGGAGGAAGAGGAGGAGTGGGAGAAAGGAGAGATACCGAAAGGAGAGCTTGCAATCACACAACAAAAAGCACTATTGCCTCCTTATCCATCTCCTGTCCCCCACATGTACATAACTAAAGCAAGCCTCCCTGGGAGGGGAGGGGACACATTCTGCTGTACAAAATAGCCATAGAGACGCAGGGGAAGGCCATGGAAGCATACAACAACAACAACAAACTACGACTATGAAAAAAAATAGTTTGTCCATTTCTTTGTTTGTGACTGACGGATGCTGCCTCTTCCCTTCTGGCCAACAAACAAACAAACCGGCTTCAGAGCAATTTCTAACCAACAGGTGTTCCTAATTGTTGGGGGGGAAAAAGAACGTTAAAAAAAAAACAGCAAAAAAAAAAAAAAAAAAAAGAACACCCAAAACCCGACTTGTCTCATTTTATCTGACAAGTACAGACACTGTCCCGCCTGACTGCACAGTCCAACAACTTCTACTTGAATCGAAAAATACACTGAGGTATTGTCAATCAATGTAATTTTGCGATGAAGACCTTTTTACTGTATGATATCAGATTAAAAACACGGTGAATGTAAACTGAAGAGCGGCAAAAATAACGCCTTTTTTGGATGATTGATTTGTTGCAGTGTGTGTGTGTGTGTTTGTGTGTGTGTGTGTGTGTGTGTGTGAGCATGTGGATCCCTCTTCAGGATGAGGACTTGTCCGCCCTGCAGTCTCACAAGGCTCGGTCTGGTCCGTGCAGTCCTTACAGTTACCGTACTGTAGGATCCCAAAGCTGATCACATGGGTTGTGGACATGCTGTCACCTCACATTGGCTAACGGGCAAACAATCAGACAGTGTGATATAATCACTGCTTTTTTTTTCTTTAATGGATGGATGAGATCTGTAACCGCTACGTCACCCCAAACACCATCGCGCCATTGTGCTGTTAACCCCATGATGACTCGAGTCGTGCTACATTCTGTACGTTTGTTTTTATTCCATAACTACAAGAATGATCGGCTGTGCAACAAAGAAACCATTTGTTCGCCAATGTGTTGATAGTTCAGGATGTTGTGTTTTCAGCTTGTTCTGCAGCCCCCAAGTGGCCAAAAAAAAAAAAAAATTCAATTAAAGCAGCTTTAAATGTTATGGACCAGACTGCGGCCGTGTGAGACGTCTTTAATGGGGTGAAGAGAGTCAGATCCATTCTTTAAATGCATTCCGTCAGAGCTACTTTCAGCAGTATTTGGGCAACCTTGGGTTTGGACTCGTGGACTCCAGACTCTTGTTCTTGTGAAGGAAGGCTGTGTATTTTTTTGCTGGAAACAGTCTTTCTATTTATTAAAAAAAAAACAAAAAAACATTTGCTTTCACACTGGTCGAAGTTAAAAAACACGGGGAGGTTCTCGTATGGTTGTTGTAGCGATGGTAGGGGGGTGTAGAGATGGGTCTGGGATGGTTGGGGGGTTGGTTACTTTTTGTACACTATTTATTTGATAAGCATTCAGTGTAATCACCAGTTGTCCAAAGTTTGGCATTGTTTGACATGCTGGTTTACTTGAATCCAATTGTTGATTTTTCTCAATCACTGGATCATGATGGCTGTGTAATTTTAACGCTTTTTAGGTTCAGTTAACCCGTTCCTCTCCGACAGGTCGCTCACACGACGACGCGGTGACGCCCTGCTGCAGAGCGGCTCCATCCTTTTCAAATCCAACAAACCATTGATATTTCTATATGAAACGATCAGCAGCTGAGTGTGTGCAACAGCTCGGCAACATTTCTTAGCTGAAAAAGAAAAGATCCTTCTCTAATTTGTAAATTATGGGTGTACATAAAAGAAATATTCATTTTTGCTTGCTATTGTACAATGATTTCTTTTTATGTGTCATCCAGCATGAGATGTTTATTTTTAGGACAACGCTTGTAAATACTGTAATTGTAATAATTTTAAGCACAAATGTAATACAGTTTTATTGTGTTACCAGTGAGTGTGGCGTCCTTTGTCTCTTCCTGTTTTGTTTTTTTAAAGTCTCAAGGCAGAAGTTTACATCTGAGGACACTTTGCACTTTCATATTTTATACATCCATTTAGAAGTCACCATGTTTACTGAAGCAACTAAGGTTAAGCATCAAGCTCAGGAGCGCAGCATCGCATGCAAACCGCCAGCCACCAGAAAGAGCCCGTTCCCCCCCCGTTCATTACCCCAACCAGCAAAGCATGTTGCAGCCTGTGATATATGATTGATCTAAAGTGCAATCATTTCCTCGGTTTATTGTCTCTGCTGCTTGTAAAATGCCCTTTTTGGTTTTGTTAAAATGAAAGGGAGCTCACAAAACATCAGAGTGAAGAGCCTCGGTTCCAGGGTTGAAATCTCCCATTCAAATGAGATCTTCACACATTTTTCAAATCCATCTTTTGTTCGGCTCTAAAAACACAATAGGCTTTCATCTTGTCATAGTAAAAAGTGGATTTTCTATTTTGGTACTGTCATGTGTCACACATGGAACAAGAGGAGAAAAAAAAAAACACTGCAACACTTCATTTATACTTTGCCATTAGCCGACTTCAAGAAGGGGGTGCCATCCATCTCCTCATGGGTTATTTCAACTAATTACCTGGATTTCAATTTAGAATCATCTGGAATGTCGAGGTAAAACATTTGGATTAAAGTTATTGCTCTCATTAGCGAGGTGCTTCTAAAGTGCCCTGTGAAGTTTGTCGACACCACATTACAGAGCATAATATCCAGGCCAATTAAGCTAATTGAATTTCCTTATCCACAGACACAAAGAAGAGAGAGAAACTCTTTGATTAGGCTCAAGCTGTTGAAAGTCCTTTAGTAGATGAAAACACCCAGAGTAGATGGAGATTACAGCCTAGTCAAATTAAAAGAAAGTGTGGCAACCATATGAAGAATCCTCACTAACGGCAGACATGTGTCGTGTGTTATTACGGCTGAGCCACCACCACCCCCCCCAGACTCAGATGTTAAACCCCGAGTCCCGCTGCTGATAATGTGACATCATTACTGCCATGTTGTCTGTGGTCACAGGGATGATGCAACACAATGTGATAGTCATCTGCACCATTACAACGTATACAGCCTAAATGAGGGTGGTGTTTCTGACAACCCAGAGCAAATGTATCTTTGGTCGGCCTGGGAGAAGCTCACTGTGGAATACTTCGCAATGGTGCAATGGACATAATATTTTCATGGCTTGTATATGGCAAGAGGAGTGGGTAATGGAAGCCAGTGCTAACTATTAGATAATAATAATTTTTTGGTTATTCAGAATAATCCAAATATTGTATTTATATGTAATAATATTTATAATAAAATCAACATTACCAAATAATTTGCCATGTATATCAGATGGTGCAACAAACATAATGATAGACCATTTTTTCATGGCTTGTACATGGCAAGAGGAGTGGGTAATGGAAGGCAATGGTAACTATTAGTTAATATGAGCTATTAGATTTATAACAAAATGCCCTTACCTAACCTATATAAGTTCACCCAAATCACAGGGTTTCAAAATATCAACACAAATCTGAATAATAATTTTTTTTAAAGGAGTTCTGTATTGCATTCAAAATATCCACATATTTTTCTGTAAAATGTCCAGGTTACTCTGGATACACAGGACTGAACACATTGCCTGATACAAAAAGAATACCACAGACTTGAACTGAAATGAAGTAACAAACACAGCTGCCACAGTGACTAATCCATAGATCACATTCAGTTGTTATGAGTATTCAACTGTTTTACTGAACAACTGAGCATTATAACATCAATGACATTATTTCATCTCTCATGTCAAAGTCTTCCTGGATTGTACAACACTCCTGTGTTGCGCTAATTACTCTGGCTCAAACATCACTGCCACCTTGTGACCTCCGTTAGCAACTGTACCTAATTATAATTCACACTTAAAACAAATGAAATAATATCTAACCTCTTTAGAGGAATGAATTCATGTAATCAGAGACGTAACCTTTGCCTCCTTCTATGAAGAGAGTGCAATTGAATTTGCAAAGATATAGAACTTGATATAGTCCCATCTGAATTGTGCATGGAGACACCGGTTCCTTGATCAGCACAGTATCTGACATAGCATCTTCTTTCCTGGACCAGATCTTCCTCCTGTTCAGGGGTTTCTCCAGTATGGGCAGATCAGGGGCCTGGATTATGTTCCTTTTTCCCATAGATACCGGGAATTGGGAGTCACGCAGCATTCTCTACCTATGGGGATCTTTGAGGATTGACTGGCATCATGAAAAGATTTAGGTAAGACAAAGAGGACATTCTGCCACTTGCAAATTAGGCCAATGTCCAGAAGATAAGGTTCTTCTTGTCCATTGGTGGGTGCTCTTCAACATGACAGCTCCTCAATGGTCAAGAAAAGCTTTGCCATTGTTTTTCCCGGACTTCTTCACTGATTGGTCCAGGCTCTCTCAAAATCCTCTCCATCAAGATGTTGACCTCTTGACACTTCTTTGAGAACAACCTTTGAGAAATGTAAGGGGTTAATCAACTTGTTTGGAGGCTTGAGGAGTGAGGCTGACAGGGCCATGGGTCACACTATAGGTGGACAATGCTATGCCCTCTGGTCTCTTGGTCTTGACAAAAAGTGGACCTGCAAAGTCTTCCCATCATTTCAATGGAAGATGATTCTGTTTTGTCAGGCTTGAGGGATTCAGTATTTGTCTCCTAGTTGCCACGATTAGTGTCTCTGATACCTGAACACATCACCTGGTCATGACTATGAGAAGAGTCTTTGATTGGATGGCAGGATCCATGGACGCTTCACGTTGAAAGTAAAGTCTGAATGTTCCTTCTTTCCTCCCACACTAGACTAAACAATCATTTTTCATTTAGAGACACCGTCTTGTCTCCGTCTTTCTGAGTGCTTTGTACAGTTTTTATTGCACTCATTCTTCTTTGGAAACCTTGATTTTGTGTTTACAAAATCTGTTGTCTTTCAGCTTCTGACAGCTCCTCAGCTGTCAGCTCCACCAGCCTCCTTTCTTCTTTTTTAGAGCAGGAGCTGTTGATAAATTGTTTGATCTAGGCTGTGACTCTGAATGCAGTTTTCAGTTCACTGTAACTCCCCAGCTTGAGTAAAGCACCTGGTGATGTCTCCTCTGTGGTTTTCAGCTGGACCGTCTGGGACATTTCTTGACCTAAACCCGGCCTTTATCTCCTCTTAACCGAGCGCTTCATCAGATCACTGGCTACACAGTTGAATTCCATAGTACAGGCTTGATCACCATGGCTCCTCTTCTTTCAGTTTTGAGGTTGTCTCACCTCTTCTGATGAGATCAGCTGGGTAAACCTTCCACTATCAGGTGACCAGATCTCTGGTGCAGTAAGTGACTTTATCTCCATCACTCTATTAACGACAAACCATTTCTATTTCAGCACCTAGTTATAGTTATAATGATGATTCCGACAGAATGAAGTTTTAGTTTGACTACATGTTCAGTGTCTTTACCAGTTTGTTCTCCTAACTACAACCAAACCCACATTAAAGGGATAGTTCAACATTTTTGGCAAATTGGCCCATTGCCATAATCCCTATAGTCTTTGGAGTAGTATTGTTACCTTTAATTGTCAGTGCAAGCTATTTTTAGAACGGCAGAGCAGAGTCACTAGCTGCCAGAGCTATGCTACGGAGGCTGATGGGATTTATTGGTTTCCCTCATCGAACTCATCAAATACACAATCCAATGAAAAACTGCCCCCGAGGGGAACACGCATCAGCGGTTTTGTATGAATTGACCTCGAAAACAACTCTGTCTCGCAACGTTTCGTTATTATCTCATAGCGTGGTGAATGTGTAGGTCACAACTTGTCCACCAGAGCGTTTTAGAGTTGTTGTATTTGATGAGTTTGATGAGGGAAACCAAGAAATTCCATGAGCCTCTGTACCGTAGCTCTGAGCAGCTCATGGCTCTTCTCCGCCATTCTAAAAATAGCTTGCACCGACAATTAAAGGTAACGAACCTACTCCCAAGACTATAGGGATTATGGCAATGGGCCAATTTGCCAAAATGTTGAACTATCCCTTTCACTTAAAGTAACTGAGAGAAATTTTGCTGATCAGGAAATAAGCTGTCAGGAGGAGGTGGAGGTTCTTCATGTTCATTAAGCCAGTTCCATCGGTTTTGGGGGTGACTGTTGGATTCATCTGAAACAGGTCTGTACACCACTTTGGCAATAATCATTGAACACACAGTTGTGTACTTCAGGTACAAGTGTGAAGTCAAAATAACCTTAACCCTTGGAATGTGTGGTCCACACATACAGAGGTTCATGTCAACAGTGGACCACCTGGAGATTTGTCTATTAATGTTTCCTGATGGTAACCTCAAACAAGAACAGATGACAGTCAAGGTATGTTTTCCATATTCATTAAGAAATATCTGTAGGAAAGCCCATGTGATGTCTGCAACGAATGCAACTGGATGCAGTCGAATCTTGCTGTGATGGTTGGGACAATGAAGATTTGGACAGGTGTCGTCATGAGAAGAAGCATGGAAAAACGCTCTGGTTGTCAGTTTGTCTTCTCTTATTATAGGATGGTGAAGTATGTAGCGTTTGACATTGCTGCTCTCAGACCCTCCAGTCTTTTCCAATTAATATTCAGATTGTTTTGATGTATCTTAATGATGCATGTGATTGTGCCTCATGTCAGTTTCCTGTACCTAACTGATCTGTCAGTGTCCCCAACCAGTTCCACACCTTTGCAGGGACGCTATTTTCCAGATTATAACTGGTTTGGAATCTGGAAGGTTTTCCTCACTGACATTTTTAATGGATACCTCACTGTCCTGCCTATTATCGTTTGTATGGTGACCAGGGATTCTGACAGTCTCTCTACTCCGACTGACACTATTTTCCAATGTAATTGACAACTTCAGTTCTTCATACTGCCTAAACTTCTAATGAAGGAAGTCATCTTTTCTCTAGCAACTTCTGGGGCTGTTCTCCAGGAAGCTGCATGATGCAGATCTTACTTTCAGCAGAGCACAGCATTTCCAAAGCTTCAGATTATGCTCCTTACTACCACCATTCACCATTCAAGGATTCATTTTACATCTCTGCATGTTAAGTTTTGACTGAGGTTTCATCAGTCAAGTGCATGGCATGCTGTCTGTATTCAACTTCCTGTTGTTGGAAACCAATGTGACCAATCTTTAAATCTGTTTAGCATCATCTTATGTGACCAACTTGAGGACTTGGGGCACATCAAACCTTACATTCTTGTGAATGCAATATATGAAGAACGCCAAGAGGGAAGTTAATTATTTAGCTGAAACATTTACTTGGATTCAAAAATTAACTGGTTGAGTTTGGTGGACAAAGGTCAAGGTCATTGTGACCTCACAAAACAAGGCCATAGCAAAAAAAAATTCAAATGTTAGACTAGTGGCATGAAAAGTGAGGACATTTTACCAAAAAGGTCCAAAAGGTCAAAGGTCAGCTTCGTAATGAAGCTCTTCTCAACATGTCTTCATAAATAAAACAGCTTTCTGGCTGATATTTTGCAGTGCTGTAACTTGAGAACAAAAGTAGAGATGGTGACCATATTTCACATCTCGTGTTCGAGACTTAAAATTGTGGTGATCTTCTGTTCTGGAACGTTTAAGATTAAGATGTGCATGAACCAGCCATGTTTAAGAATTTGTAGGGTTTTTGTAGCATTAGTTAGTTAGTTAGTTCTTCTGTCAGTGAATTTGCGCACTGATCCAGACATCCAGAAAAACAAGAATAACATAGTTTTACAAGTCAAATCAATTTAAAATATAATACAACTTCACAATCCTCTGAATCAAAATGAGGAAGAACTTCAGCCTTAATCTTGACCTTTTTATTGCATTTATCAAGTGTGTACTTATCAATATATTTATCGATTTTATATATTTAGTTCCCTCGTATGTTTTTTTTTTAATGTTGTGTGTGTTGTCTACAATAGGCTGCTCCAAACAAATTGCTCCTTATGGGATTAATAAAGTGGTTTGTATTGTATTGCAGAAACCACACGAAGAGCAACACAGGAGGGATTCAGCTCAAGCTTCTGCTGCTTCCTTCTACAGCCAACATAAATAAATGTGGAATAAGTTTTCTAGTAACAGAAAAAAATACTGGACATTTATTATGAAAATATAATATCTAATAAGAAATGAACACATAGTATTTGTCTGTTTTGGGTTGTCCATCAATGTCTTACCTTAATATAAATTACTGTACTACTAAAATAGATACAACATTCCCTCATCTGTTCTGTTAGCATCACCACTTTATAGTCACTGTACAATCTGTATTTAGCTCAATCACTGCATGACACTTTTATAAAAAAGCCATAATATAACAGATATCGATGCTGCCATCTTATACTGACATCAAGAGCCAGAGTCTGCATAGTAGTGACTGACCAGCATCAAGGTCTCACCCATAAACCCATCAGACCCAATCATGACTCAGTCCCAGCTGATGTCATTGCACTCCTGTTTTATAGCAACACATAACTAATTCAAACTAAACATATTAAACAAGTGACTATTCAGGGTGAAGAACTGAAATTTGTAATTTAAAAAACAAATAGCAGAGCATAGCGTACATAAACCTGGACATGATGCTATAGTGCAGTGAATCATAGCAGCAATATTTCACCTTTAAACTTTTTTAAGCTTTCATGTCACCCATCTTTATAGCCAGCCATTGACATCGTCATATACAGTAGGAAATAGGCTACTGGTAGTACGTTGTTTAGAAATCATAAATTCTTGTTTTACCATGTGCATTGTACCATATTGAACATTTCCTCTACAAGTTACAAGTTACTTGTGTGTGAGCTGAAGCCAGCTTCTTGTTCCCCTGCGTGTGTCTGAAATTTGGGCTATTCCTTCACATAAACACTCAGCTTTACCAAAGGGAAGGCTGAACTGGGAGGCACAACACTGCAAAACTGTGTTTTATTTAAGAGTCTTTATTACAATATAAACCCCTCACAGCTCAGCGGGGCCATGAGCTGTAAGGGGCCGTAAGATGTGTACTCCCCTCCCTCCAGAAGAAAAGAAAAATACATCAAAGTGGAAGAAAAAGCCTGCGAAAAAGTAAAGAAAACGAGAGAGAGAGAGAAACAACTCGGCTGTGTCCCTGGCAGCTACAGCGAACTGACATTGCACAAAGAAAAACAGAGAGCCCGAACTCTCCCACATTAGGGTCCATAGTCATTAAGACCATTTAGAAAAAGCATTAACTGCCAGGCTGTGTATCGTTAGCGTCTTCATTCCTGTGTCACAGCTGACCCTGGAGTAAGCGTTGGGTGTGCAGTTAGCCCTGCTCTCCTATGCCAAACGGCTCCAGGGGCAAAAATAATGATCTTCACAGACATGCCAATGCTATCTGGACCAGATAACACTGCTTTAATGACTCCTTATCCTTTGGCCCTTTCAAGGAGATGGGCGCCCTGGCAAATATATTCCCGTTGTTGGGTCATTAACTCTTTATTGCAGGGATAATGGACTTTTGTATTTTTGGTCTGATTTGAGTGTACTACTCAACAGTAGTACAACCCTCTGAAAGATTACTCAGCCCTCAATAACAATGCACAGCACTCAGGTCACCATTACTGATTCACCAGTCAAAACAAATAATGGCTTTTGCTCTATAAAAAGAAAGAGGCTAACATGAAATCGTTGTATTATTCCTCGGATGGTTATTGTTTGAACCAAAATTATGGCTCTCTGAAGTTGCTGTGAAAGAGCTATCTCGCTAATTACGTAGATGTTCCGTCTGTGGTAGTAATCTGTGGAGCGCATTAAAGCTAGATCCCCTTTAGCGATGTTCAGGGCCGGTCGAAGCCATTTTGGGGCCTTCATCTCAGTCACAATGGAGAGGAATGGGACAAGGAGCAGTAAACTAATTCCGTGTAATGTTCTTTAATTTTTATAGGCAACACTGATAAATATAAACAACAGCTGTGGTATTAGGAATGCAGCTGCTGCCACAGCTCAGTCATGGCTGTCAAAGCTGCTTTCCATCAACTGTCAAAACAGCTGCTTTGACATCCCTCACCAAGGTGTAGAGACATCCCATGCTAAATTTAATATGGGTATTTGTGGTCCCCGCAGAATGTGTCCTACTAAACCTGCTGATGTCTTAAACCTCGTTCCCCCACCACATGACAAACTGCATGACAGGGCATCTTCAAAACTAACGCCTGTATTTATGGGACTTTCTGTGGATATTCATTGTCTATGGGCGATATTGTAGCCTGGTAAATATGGTAGAGCTTGTTTGTGATATACAACGTTGAGTTAATGAATAAATGATAAGGCACCAGAGGATAAACTCTAATCATAATTGATGATTCCTGATTTTTCATTACTGCAGCTGACCAGTATTTGACCTCATTCGCAACAAACAATAAAGCACACTTCCCTTCTTTTCTCACTCATACACACACAACATACCACACACTTCAGACATCATCCTGTATTAATGTTGATAATTTCAGGTGATGTATTTCTTATCTGCTCCATTACAGAAAAAACACATGAACTTCACATGTGGTTTTATACATGTGAAAATATTTGCACATAAACATGTGGTTTTGGCCCAATTCTATGTGAATCACATGTGACATGGTAACACATGTTACCACTTGAAGTTGTTACCACATGTGTTAACATGTAGAGCACATGTGTAAAACATGTTAGCACATGTGGAAAATGGGTTCACGTGTGATTCACATAAAACTGGGCCAAAACCACATGATTCCCATGTGCAAAATTTTTCACAATGTGAACCACATGCGAAGTTTGTGTGGTTTTTCTGTAAGGGAATTGTCTGACATTCATAAATGTAAATGAGAACAACTACCTGTATCTTATCAATTGGGCTGGCCTAAAACACTGTAGAGGTGAACATGAAGAGAGCAGCATGAAGATGGGAAAGAATATACAATACATTGATTTATTGTTATCTCTCCAAAGAGAGGCAATAGACAGTATACAGTCCCACTAGCATGTAAGCAAGCATGTTTGCATGTTCTTGTGAAGAAAGGTGGTTCTTCACTACATGTACGGTTCTAAATATTTTAAAGGAGCGTTATCAATAGTCTCTGGACAGTTGGATAAACCTACAACCAATCAGATCAACAACATGTATGACGTCTCAGGATGGTTGGAAATCTGTCTGAATGGGAGAGGAGGAATAAACACGAGCTCGCTGATTGGTTAGGGTCGCGGTTGGGCTCCTCTTGGTCGCTAACTGGACAGAAAGGTACCATATTCGTGCTCCTCGCTATGACAGGGCAGGGTTATATAAAACCGCATGGTACAATCCAGCTAATATGATCTCTCTGTCTCCTCATTCTGGATCCTCCACTTCTCAGACTTTAGAACTGCACAATGATGCAAATTTGCGTCTCGGAGTTCACCAGAGTTGAACTCAGGAAGAAGCGCGAGGCGAATGATGGCATGACTGAACTCTAAGAATAGCAAAAATCAGTATGTTGTTCACTCTGTCAAACACGTATGTCTAGTAGGCTGTAATGAGCAATGAGCACAGCCTCCCAGGGTTGCCAGAAGAGCCTTAGAATTTTAATTTTCCCCCAAATAGCCTACTTGTGATACCACGCTACATAAACTTGCAAACGTCTATATATTTTTCACCACAGATTGAATTTTTTTGCTTGTTTGTTTTTCTTTATATAATTATCTGGCTAATCTTTATTGTTGTGCTTTACCGTATCGTGCTGTCTCTTCACAAAAAAAAAGCAACCCAGCTGATTATTGACAGTCTAGATAGCAGAAGAAGATGTTGATGTCTCCGAGACAAACAATTAGCACCCCATTGATTGTGTAGCGGCGTCTCAAACACATGTTGGAGTACTAATCTCAGCCAGTCAACTGATCTTCCATTCAGAGAGCAGCATTAGAGCCAGTTATCACCGCTGCAGAATCTGCTTGCCATTAGCCCGGCTGCAGCCAGGAGGGGTTCTGCTGGCATTCAGCTTCCCGGGCCTCAGAAATCTCTTCTTTTGATGTAGCAGGTTAACCTCTAGCAGATGCCCTTTTAGGCCTCTCTCTGCCATTTCAACCATGCAAGGAAAATTACTGCAATTCACCTCCCACACACACCACAGCTGACCAACAGAAGCCATTCGCCGCCATGCTATTTTAAGTGCGGTATACAGCGATAAAAGTCGGCCTCTAGTAGTGCTAAGAGAAATATTAATGCTCTTTTCAGATGGCACCGCTGATGTCAATACCGTCGTATCTCAAACACTGAGAACTCGTTTGTTTGCTCAGATATGATTTATGTTGAATCAAAAGAAGCAGCTGAAGCCGTAGTGTGTTTACTGATCCAGCCACAAATCAAACATCCAATCTGGTCATGCTGCTTCGGGAGGAGGGGTGTGTGGGGTAGGGTGTGTGTGTGTGTGTGTGTGTGTTGGGTGGGTGGGGAGGGGGTTCGCCTTCTCTCCTTCTCCCAGTTAGTAACAGAGATCTGTGGATTTCTGTTTGTTTGTTGCCCTGGTTTCTCCCACTGCCAGTGTCATGGCAATCAAAGCTGGATGCACCCAGAACAGGAGGGGAAACGGTGCCACCCTCTCCATTCCCCCATCGCTGGCATACAGACACTGTGTGTTTACGATGCGCTGTTTCCATATGACCTAATCTCAAACAAATTGGAAAGATGATTGTCATCTGCAGGGGGGCAGGAGCTGCATTATTCTCAACAATAACCTTCAGAAAACCTTTCAGGGGGAAAAAAAAGGAGAGAAAAAAAAATCAAGAAGCGGATTATTCAAAAGGCAATTTTCACCCAGCTCATTTGGTGGAGAAGCATTGTGTGATGAAACGTCTTATTTTGTTGTGTGAAATGGCGGAGGAGACTCAAAGGCACTGCTCCCTCTCTCTCTCCTCCCCTCTCTCTAGAGGATGAGTGTAATCAAACAGGGCAGATGGGGGATCTGAGGAGAAATGTGTGTATCAGCGATAAACGGAGGTGCAGTTTTAGAAAATACAGAAAGCAATAGGCCTCCTACACACACACACACGCTCGCTAACTTTCCAGTCACATGCGTAAGCAGGCAATGACAATCCATCCATCCAATATGTGCAAGAAATCATATATATATATGACAAAATAAGTACACTGGTCAAAAGATTTGAAACACCCCTGTTTTTTTCTGAATCACCAGATTTTAAATCCTAAATGACATCATTTCTTCTTCCCTCTACAAACCTTTCTATCAGACACATGTGAGGGAAAACACAAGCAGACAATCACTATCCCCATGTGGTATCTCTATTGATGCCTGGTAAAGTAAATGTACAGCATTTTTCTTTCAAATGTAGAGGTATAAAGAACCTCAGCGGGGTATTTGAGTGTATGATTTGAAAATAAAGAAGCAAAGCCCTGCTTTCAGGTTTCAAGGTCCAGGTTCATGTGTTCAAGTCAGAGCACCTTGATTACTGGATAAGAAATAACCACTAACCTCATAATTTTCTCTTTTCCCAAAAAGAGAGAAAAAAAACCTATACCTATTTTCTTCTAAGTTCAGTATTATCTTTTTTTTTCTTTTTACTTGGAATAGAGCTGAGGAACCAAAGAACAACCATGACCTTATGGGTTATGAGCGTATTCCAAGCACCTACTTGGGATGAAAGAGATTATTCTGCTTTTAAAACACCCCACCCAAGTCTAAATTCTGTAAGTGAGGTCTCTTCACAATTTGTCCAAATCTTTGAAGTTTCCTGGATTCAATGAGGTGGAGAGATGCATTTTCTGTGGTGGAGCTGAATCATAAAAGCCACGTTCCTCTTTTGTATTTTACCATTATCTGATGTTCACTGATATTTGTTGTCATTTCAAAGTGGTGCCATTTTCCCATTAGTCTGTTTCATGCATGAAGAATTAACATATCTATCCCTGTGCACACAACACGTGAGCCCATAGAGTGTGGAGAATGTCTCACTCCAGGAGGATGAAGGGAACACCCCTCCAGCTTTAGGATGGTTCCCATGGCCTTTGTCCTTACTGACCTGAGCTGTGTCTCAATTCAAATACTTCCATATACTGTCATGTTTGTAGTAGGCCTATACTATGTGCACTATGTACAGTACTTACTTCTATGGTGTGCAAATTCCAACAGTAGTGTTGTCTCAAATCGAATACTGTCTTACCGGAAGTAATGATCACAATGGTTGCCAATGTCTTCTTCTCCTTTTTTGGACCTCTATTGTCGCCCGTCAACACATCTAGTGGCTCATTTTGTTTGTAATTCAATTAGAAATAATGAACACCTTACTCGTACGTTTTTTTTTTTGCTTGTGTGGACCACCTGTTTAGTTCGCTGCCACCGGCACAGGCACCTCGTCAGCAATTGGCCTACCGGTAAGCTGATTTATTATATTCCACTACATAGCCAAGACGGCGATCATTGAGGGTGGGAAGTGTCCATCTTTCCACACTCAACTTTTCAATTTTTTGACCGTTATTAGAGCATCATCCGGGTACTTACTGCATTTTGACATACTTGTCAGTGTGAACACATTTACATACTCAAAATAGTTAGTGTAAGAAAGGAAGTATTCAAATTGGGATACAGCACTGGAGTTACAAAAACTTGAAGATGTGATCTGTTAAAAAGGGGGACAGCCCCTTTTCCAGGCTCTGGCAGGTTGGTGAAAACCTGTACACGAAACTTTCTCAAAGCGTTAGCAGATTGTCATGGATTTCTCTGTCCATATCAGTAGTTCAGTAAAATGTCATGGTAGCACTTGATATGGAGTAGCCTATAGGTAAAGCCAAAGCAGTTATTTCCAACCTGTTTTTGTTTGCTTGGTGTAATATCTTCTTCTTTCCTTTATTGTCCACAATGTGGACATTTGTCTTTGGCTTCACCACATAAAAACACATAAAATAGCACATAAAATCACATGATAACACGCATTAAATAAATAACATGTCATTCAATACACAAAGAAAGAGAGAAAAGGTGATGTATAGCTCTAAAATGTCCTGGAATGCGTTCATGAATTTAATATTGAGCGCTGGTGCAAAAGAACACAAAGTTTCAAAGATATACTTTTCAAAAGGTTGCATACAAACGCTGACTGCTGGACTGGTTTTTGACAGAATGCACCGAAATCATGATATAAATCAGCATAAATGGTGGCAACCTTGCTATCAGCCCAAAAAAAAAAAAAATCTACGTGTTAGAGCATACGACTCAGCTTGTTGAGCAGATGTTCTGGGAGGCATAGCATGCTCTTTCACAACACCTGTTTCACGGGTAACAGTGGAGCCTTGCAGATACTGTGTATCCAGGGGTCTCGTTGCTGAACCATCACAAAAGAGAATCAAATCGGAATTCGGAATGAGAATTTTGCAAATTAAGCCCAGGTGATTTAACTACAGCAACAGATGCCAGCAGACATACGTAACTGGAATGATTTTGATTCAACCAACGAGAGCAGCGTTGCCAGATTTAAAGTGGAGCCCTATGAGCAGAAAACACCTGAGCTGGAAGTAATGGTTTGCCTGATAGGCTGATCCACAAGCAACCTGTCATGTGCCGGGTGTCGCCGAAGTGTATCTGAAAATGCAAACCAGCATAAGGAACAAAGGCTTTTTACACGTAGAGGCCATCACAATGGGGAGGGGGGGGCGACTTCTCAGTTAAGATAGTATTGGCAGCAACAGTTCACAAACAAGCTGGCACAGCACTACAGGAGGCAGTCAAGAAGAATATAAAGCCACAGGGCGGCAATGACGGGCATGCCTCTGAAGCAGAATGCCTGATGTGAAGCCCGCCTTCTCATCTACGTACAGGTGAAAAAGGCATCTTATAGTCTGGCAGGTCCAAGGCTGGTGTTGAACAGTTAGAGCAGCTTTCAAGTCTCTGAATGCAGCTGCCGTTATGTCCGCAGTTCAGTGAGGACAGAGTCAGTCGGAGTGAAGCTGTGAATCCAACTGTGGACGACAATTGCTCATGAAAGAGGACCTTTTCTGCCTTTTTTTGTGTGTGGAGGAGGTGGAGAAAGGAGAAGGTAACCATTTTCCAAAAAAATGTTCACCAGGAAAAGTACCGTAACCCCAGGCTTGGCGAGCGATGCTCCGTGACCTTATCTGGCCTTACGTTACAAGGAGGTCTGTTTTGCAGACTTCCTCTCAAGGGGAGGCCATTAGGAGATCATCAGCATATTGAAGCAACGCGCTTTCAACAGGGGTCATGAGGTCAACAAGCTCTCTCCTCACCACCGCTGCATACATCAGAAGCATCCCCTGGAAATCTCTCCACAGCTCTGTGTCATACACTGCTGACCTTCAGAGATGAAAGCAAAGAGGCACTGGCTATCTGAACGCAACGGAACAGATGCAGCAGAAAGGGAAACTAAACACATCCTTAAAACAAAGTGTCCAAAAAATTGAATCGGATGTTAAGGAGGGAAAAATGGAAGTAACATCAGGTACAATATTAGCCATATTCACAGCGTCGCCATCTTTGCTAAACGTCATCACTCGGGGTGGGAGGACTCAACACCGTCACATAACCGTTGAGCTATTTAATGTTCCGGTGTTCACCACAACATCTGATATCGGCTAAAAATACAAGCTTGTTAGCATCTTCCAGGCTTGAATAACGTGACATGTATCTCGGGTGGGCGTTGACTATCCACAGTTTTACTGCTTTTTTATCTTAACATTACGGCCCATTACGGCATTGCGGCCCTGCTCCATCCGGCGGTCCTGCTCCATCCGGTGGCCCTGCTCCACCTGGCGGCCTTGCTCCATCCGGCGGCCCTGCTCCATCTTTCTTTATTTTTTGTGTCATTGTCATGTGAGCTACTGGACTAATTTGAATTTCCCTCCTAGGGATGAATAAAGTATTCTCTACTCTACTCTATTACATTACAAGCAAGGGTGTCATATCAACATTCACGATACTGTTAGCAGTTGCAGCTAACACAGGCTAATGTATTTTTTTATGAAGACGCCGGCTAACGTAATTGTTTACCCACCCCGAATAGACGTAAGGAAAGATGACGACGCTAGCCTGTGAATATGGTCAATATTCTCAATATAGTTTGTTTGGCCCGCTTCAGGATCGGTCAAGTAGATACATTGGGTTTTTTTGGACTTGCAAGATATGGCTATTCAGGCTGACTGGAGCCTATCCCAGCAGACACTGGGTGCAGGCGACTCTGGATAGGTTGGTGCTCTATCACTGCTCTGACATGTATAGACACACAAACATTCACACTTACATTCGTACCCACTTCAATGGGCCATTTAGAGTTGCCAGTACCCTGCCATGTCTCCGGCTTTCAAAAGGACCCTGCATACGGAGGACCTGAGGTCAGCCGGCCATACTGGGACTTTTGCCGACTCAGGAGGAAGCAAAATCCCTCCAAGTGGAAGTGGCGCACATTGTTCAAGTGAAGAGTCTGAAGCAATCACAATAAGCAGCTACTCAGAGCCAGATAACAAACACAAACAACCCAGTGGGGATGCTAGAGGCGCTCTGCGTGTGTGGTATGTGTGCGTGTGTGTGTCTAACCTGTGAATATTTTATTATCCGCCAGTCAGTATTTATACACTGAGTGGATTACATTACTTTATTACATGTAGATCTGTCTACATCTGTATTACTACCTTCACGTTATAAAAAAAAAGCCGATAAACTCTGGCACAGACTGTTTTTGGTTTTTGGTTCAGATGCAGATGTTTTACACACCGGAAATATAAAATGATATATAAGTACTATATTGTTTCCCTATGGGGACACACTCTATCCACATAAAAAAACATGCATCCTTCAACTAAATCAGCTGGGATGTTTGAACTTACACAGCATAAAACTCACACTCACAAGTTCATAAGTGTCCATGATAATTAATTAATTCATAATTCACAATTTGGTTTAATCTTTTCACATGGATGATGTGTTTGCCTGATTTTCTGTGCAAATATAATTCTATTATTAAATCAAAGTATTTCTGAAATCTAACTAACAATTAATCAATGGGTTTGAAAGTGATTGGGACCCTGCTCCATAATAAAAAATAATCAGGTTCAGTCCTATAAAAGTCATTACAAATCCAATCTATTTTTCTCCATTGTCTGCTTTAACTTGTAATGGGGTATTTATACAGCAGTATTAGTGGTTTTGAAACAAAAAATCTCAATACTTCCTCTTTGTTCTTCACTGTTGACCTCCTCTGCTTATGTTTTTCTGCCTGCTGAGACTGTGATTCAGCTTGGCAAAGTATGAAGTACAGTCTGGATTCAGTCTGGAGACTCTGTCTTTATCTGATCTTTTTTTGGAACTGCTGGACATTAGCGATACAGGGAGAGAGTTTCTAATTTTTCTGTTTCTGGGCACAAAGCCTCAGTATTGTCTTTCACCGGTGACTATGCATGTGAGCAAAAGCTGTTATTTTTAATTTTGCAGCAACCTCAAAGACACGTGGCCGATGGTCCCAGTCTGGCTTTGTTTTTCATAACCCTTCTGTTAGAGTCATCCGCTCTGTCTCTCTGGGGGCAAATGAATCCCCAATTGGTCATTAGCCCTTTGTCTCGCTATTCATATCCAAAGTAAAAGGCAAGACAAAATACTCCCCTCTTTCTTTTGTATTTGATTAAGTGTAACTGCCAGATTGGATTAGTGGAGCATTACCACCATTCTTATGAAAACATTAACCAGGAAAATTCAATACTTTCCTCAGTAGAGTGAACACACAGGCTGGATGATAAGATAGAAAACAATCGCAAAATTAACACAGACTTTCCTCTAATATTCACGGCTGCCTCCATATAACAAACACTTGTAAACTCAGAAGTACAACTGTCAGAATATAATCATTTGAATTTGTACTTCAGTGATTTTTATTACTATGAAAATGTTCTGATTTTCACAGACCTGGGGCCTTTGTGGTGGAGTTGTCATGTTCTCCCTGTCCCTGAATGGGTTCCCCTTGGGCTCTCCAGCTTCTCACCAGTGTCCAAAGACATTCACAGTGCACTGGCATAGGTGTGAATGTGAGTGAGTGTGTGTGTGTTGTTCATCTCACTCCTGTGATGGACTGACCTGCCCTCAGCCTATGTGAGCTGGTCAGCTCCTTTAAAATCACTAAAGTCAAACTGGAATTAAAGGGATAGTTCAACATTTTGGCAAATTGGCCCATTGCCATAATCCCTATAGTTTTAGCAGTAGGTTCGTTACCTTTGATTGTCGGTGCAAGCTATTTTTAGAACAGCGGAGCAGAGCCGCGAGCTGCTCAGAGCTACGCTACGGAGGCTTATGGGATTTTTTGGTTTCCCTCATCAAACTCATCAAATACACAATCCAAAAACTCCAAAACGCTCTGGTGGACAAGTTGTGACCTGCACATTCACCACACTATGACATAATAATGGCACGTTACGACATGGAGCCGTTTGCGAGGTAAATGCAGAGATTGCTTGCTAAAAAACTGCCCCTGAACGCGCATCAGCGGTTTTGCATGAATTTGCCTCTAAAACAACTCTGTCTCGTAACGTTACGTTATTATCTCATAGCGTGGTGAATGTGCAGGTCACACCTTGTCCACCAGAGCGTTTGAGTTGTTGGATTGTGTATTTAATGAGTTTGATGAGGGAAACCAAGAAATCCCATTAGCCTCCGTAGCGTAGCTCTGAGAAGCTCATGGCTCTACTCCGCCATTCTAAAAATAGCTTGCACCGACAATTAAAGGTAACAAACCTACTGCTATGACTATAGTGATTATGGCAATGGGCCAATTTGCCAAAATGTTGAACTATCCCTTTAATAGTTGTATGCAAACAAAGTCTCCTACTTTTCATTCAAATCCAGCTGGTGCATATGATGCTATCAGCGTCATCATCACCTTCTTACTCATAAAGGACTGTTTCCACTTTGCATAACTGATAAGACCTTGTCACCTCTCCTACATGGAGGTAGCAGGGTGTAAATGCTTTAAATGCTTGTGTCACACATTTCTCTATCAATCATACACACAACTGATCTATGATGTATATTTTATAGAAATAAAATCTACAGATTGTAGAAATAATTATATCGAAAAACCCGTTTCCCATACAGGCAGAAACCTTTGCTGATAATCTGCTTTTGAACTGCCGACATATCGTTCCTCACACTGCAAAGCCAGGGACTGGGATGGCATCATGACAAAGTATGAAGCTGATCATCACCACAGAGGACACATTAGCTAGAAGCTCCAACACACACACACACACACACACACACACACACACACACCTCACTCTCTTTCTCTCTCCTTTACTCTTTTGCTGTGGGTGGTATTTTTGGACGCTTTTAAATTCTTCCTACTCTGATTCTTAGACCTCATGATGAGGTCATATCTTACTTACAGATCAGTGATGGATGAGTGTAGGAATAAAAATAAAGTATAACAGTGCAGTGGATGTACCCTGAGGTTCCTGAAAACATATTAGATTAATGGAGGCAGCAATTACATAAAACAAACAGAACGTTCGGTGCAGTTGGAGACTTAAGTTAAATGATTGAATAAATGAATGTGAATTCAATAACTGTGGATTCTTTGCTGCTCTTAATGTCCTCAACCAGTCTCTGTCGGGGTTATGTCACAAATCAGATGCAGGGTGTACATCCTGCAGGAGCTTGTCACAAACAATTCAATGTCTAAGTAGTTTACAATATATTATTGTAACGTGATTCACCCTGCCAATGAAAAATAAACTAGATGACACAATTTTTGCTTTTCCATTCCTTTAAAGGGATAGTTCACCCAAAATTGAAATTTCATTATCTACTCACCCTACGGAGCTACGGAACAAGGAAAGAAAATATACCCCCAGGGTAGCCCGAGAGGGGGGGAGGATGAGCAACCCAGCCGGACAGATACAAGGTTAACGACCAACAGCAATGAACAAACGTTGACGAGTAGTGAGTGCTTGTGCGGAAAGATCTGCAAGAATGAGAAGGGCCTGAAGATCCATCAGGGACGGATGAAATGCAAGGAGCGACTGCAAGCATCACAATGCACAGGTCTAGTACCTGGTGAGACAGAGGAGGAGCCGAGCCGGGAAGCACCCCACAGAGCTCAGAGCCTCCAAGTGGTGCGGACAGTCCCTTCAACCAGGCAGTCCGAGAAGAGAAGGATCAGATGGCCCCAAGCCTCCAAAACAGCAGAGTGGCAGAAGTTTGATGAGGATGCAGATAAGGTGCTGGAAGCAACAGCCAAAGGGGATGTTGAGAGGAGGCTTCAGACCATGACGACCATCATAGTGAGCATGGCAGCAGAAAGGTTTGGAGTTGAGGAGGAAAGGAGACCTAAGCAGCCTTACACCAAGAACCAGAGGGCGGTCAAAATCCACAACATCAGGAAAGAGCTGAAAGCCTTGAAGAAACAACATAAAGAAGCCAGTGAAGAGGAGAGGGGACCACTGGCAGAGCTCCGTCACATGCTCAGGAAGAGGCTCCTAGTCCTGCGCAGAGCTGAACAACACAGGAG
The DNA here is from genome assembly GCF_905171665.1 of Trachurus trachurus. Lineage (NCBI taxonomy): Eukaryota > Metazoa > Chordata > Actinopteri > Carangiformes > Carangidae > Trachurus > Trachurus trachurus. Next base: position 20,812,318 of record NC_139912.1, on the reverse strand, counting down.
ACGGAGAAGAGAGAGGGCTAGAAAGCGGGCTGCTTTCATCAACAACCCCTTTGGCTTTGTTAAGGAGCTCCTTGGACAGAGACGCAGTGGACGCCTGGTTTGTTCAAAGGAGGAAGTCGACCAGCACCTCCATAGCACCTTCAGTGACCCTTCACGACACCAAGAGTTAGGGCAGTGCAAGGCGGTAATATCACCACCAGAACCTGCCGAGGCCTTCGATCTGAGGGAGCCACTCCTGAAAGAAGTTCAGGAGGTGGTGCGAAAAGCAAGGTCCAGGTCAGCACCAGGACCGAGCGGTACACCCTACAAGGTCTACAAGCACTGCCCTAAGCTTTTACATCGGCTATGGAAGATCCTGAAGGTCATCTGGAGAAGGGGAAGAACAGCGCAGCAGTGGCGATTCGCGGAGGGAGTGTGGATCCCAAAAGAGGAGGACTCCAAGAACATCAGTCAGTTCCGTATCATCTCGCTGCTCAGTGTTGAAGGGAAGATTTTCTTTAGCATTGTAGCTAAGCGACTGGCGGAGTTCCTCCTCAAGAACGGGTACATCGACACTTCAGTGCAGAAAGGTGGCATCCCCGGGGTACCAGGCTGTTTAGAGCATACAGGTGTGGTCACTCAGCTCCTCAGAGAGGCAAGGGAAAACAAAGGTGACCTGGTGGTCCTGTGGCTGGACCTGGCCAATGCCTACGGCTCAATGCCCCACAAGCTGGTCCTCGAAGCACTGGAGAGGCACCATGTTCCAGCTGCAGTAAGAGACCTCATACTGGATTACTACAGCGATTTCAGCCTGAGAGTCTCGGCAGGATCAACAACATCTGAGTGGCACAGATTAGAGGTGGGAATCATCACAGGCTGTACCATCTCAGTGATCCTGTTTGCACTAGCGATGAACATGTTGGTGAAATCTGCTGAACCAGAATGCCGAGGCCCCAAGACCAAGACTGGGATCCGCCAACCACCCATCCGTGCCTTCATGGATGACCTGACGGTGACCACAGAGTCAGTGCCTGGAGGCAGATGGATCCTGACAGGGCTCGAGAAGTTGATTGGTTGGGCCAGAATGTCATTCAAGCCGACGAAATCAAGATCCTTGGTTCTGAAGAAGGGCAGAGTGGCAGACAAGTTCCGCTTCTCCATCGCAGGAACACCAATCCCCACCATCTCTGAGAAGCCGATAAAGAGCTTGGGGAAGTTCTTCGACAGCAGCCTGAGGGACACAGCTTCCATCAAGAGCACCTGCGATGAGTTGGAGGGATGGCTCAAGGATGTGGACAAGTCTGGCCTGCCAGGAAAATTCAAGGCGTGGATTTACCAGCATGGGATACTGCCAAGGGTACTGTGGCCACTGCTCCTCTATGAGTTTCCGATCACCACCATCGCAGATCTGGAAAGGAGAGTCAGCCGCTACCTGAGGAGATGGTTAGGACTGCCAAGGAGTTTGAGCGGCATCGCCCTCTATGGGAACACCTGCAAGCTGACACTCCCCTTGAAGTCCATTGAGGAGGAGTTTAAAGTCTTGCGAGCAAGGGAGGTGCTTCAACTCCGGGAATCATCAGACCCCAAAGTCTCCGGGGCAGGGGTAGCAGTCAAAACAGGCAGGAAGTGGAGAGCAGAGGCCGCAGTGGAGCAGGCAGAGTCACGGCTACGCCATGGAGTCCTGGTGGGGACAGTGGCCAGAGGAAGAGCTGGACTGGGAACCACCGCTCCCCCTCGTTTTGACAAAGCCCGAGGGAAGGAGCGGAGGAAACTGGTCCAGAATGAGGTGAGAGCAGCAGTTGAGGAGGAGCGGTCCAGCAGAGCAGTGGGAATGAGACAGCAAGGTGCCTGGACCAGATGGGAGCAAGCTATGGAGAGGAAAATCACGTGGACTGACCTCTGGCGGTCAGAGCCTCACCGCATCAAATTCCTGGTCCAGGCTGTCTATGATGTCCTTCCCAGTCCATCCAACCTGCACTGCTGGGGATTGGCCGACACACCAGCATGCCCGCTCTGCCAAAAGAAGGGGACTCTTGAGCACATACTGAGCTGCTGCTCAAAAGCTCTGGGGGAAGGCCGATACCGATGGCGACATGACCAGGTGCTCAAGACCATTGCAGAGAGCATCTGCAGCGCCATCACCACCTGCAGGAAGGCAAGACCCATGAAGTACAACATCAACTTCATCAGAGCTGGGGAGAAGCCGAAAACAACATCGAGGGCAACAACAGGGCTCCTCAACACTGCACAGGACTGGCAGCTGTTAGTGGACCTGGGCAGCCAGCTCAAGTTCCCCCAGCATGTTGCCAAGACCACCCTCAGGCCTGACATCGTCCTGGTGTCAGAGGCAACAAAGAGCATTGTCTTGCTGGAGCTCACTGTGCCATGGGAAGAGCGCATGGAAGAAGCTTTTGAACGCAAGAGGGCGAAATACGACAGCCTGGTGAGCGACTGCCACAGCCAAGGCTGGAAGGCAAGGTGCATGCCTGTGGAGGTTGGGTGCAGGGGCTTTGCAGGGCAGTCTCTCTGCAGAGCGTACACTGCACTCGGCATTACAGGCGAGAGGAGGAGGAGAGCCATCAACAACAGCACAGAGGCGGCAGAGAAAGCCTCTAGGTGGCTTTGGATAAAGAGGGCGGATCCGTGGTCAAGCGCTGCTAGGGCACAAGCTGAGGCCTGATCAACCTCAGCTGGGTCGCCTGAGGGAGGGTGTCTGATGTTCGTGAGACCCGAAACACCCAATGATCTCAGGATACATCACTGAAGATGTGCCCTAGCTTGCATCAGAGGATGTTTCACTACAACCCTCATGTCGGCTAAGGGCTGGGAGTTTCAGAGTCCTCCGTGGCTTCTCTGAGTTACAGGGGGTCTCGGCGTAGCAGTGCATGTCCATATAACGGTTGCAAATGGATACCAACTGTCTTCGTAACAAAAAGACACACCAAAAAACATCCAAATACCTCCATGCTGCTCATATGTAATGTCCGTCTTGTATTGAAGCTCCGAAATGCGAAATTGTCCCGAAAAAAAAATTTAATAAGTCTATATTTCAAGCTTGTTTGTAGCGGAAGCTCCTCTTCCCGGTTCGTCAAATTTGGACGAACCAGGGTCCGTCCTTTTCCCAGTTCGTCCAAATTTGACGAACTGGGAAGAGGAGCTTCGAGAAGCTTCCGCTACAAAACAAGCTTGAAATATAGACTTATTTAATTTTTTTCTGGACAATTTTGCTTTTCGGAGCTTCAATACAAGACGGACATTACATGCGAGCAGCATGGAGGTATTTGGATGTTTTTTGGTGTGTCTTTTTGTCACGAAGACAATTGGTATCCATTTGCAACCGTTATATGGACATGCACTGCTACGCCGAGACCCCCTGTAACTCAGAGAAGCCACGGAGGACTCTGAAACTTCTCCCAGCCCTTAGTCGACATGAGGGTGAGTAGATAATGAGTGAAATTAGAATTTTGGGTGAACTATCACACATATTTCCTGTTGATCCATAAGTGGATATATTTATAGTTTTACTACCACAATATATACAGTATAACAGGTCAGCGAGCCAATCAATGGGCAGGCTCTCATCCTCTCTCTTGATTGACCTCTCTTGTATTTCCTGACTGACTGGATGAAAATGTAGCAGACTGCAGGTAAACACTCAGATAAACCAAAGTCTGGCGACTGCTTTGCTGTGACATCACAAAGTGACAGAGGTCCCGACGGCTGGTTTTAAGGCTCCATATCTGAATACAGGCTGTGTGCAATTCCCTGTAGACTGAAGCTTTGATACTTTTGCTGTATTGATATAGAACATTAAACCTACTTTATATTCAAAAACGGACATGGAAATCTACATTTACATTGCATTGCATAAGGGACCTTTAAACATTCCCTCCCCCACTGGTCTCTATACAAAACTACAATGAGGACAAGGTCATATTCTCCTCTTTGAATAAGAAAGAGTAATTCTAGTAACAATAGCTCACAGTAAACAAAACTTAGACACTACAACCTTCACAACTGGAGTTATTGCCAATCCAACAATGACTCATTAATGTCCCATACAGTTCAGTCAATTACATCCCACATAGATATTCTCATATATCTTGTATTTTCATGTAAACATCATTAGAATGGCATTATGTAAGCAAACAATGATAAGAGAACTCCCTCAGTAAACTATCCTGAAGATGCTCAGATTGTGCTCTGTACTGAATGTTAACACCAACTATCCTTATTAAAAAGCTTGCAGACTTGTTGTTTGTTTTTTCTGGAACAGGTCCAGTGCACCACAAGGTCAGGATCTCTCTCTACCAATCAGGTCTTATGTAACATCACATGGAAACTGTAACCCCCCCCATCATTAACTCACCCTGCACGTCTCAACCTGCTGACTGCTGGTCTGCTAGCTCTCGCTACTGAGTGCGTCATTAAGGAGGCTGTGGACTGAGGAGACGCTAACAACAGCGGTGAGCTCCTCAAATGAGTGGGCCTAGCTGTAATTGCGCAGCGGATGTGCACAGGGGTTGGCTTGATCAGGACACCGGGCCTCTGTCCTAATGGGTCCTCTGGAGACTCGGGGGCTGGTGCTCCTCCTGCCAATACAGCGCTGTCCTCTTGACACCGGGGGATCTTGACGGGGACCGGGGCCTTGCTGTAATTACTGCTCACCATCCCGTCATAGAACCTGACACCCCTAATACCCTGGCAAGCCCCAGCCTGAAAGGCCAAGGTGGCCCGCAGAGGCCTGCAGAGGCTGGCGGAGCTTCATTTCTAATCCGTCAAAAAAGCAGCAACAGAAGAAAGACAGGTTGGATTGTGAGGCTGCCACAGAAATCACCCGCTAACAGAAACTGCACTGTCTGCTGTACAGTATTAGCACTTGAAACAACATTTGGGAGTTACTGTATAATAAATATGCTTAGATTACATGATACTTTTCATACTTTTTCATGCTGCTGTTCCCTGCATGACTCTCACCATGTCCCTCTTCTCTTTGGTGAGATGTATTTGCATCGTCGGAATCATGAAAGACATCTTTTGGACGCCTCCGCCACTGAATCCTTGACCCTACTTGCACATTTTTGAAAGAGCACGCCCACATGCAGCACTTGTAGGGTGTAAATCACTTTGGGTTGAATACGTGGGCAGAGCGGGAGAGAAACAGAATTTGAGAGAAAGAAGAGGAGAGAGACAAAGTAGCTGCTGATGGAGACTGGAGTGCTTGTATTTATCTCTAAAGATGGAGTGGGCCAGTTGAGCAGGACTGTCTCTGGAGAGCGGCTGGGCCAAAGCCATAGCCCAAGGCTCTACCCCAGGGCTTCTCAGCCCCATACAATACTACTGAGGCTTCAGTCCTTACTCGGGACTGCCTGCAGGGACAACAAAGACACCAAAACTATAAGTATGATTATCAATACGTGCCACTTTTTAAAAAATACAGCATCTCAGCATCTCTTACTTCAATAGGTTGCAGAAAGGATCTTATTATTTTCAATGCTCAAGACGGTTAAAGCACTAAACCATTTACACTTCAATACTTATGAGAATTTTTTTTTAAAATACACGTTTGCATGTTTTGATTTGTTTATTTAATTACAGCTGTCAAAATACTTTTGAGTGTATTTTTTGTTATTTCTGCTGTTGACCTCTGGAATCACTTAGACTCCAGCAGACGATCATTGCATACTGTATCTTGTTGTCATGGAAAATTTGTTTTACATACATGAAATCAGGTTTCACCTTATTTGAAGGGCCCCAACCTTCAAATTGCTTTACGATCCATTACATTTGTTTTTGCTGGGTACAGATTAAACACATGTAGGTATGGTTGGACTAATGCATGTAGCCGATGTGAAAACTGCTGTAAACAAGTGACATCATCATGTCATATTCATTTTCTGCCAAGTGTCAGCTGGTTTCAGCTTGTCATCTCTTCCTCTCCTACTCTCTGGTCTCGTATATACAGTATTCCAATTAAAATTCTCAATAAAGCTGTTCTGATTTACATGTTTTTCAGTTTCTATTGTTGAACAAGTCAGAAACAGCCTGACCAGCAGCAGCCTGGATGTTCACACCAGAAGTCCATCTCCCCCGTGCCAGACAACATGCAACAGCCAGCACAGAGATCCTCTGCTCTCCTTTTTTTTTAATCCTACTTAAAGCTGATCTTTATAATAACCTCATGAATTTATAACTTGGAGCTTTTTCATGTGTTCCTGGATAAGCAGGGTGTTGCATCTTCTGCAGCAATGTAGTTAAAAGGACCATCGCCTTGTGTGATGATCTGCCAGGATGGACTTCTCTCCTGCCTGTGTGTGTGTGTGTGTGTGTGTGTGTGTGTGTGTGTGTGTGTGTGTGTGTGTGTGTGTGTGTGTGTGTGTGTGTGTGTGTGTGTGTGTGTCTGCTCGTCTGTCTCGCTCTCTGTTTGGTCACTCTGACTTGGTTACTTATTAAACTGAGGCATCAGAATATCATAATGAATCATCCCAACCCACTTTAACCCTGCGCTCGCCACTTTTTTCCTACAAAGTAGCAAAGGTTTGTCCCAAAAGTCACAAAAAAAGAAAGAAACAACCATCGTCCGAATGGAAACAGTTTGTTCCTCCTCATTATTTAAACTGGTAAAAATCAGTGGAGTGCCCTCTAAGACAGAGACATTGATGGTTAACCAAACATTACTGTAGTTCAGGTCAGGTGGTGAGTGTGGTTTTATGATCACTAATGGTTACATCAAACTCCTATTTTTCAGAAGACGCTGCACACAAGACCATGAGTTTCCAATGTAAGGCTCTATATCGGCTGTAAAGTCAAAATGTTAAACCTAATTGTTGAACCAATTCTTTTTTTTAAAGGGAGAGCTAGAGAACTAGAATCTTTCATGATGAAAACTCATGCAGCAAATTAAACTACTGTCTATATTTATTATTAATTAATCAGATAACAACTCTGGTTTAGGGCTTAAAATGTCAGAAAATAATGAAAAAATACCCATCACATTTTAAAGAGCCCAAGGTGATGACTTCAAATAACGTTTTGTCAGACCAACAGTTCAAACATATACTGAGAATAAAAGAGAGGACTATGAAAACCAGTATACACAGTTGTGAAGCTGAAACAAGGGAATTTAGATTAATTTAACAATTTGTTCAGAAAATAACTTACTTATAACAAAACTGATTAATTTCCACTGATTAACTAATTATTTTAGCACTTCAAGCTACAACGAGCTACACAATTAGCTTTGCGCTACACACAAAAGAAATGCCAGATATATTTACTTTTCACGACAAAGATGAACAGAGGAGGATGACATGAATATTCTTCTGACAGAACAGTCATCAAGATACTATACATCCTGAACTTTTCTTGTTGCTCATCTGCCAACATACCATGGATACTGTAAACCTGAAACTGTGTCTGGGACTGAGACCGATACCTTTAGATGTAACAACACACTAAGAGCAGTGCTCACTCCTACAGTCCCCTCTGATTAAAACGTTCTGGCTATATTCAGTTGTAACAAACACCTTCTGCACAGTCAGCAACCTGCTCAATTCATTACCATTGCTAATAAAGGTTGAACTGGAACAACTGCTGCAGCTGCTCTCCACCAATAACTGCGCTGTTTTGCATGGCTCTCATTGGAAACACTTGGGTATTTTTGTATTTTAAATTTGGACAGAAGAGGAGTCGTCCCCTAAGACAGCATCCACACCGGTACCCTCAAAGTACCCCAATCAAAGCAACTCCTCCAAGACCTATTTATTGGGGCTGGTTTTAAAAGGTATTCTTTTTTCCCCCTTATGCTCCCCTCCCTAAACTTAATCAAGCAATGGAGTGAGGAAACAAGGGGTAGTACATAAAAGTGTTGGGAATGGTAATGATGCCAAGTAATGATTTCCCTGGAGGAAATCTGATCTATTGCCACAGGGAAGAGATGGAGAAGAAAGACCTGGGGGAGGGTGGGGGGAACCACATCAGCATTTTATGCAGGAGCACCTAAGCCATAGGAGAGGGGAGAGACCAAAATAATGGAGAGGAAAGCTTCATTAGCACCCTCTCCTTCTATTCTCTCTCCCCTCTCCCTCTCCCTATTCTCTTCATCCCTCCTCTGTACTCAGAGCAGATAGCATGCATAAAGACAGAATGCTCAGGGGGAATGAAGGTCTAGCGCAAGGTGAAATTAAACAGCTGAAAGGTATGATTTAACAATGTTCAGCTGAAAGGTATGATTTAACAATGTTCAAAACTCAATAAGTGCAAGGTAAACAATAAATTAGATGTGTCTGTGTCAGGAGGACAGGAAGAGGGGGCAAAAAAATCTCTTTATTGATCCCATCGTCAAAAATGAATCTGCTTCTCTGCTCCTCCCGCAAGGACCGGTGGGCAGTAAAGAAATCAAAGCCGTTAGTGGAGCAGCCCTCATCTGCGCCGCTCTCCCAACACCCCTTTTACCCTCTCATTTTCACCGGGTTAGGGCAGTTTGAGAAGTCTAATCCCGATATTTATTCATCTATTTATTCTCTTTTTTATATTATGTTTAATTTCTGCAGGTATGATTGAATTCAGGCACATCTAGGCATGAACCCCACCTAAATGAAAAAGCAAGGCGTCTATTTATGGGATTACAAGAAAACTGAAGACGATTATTTTGTATTGTGTGTGTGTATCCAAAGGCTGATATTCATCATTTATCATTTTTTTCTCCGTGCTACAGAGCTTATTGTTGTCAAAAAAAAAGAAAAACTATTTAAAAACACATCAATAAGAGTGTTAAAGTGAGTGACATGCTCCATCCTGGGGACTGGGAGAAATCACTGGGGGATTACCCATCACCAGTAATCACCCATGAATAGTGATACCAAATGTCATGGTAATCTGACTCATGCTGCACCAAACTCAGAATGCTGCATTAACAACTGACAACAGGCAGGATGAGACCCATCCTCTGTGTGGGTGAAAATCAAGCCAGGCACCAGAGGCAGCATTTATATTGATTCCCCGAAACCCTTGATTGTTATTAATGATGATTTTCAAATGCTCACAGCTTTGATTTTTATATATGAGAAATTGATCAAATACAAAAGGTTGCAGTGATTAAACCTTTACTTCAAGAGCCCACTACTGTTGATTCAGATGTTTTTGCCAACTAAAGTCCTACATCCATCTTCCTTCTTGATTTGTAAAGTCCTGTTGCACACCCATTATAGGTGATTCTTTGCATATTAATGGTATGTTTAAAGATTTTCAATCAAGATTTAAAGCACAACACAGAAACATCTCGGGTTGAGGTTATCAATGATCTGACAATTAGACTAAATGGACTAAAGTCTGTTTGTTCTGCTAGATCTTAGTGCTGCATTTAACATCAGTGACAATATGATCATGCAGAGTCTTGACATGTTATAACAATTAAAGGACCCTACACTAGATTGGTTTAAGTCACTTTAAGTAGAGCCAGTTTGTTCATGTTAACAGTGACTGTGACATGTACACAAAAGTTAGTCATGGAGTTCATTAAAGGGATAGTTCACCCAAAATTAAAATTTCACTCATTATCCACTCACCCTCATGTGGACTAAGGGCTGGGAGAAGTTTCAGAGTCCTCCGTGGCTTCTCTGAGTTACAGGGGGTCTCGGCGTAGCAGTGCATGTCCATATAACGGTTGCAAATGGATACCAACTGTCTCCTCTTCAGTTCGTCCAAATTTGACGAACTGGGAAGAGGAGCTTCGAGAAGCTTCCGCTACAAAACAAGCTTGAAATATAGATTTATTACATTTTTTTCGGGACAATTTCGCATTTTGGGGCTTCAATACAAGACGGACATTACATACGAGCAGCATGGAGGTATTTGGATGTTTTTTGGTGTGTCTTTTTGTTATGAAGACAGTTGGTATCCATTTGCAACCATTATATGGACATGCACTGCTACGCCGAGACCCCCTGTAACTCAGAGAAGCCACGGAGGACTCTGAAACTTCTCCCAGCCCTTAGTCCACATGAGGGTGAGTAGATAATGAGTGAAATTTCAATTTTGGGTGAACTATCCCTTTAAGCCAACAAGGGCCCACCAGAGGGTGCTAGGGGGTCCTAAGCAAATTGGAAGGGAGATGAGAAAAAAAGCAAATAACAAAATAAAATTTAATGATCATTTTTGGAGAATTATTGTAAAATATAATTTATAGAATTCTTATTTCCCATGCTCATCTTTTTAATTGCCTGCCAGTCAAACTCTCCCCAAACTAGCATGTAGCTAGCTAGTGCTACAAAAATGGACATTTTTGAAAAGGAAAAGATCTGATGAACAGACCAACAGCCTTGATGTCAAAGACTAGTATGAGGCAGCATACACTGAATATGGCTTTCTCGCCACACGGAAAAATTAATGACTGCCCAAAATGCGTCCTCTGCCTACAAGACCCTCTCGAGTGTTTAAAACCTTCAAACTTCAACGTCACTTGAGCATGTGACTGTGAATGTTGTTAAGACAGTGTCTATCAACAGAAAAAAAATCTAAACAAATGTAATAATTATTGCATAAATAAAAGTTGCGGCCAGAAGCTAATGCTATTCAGGGGGCCTTGGCATGGAAAAGTTTCCTTTAGCCAACACAACCAGGAAGCTCCATGTCTTCAGTACTATGCAGATGACATCCAGCTGTTTTTCTCAAGGCCAATGAAACAAATCATGCAGTCAATCTTCAGTTGTGTCCTAAAGATATGAGGTCAAGCCTTGGTGACTTGGTGACTGTATTTTATTACATCAGCAGTTAACTTGCCTAGTACAAATCCTTCACTCCGCACATAAAACATCTGTGCAATGTTGTGAAAATTAGAAACATCCTCTCTCAATAGGATGCTGAAAGACGAGTCGATGCACTGTACAAAAGGATGTCCTCGGATATACTGACAGGGGGGAAAAAATCACATTTCTCCAATATTAGCTCCTCTACCTTAGCTGCCTGTAAAATACAGAATAGAAATCAAACTTCTACACCTTACTTACAAAGCCTTTAATATCCGAGCACCATTGTATCTTAAAGAGCTCGTAGTTCTCCATCATCCTAACAGAACACTCTGCTCTCAAACTGCTAGGTCTGCTTTTGGGTCCTACGTTTCAAGAAGTAGAAAGGGAGGCAGAGCTTTCAGCTATCAGGCTCCTCTCCTGTGGAATCAGCTCCTGAAGTCCTGAACCATCCCTGTCATTGGCCTGGACAGCTAGGGAAACTCCCATGATGCACTGAGCACATCTCTCTTTCTCTTTGTATGTATGTACCAAGTTTACGCAGTTCCCTATCTGTGGTGAACAGGGGAGCATCTTGGAATAAACAGCATATTGATGCTTGAGGTGGATGAGCTACAACAGCAGAAGACTATGCCAGGTCCCATGATGCATCTGGATTCCTGCTGAGGCAGCAGATGTAGGGTCAGAATGAATCCATGGACCCTCCCTGCCTTGTATCACCCGTCCAGGCTGATGGTGGTGTAATGGTGTGGAAAATGTTTTCTTGGTGCACTTTGGGTCCTTAATACCACCCAACCATGGTTTGAATGCCACAGTTTACCATCTTCCAACAGCTTCTTCCAGCAGGTTAATGCTCCATGTCACAAAGCAAAGCTTGTCTCTAACTGCTCTCATGAATATGGCAGTGAGTTCAGCGGACACCTCCATCAACTGCACTTCCATTATTATTTGTTGCAAACATGGCAGCATGAAGCGGAATCTCAAGCAGCTATGACTGTTGTATGAGCCTTTATTAATATGGTAAATATTAGTCTGCTAAGCTGTCAGATAACACTCACACATTAAACAATGTCACTGGTCCAGCATGTGAACTTCTCTACTTCTGCCTTGGAGCTTTGGATCATGGCTGACAGACTCTGACTTTGGGGCAGAGAGACAGAGTTGACTTTTGATTCTTCAGTGCCAAACAAACAAGAGACTAGAATTATCACTGTATAGTTGTCTGACTCCACCACTAAGTGTAGTTTCAGATAACAATAAAGATATTAAACATTTGTGTGTAATTATACAGTGTTGAGGTGTTTTGTGATCTTAACCTTTGACTTTGGACTACTAAAGTCAAATTAGTTCATTGTTATTGTGACGGTATGGCTGGTGATGTATTGTTGTCACAGTTGGTTGTTAAGGCATTTATAGCGCAGCGAGTCCAAGACAAACTTCCCCAAGGACAGACTTTTTGAAGGGCAGGGGCTGAGTATTAGATGTAGATGTTTATAGGTTACATATGTCATATACTTTATGGGTGGACGAACTAAGAGCAGTAGACCAAAAAATACGTGTCTTCCCAGAATAAGTTAGTGGATATGACTCAGGGTTTCTGAAAGACTTTACAGCAGTAATTGACGCTCATTTATCTTGAGAGAATGAGGCCCCAAGATGGTATCCACCTGTTATCCATGCATTACTACAGTATGCATTCCCTATATTAAAGGGATAGTTCACCCAAAATTCAAATTGCACTCATTATCTACTCACCCTCATGTCGACTAAGGGCTGGGAGAAGAGTCCTCCGTGCCTTCTCTGAGTTACAGGGGGTCTCGGCGTAGCAGTGCATGTCCATATAACGGTTGCAAACGGATACCACTTTTCTTCGTAACAAAAAGACACACCAAAAAACATCCAAATACCTCCATGCTGCTCGTATGTAATGTCCGTCTTGTATTGAAGCCCCGAAATGCGAAATTGTTCCGAAAAAAAATTAAATAAATCTATATTTCAAGCTTGTTTGTAGCGGAAGCTCCTCTTCCTAGTTCGTCCAAATTGGACGGACCAGGAAGAGGACGGACCATGGTGGACCCTGATGTTTTTTGGTGTGTCTTTTTGTTACGAAGACAGTTGGTATCCATTTGCAACCGTTATATGGACATGCACTGCTACGCCGAGACCCCCTGTAACTCAGAGAAGCCACGGATAACTCTGAAGTAGATAGAGTAGATAATGAGTGCAATTTGAATTTTGGGTGAACTATCCCTTTAAGAGGAAGTAAGGAAGCTTTTCCTTGTTCATTGTATGGCGCGCTGGTGATAAACCGCTGCTCATATTGAAGTACCTTGAACTTCAGATCTTGAACTCATCTCTTCCCTGACAAATCTTCCACTTCAGAAAAGCATCATTTCACTGAGGTATCTGGTCCATGTCCAAAAGTCTAGTCGTAGAAAACGTAGGCCTGTTTTGACTTATACTAAGGTGACACATGAGCTTTTGGTGAAGCTTATGGTGTTGCTTTAAGTTGCTCTGGGCCTGCATACAAATCCTTGAGAGCAGAATTTCTATTCTCCCATCTCTGAACAGTTCAGCACCACCTTTATCCACAAATACAGCGCGAGAGTCTACCTGCCTCGGCATTTCACACTCTTATTACGGCATAACCACGGTGAAGCAGACTTCGCCACAGGGATGTTGCCAGGATCCAGGACCGGGTAGCTTTTCTAATCTGCGAGATGTGGGATCAGGTCACACCTTTAAGACTTACTGTGACAGTAAGAGAGGCAGAGGGAGCAGACAAATGCTTTTTTACGTTGGGGGGGCCCATGTGAAGCAGTGAGAGAATCCCAGAACAGCAGCTAATGTGTGCACAACTGACAGCGCTCTACATCCATCCTACTGAAAGGAGACAGGTGAGCAAGTCTGGACCATGAGCAGCAATTTATTTTGCCTCCAAATGAGTTTTCGTCTCCATGCTGAGAGTGTACGGTGTGTGTAGTACCTATTATCCTCGCTCCGTTCAATTATTGATTTACAAGTGCCACAGGGTGAAAGCCAAAGCCCACCACGTACAGGCCAAATAAATCTGTTTGCACTTTTTTAGCCTTTGTCTCCATATTTCTCTCTCCCTCACGCCTGCTGTTCCCAGATCCCAGATTTGCTGGCAGGCTCAAACCATCAGCAGCTCCGGTTTTTCCCAAAGTGCAGCGTCGCAGTCCCACCCGCAGCATCAGTGACATCTCTACATCGTACGAGGGATGTTGCCATGACAGATTCCCCCCTCATCCTCACAATCTGATCTGTCAGAGGGGCTGGCAACAACACTAACACACTGACATCATTCTGTGCTCCGTCTTTGCCTTCCAGGAGCAGATTTGTCTCGGGCTCCTCGGCCTTGAAGAAATGCTGAAATGATCACACACAGGCTGCTATAATAGCAATTACATCACTGCAGCACTCACTGAGCAACCAACAGCGATATCATCATGTATTATTCCTCAAGCAAATCTCACTGTAAAATCATTATAAATAGCCTTATATAATATTAAAATTTTAACTGTAAAATAGAAGAAACTGAGTGAAGAAACACAGCAAATTGTCCATATTATTCTACAAATTTTATCTTTGCATATAAACAAACAACGAGACAGATAGAAACTAAACCAATAAGGGATGAGGGTCATCATTCATTGTCCATCACAGCCTCCAAAACAGCTGCTGTGCACCACACCGTCCTCAAGCACCCACAGCTCTATCCTCTCACTCTCTCCCCCTGGCGTCTGCCCTCAGGCTGGCTCATAGTATTTAAGTCACAAAACTGAAATGTTACAACCCATAACTTTTATTTTTCCATTAAAAAAAGAAAAGAATACATATTAGAATTAATAAATAGAGAAAACTCGGGTCTAACAGAGGTTTTCTCTATTTTTTTTCTCTTTTTAGGAAGTACATCTAAAAATAACATTATTTCTGTCTTAGATGGTCTTGACCTATCTGTCCTACCACTGCAATACCAGGCTCCATCTCAGCACTTGAACACTGGCATCCTGGTACCTCACCAGGAAAGCTAATGGATTGGGGTCTGAGTAAATCACCACCAACAAATACACCCCACACTCACTTCAATACACCTCAGGGCTCGATCTCAATATTCTTGTCGATGTTTAGTTTCTTAACAGCATGTCACTGTCCTCACCTGACTGAATGAGGACAGCTCTGATTCCTAACACAGCCACAGCAACAGTGAGCTAAAGTTGGCAGCTTTTAGGACGAGGCTTCTGGAGATAATGACCTCGATCTGACTTTCCTCAGATCACCTTACCTCCTTCTGAGGAACACACTGGTCAGTTCACAGAGTGGTGCAGTAATGGAAGTGAAGTTGGGAACAAACGGTGGTTAAAGCCACACAGAAAGTTTTATTGACATACTATATGAGTACTGAAAATACTCCATAAGCATCTTCGTGACATTCTTTGCTTCACAGATTTGACCTGTGCAATCTTGTCACACATTACTTTTCTAAAGTCAAAATAAAATCTGAATACTCATAATGATATTTTATTTCTTCTAACACAAAACTCATTCAAAAACATCCAAACTAGTCAAAAACAGTTCTTAAATAGTTTCCACAGAAGGTCAACTGTACTTCCATTATTAAAGGGATAGTTCAACATTTTGGCAAATTGGCCCATTGCCATAATCCCTATAGTTTTAGGAGTAGGTTTGTTACCTTTAATTGTCAGTGCAAGCTATTTTTTAACGGCGGAGCAGAGCCGCTCAGGGATACGCAACGGAGACTCATGGAATTTTTTTGGTTTCCCTCATCAAACTCATCAAATACACAATCCAACAACTCCAAAAGGACATGTTGTGACCTGCACATTCATCACACTATGAGATCCCAGCCAGCAATGCTACGTGGCGTCCATATGGGCCCCACTTGGGCTGAAATTGTGGGCCCATATGTGGCTTGCACCCAGGATTCATATACTGTAGGCCCCGTAACGTTCCACCAGAGCATCTTGGAGTTGTTGGATTGTGTATTTGATGAGTTTGATGAGGGAAACCAAGAAATCCCATTAGCCTCCGTAGTGTAGCTCTGAGCAGCTCGGCTACACAGTTCTAAAAATAGCTTGCACCCACAATTAAAGGTAACAAACCTACTCCTAAAACTATAGGGATCATGGGTCAATTTGCCAAAAATTCTGAACTATCCCTTTAAGGCTACAGGAATAAATTATTCGCTTATCCATGCAGGGTTGCTGGGGGCTGTAAATACGGTGAGGAACACCCAGACAGGTCACCAGTCTATCACATTTATATCTATGGGTGCTGTGTATGTTTTTGGAGGAGGAAGCAGGAGAACCTGGAGAGAACGCACACAGGTACATAACAGTGACAACATGCAAACCCCCAGGCCTAGGAATAAAACCTACCGTAGATCATTCTTATAGCAATACAATTCACCTAATTGTACTTCCAATTATGTGATTATATTCTGGCAGTTGTGTTTCAGATTTTACCAACCGTCTTGCTCATATTATATGAATAATTTCTTGGGTTTTCCTAACCCGTCAGAACGTCTGCTGATCTTTGGGATTCTCTGGTAACTGCACGTACTTGCACTTAACATAACCAAGTTTACACAGCTTTCTTCTCAATATGATTTAACTGCATATGTGCCCCCTGCTCTCCTACACGGTGCAGGTGTTGATGCCACATCACATTTTTTTTAAAGAATCCACTCATGAAGGGTAATTGTGATATATTGTGCCAGGGGTGGCCTGGCTGTTATGTGATTTATATATTTTAAAACACTAACCATGTCACTAACTTCCTGCAGGGGTTTTCTCTTTTTAATGAGCTCGCTCTCAGTCCCACCTTTTCTCTCTCTCTCTCTCGTTCATTCTCCTGTGTTTTCCTTTTTATTCTACTAACTGCTTGGCCATGCGTTCTCAACAGAACATTTTGTCTATGAATACGTGTTCAGTCAGTCACATGATGGGCCATCATTGTCCCTTAATATGCTGACAATACAAGGCAAGCCAGCCATGTGTCACTTTAGCATGAGTGTCCTGTGAGAGGAACTGTCATAACATTGATGATCATCATTAGTATTTTGATGCTAATCCAACTGATTTACAGTAGGTGGACCACTATTCATTTGGCACATGTCCCAGTGTAGGCCAACTGTCATTACTCCATGGTTAAATATGCAAAGGCAGCACAGTGACATAAGTGAGTTATACGTTCCTTACAGAAACTAAGCCTTTCAATGAGCCATCAGGATTTCTGTCACTTTGTGATGTCATAACAAAACAGCCACACAGTTGATGAGAATATTCTCCAATACACAGGTTCTTTGAGTGCAAACATGGGATGTTATTAATCACATTTTAAAAAACTCTAAACTCTAATTTCCTGCAGCAACATTTGACCTGGCAGCTTTTATTTCTTTAATTAATAAAGATAGTTAGATTTATCTATTATCAACTTGGCTTGTCATACCGGTGACATTTATGTCTTCCCAAAATGAGGTTGAATGATTAGCAGTTAATTAACCCTCCAGGTTATTGATTTTCCTCCGGCAGAACACATTAACTCCAAACAGGATGCCTGAATGGCATGGTTGCAATTTGCTCCATCCTGCTGCATTCAATGTCTATGTTACTGAATTTTCAGAATGTTATTAATTACATAAATTGATGAATTATTTCATGTGGATGAGAATCAGGAACCTTCATTGCACAGAGTTTGGCTTCTGGTTTCCTTGTAATTACTGCATATAGGATGAGAGGCACAGCTTGCAAATATTTACATACTGAAGTTAAACCACTTTAAAAAATTAATTAAGTTAGGGCCTGAGAAATACCATGGCCTGAGATATAGTATATATATATATATACTGTATAACAAATATGTTTGACTTATTAGTGAACACTGTGTCATTGGTAAGCTCTTTGTTGAAGTGTGAGTCAAATTAAGAGCTCCTCCTCAGAAACTCCCTGTGGTTTATGCCATGCCGAAACAGGAAGTGAGTAATGATACAGAATGCTGGGCAGTTTGTCTCCTGCACTAATCATCACCACAGTGTCACGTGTGTTTTAGCAGCCCAGTCTTCCAGCTGAGGGGAGACCAGAGGATGAAATATGGCAGTTGAGTCTCTCCACAGCCCCAACCCAGCTGCCACTGAGGTGGGGCACCTGACAAGCATAAATTATGTTAATAGAATTTAATAAAAAACACTTTATTCCAAAGGTTTCAGTACTTTGAAATGTCAAGATGATCTAGTGTGCTACCTGGAGAGAATTCTGAAGCTTAAGTTAGAACACTAAAATATTAAAACAAGAAATTGTGATCCCTCATGAGAAATGGCAGCACATAATGAAAAATGGAGAATGCACGAGTGTGTCTCCCAGGTGAAGTTTTCTCCATTTATTAATTGATCGAGTGCTGAATCAAGCCCTCCATTATGGCTTGGTATAATGAAGAAGATATGAAACAGATTTGGGAATATTTTAATGAAAGAATTGCCAGTATCGTTTTTTTTGTCAATCCCACTCTGTGCTTTACAATCACACTGTCCTTGTTATCTAAAAACAGCAAAATTGTAATTAAGCAAAAAAAATTGGGCTTTTGTGTTAAGGTTGGTGATTAGTAATGATGGTCTTTTGAAGAGTGAAATTATCAGAAAATGATTCTTATTAATACAAAAAAAAAAGTTTTCCACTTTCACAATCCCTCTCTAACGTACACACACACACACACACATGCATGCATATACACAATGGAAAAGTAGTGATGGCGAGACTGTAAATTATCCACTGCTGGATGTCAATTGAACATTTCCATTGTTACCATGACAGACCGCCTATTGATTGGCTATTGGTGCTTCCACCTCTTCCCTTGCCCGAGGATACAGGCTGACAGAGAGGCCTACATGTTTAGCATGGAGACTGATGTGAGCAGAGGAGCAACAGAAAAGGGGGCTGAAATAATTAAAGGAGGAGATGAAAAATGCTGGGAAAGAGAGTAAGAAAAACCTAGAATGAAAAAGAGAATCAGGAGGTGGGAGGGTATAGGGGGGTAAAGTTGGGTGCCTGGCCACGGTGTTCAATTACAGCATGCGGGAGGTTAAATCAATAACATTTAAATTGCTTATGGTAATCACCTGCACTCCAATCACTGGGATCAGCATAAGCAATCTGCTGACCCCAGCCATGCTCAGCCAAAGATTGAAACATATGACGAGGAGTCGGCTGGCTGGAAGGGTCAGTCTGGATTGTGCGTGTGTGTATTTGAGTGTGTGTAGGTAGGTATATACAGGGGCGTAGCACCAAATTCTGGGCCCTGTACACTCGTAATGTCAGTGGGCCCCTATCCATGCCAGTGCACGAAGCGTATTGTTTTTGAGGTAAATTTATACAAAGCCGCCAAAGCGCGTTTCCGTCGGGGGCAGTTTTACGGCAAACAGTCTCTTTTCGGCACTATACTGGCTTTGCATTTACCTCGAAAACAACTCGTAACGTTCCGTTATTATCTCATATCATATCTCCACCGATCTAAAAACAGCTTGCACCGACAATTAAAGGTAACAAATCTACTCCTAAAACTGTAGGGATTATGGCCAATTTGCCAAAATGTTGTACTATCCCTTTAACAGCTGCTTTCCCTAATTCTGCCTTCTTTCTTTTTCTGATACTCCGGTTTATGTTTTTGGGTGGCATGATGAAAGCTAGCCTCATTCAATCTGGGCTCACTGACGTTACACTTATCCCTGGCCGCTGTCAATGGGCGGACTAAACCATTTTACGCCTCCAAGAGGGGGCCCCCAGAATGTCTAATATGTTGGGAGGACTTTGACACGGAGTTCATTCTCTTGTGATGTTATCAATATATTTGAAATACATTATGACACCAATTCATTGGGGGTCCCAATTCATTCAAATAAAAACATCACACAAAAAAATAATAATTTCAGGATTTTCATGGGCCCTCTCGGGCCCTGGGTAGTGAGGTCCCCCTTTTCCCCCACTACCACGCCCATGGGTATATACACCCATCCAATAGCTTGGTCTAATGACAGTTTTATAAATGTGTAAGATTTTGTAAATTATTTTCCCCACCAGGAAGTGATAGAGAGGAAACCAGCTAGAAATAGATTGTAGTGGCTCACTGATGTGCTGATGGAAAGTCAAGCTTTGAGGTCAAGGGACCCGAGATAACTGACCCTTAGGACACAGTCTGAGCCTGCTCTAAATTCTCATTTCTGACCATGTGCCTACATTCTCTAGAGTATTGTGAATGATAGTGTCTCCGTCCGACTCCTCAACCATAGACTGACCTAGCCTTACCTGTATCACGTCAGGTTTCTGAAGACTGAAGTGATTCCGTTACCATCTTGTCCCTCACTCTGTCCAACTCCTGGTTACAAAAATGGGCAAAGAGGCAGATTTTGTTCCATGTCAGTTCCCATACACCCTCCCATTAGCATTGATAGCACCACTGGGTGGCTGGGCGTCTTGACTGAAGGCTAATCAAAGGCAAAATTCATTTGCTGGCTAATTAGCTAGTTAATGAGCTAAGCGGTGAGCGCAGACACACAGATACCCCTACCCTCTGAAATAAAATAATACCTGAATTTCATTCATCTGAGAAAGCAGACACACAAACTTTCTCACATTCTGATTCAAGTCAATTAACCGTATGATAATCCAGAAGATGATATCAACACAAACACAGCTGAGAGGTCTGGTAACATTGAACAGCTAGCAAGCGGTTAGCAACTGTGATGGCACCTGTCACTCCAAATGGCCACAGTCTCAATTATGTTTGAGGCCTAGATAAAGATTTACCAACTGGTAGTTAAAAGAAAAACATCCACCCCCCAACATAGCATTTAGTGTTTTTGGGTGGCTGTCCTTCAAATGTAGCTTAATTGCCACACAATTATCTGAGACAGAAAACATTTGTTCGTACAAAATGAAAAAAGTCATTGGGAGAAATCAAATCAAACATCATTATGACAAAAAATAGGTGAAAGGTGAGCAAAATAAGGTAGGAGTATAAGTGTGCAACAGTTTGAATTTCCCATGTCTATAGATGGTCCCATATTGTGCTATAACACACAAAAGGTGTTGCTCCACTTAAAGGGGGTAAGAAGGTCTGAAACCTTCTTGATACACATCCAACCCAAGTTCAGATCTTCCATTAGAGAGGACGTCTCAGTTGCTGTTGACGATATGAAACTCTTTTAAGGTTCACAGTCTTTAGTGTTAAGGTCAGTTTCATATCATAGACTGTGAGTAAAGAGGTTCACGTGCGCAGCATTCAATCGGTTTGTGTACACAACCTATACATTCATGTTTAAGTGTGTGAAATTGCATGTACAGTGCTGAGAGGACAAGCAGAGTCGTAGCCTATAGCCCATGTTCTACCTGTGCTGCCACTGCAGAGACAGCTGGTTGAGTCTAGGATGAAAGCGAGCTCGGGTCTTTATCAGTGAAAAAGCTCAGGAGGACAGCCCGCTGTATCTCCTACAACAGCACAGCGTCTCAACATGGCGAGAAGAAACGGAGTAAAGAAAAACGTGGCCTCAAAACGTCCACCTGGTGTTGCCCAATTGATTCATAATTGTCTTTGCCAGCCTTGAGTCTGATTCCCTCTAACCATTAATTTTTCAGGACCTTGGGTGGCGTTGTATGATATAAATATCTGGCTCACCTCGGCGCCGATGTGCAAGCGCGACTTTGAAGTTGTGCCTAATTAAGCGGCGGTACAGTTAACCAGCTGAACAATAAGGCACGGGGCAGATCTTAGGTATGTGGATGACAGCTAATGAAACGCAGGAGAAGCAAAGCGAGCAGAAGCAACGTCTTCAACCGGAGACACGAGCACATCTAATCAAGAAAGCTCTGTAGGACATACAAATACTGTGTTAGCTGTATGATTGTTTGTGCATCCTTGACAGCCCCGTCTCCAACCAAACATGTTGTAGATGCTTCGTTAAATACATCTTGATGGAGGGAAATCTGACATGTATGTTACGGCGGATGGAGCCTAATGTGTCCTCCTGAAACGCTAGGTTAAGATTAGCAAAAGAACAATTAAAAAGCCTCAACATCTCCCATCTTGTGCCTGCAGATACGATCAATGCTGCTGTCTGATGATCTTGTTAAGAGCACAATCAAGGCTGCATTGGTAATCAAACTGGAATGCAAATCAGTGTCACTTCTCACTAACAGTCTTATTCACACTTGAGGCCATTTTTCTGTGGTTATTTTTCATGGAAGTGGCCAAGTAATGACCTACACCCACAACCCCCAGATGGAATCAAACCAAGAACACTGTAATTACACTTCCCCCAGTCTCACCCGACAAAGCTCTGATTGGTCGGTTGTGTTTCCAGCTGTCAATGCGCACAACCTGTTTGATGAATCTCTGAGACTTTGGCAGTGATTCAGAGGTTGAGGATGTCACAGTGAATGGTTGAACATATGATGCCAACTTAAACAACAGAGCCAAGGTTTTTTGTAGGCTTTGAACCTCTTTTCTGATTGGCTATTGGGTAAACACTTGGAGAAACCAGCTAAGTCCATTTAAGTCATACAAGAAGCACGGCTGAGGCCAGGTAGGGACTCATTTGTGACATCACAACGTTACAGAAGTCCTGACAGCTCAATTTTAGATGTTATCATTGTTAAAGGGATAGTTCACCAAAAATTCAAATTTTAGCACTGCATGTCCATATGACGGTTGCGAACGGAGCTCACTTTTCTTCGTCCAAAAAGACACACCAAAAAACATCCAAATACCTCCATAGTGCTCGTCTGTAATGTCCCTCTTGTATTGAAGCCCCAGCATGAGAAATTGTTCCGAAAAAAATTAAATAAGTCTATATTTTAAGCTTGTTTTGTAGTGGAAGCTGCTCTTCCTGGTCCGTCCTTCCTGGCGTCAGTGCAAATCGCGCAGGATTTGGACTGACCAGGAAGAGCAGTGCTGGGAGCTTCCACTACAAACAAGCTTAAAATATAGACTTATTTAATTTTTTTCAGAACAATTTCTCATGCTGGGGCTTCAATACAAGAGGGACATTACAGACGAGCTGTGTGGAGGTATTTGGATGTTTTTTGGTGTGTCTTTTTGGGCGAAGAAAAGTGAGCTCCGTTCGCAACCGTCATAGGAAATGCAGTGCTGTGCGGAGCCCCGCTGTAACTCAGAGAAGGCACGGAGGACTCTGAAACTTCTCCCAGCCCTTAGTCGACATGAGGGTGAGTAGATAATGAGTGAAATGTGAATTTTGGGTGAACTATCCCTTAACTTTCTGAGCGCTATGAATCAGATGAGTAGATAGATAGATAGATAGATAGATAGATAGATAGATAGATAGATAGATAGATAGATAGATAGATAGATAGATAGATAGATAGAATATTTAGATGGGTTGTGGATAGTTTGACAGCTCTAGTTGCTACAGTTGAAGATGGACAGAATATCCTGTAAAGGAAGTAAACATTTTTGCAAAAAGATTTAATATTAATATTCTTGGAGAAACATTTATTTTTTTTCTTTAAGAAAAATACAGTGCTGGCAGAATCACAAAAACATATTGTGCTAATGCAAAATAGCTGCATATGAGCATATTCACTGGAGAGGTTGTAGACAGAGTCAGGCATACACTTCATGTAGTACGAGTGCGGCTCCTGGGTGTGTCTGACGTTGTTAGTTATGGAAGATGGTCCAGGGTGTTCCTCCCCTTTCCACCCAAGCTGTGAAATGCCTGGCTTGTCTGAGGAATGACAGACCCTGGAGGGCCAAGGGTCCCGAACAAATGAGCTCCTATAAAACTCTTCTCCTTATACAGGGACAGGACACAATGCAGACGAGCAGCCGCCAAAAGCAGCCTTCATGGTAATTTCACTCCACTATTTACAGTGCCCACCCATGGGTTTCACTGCTCGGCGTTGGAGCCAGTCACCTTCATGTGCGGCGCGAGGCATTCATCATCGGCAGCTGACACATCTAAACATGTCAGTACACTTTACTTTCCCGTGCAAGCGAGCGCGAGCGGGAATCCGATGATGACAATTATTCAGTACAAAAATGTTAGCAAATTGGGTTAAATGATACTAAAGCTGTTGCTGTTTCATGCATTTAGTTCAGCACCAAGCCTCTGCATAAATATGTTACACCTGGCAGAGTGTTTAAAAGCTGCATTGTCGGATATGCAGGGGAATGTTTTCAGCAGAGCTAATGAAGTTAATAGCTTGAGCTGAGGCACTTTTATGAGCTGCACCTGGTCCATAAATGACTCCTAATGAGGAGCAACTCGGTTGACTTTTAAAATGCCTCCCTCTAGTGGAAGACACACAGGCCTCCAAAGCATCTCAGTCCCAATCAAGTCTCCAGTCTCCCACAAACACAGCGTGAGGACTATTTATTGTGACTACTTCCCACACTTCTGAATGTGGGAGTGAATAAAAACAGTGACATAATGTGCAGTAATTAACACATTTATTATATAGAGCATAAACTGTGAATTCCAGAAACAGCTCTTTCATCTCACACAGCTTCATTCTTTGTGTTTGTTTTATCATTTGGCAGCACATTATTACACATTATTCATTCTGCCATCAGCTGCTGAACGAATAGAAAAAAAACGATTCATTTTTATCTCTGTTTCAGTCAGTAAAGGAAATGAATAATGAACCGAATGTGTATTTTAATATCAAAAATACAGATAAAACAAGACTCATTGATTCTTAGTCAATTTTCTGCTATAATAATAAAGAATAAATCAAATGTGAGGGACTGTACTGTTCGTGGAAACGTGAAGCTATACCAAGCCACTTTAAATTACAGATGGCAGGATGTGAAATACATGAAGATGCAAATGTGTACAATGTGATTCCCAATTTCTATAACAGTATAATACTGATAAAAGTACCAGTAGCTTCTTTAATAATACTTTGTCTTTTATATTTGGGGGAAGAAAATACAGTGAAGACAAGAAGCAGTTTAATCTTTAGAAACATAATAGATGTTTTCTCAGTATGAGCTACTGAAGAGACAAACTCTTCATGTACTGTACTTCTGTTGTGTCGTTAGTAAAATAAAATAATACATAGAAACTTTCAGTTCAGAATAATCCAAACTCACAGAGTCAGAGTTAAGTAAAAGAAGACATGTGTCATTCATGTGTTGTGTGTCTGTCTGCAGGCTGATTAGAGGAAGAGAGGGAACTGAACTCCAACTGCTGGAAATTTGTTTTAACACAAGTAGAAAATATAGAGAATATATTACCAATGGAAGTAAATGGAATGGAAACAGAAGTATTTTTTAAAAAAATCACTTTTACCTTTACTGTAAATACCTGCTGCTGGATTATATTATATGATTAAAGAAGAATTTTTAAAATCCGGTTAAAAATATGAGTTATTTGAATTGGATAGCAATTTACGGTTTCTGCTGTTTTTGCTTTATCAATATTACTGTGATTTTTATTGATTAAATTTAAAATGTGTTATTATCAGAAGGACAAAATTCAATTTGTTTTGTCATAAAAATGATGATGGTAGAGAATAGACTATACTGTATTTCTCAGGCATTTCTAAAGATTGTTAAATAATGTAAATTACCTGAATATCCTAATAATGTTTGATGATGAGGATGAACAAGTAAACTTGAGAATGCTTCACCTTCATCATCACCACTCGCATATGATGTTTTTACTGTAGATGAATAAATAATCAGCTTTTCAGTGAATTACAGTAAATAATGCAGTTGATGGTTTGTTCGTCTTGATAAATGTTTAGAAATATTACATGAGCTTCATGAACTCCACACATCTCAGGTCTCTTAGTTCATGTCTTTATGATGGTTTACTGTGTTTTCATTATTAGTAACTCACAATACAAATAGACTGAAACGTATACATCTATGACGTATGTGGGTCATCTGATGTCACAATGTACAATAACATAATTCTCATGTGTCTCTTAAAGGAGACATATTATGGAAATATCTCTTTTTGAACGCTCTTTAACATATTTGGGTGTTTGTCTTGCCCCCAAAATGTGAGAATTGACAAAAAATCTGTAATGTGCAGACTACCTATAGGTTGAAATCCATGTGGTTTTACAAGCTGTTCCCTCAGTTGTCTTTCAGTGATGTAACTAGGGACCGGTAGACGTGGCAGGGCAAGCAGTGGTTCATTTGCATTTAAAGGGACAGGCGCAGAAACCAGCCGTTCTGAACAGGGCTGTTTTTAGAGGATGAAAAGAGCTGTGATTTTTTATCCTTGGGATATTTTTGACCAAAGCATGTCACAGACATGTCTTTAAGACACCTGGGAACTATTTTAATTTGTGGAAAGGGGGCAGAATATGTCTCCTTTAAGGGCAACATGGAATTTCAATTCTTTACTTGAAATGAAAACTTATTTCGCTTTAACATTAGTGATATGTTTTAATATTACAAAAGCAAAAAACATTTTTTGAAAAATAAATTCAATGCCAATTCCCTCGATAGTGTTTAGATGTGAGATGTAGCTCAGCAAGATATGAAATAAAGATGTAGTTTAGAGACTAGTTAGCCACTGTTACTACACTTATAACCTTTTTTTGAACAGGAAATTGTCTAAGACTAAGATCCCAAACATCTGTTTTCTTTCCATTCATCTTTGACTGTAGATACTGACAGACTCATTCTAATGTCAGATGGTGAATTCACTTTTATGTTTTCATATCATGTCCTTTAACTTTGTAACATGTGTCGTGAATATTTTTAATATTTTGTTTCGTCTGTGCTATAATACTTGGAGCATGACAAGTCGTACTGTAGGTAAAAAGAATGGATTTCCTACAAAATATTGCATTCACACAAAAAAAAGAGTGTAACACCTAAATGTATTTGTGCAGTTTTGTACATTTATGTGTGAGGAGTCCAGGATTGTCTAGAGACCAGCGCTGAGCACCCTGTAAGCCATGGAGAAGGTGGTCACCATGCCGACTATCCAGGACAGACCCCTGCTGGGCTGAGGCAGGGCACCAACGTAGGCGATGGTGTGGCAGATGCGTGAGCCGGCGAAGACGCGGAAGTGAAGCAGAGCAGAGGAAAGCTCAGGTCCAGTCAGAGTGTAGAGCAGACCAATCACCACGAAGGGAATGATGTTCTCCAGGTCGTTCTGGTGACACCTGCACCACAACACACACAGAGCACTGAAGTTGTTCTTGTACTGGTTGATTGTCATCAGATATTGGTAATAAGTTTCATCATTGCCTCATTCACAGCTGTGGCTAAAGAATAACCTCTACATTTGATGATTCAACCAAGCACTCATACTGTAGATGAAAACAGTTCTTGTAATTACTTATATTTATCTTCTAAGATTGTTCAGTTGAATAATTTTCAGTGGCCAAAAGAAAATATTTCTTCATATTTCTTCTTCACCTTCATTCCAATGACTGAGAGATGAGTCTTGTGACTGATCCCAATGCTTACTATTGTGCATGCAAAATGCATTACAGTACAGTAAGAGATCCATGTGTTCACAGTCATGAATAGGCTACTTGTGTTATAATTTGTCCTGTCTTGGGTTTGAATAGGTCTTCTGATTTTTTTTACACCTATTAAATCTTCCATATATTTATGAACTGGCAGACCAGAACTAACAGAAACAGTACTAGTCCATCACATGTGTGTTTGTTCCTCATTTCAGAGAAGTTCTAAATGTCACTATATACATCAGGTGGTTTATTTATACCTGCGCACTCGCTCCACATCAGGATCTGTGCGGACCAGCTTCTTGTTTTCTGTTGATGAAACAAACTTAGTGTCTTCCAGGTTTGCAAACACCTGAGGAGATAGTAGAGAGGTGGTCAGGTATACAACTCTCTCATACTGTCATTGTGAATGAAGCTACAGTCCACATTGTTGTGTGACAGTTAGGTGATTTAAAACACACACACAGACCTTTCTTGTGAGGCGGAAGTAAGAGGTCAAAGGTGACATGAGCATCATCTTCAAGACCACAATCGTGGCATAAGTGGTGAACGCTTGGAGGACCTGGTTGTCCATCATACTGTGCAGAGATGACATGGTTCCTGTGAGAACAACAGAAATACATATTTAATGTTGCTACACTCACACACTGCTTCCAAACACTACAGCATATCAATTACAACACACTGTACATAGCTGCTGTCTGTGCAACATCAACCCTCAGTACATACACTTCATGTTCAGATTTTTCATATGTACTGTAACACCACATCTGTTTTAATATTCCATCACTTCTGTTCATCACGTATTGTGTCTTTCGGTCTGAGACTCTGTCTAAAAATTGTCCCTGAGGAAGATTGAAGCAGAGTCTTTAACTTGTATTTTAGTATTTCAATTAATTATAGATCTACTTCACATTGTATGTAATGTATTCATCTTATTGTGTTTATTTGATAGAGACAATGCATATTCATGACAATCAGTCCAAAATAAACAACATAAACATGCCAGATTGTAGCAGACATGCTCATTTATATCTATGGTCCACATTACAAGACATGAAAGTAAAGAAATAATAGAAATGTGCAACCCTAAAGTACAGTCTTTATACTAAAGTGTGTCCTTCCTGTATTCTTCACATCCTGTTTCGTTGAAAAAGGGAACATGGTCCAGCACATTAAAGTACATAAACCTGAAACAAACTAGTTTCTTCAATGAAGCAGAGCGACAGATGTGACTGTTGTCACTGAAGCCTTACATGCAACAGAACAAGTTGCAAAGTTGCCTCATAAACATGTCAAGTTTAATAATGTCACACGTTATATGACTACACTCCTAATTACCAAGACATATTTCTGTCAGCAAAAGTTATAACATTGTGAGGAGGAGGCGCGGAAGGTAAAAGTTTATTTAGTTAGCTGTGGAGCCGCATGCGGAGCTTACCTTGATTCTGCAGAGTCACGGTGATCAGCAAAGACAAGTGCAAAGATCAGCTGGAGATGAATGTCTGCGATTCATCCTGAGGTTGTGTAATGAGTGGGAGGAGCCCTGCACTGGAATAACTCTGTGTAATTTTACTGTTATTGCCAATGATGGATGGAACAGCTTTGCCTCAGGTGTATTATACACTGGCACTGCCGCTTTCCAACCATTTTATAATTACTAGTCTTTCTGCCCTTTTTTTTTAACTACATTTAAAGTTCAATCCATATCTGAACATTACACAAGACAAGAAATGTTGTTTTGTCTAAACCAGGGGTGGCCAACACGGTGCCCTCGGAGCGCCATCGTAAAACGTATTTCATTGTGTTGCTGTTCTTTTTCAATCAATAATGTTTGCATTGATGTAGATTTTTAAATGAAAATATTACATTTAAAAATAAAAATAAAAAAATCTTATATGTATAAAATGAACTCTGACTTTGTCTAAGGCCAAAGTTTAATATTGCACACAAAACACACCTCCAACTTACCCATCGTGCAACTCAAAGGTGGCACATTATTATGATTATCATTATTATTATTAAAGGTGAACTGTGTACATGTAACTTTATGTTATTCAGGAAGTTTGCATCAAGAAGTAGTCCTTCATAATATTCAATACCCTTGAAATAGCTCTCAGTTTCAAAAACGTTGGCGACCCCGGTCTAAACTAACCATCAGGAAATATCACTCATTTTACATGAATGCCTTTTTTAACAATAGACCATTTTATGCATGCACTTAGTTAAAGCTGCAGTTTTAGAACCCGATTCATCACCTTGAGAAGTAACTATACAAACACAGAGTTTAATAGAAAGGTTTATTAAAAACATATCTTCCATCTATAGCTCCAGAAAGTCAAAGAAGATGCACAGAATAGACACAAAGGATGTTTAACCATCATGCTCATGGGTAAAAAAGACACATTCAGGTTTCATGTAAGGATGTAAAGAAAGCGAAGGTGTAAAGTATTGTCTCTAAAGCAGGAGAACAGCACTGAGCACCCTGTAAGCCATGGAGAAGGTGGTCACCATGCCGACTACCCAGGACAGACCCCTGCTGGGCTGAGGCAGGGCACCAACGTAGGCGATGGTGTGGCAGAGCCGTGAGCCGGCGAAGACGCGGAAGTGGAGCAGAGCAGAGGAAAGCTCAGGTCCAGTCAGAGTGTAGAGCAGACCAATCACCACGAAGGGAATGATGTTCTCCAGGTCGTTCTGGTGACACCTGCACCACAACACACACAGAATGTAACACACATGTAACTAAGTAGTGGGTCTGATAACAATTTGATTATACTGCAACATCATCTTATGACAATACTATGATAGAGATTTGGTCATACTGTAGGAGCGCTACGTTTTGCTACTACCTAACATTACCATTAACACCTGTTGACTCACCTGTCAGGATGAGACTGTGAATGAATTCTTTAATTTACTAAGAGCTGCTGTCCCCATTGGTTGAACGCAAACCACTTGTTTTAAAGGTTCATGGTTACTTTATATGTACCCATAGTTAAAGGAGCTGTATGTAAAAAAAAAAAAAAAAAGTACAGCAACTAACCATAGAAATCACTCAATATGTCACCAGAGACTAAGGAATCATGTTAATTTGAAATACTAATATAATTGACAACAATGGTACAACCGCATTTAAAAATTGTATTTGCAGCCTGCAAATCATGCTTATGTTTTGATTTTGTGTTTACACCACCCACCGCTCTCTCCCAATCACACAGTCAGTGGCATTTTGGCCTCCGGGTTGCCAGTTACACTACCACTGAGCTGCATCTACGGCTGGGAGAGAAAACGACCTCCAATTGAGATCTGAGTGAGTTTTTGGCCACCATAGCCACAAAACTGGAGCAGGGCAGAGGTTAGCATGTGGCTATCTAGCAACCTCAAGTCTGGGAGTGAAGGGAGGGGAAACAACGCAGTCTTACATACAGCTCCTTTAAATTTGGCAGTGAGTTAACAAACACTTATTAGACAAAGTGAGGACGGTGCTCAAGGCTAAAAGGAAAAGCCATTTTACATTAGCCTCCATTCTAATGGGAGCAGCTGAAACTAAACATTAAGACTTTGGGATTCATAATTTAAAACAGAGCCACTTCAAATGTTTTTGCTTTCATCTCAGTTAGCCTATAACCTGCTATCAATCAATACCAATCAATCAATACAACTTTATTGTCCCTGCAGGGAAATTTGTCATGGACAGTCATGTGCCGCAAGTAACTGCATTATATAAGTACACAAAACAGATAAAAAACCAGTACCAGTATCAAGTAAACCAGTATCTTGGGCCCACATCACCACTCTCTGATACTCAGTGACCACAATATCCTAAAGAAGTAGCACTAGGACGTCATATGAAAATCTCTTGTGGCTGAAGGCCAGTGGCTACGTAGCAAAAGCAATTCCTACAAATGGCTCCTTTATGTTTAGGTATAAAAACAGCATCAGGTTCAGGGAATGATCACCAAAGGGCAAATATTGCCATGGTTACAATGGTAAATATGTGTTTAAGGGTCATAAAAAAGTTTGTCACAGGCAGCAAAATAGCTCAGACATCTCACCTTCGAACACGCTCCACATCTGGATGGGTTCTCAGCATCTTCTTCTTGTCCTCTGCAGACTTTCCGCTCACATCCTCATCATTAGAAAAAGCCTGAATGAGGGAGATAAACATGCATTGAATCAAAGGCTTTGACTTGAGTAGTTACTGTACCTCAGTCCATATTATGTGGAAATGAAGAGAGCATGCAAAACTTTTTAAGGGATAGTTCAACATTTTTGGCAAATTGGCCCATTGCCATAATCCCTATAGTTTTAGGAGTAGGTTTGTTACCCTTAATTGTCAGTGCAAGCTATTTTTAGAATGGCGGAGCAGAGCCGTGAGCTGCTCAGAGCTACGCTACTGAGGCTCATAGAATTTCTTGGTCTCCCTCATCAAACTCATCAAATACACAATCCAACAACTCCAAAACCCCACCACGCTATGAGATAATAACGGAATGTTACGAGACGAGTTGTTTTCGAAGTAAATTCATGCAAAACCACTGTTGCGCCTTCTCATCGGGGGCAGTTTTTCAGCAAGCAGTCTCTGCATTTGCCTCAAAAACGACTCTGTCTCGTAACATTACGTTATTATCCCATAGCGTGGTGAATGTGCAGGTCACAACTTGTCCACCAGAGTTTTGGAGTTGTTGGATTGTGTATTTAATGAGTTTGATGAGGGAAACCAAGAAATCCCATTAGCCTCCGTAGCGTAGCTCTGAGCAGCTTGCAGCTCTGCTCTGCCGTTCTAAAAATAGCTTGCACTGACAATTAAAGGTAACGAACCTAAAGCTATAGGGATTATGGCAATGGGCCAATTTGCCAAAAATGTTGAACTATCCCTTTAAAGCAGTGAATAAAATAATTACATATCATTTTGATTTCTTTTTCAGTTATTGCAATTACAAACTCATTTTTTTTCCATTCTCTTTGTTTGAGTGCATACATGACTTTTCATTTTGCACCTCTGCAGAGTGCAAGACACAGTGAATCTGGGGGTTAGAGTGCATTATCTTGCATCACCTTGCAGCCTGTTTGCCAGGGATGAAAAGCAACACAACTCTTACAGGCTTTGAAGTTGTTAGAAGGCTAATCTAGGCCAAACACACCAAGAGACCTTACATACCCAGAGTGCATTAAAACCATTTTTAAAATGCAAAAAGATCTTGTTTTAACAGATATTGCCGTTACCCACCCCTCTGGTGAAACGGAAGTATCCAGTCATGGGCCCCATCAGCAGCATCTTCACAGTGACAATAGCAGCATAGGTGGCGAAGGCCTTGAACACATCATTTTCCATCAGCTCTTCCATCTCTGCTGCTTTACAGGTTGGCTGAGGGGAACAGGCAGAATGTGGTTTAGCTATTCTCTTTCACATTCACAATTTAAATCAAATCTAGTTTAATTAGGAATGAAAACTGCAGCACATACAGATATTTATAGCCTAGACCAAATGACAGAGAATAGACAGAAAATCAAAAACAAACTGCTGCTAAAAACGTCTTCAAAGCTATTACATAAGTTTGAGCAGTAATAGATATATTACTGTACATATATTATGTAACATCAGAATTTCCTTATCTATACAATTTAGCACGTATCCTATTATTCAGTGTTAGTGACTGTTGAGCCTATGTGTGGAGAGTAAACCTTGTCTGTGAGATAAAAAGACAAAACAAACAGACACAGTCACGCTGACTGATCAGACTAGTTTTAGTTTTAACTGTGAGTGTTACTGAGTCGAAGTCTTTTCTAAAAGCAGTGAATGCTCTCATTAAACAATGTGTGAATGCTCTATCGCAAACTATATACAATAGGTAGTTCAAAAGTTTGACTTACCTCTTGCTGTGACTCTGCAGAAACGGAGAAAGAATGCGTCTCTTATACAAAAACAGTTTGACTTGTGACCCAGAAAGCTGAAGGGGCGGGGCAAGCACAGCCACAGCACAGTGCATGACTTCATGTGAGAGTTACAGTGTTTCTCGGCATGACAGGACCACATTTAAATATAATTTATGCACTTATTAAGACGTCGGATTAAATATTGTGATCTTGAGCATTATTTCAAACTCACACCACATGATTTATTTGATCTCTGCAGCTGAGAGTTAAGATTCCTGCATGTCGGTCATGCAGGAAGAGAAGTCCATTTCCTCATCAAGGAAGGAATTCTTCTTATCTTAACGTTACTGGAGCAGGGGGCATGTGCTTGAATGATTTTTTTCTTTTGTCTAACTTTTGCAGCACCTGCCTCCATAGTGTCATCGTGACTTGCTTGATGTTGATTCCACACCCCCTTGGTAAGAACTGCACCGACCTGAGTTTACCTGGCTGCAAACAGGAAAAATAAATCAGCGCTTTCAAATGATATGAAGTTTATTTCAGTCAATACTGGTGAAAAATAATTAATTGTTTCTGAAAATGTATCTGAAAGTCTTTTTAAACATGTTTAAGCATTTGTCTGAGTTTTAGATGAGGTGTTTATATACAGTAGGCTGCCTGTGCTTTCATGTTGATCGCCTACTCTTCCTCTACCCCAAGGGAAAGTTGGTACTTTTTGGTGTGACCTTTTTATTTTTTTTGGCAGGAGTTTTTGTTTTTTGTTTGGGTAGGGGTGGGGTGCAGCTGCCCACGACTTTGATCAGATAGCAGCAGTATCTTTTCACCCACACTGTATGCCAGAGACAGCGTGGGTGAGTAAAGCAAGAATTTACTGCTTTACTTATTAAAGACTGCAGAGCTGCATTAGGAATCATGCAACCTGTCGTTCTGCGGCTCGTTTTTGTGTGTGAATTTCCTTGTGAGCTAACATGAGTTGGATGGAACCTGATTAAAAAGAAGTTTGCCAAAGTTTGACTGACTTTTTGTTGACTACTCCTCACATGACAAAATAAAAGACTTAAATAAAACACTATGGGCCAGTGGCTCAATGTGAGAAATATGAAACATCAGAGACAAGAGAGAATAAGAGGAGCCCAGAGGAGCGGCTGAACCGTCCATGGTTCTGTGTGTCCATCTTGTCCCTCATGTCTGTCTCAATCTCAAGTTAAAGGGTCTGTTCAGTCCCACTGCTCCATCCTCATGTCTTCATCATGGTTTAAACACTGTAGCAGCAGTGCAGTGTTTTCCATGAATGATGCTGTTAAAGAGACGCAGAGGAGTTTGCTTGTGGTTATAGAAGAGTCTCATATTAATGTGGATGAATCTACGTTTTTCGATAAATATATTGTTTTTTTTGATTATTTTGATATTATTATTTAGTGGTCGACGCGCCAAGCATTTCCAAGTTTCGGTTTCCCGGACGCTGCCCGGCGGGTCATGGGAATAACGCTGCCGGATCGCCAGTTGGTATTGTTTATGGTCGGAACTACGATGGTATCTGATTGTCTTTGAACCTCCGACTTTTGTTCTTGATTGATGAAAACATTCTTGGAAAATGCTTTCGCTTTCGTCCGTCTTGCGCCAGTCCAAGAATTTCACCATGCACGTGGAGGCTCATGGGAAATGTAGTATGAAAACAATTCCGCTTTCCAAAACTCCTCATAGTCCCTTTAAAGGGAAATGAGTGAGTGCATTGTGGTGGTGGGGGTGGTAGTGGGGGGTTACCTACTGTATAGGGTCACCAACTATAATATTGATAATATTAGATATTTCAAATCAGTATATAATGTAAAATATATGAATAATGTATATATGTCACTACTCTCTTATGTACTGTAATTTTACACTATTTGGTATGGTTATGACATTTTTGTTGTTTGTATCATGACAACTTTGTGTGGTTATATATCACATATTAATATGTGTAAATGTAGTGAGAAAACATGTCAGTTTTCCGAAGAAAAAAAAAACATGAACATGGAAATGATTGATGTAGTTTAGTTGTGCATAGCAGCAGTAACTCTGCAGACACCAGACAGGAGGTGCAGAGCAGGAGGGTGGGTTCAGGACCAGTTTTATGAGAAATTCAAATACGCTAATCTAAGCACTCAGAGTCTGTGAGATCAGCTCAGCTCTACAGTGTTTTAGTACAGAAACATCTAAAAGCTGCTAAATCTAAACCTGCCTGCTGCTGTATTTACTGCTGCACTGTCCTATTTGGATTCTAATGTCTCCCTCTGACTCTATCGCAGCCTTTGAGAGCTTTATTGTCTCAGCTGCTTATTCAACATCAGGTTCTGCAGAAACAATAGCCTGTCTGCAGAGTGTGTGTGTTTGTGTTGACCTCACCAGTGGGTCTGTCAATTGAAGCGATATAACGATTTTTTTGGCTGTAACATTTAATTTGTCTGCAATAACAGGTTTACTAGTTGGAATGGATTCTTTTTTTTTTTCTTTTTTTTGTCTGGAGCTGCCAATGATCAATACGTTATGATCACATATCATGACACGGAAGCTAAACGCCTCTAATGGATCTTACATATCTGCAGCCAGACATCGTCCTTTGTGCAGCAGTTTCTCCAAGTAAAATAATGTCTTGTGATTTCCCACAAGGAGTAGTAATGGCAAAAAGCTGCATTGATTTCTCACCAGCCCTGCCAGTAATTGGGATGCTGGCTGCGATATGCTGCCATTGATTTCTTATGGTAGCCAGGTTTTGCTGCTGGTGTAGGACAACAATGACTAAATAACAGCCTGGCCAATGATCTTAATGCCAGAAGCCAAGCACAGCTATTGATTTCATTACAGAATGCCTCCTAGGGTCGAGGCACATACATTTTTTTATTGATCAGCGGCGGTGTCCACATTACTTGAAGCACTGTCACATGCAGCCAATCAATGGCAGCAGAATGCTGAGTGCATGGAATTGCATAGGTACAGTGGGGCGCAATAAATTTGGCAGCATATAATCAGGGTTTGGAAGGTGACAGTGAAGGTGAAGGTGAGAGAATTGATAAGTGTGAGCTTTTTTTTTTCTTTTTCTTTTTTTCCTAGCTGCAACCTGTGGGATAAACTGTAGATACTATGTGATTAACTCGTGCAATAGGGTTTCATTTGACCCTATTCACATCTCTGTGGCCCAAGGGCAGCAAGAAAATAAGAAATCAGACCAGTACCCAGGGAGACGAAAATGCTCTGATAAGGCTGTATTGATGATGGGTGGGTGGGTGTAATTTGTTCAGCCTAAACCCCCCGAAATAGAGGAATCATATCAACTGGATGGACGAACAGCAAAATAATGGATAAAGCTATAATACCAGTAATTGGCTGATTTTTGTTGAACTGGAACCTGATGATACAGTCACAGCCCGACAACTTTCATGGGCTCTATAAGGGGGTGATGGGTGAAATCGCAGGAGGAGGGGTTAGTTTATGGTTTAGGACTTCAAGATGAACACACAGGAATCTAATCAAGTTTAAAATTATTATTAGATCATACATGACTTCCTCATTGATGCAGATATAACTCTGAACACTGTGTCTGACAGCCGTAATATGGACGGGCAGTTATCAGACTTTGTGCCCGGTTTGGAAGTAAAGCAGCTCTTTTAACGGCCAATAGGTTTTTTATCACAGTACTGGAAATGGCTTTTGTTAAAGCCCTTCCAACCCCCTAAAGACTTAGATCAGCCTCATGGGACGTGGAAGTATGTGAGCAAAATGGCAATTATCTTAATGATTGGGTTTAATTGTTTAATGACTAAAATGCTTAAAATGGCCCCGGTTACAAATGTGTTGAACAAAAGAGAGAGAGAGTGACAGAGAAAGAGCGAGTGTGTGTGTATGTGTGTGTGCTGTTGTACTTGAACTTTGTTTCTTGAACCCTCCCTCTTTTTTATCTCTGTGTTTTGTTACGGTGTTTCAAAGAACACCCTTGGGTGATTTTGGCATTAGCCTGAGCTCCATGTCATGATGCCAACCAGCTGGAAAATGGTGCATAAAATGATATAAATATAATATAATAGACATTCATGACAAGCACCTACTGTATGAGAGCAGTGCACTGATTTCTTTCACCCATGACCATGATCACACCCAGTTTTACCTGTATGAGGTAGTAGATCAGAAAACCACTGAAGACCCTGATAACAGACCTGTGTTGTTATGTATTGTGGGGATGATGACTGTAATTGTTGTGAAATACGGTCTGATATTCAGTCCCACAGAACCAAATGTCCTTGGTTCTAAAACATACTGTTACAGTAATGAAAAAAGAAATCAATAGCAGTGTCTCTGGCTGATTCTCTGGGCAGGCAGTGGTCCCAGGAATACAACTGGGCTGTAAAGTGGTTTTGGAGCACGGGCCATGGTCAGAATTGCAGGTAATTTGAGGCACAAGGTTGTAAACAATGATAAAGACAAAGGAATGACTATTTGTATATAACTCTCTTCATCAGAGTGGGTGGGCACCATCTGGAAACATGGAATCCACTTCTCTTAAATGTCCCATACAGTATAAACTATCAGTGAGTGCATATATTATCAGGTCTAAGTTCTGTATTAATACTGTGAAAGTATCAAAGCCTCAATCCACCGAGAAACTCAGCCTCAAAACGAGCCATCAGGATTTCTGTAATGTTGTGATGTCACAACGAAGCAGTCACTCTCAACCATGCTCCAAGCCCCGCCCACCTTGACCCAATACCATTCCTTGTTTGTTTTGAAACTGGCTATACATTTTTCTTTTCTTTTAGATCAGACAGAAGTCAGTCAGCCAATCACAAAAGAGCCTCAGAGCTCTGATTGGCTAACCGACCAGTTGTGTCTAAAGCAGCAGAGAAAAGCCTGAGAGAGGAGATTGAAAAACTACAATGGCGGTTTTTGTCTGTGTGTGTCTAAAAAACACTACTGTATCATGGATCAGCACTTCAAATAAAAACACAAAAGAATGAAATATAGATCATTTAAAACTGTATACTCATGGCTATGGCTCATCTGTTGTTAAAGACACACATTGAAGTTCAGTGTCCAACATGCAGTGATTAATGTTATCGTTTGTTCATTACTACTTCGCACATGATATAAATCCTCGCTGCACTGCTGTGATGCTTTCAACTTCACTGCCAGTACATTTCATATTCAGAGCTTCCATCAAACTAAACACTAAACGCCACTGAAAGTCAAACTACAGGTTATCATATCAGCTCTTTCAAGCTTACATCCTCTCCCAAATACACTGCAGCATTCAAGTGAATTAAAATGAGCAAAAAACGGACGTATCAGTGTTTCTCATTCATTTTTATTTGCTCTGTGGTCAGATAGGATCACACAGAACCTAATATCTAATATTGGAAACTACAGGTTGATTGAAGTGTGAGCAATAGCAGAGAGGATTAAACCTTGCGTTAGGATCTATTGAGTCGAACGTGCACATTGTCCTCACATACACCATGTCATTCCGTAACTAGCGTATTTGTAACAGTTGTCCCTGATGGGGGTATATGTTGCCCTGCTGCTCCAGGTGCTGAGCCTGGCTGTCCACAGGCCTTTCTCCTTCCAAATGGCTCTTAATGAAGAAGCTCATTAAGGATCAGCGGTTGCTCTACACTCTTAATGAGGGCCACACAGCTGCTCATTAGGCTCAGGCCGTTAGGCTTTGTCTCTCCACCAAGCACTGATAGCAGCTCAGCACCTTCTTTACGTCCACCTTTTTAGCAAGTTATACTATTGAGGTGGATGATCAAGCAGGTTAGTACATATAGCTGCATTTCACATTCTTGTCACTGGCTGTTTGAAAAGAGGATGAAGGTTAAACAGCCCTTGAAGCCGCAAGAGGCTCCAATGTTCTCTATATTCTTTTTTTTTTCTTTTTAAAAGGTGCTGGATTGAACAAACGACCCTTTTCTCCTAAAGCATTTTATAGCTATACTTCTTTTTCATTAACATACAAGAAAAAGTTTTTAAAGGGGCTTTTTCTAAGTTTTGCCAATGCTAGGCTACATAGCTAGCATGAGCATTAAAGGGATAGTTCAACATTTTGGCAAATTGGCCCATTGCCATAATCCCTGTAGTCATAGCAGTAGGTTCGTTACCTTTAATTGTCGGTGCAAGCTGTTTTTAGAACAGCGGAGCGGAGCAGCAGGCTGCTCAGAGCTACGCTACAGAGGCTAATGGGATTTCTTGGTTTTCCTCATCAAACTCATCAACAGGCTTGGGGAGTAACGGACTACATGTAACGGCGTTACGTAATCAGGATACAAAAAAAGGGTAACTGTAGTCCGTTACAAGTACAGAAAAAAAACCCGTAATCAGATTACCGGTACATTTGATAAAAACGGAGATTACTTAGGCTATAAAGCGGCCGTAGAAGCCACTCGCCGTCTCGTTGTAGTTTCAGAGGAGAGGCACACAGACAGAGCTGCTCTGCCTCTTCTGCCCGTACGGTGTGTGTGTGGCGGAGCCCCGGAGGCTACGCTGCCTCTTAACGGAACTCTACTGAGTGTGAGCGGCACGTAAGTTCACGTTGCTTTCGTGAATTGTAAACACAGACGGCCCCTCGGTTTTAGCGTCCAGCAGTTTAGCAGCTAATTCAACAGCAGTGATGGATAACTGTACCGGAGAGGCTCAACAACG
Source organism: Trachurus trachurus (assembly GCF_905171665.1). Taxonomy (NCBI): domain Eukaryota; kingdom Metazoa; phylum Chordata; class Actinopteri; order Carangiformes; family Carangidae; genus Trachurus; species Trachurus trachurus. Next base: position 20,772,558 of record NC_139912.1, on the reverse strand, counting down.
TAATGAGCTTCATTTGAGGAATAAACGGCAGCTTTTACCTGACGGAGACCGACGCCTGAGCTACGGTAGCTAACAGCTAGCAGCTAGCAGCTAACAGGTTATTTCTCTCTCTCTCCCTCTCTTCTTTACACACCACACACACACGGCGCACGCACGCACGCACACACACACACACACACACACACACACACACACACACACACACACACACACACACACACACACACACACACACACACACACACACACACACACACACACACACACACACACACACACACACACACACACACACCACACAGCTGGTTGTCTGTCATATCTGTTGTAAACCTTGTAATACTAGCTTGTTGAGTACAGTTAACATTATTGTTGCTTCGGTTTGAGTGTGTATTAACTCGTGGTTTGTGCCGCGGCTGTCACTAATGTTGATAAAGTGATGATTTACAATCGAGAGTTTATCCATTGTGTTTTATTTTGAAATTTAGCGGATGCTCGGTGCGTTTCATTTCCTGTTTCTTCTGCGTGGATTGATGCGTGATGGCTGCGTGACTGAATTTGCATGTTTGGTATTAAAGTTATCCAAAAGTAACTAAATGTAATCCGTTACATTACTTTAATTTTGTGGTAATTAGAGTAAGTTACTAATTACATTTTCTAACAGGTAACTTGTAATTGTACTGGAATACATTTTTAAAGTAACCCTCCCAACCCTGCTCATCAAATACACAATCCAACAACTCCAAAACGCTCTGGTGGACAAGTTGTGACCTGCACATTCACCACGCTATGAGATAATAACGGAACGTTACGAAACTGAGCTGTTTTAGAGGTAAATTCATGCAAAACCGCTGATGCGCTTTGCGTTCAGGGACAGTTTTTCAGCAAGCAGACTCTGTATTTACCTCGAAAACGGCTCCGTTTCGTAACGTTCCGTTATAGCGTGGTGATTGTGCAGGTCACAACTTGTCCACTAAAGCGTTTTGGAGTTTTTGGATTTTGTATTTGATGAGTTTGATGAGGGAAACCAAGAAATTCCTTTAGCCTCTGTAGCGTAGCTCTGAGCAGCCTGCCACTCCGCTCCGCCGTTCTAAAAATAGCTTACACCGACAAATAAAGGTAAAGAACCTGCTATGACTATAGCAATTATGGCAATGGGCCAATTTGCCAAAATGTTGAACTATCCCTTTAAAAGTTGTTTACATACCAGTCCAGAACCTAAACTGCCAGTCAAACATGAAACTTAATTTCTTTACCCACCAACAGCTGTCTCCAGAGGTGGAAAGCAATGCCAGTGATAACTACTGTCTCCATCACATCTTTCTTAATAGCTAACTGAAGTTAGCATGCCAAGCAGTTAGCCTTGGCCTAGCCAATCAACACCATTTTCTGGTAAATTGTAGATCCCCAATCTTTCCTGAAGAGATATAAATGTATTATAACCTTTTGTATTGTCGATACAACATTGTCTTATTGTAAAACATCACCACAACCCACTCCTGGCACGAAACCACAGTCAGTGTCAGAGAGAACTTTCAAATAACTCCCTTAATGCATTTTCCGGCAAATTCCCCAAGATGTTCATTTGAATGAATGGGAATGGATTTCATTTGTTTTCCTGCAATATCCACAGTCTGGGTAATGAGGGATCGTTACTGTCAAGTCAGATTCAGTTTGACTTCCTGATAAAGTGCTTAAGATACGTTTGATAAACTGTCGGCTTGTTTCCAGCCTGGACTGATCGTCGCTGCCGACCTATTTCAAGCTCTGTCTTCGAGATCTCAGCAATTACACTGGTGTAAGACTGCAGTGTTGTTCCATAATCAATAGGACTAATAGCCAAAGCTACGAAACTAAAAACCCAAGTTGTAATAAACCGCTTCCCATTAAGCCCCTTATTAACCTCCCGGAATTCATTTTTCTTGATTGGAGCTGATAATCATCAGAGACAATCAGCGAGAGCCTGGGTACAGGTGAGCCGCCGACGGTGAATGTTTGAGCGGAGAGACAGTCGGAGCTGTAATTAGCTGTAACAATGACAACAATGATTTTCTTTTCCCCTAGATGTTTTTCTGATGAGGACATAATAACCGCTCAGTCATCCCTGCTGCCGACAGTCTGAATACAAAGTCACCGGAGTTGTACCCTGTGATTAAATGCTCAAGATAACTGAATTATTTCTAACCCATTTAACGTACATTGTGGGGAGTGCACGCTGATAAGAGGAAAGGCTTCCTGTTCTCACCGGCGTTGCCTTTAAAGAAGGTTGATGGGCTGAAATGAATAGAGAATCTAAATCATTGCTGCTTTAGGTTCTAAGTGATTCTGGATGTGTCATCAAGCCCTCCTTATCTCTGGTTCACTTTGGGCCCTCGGTGAATAATAAGATCTTACTTAGCATTAATAGCTCTGCTGCATGCTGGGAGAGTGCGAGTCTGCTTTTGTGAGCTGGTAGGACGGGCCCACAGATGAATTCCCCGAGTGATCGTGTTTCAGAGCTGATTAGCACTCGGTGACGGTGGTCAGCCAATACTGCAGCAGGCTACTGCTAATGTGTCTCATAGCGTTCACACCGAGCCATTCCTTTCATCTGAGGACGTCTGTTTATAACACTATATATTACTGATGGCCTTGTTACACTTGTTCTGCAGAAACAACCTCAGTCGCACCAAACAAGTTGGAGCAGGACCTGATCCATGCTGTGTTTTCACTTCAGTTCAGTCGGCCATGACGTCCCTCTGCTGTTACATGTTCACATCCATCACATGTAAAGTGTATAGAGTAATGGTAAATTGGCATTAGCCAGTTGTTTAACACAGTATTCAGCTCAGATTTGGTTTATAATGTCAGGAGAAATTAATATTAGCTAAAGACTAAGTTTTATTTTCGCAATTTCGATCTCCAACAGTGCTTCTATTATAAAATCTGCCAGCCCACCCACATTTTCTGAACTGTCAATCATCTGGGATGGATTTCTGTTCGCCAATTCAACATTGTTCACAGGAAGTCTCAGCAAAATATAGCTATATAACTCTCCTGTTTAAATTACATTAAGGCTTTAAGTAGCATAATTGAAGGTGTACTGCTTTGAGTGACAGGTGGGTGCACACACAAACCTGGGAGTCAGGTGGAGTCAGGCTTTAGCAAGATAACGACAATGAGCTTCCAAACTGCTCATCAGAAACCACAGGCTGTGGAACTGGTAGAAGAGTGACCAGGTGACTGGCACACTGCAAAACATCTCAACAATAATGAGTCCTGAAATCGGATTTCCAGAAATGAGAAATCAATCTACATTCACATTAAAGGGGAACTATGCAAGACCGCTCGCTTTTCCGCTGTTCTGGTTATGCTGCTCTCAGCCATGTGCATTTGTGTAATCTTAACCATCATGAACAAAAGATTACGGGTTACAGAGCGCGTTTGTGTAGCGGTGTGCAGAGAGGAGAGCTGGGACACCGGGGAGGCGACCGAGTAACTTACACTGATGTTGCAAGGTTGGTTTTCAGCCGTGAGACGCCAGGTGAAGGCAGAGAGCCTCCGTTCTCACTCATAACAAGTCACAAGTCATGTGGTTAACTATCGCAATTACTCCGGAGATTTTTAATTAAGGCAAAAATGTAGCATAGCCACGGGAGAAATCCTGCTTAGTTCCTCTTTTACATGTTAACATTTTTTAACATTGTTTTTAAGTGAAAATGATCTCCATCCAGGATACTGTCTCAACTTCACATCATAAGTAATCTCATGCTAATGCACCTGAGAGCACATTAGGTAACACTTTACTTGCATAGGTATTCATAAGATTGTCATAACACTGTCATAACCATGACATAACAGCTGTCATAAACATCAATGAATACTTATGACAGCTGTCGTTTAGTGTCATTCGGTAAGTTATGTCACTTTTAATGCAAAGTTGACATTGTTTGAGATGTTTTTGTTCCGACAACTTGACATAAAGACAATCTAAACTGTCATAGCAGACCGAATTGCCAAACTTTAAAAATTATGTCAAGTTCTCATAACAAAAACCTCTCAAATAATGTCAACTTTGCATCAAAAGTGACATAACTTACCGAATGACACTTAACGACAGCTGTCATAAGTATTCATTGATGTTTATGACAGCTGTTATGTCAATCTTATGAATACCTATTCAAGTAAAGTGTTACCGCACATTATCTACATGACAGAGACGGACTTTGTGTTTACTCTCGTCTTCACTCACCGGCCTCATCACCATCACAACCACAAACCATCACAACTACCACTAACACTCACTGAACCAATCACAGGCCGGGGGAAACAGCTGATAATTACAACACATACGAATATAGGCTACAAAATAACAAACTATTAACATATTAACTATAGCCAATGTAACACCCAAACATATCCCAACTTTACAGTATCATCATCATCATCATCATCACTTTAGTTAAAATGTCTCCTTTTCTGCCCATTCAGACTAATCAAGTCTCTGATTTAGGAACTTCAACAGCAGGCAGCATGCCACCAGGTGTAAATGAAGGAAACGTGACTGAAATGTTCTACAATGGATTTAGCGCCAGAACAGTTCTTGACACTTGTACACAGATTTTCCTTTTATTTCAACATATTCATGTGTGTGATGAATCAAACAGGCCTACACTAAGAGATTCACACTGAATTTAAGCGGAGGATGTTACAGAACAGAAAGTGAGAGCATTTTCTAAGCAAATATCATAAGCAGTGTTTTCACTGTGGATTATACTCACAATGAAAGTCAGAAAGTGATCAGTGAAAACAAAAACAACCAGAACTGGCAGCACAAAACAAGCCTTCCCACACAGACGCTAATAAATACGTGAAGTGCATAAAAACTCCTTTGTCTTTGACAGACACTAGAGTTTTCCTCTGGAACGTAGCTGAGCTTTTTCAAAGGTTTCCTCCCAGAATTCACGCTGAACACACGTCCTCAAAGGGGCAAATAATCATATAAAGTTAAAAATGTTAACTCGAAAAACGAAGAACCGAGGTAAAAAAAAAGTCACACCTTAGAAGCTGGAATAGAACATTTTCAATGACCTCTAATGAGTCTTTCAGCGACATCAAAATCTCGCCAGCGAACCGCTAGCGTGATTTCCATGTAGCCACGTTTCCTCCACAAAAAAAAAGGGGGCCATAATTGAAGAAAAGCAATGCACTCTGGGTGGTCAGGCCCGGCGCCGCTCCGCTGCAGCAGGAGCAGCGGCTGCGCCTCATTAGGGCACTATTTTAACAAAGCCCCCTTCTCTCCACGCTGCTGCAGAGAGGCACCGCGGCTCCACATCCCATGCTTTCCCTCGCAGCCGCTCACAAAGGGATATAAATCTCCTTTGGGCAGGATAATTACCAAGATAATTTTATCCATAATGATGCTTGTCAGTCAGGAGTGCTGATGAAATTAAAGAACTTCTTCTCTGTGAAATCTCTCCCCCAGATTTCTCCTCCAGATTTATGTGACAGGGGAGGAAGAGAAAAAAAAAAAGGAAAAAGAGAAACTGAAAGTCGGAGAAACTTTTCTGTCTATTATAGCCTGACTCCATAAATCCACAGTGTGAAGGGTGTGTGTACATCCCTCACCTGGCCTCGGGCCGCACGTCTGCTTAGAACAAAAAGGTCGGAGGGGAAGCGGACGGGCGATGTTGACAGAGCATTTGCATTTTCAGCGGCGGTGGCGGCAAAAACATACAGTGGCGCAGAACAAAATGTACTCAACTCAACGCACGACTCCTGTCATCAGAGAACATCATTCAACTTGATGCTTAACTCGCTCTTCACACACACACACACATGCTGGTAAATATGCAGACACATGTACTAGCGGGTAGATCTTGGGAATCCAGGACAGGATCCTTTTAACAAAACAGTGCACTTGATCATGGTGTACTGTCGGAGAGGAAGCTGGAGGAAGTCAGCCTTCGCCCCTTGCTGCAGAGAAACTTCACACTTTGATCTTGAATCTGAATTCTTCTGACTTGTCTTAGTGTTTTTTTTTTTTTTAAAAAGGGCTACTTAAATTATTTCTGAGATGCTGTTATGAGGCTCAGTGGCAAAGGTAAAGGCCTCCTGTGGATAAGAGGAGATAAAAGCGGAAAAACAAAAGACATCACTGCCTGAATGTTATAATATTTAGCATAAGCAGCGGCAAACATTTCTTCAAGGAATACATGTCTTGTGCTTTCTTTTAAAAAATTAACATGGAGGAATTGGGACCCTGTTACCCATTGTATCACTCAACAAAGGCAAACTGAACAATCGCTTATGTCAAAGTTTGACAATGACAGAATTAGAGCAGGGTTTTTCTCGGCTCCCTGTCCCCCACAGGGAACCTGGCGCGCACAACTCGGAGAAGAAGTTTACTTTCGTTGTCATTTGAAATTACGCTCATTTGCATTTTTCCAGAAGAATGGGACCAACATGAAAAAAACAACGCCACCAAGAGGGGTGTGAAGACGCGCCTTTGAAATGGAACCTCGGAGCGCTTCAATGAGATAAACTGTCTGGTGATCACCCCTGCAGGGTTTTAAAAAAGAACGCCGAATTCGGGGTAGAGAAGGCGAAACTTCTCCAGATGGCTTCCGGAGCTGCGAACGAACGAACGGTGGTGAGGGAACGTGTAGCCCGCCGGATCACGTTCCCTCCATCCACCTCCAGTCGCTCTGACATTCAGTGCGTTTACAGTCGCTGCACTTCTTCATCTCCATCGGCATGTTCAGAAGAACTCCTATGATCTGTCTTGGTGAGAGGAGAAGCTGGGTATCATGTGGTTACAATGAAAACAGATCTTTACTTGGCTCAGTCCAAATTAAAAAAATACACATTCCAGCACTTTCATTCATTAACAATTCGACACTTTAAAACCCATTTGTAGTTTTTAGTTGGCAAACCAGAGCTGTATGGGGACTGGCATTGCAAGAGAGCATCATCATCATCACTGTAATGTAATATATATGATATATTAATATGTGATATACCACACAATGTTGTCATGATATCTTACAACAAAAATGTCATAACCAATACACAATAGTGTAAAATTACATAATAAGAGAGTAGTAACATTATATACTATTCATATATTTTACATTATATACTGATTTGAAATATCAAATATTATGAATATTATTGTTGGTGACCCTATAGGTAACCCCCCACTACCACCACCACCACCACAATGCACTCACTCATTTCCCTTTAAAGGGACTACGAGGACATTCGGAAAGCGTAAGTGTTTTCACACTACATTTCCCATGAGCCTCCATGCGCATGGTGAAATTCTTAAACCGGCGCATGACTGACAAAAGCGAAAACATTTGCCAAGAATGTTTTCATTGATGAAGAACAAAAGTCGGAGGTTTGAAGACAATCAGATACCGTCGTAGTTCCGACCATAAACGATGCCAACTAGCGATCCGGCGGCGTTATTCCCATGACCCGCCGGGCAGCGTCCGGGAAACCAGGTTGCTGGGCGCGTCGACCACTAATAATAATATCAAAATAAAAAATGACAATATATTTATTGAAAATTGACTCATTAACAAGTGTTGGTAACGTAGATTCATCCACATTAATATGAGACTCTTTTATAACCAAAAGCAAACTCCTCGGGGTCTCTTTAAGATGTGATGATGTAGGTAACATTTTACTAATTCTTGTGTTAAACGCTACAAGAAGAAGGCAGCTGGGGTGGATGTGTGAGTGTATGAGGCACAAGACTATGAGATTACAGGCAATGATTCATGTTGTGTGGCTTGAGCATTTAAGCGCGTAGGTTAAAGGTCAAGAAAAAATCAAGGCAACACATTCTGCTTCAGTCTTGATTCCCTCCATAATTCAGCAATTAATCAAATCCCAGTCTGTACTGTGATTGCTGCCTCCCAAATACACTGTAGAATGTGCCTTAAAATGTGTAAAAAAGAAAAAGTTGAAAATGTGCATCTTCACTATCTTTCTATTTCTACTCTGTTAATCTTTCTCCACCTTTACAGAGCACGTTGTGTTTCCTAAATAGAATCATAAGAGCATTAATCATGTTAAGGTTGACTTCCGGTGGCGCCATGTTGGATAAGACAGCCTAAAAAGTTAGCTCTCGAAGAAACCAATTAAAACTAGCTCTTTTAAACATTATTAACAACAGAAAGCGGGTCAAAGTCAAGAAAAACTGACAACGAAAGTTAACAACAACAAAAATGATGGAGACAAGGTCTAACAAAAAGGACAATGCGAATATTGGAGTTACGGACTCGACAGCGGGAGCCACGCCGGATAAGGACACCGTCGGTGGGGAAGAAGACTCGGTAATATTGGCGGAGTTGCGCAAGTTAAGACAAGAGCACACAGAAGCGGCTATTGACAACAAGAATGCTCTAGTGAGACTAGAAACTAATCTAAAGGAGATTATGGAGAGAACTGCTTCGCTGGAGCAGCGAACAGGGGATGTGGAAGAAAGGTTGGGGGAGACGGAAGACAGAGCAGCGCGGCTGGAAAGATCAGTCGCCTTTCTTCTTCACCAAGAAGCGACGTTAGCGGCGAAATGTGACGATTTGGAGTCGAGGGCGAGACGTAACAACATACGGATACACGGTATCCCGGAGGGCTCGGAGAAAAACGACACTATAGGATTTGTGACTGACTTCATCCGCTCGTCACTACAAATCCCAGCAGCCGTGGACATCCGCATCGAAAGAGCACATCGCTCGCTGATTGCTAAACCGAAAGACGGCGCGGCCCCCCCGCGAGCCATCATAGCCCGCTTCATCGACCACCAGGTGAAAGACCGCATCATACAACAAGCATGGAAACAAAAAATAACATATGAGGGACGGACCATCTACTTTAACCAAGACTACACTACAGATATACAGAAGAAAAGGAAACAAGTGCGGGATGTAATAAAAAAACTGAAGGAGAAAAACATAAAGGCACAGTCTCCATATCCTGCACAGCTGAAAGTGTTTCTGGAAACCGGGACTAAGACATACGCCACACTGATGGATGCTGCACCCATGCTGAAGAACATGGGGATTTACGTGGAGGAGGACGAATGGGAGAAACTACAAAGAGTGAGGATGCAGGGCAGCTGGACGGCGGTGCCAGGACAGAAGGGGAAGAGGAGACAGCCACGCATCACAGAGGCAGATCTACAAGCTCTCATTCAATGAACTCTGAGGTTCACAGTGGTAAAGGCAAGACAACTACAGTCTAGAAACTAAAGGTGAAAATAAGTGTCAATCCTGAAGGGTAATACGGTCAATTTGAATATATGTCTAGTATAATGCTTAAAGAGAATAAAAGGAGCTAGTTATGGGATTTAAGTATTACTTACAGATTAATGTCAAAATTGGTAGAGTGAGCTTAACTGAAGCTCAATTTGAGTAAGCAGCAACTTAATTACAGCTGAGAAGTTGCAGGTGCACATTGTGCTATTTCCCCAGAGAGATCTTGCCACATCTCTCTGATGATGGGACTTTTGGGAGTCATAGTGTGTAATTGTTGTACATTAGTTCAGAGGGAGATGCGTATTGTTTGTTTGTTTTTTCGCTGTGTGCCGTTTTACACAGTTGTTTTGGTTTATAGGAGGAACAGAGCGGAATGCTTACATCTTAAGGTATCATGAATAGGTTGAACCTTGTTTCTTATAATGTGCATGGTTTAAATCATCCCATTAAGAGGAAGAAAATTTTGAGTCAGCTGAAGAAACTACAATGTGCAATTGCACTAATACAAGAAACTCACCTGAATGAGAATGAACATAAAAAACTGAGAAGGGATTGGGTAAACCAAGTATTTCATGCTTCATTTGGCAAGAAAAGGGGAGTGGCCATACTAATTAATAAATCCCTACCATTTTCTGCAGAGAAAGTGATTAAAGATGATATGGGAAGGTATATCATGGTGGTGGGCACAATAGGAGATGAGACTATTTCGATATTAAACATATATGCCCCAAATGAGGAAAATGAAACATTCTTTAAAAACATAGCTAATATTATTACAAGTAATGGAAGAGGGACGATAATCATGGGGGGGGATTTCAATACTATACAGAATGGTAAATTAGATAGATTGCCACCAGAAAGGGGACCAAATACAAAAAAATCCAAAGTCTTAAATAATGTTATAAAAGAATTAGGTCTTATTGATCCATGGAGACATAACAATCCTAAAGGAAGAGACTTTACCTTCTATTCTAACCCACATGGTAGTTACTCAAGAATAGACTTTTTTTTTGTGTCAAAACAACAGATACACAAGATTAGAAATTGCAGTATAGAGTCCATAACTATAAGTGACCACGCCCCTATCACGCTATCTCTTGAGCTCGGCAGGGAATCCTTCTTTAGGTACTGGAGACTAAATGTGTCAATCCTATCAGACGAAAAGGTGGTCAAAGAACTTAAGCAAAATTTAAAGGAATATTTTCAAATAAATGACAATGGCGAGGTCTCACCATCAATTCTGTGGGAGGGAGGAAAAGCAGTCATAAGAGGGAAAATAATAGAAATAACATCCAGATTGAAAAGAGCTCGATTGGAACAGCAAGGAAAGCTAGAAAGCAAAATCAAAGAGTTGGAGTTACAACATAAAAGGACGTCTAACAATTCCACTCTCCTCGAATTAAAAAAAATTAGGTGTGAGTTAGATGAACTTTTAACATATAAAGCAGAAGGAGCGCTCCGTTTTATAAATCAAAGATACTACGAAATGGGCAACAGGGCAAGCCGGTTACTGGCATTTCAACTGCGAAAAGCTCAAACAAATAGGATAATCACAAAAATTAGGCATCCCAGTACCAAACTAATCACGGCAAAGCCAACAGAGATAGCGGGGGCCTTTGCAGAATTTTATAAAGATTTATATAGCGACTCAGAGTCTAACCTTATTGAAACTAAAACACAAGAATTCTTCAAAAATCTATGTTTGCCATCATTAACAGCAGAAGAAGCATCTGAAATGATAAAACCAATCTCATCACAAGAAATAGCTAACACTATAAAAACTCTTAAAAGTAACAAATCCCCAGGTACAGATGGCTTCCCAGGAGAGTTTTATAAATGTTTTGCAGAAGAGATAACACCAGTATTATGTAAAGTCTTTAACTATGCTCTGTCAACAGGAAACCCCCCAGACACTTGGTCAGAAGCCATAATTTCCGTGCTACATAAGGAAGGCAAAGATCCAACTTTATGTGAGGGATATAGACCTGTCAGTTTGCTTTGTAATGATGTCAAAATATTAACAAACATACTAGCACAGAGAATGCAACAACATATAACTAAATTAATCAAACCTGATCAAACAGGGTTTATCCCGGGAAGACAGGGGGCTAACAATATCAGGAGAACATTAAATCTTATATCATGTTCGAAAAATAACCCCCAACCGACCATGCTGCTTAGCCTAGACGCACAAAAGGCGTTTGACCGCGTGAAGTGGAACTTCTTGTATCAAACATTGGAGGTTTTTGGGTTTCATTCAAAGTTTATTGACTGGGTTAAAATTGTTTATAAAAATCCCAAATCCCGGATCAGAGTAAATGGCTGTTGCTCAGACTTTTTCTACCTGAAAAGAGGAGTCAGGCAAGGAGATTGCTTGAGTCCACTGCTGTTTGCTGCAAGTATTGAACCGTTAGCAGAATTAATAAGACAAAATAATAACATTAAAGGAATAAAAGATGAAGGGGGCATAGAACACAAAACATCGTTATTTGCGGACGATTTATTAACATATGTAAGTGAGCCCTCCACGTCTATACCAGCCCTACTAGATAACCTGAAAGAATACGGTGAAATATCAGGGTACTCGACGAATGAAGCCAAATCAATGGCTATGATGCTCTCAGGAAAGTTTCCAGAGGAACTTAAAGAAAAGGTCCACTTTAAATGGACAGAAAAGGGCTTTAGATACCTGGGAATAATCATTACTCCTGATACAGCACAATTATTTGAGGCTAATTATGGGAAATTGATAACGGCGATAAAGGATGATTTGGCTAGATGGGAAGTGTTGCCCTTGACTCTGGTAGGAAGAGTGGAAACTGTGCGGATGAATATATTACCAAGAGTGTTGTTCTTATTCCAATCATTGCCTATTGGGATCTCGGGAGCCTTTCTAAAAAAATTGGACAAAATCATATCGAAATTTATTTGGCAGAATAAGAAAGCAAGAATTAAATACAAGACGCTTCTCAGCAAAAAAGAGAAGGGAGGGTTAAATTTACCTAACTTAAGAAATTACTATTGGGCAGCACAACTCAGAGCCTTAATTATGTGGATCACTAAAGAGAAAGATTCAATGTGGGTGGAGATGGAACAAAATGCATGTCAACACGTTTCTTTAGAATCTCTCCCATTTCAGAACGAAAAGGCTCGGAGGAAACTCAGAATGGGTAACGAGTGGATCAGGGGAACATTGAAAATATGGGCAGCAGTAAGAAAGAAGCTGAAGTTGTCAAATTCGGTAAGCAGGGCTACTAAGATAGCAAAGAACCCAGATTTTATACCATCTACCATGGATTCAGGATTTAACATGTGGGCGAACAAGGGGCTAATATATATTGATCAAATGTTTCAGGGACAAACATTGAAATCATTCACACAATTACAAAAAGAATTTAACTTACCAGCTAATGATTTTTACAAATTCTTGCAGCTAAGAGATTATCTACAAAAACACCAGGAATGGGAGAAAATTTGCAAGACACCATCTAAATTAGAAGAAGTGTTATGGTCATTTTCAGAGGACAAATCAAAAAAAGGGGTTATATCAAAAATTTATAAAGCTCTACAACACGAATCGAATGATAACAATTTTGATATAAAAGAAAAATGGGAGCTGGAAGCTAACATCATAATATCAGAAGAAGAGTGGGAGGAAACATTTATAGAAGGTCACAAATTAACTAACAGCCCAACATGGAGGGAATTCGACTGGAAAGTGAAAATGCGCTACTTTAACACTCCGTTTATTACATCAAAATATAGCAATACATCTGATAAATGCTGGAGGGAGTGTGGAGCTGTGGGGGATTACACCCATATATTTTGGGATTGCCCCAAAATACAAGACTTCTGGGAAAATATTCAGAAGGAAATTAAACAGATTATGGGTATTAACTTCCCTATGGAACCATCATTGTATATTTTGGGTATAATTCCTGATACTATGACAGACAAGAGATCTAAATATTTGCTAAGAGTCCTGCTGCTGGTAGCAAAAAAGACCATAACAGCTTCTTGGTTGAAACCACTGCCCCCAAGCATAGCACAATGGAGAGACAGGGTAAAAAATGTATTTGTCATGGAGAAAATCACAGCGAGACTACAGCTGAAAACAGTCATGTTTGATAAAAAATGGACATTATTAAAAAAAGCGATGCCAAACCTCTAATCACCTCCAATTTTATTTTATTTTATTTTATTTTCTCTCCCATTGGAGCGTTGTTTTTCACACTTGTAAAGTATTTGTACTTTGTATTGTTGTTTTTCTCACATGAAAAGTAGGCTACTTGTAATAGGTACAGTTGTTGTTTTATTTTGGAAAGTACACGTACTCTGTACTATTGTTTTCTAAAAGTATACGTATCTGTAATGTTGTTTTTCCAAATGGTAAAGCTCACGTAATCGGTACGCTTGTCTTTCTTACCTGTAAAGTACACACAATTTGCAGAGTTTTTTTTTTGTTGGTTTGTTGTTGTTGTTTTTTTAAACTTGTGATGTACCCCTACTAAGGTAACATGCCAATCAAGGCAGTATAGAGAGGAGAAATGGACTATGGAAATATGACGTACAAGTACAAGAATACGGACCGATATACATACAAAGACTATTCAACATGAAAAAAAGAAAAGACTTTCAGTTTCAAGAATCTCAAGCAAGTGGAACTTTATATAATATACATCTCCTTGTTGTTTGTTAAATTTATGTATGTTTGTTTGTATGAGTCAAATAAAAAAGTAAGTTCAAAAAAAAAAAATCATGTTAAGGTTGCCACGGGTTACGGAAAATAATCAGCGAGCCTTTCACAAACGCACACAGATGTTTTCCATTCATTAAAAATGTTGATTATTAAAAATGTAATTAAGGCAGAATCACAGTTCCTCTCAAATGTATCTGCTGTTGCAGATTAGTACACAGACTTCATGGATTGCTAAGAGATGAGGTTGGAAAGTGTCACAGTGTAGCGGAATGATAATAATTAATAATAATAATAAGGTCATTGCATATATGTTGTGGGTCATTCCGCCAAAAGAGTGCCATTTGCTCATTGTAACTCTTAAAAATTAAACTTAATTTTTCATTCCATTTCAGTATAGAATTTTTTAATATACACATTTACTCATTCAAAATGAGTAGTGGTCAATCTCAGGCTACTTTATTTAATGTATTGCTGCTTTTATCATTGCATTTTTGAAGAATGAGTAACAGCAATGAGTTTTTAGCATAAAATCAGCAATTGTGTGAAATCTAGCCAAATAGCATCTATACTAATAGCTTGAGCACACAGAGCACATTATTAGGATTTAACTGAATATTTTACTTTTGATATCAACAAACACTGTCTAGAGATAATTTAGGTAACAGGAGTGAGTTTTAAGAGTGACCGACCCTGACATAGCTACAATATCATTCAATTTCAGGAAAAATAAATTACAGAATTTAATGTTGGTCTACCCATGACTTTCAAAAGACCAACATGATGTCACTTCCAGCAGAACATGTCACTGGTGGAATGTTCCAAAACTTTTAGAGTGTAGAATGTGTTTGGGTAACAGCACTGAGTGAAAACCTGGGGACGGGACTAAAATGTGAATTTTAACCAAAATATAATTAAGTTTTAATTAAAAAAATGTTATATAAGTGTAACAAAGGCTATGTTTCAGTGTTTTGAAAGCCTTTTTTATAGTCATTAAAAATTATATATCTTTAATTTCTACAGTGATTCATGTGTATGGTGCTTTGTTTATTAATTAAATGCAATTTATATTATATTATTACATGTTTTCCTACATTTAATATGCTGGGGACAGAAATGGCACTCTTTTGGTGGAATCGCCCTTGTAAGTTAAGGCAGAAGTCAGTATATTTTTAAACATGTTGCTCTCCTTAGATGAAGATTTAACTTTTTGCTGCTATAAAGAAAAAGAAGCCCTATGGTTTCAAAATAAGAGCGTTCGTGGGAGAACCTGCCAAACCTATCTAAACACTTGAAAGTAGTAGTGTGTGTACACATGTCGTCCAATTTCCTGAATAGCTCAATTTCTCAAAGAAATCTGCTTCCTCTTTGTTACACAGTGCACTGTCATGTCCTAAAAAATCACAGCGGGTGCAGAGCTCCTCGGTATGGATAACCTTTTAACAGAGCAACATTTTAAAGAAGGGAAATGAAAGCAAAATCAATGAGGCTGGATTTTTTGTGCGAGCGGGTCAGTGTGAAAGATACAGCCGAGCGTTTCACATGGCGCCGAGGCCGAGGCTGACCTCCATACAGTCGGCAGATCAATGGACAGGACAGAGGCCACTGGGATATTGATTGATTAATCAAAGCCAATTTTCTTTTGATCAGCAGAGCCGCCCGATGAACCGACGAAGGCAAAGTAAAGCGGCATGTTTTATTTACTCGTTCCGGGGTCCCTTGTTGACTCGTGCCGCAGACTTCAAATAGACTGCGACGATTCTGTCGCGGCTGTGATTGACAGGGAAAAGTTTCCCCTATATTCCCAGCGGAGTCATCCAACAGCGTGGGTTTGTTTAATCGGAAGTTGTTTGATTTTTGTTAATAAATCCCTGAAAGAAGTAGCTGTGTTGCTCATGCCTGATTTATTTCCTTCAGTCTCCTTCCTTTGTCTCTTTTTACTCTGTGTTCTCCACACATTATTCATTTAAAGCATTTTCTTAAACTTATTCAGACTTTTTTTTGTTATTCCTATGTGCATAAGCGTTAGTGTAGATTTCTCCCCTAAGTAACACCTCATGTCCTAAATGCATATTACAATAAAAGGAGCAAAGGAAGCGGAAAGATACATCACTGCTGCTGAGGTACAGACAGTGAGATGTTATTGCTTATTCTCTTTGATGGTCAGATCGTATCCCCACATACTGTAAATATTAGATTTTTTTTGGTCCATAAAACCTCTGCTCCCTAAACATTTGGTGCATTAACTTCACACTCAAGGGCCAAATGCAGAGAAATGAGGGGAACCACTAATGCTAACACCACTAAGCACTGTAGTTACAGAAAGAGGCAAATTAAGTATTTACTGAATGAGTATCTAAGCGTTGCATTAAAGGTCCAGTGTGTAAAATTCTAGAACTTGCTCGCTCGCACTCACCCCTCCCGTCGGCAAAGTGACGGTGGCCTCCGAGGACAAAAAAACTTGTTTACCACGACGGGGACGACCAGGATTCAGCAGCATGGAGCGATGAGGTGAAGATCTGAACCATTTTACGACATGTCTGCTGTTTCCTACTCCTTCTTTGTTGGTTTATTTTTGAACGCAAAACTTGCAAAACGTGCTCTCTGGTTGGCTGGATTTTCCGTTCGGGCTGCCGTACAAACATGGTGGCGGAAGATGGCGACAATCTCTAAAGCAAGACCCTTGCTATATGTAGCCTATACAGCGATTATACATAGGTACTGTATACTAATATATTCATGGGTAGTATATTCAAATTTTGCCAATTATTACACACATGACCTTTAAGGGCGCATTCACACTATCCTCCTTTGGTCCGCTTTAAACGGACCAGAGTTCGTTTGCTCGGATAGTCCGGTTCGTTTGGGCAGGTGTGAAAGCTCATACGAACTCTGGTGCGGATCAAACAAACGAACTCTGGTCCGCTTGAAAACGGGGGTCTCGGTCCGTTTGCAAGTGAACCCTGGTTCGGTTCGTATGCAGTGTGAAAGCTCAGCGGACTAAACACATACGTAATGCATGACGTCCGCCGTCTGTGTAGCAACAACGCCAACAACTCGACATCTCTCATCAGTCTCCGTCTTTTCCTCTGGTACCGTTTCTCCGTCCTCAGTGCAGTAGTAAGAGCGAAATGCGCTCTGCTTCGCTGCCTTACATGGTGGTCGTACTGCACGGCTTGCTGAGCCAAGTGCAATTGGTACATAAAAAAAGAAACAACATCCCCAAAACAGCCAACTTCACATGCTGCTCCATGTTTACTGTTACCCAGCAGGTCTGTCAGTCGCGAGCGGAGTGACGTCGACTTTTGACGCTCAGAAAGTTTGGTGCGCTTGGGGCGCAAGTTTGGTGCGGTTCAGAAGTTGCAGTGTGAACGCGGAACCGAACCAAGTGATAATGCAACAATGTTGCAACTTTCAGCCCCCCAAGCGAACTCGAGTCCACTTGGTTAGGTGTGAAAGCAACCTAAGAGAGAGAAGGCGAACGATGGCAATGCCACTGAACATGGGTTCATCTCATGTTTCAAAATAAAATCCTGCTGATGGTAATAGCCGTGTATTTATGATTTTGCATGCATTGGCCTATATTTTTGCACATTCTTGGTAGCATTAATTTCATCATTATAAAATATGTCCCGAAAGTGCTGTAATTGAATAATTAAATGTCGAAAAGTTTTTCAATGAGTTGTAGACTGAAAAGACACATTACATGCAGCATCAGTGGTTTCCCTCTGAGAAATCACACATAAACTGCTATTTTTACCCTCAAAGTTCACAACTTTATAATACGTCATCCATCCACAGAGATATAGAGCTGATATGCTACATATTTATAAGTCAAAAATGTGATGGAAAGCACCATTCAAACATCTGTTTCAAACGCCCACGTTAAGGGTATCAGTCCTGATTAGTAGATCATAAGAGAAACATCAGAAACATGATGAGTGCAGATGATTATACACAGTAGCTTCTGCGTGCTACATCAATACAGACCATAAACAATATTTTTAACATTTTCACATATTTAACGTATAAGAAATGTCAATTATTAAAACTATTCGTGGTCAACATCTGAATTCTTCCATTTCATTAATGATATACCATATGTCATTGTCTTTACATAGCAGGGCTAATTAGCTGACAGATGTAAGTTTAATACATAAACATTTAGCTGTTTGGTCCAAAGAGTCTCTGAGTGACTGAGAGAAACACAAAAAAGTGCTGCAGCCGTCCTCAGTCTCCTCTACATCCAACTACGGAGGCACTGATGTTATTCACTGTCAAAGACTCATTTCCACTTCACTGGTCTTGAAGTCCACAATAAAGATTCATCTCATCTTAAAATAACACTTTGTTGATGGAAATTATTGAAACAAGTTGATTTCTATTAGAACCGGGTCCATTTTAAGACTCAGAGATAAACAGATATTATTTTACAGCGTACGACTTCATGTACGGGCTGAGTCCTTGTAGTTAATAAAACATTTTCTAAAAGAAGGAGTTTGGAAACATTTCTCAGTTTGAATTGGAGACAGGTTTGTTGCTGCATCATTCATCAATCCTGGGCCTTGGCTACATAGTCCAAGTAGTTAAAGAGAAAAAACACAGGAAAGAAAAGAAGAGCTCTACTGGATGTGGTGCTTAAGAGCAGTCCCGTCCTAATCAGCCTCCCAACTGTTTCTCCCAGCATGCACTGGGATCCAGAGCAGAACCCTGACCACAACAAGGCAATCAGCTTCACACATTATGTCTTACACGCTGTGGGAAGACATTTGATAATAAATTCAAGGTTTTTAATGTTTTCGGGATTTTTTAAATACACTTACATACTATATATATAATATATATATATACATATACAGGTTTATAATGGAGGGATGTTTCTCTCTGTTTTGTTAAGCCACTGCTCTGAAAGGAACGACAAGGTCCTCCGCTGAATCCGCGCGGTTCAGACCACCTCGCTCTCTCTCCCGCCTCGCAAACACAACTCGTTTCATTTTTAATGATCTCCTCAAGTGCAGATATTCAGGTCTTCCTTTTGCTTAAGGACCCCCACCCCACCCCACCACCTCCCTCCTCCTCCTCCTCCTCCTCCTCCTCCTCCTCCTCCCCCACCTACACCTCAGTTTACTCTCGCAAACTTGACGGCTTCTTGAAAGCGCTGCTTATAATTTCAGAGGTGAACGCCGGCTCCATCTTTCTTCATTTGAGAGGGCCCCTCGTTCCCTCCCCGCCCTTGAGTTTCTCCAATGTCAGCGCTCACTTCAAACGCCTCGGAATGAGCTCTGAGGACTCCATTGAGATTTCCCATTGCAAACAATTATTCTGACCATGGTTCTTTGACAGAGATTTCTCTAGATTTATATTACTAGGCCATGAATCAAATTTCCCTCTGTCTCAGTGGTGCCTGGTGCTTCACAGTGGTTATGCTATTGACCCAAAGCTTGAGCTGAATGTAGATTATTCTCTACAGAGGGATCTAGGAACTGATTTAATTCAAATCAGTTCAGTCAGGAGTGAGATTTGGAGAGCAGATTTAGGGAGTTTAGATGTAGGAGATTTTTCATCTTTGCTTGGCGTCTTCACACCCACTTTTTTTGTGTGTGTGAGTGAGTGGAGAGGTGGTAGTTTAAATTCACAACTTCTATGCAACTTCTAACTCACTATTTCTGGTCCAGTCCTCCCTCTCTTTACCCTGAAACCCTCTGCAACCTCTCTGGCCTCTATACCTGACATCTCCCACCTGGACTGAAGGGGGATCTTTCATGGTCTGTTTGTGACTGCATCATCCAAAATAGATAAGAAAGCCTCTCTATTGCCACAGGAAGTGATTGTGAAGTCTCCCCAGCAGTGGCCCCCACACGAGCAGCTGATGAGAACAAGGGGGCCCCCGCGCTTTGAAGCGAGAGAGGCTCCAGCACAACACAACACACCTCCCTCAGGTAGCCGCCCATGCTGAGGAGGCTTCACTGATGCTGCACCTTTGTCCTGGAGGATAAAATGAATTTGAGTAAACATGGCTGAATAAATAAATGCATCAACTTTCTGTAGTCTGAATTTGAGATTATGGCTGGAGGACTCTCAGGCGAAGTCTGAAAGCAGCCCGGGCCCACCTGAGAGACGCTGTTCACACAGGCCAGCCAGCGCTTCGAAATAAATCCAACAGATTTTTTTTATTGTTGTCTGGTTCTGTATTATAGGGAAGCTGAGTATGAGATATATTATTATGATCAAATATATCATATTGTTTCTCTTGCTTTTCAAAGGGTGCTGTATTATTATAAACCTTGGTCTCCTGTCTTATTTACAACAGAATGAAAACCACATTACAGAAACCTGAGACCTGCTGGAGTTCAGGAATCCAAAAGTTGACTGTAACACTGATGTCCAGTGGTGCTTGAGTTGGTTCCTGGGGGGCCCCACTAGAGACGGGACTCATCTACTGTCATAATGGTTTTTTTTCCTTCTTTTAAAAGCAAACTAAAAACATATCTTTTTTCACAAGCTTTTAGTCATGTTTAAAGAGTGTTTTATTTCTGTCTTGTTTGCTTTAAGAATTATTATTATTATCTCCCTTTTTAAATGATAATAATAATACATTCTTGTGTGATTTCATAATGTCCTAAATGTTTTTTATATGTAATATTTCTTATCATTGCTATTTTATGTTATACATTGTATCTTTGTTTTAACTTGTTGAAGCACATTGAGTTTACGCTTGCCGTATGAAATGTACTATATAAATTTGACTTGACTTAAATCAATCAATCAGAATGTATTTATAGAGCACGTTTCATACAAATGAAATGCACAAACTGCTTTACACAATAAAAGCTGACAAAACGGGGCAGCGTTTAGCTCACCTGGTAGAGCTGCACCCATATAGAGGATACAGTCCTCACTGCAGGCGGCCCCGGTTCGAATCCCGCATCGGGCAGCCCTTTCCTGCATGTCACTCCCCCTCTCTGCCTCCCCATTTCCTGTCTCTCTCTCGACTGTACTATCAATTAAAGGCAATAAAAGCCCAAAAAATATACTTAAAAAAAGAAAAAGCAGACAAAACAAAGCAAAAATAAAACCCAAAGTCACACTCACACACACATACACACACTCATTCATAGAGCTTGAAAGGAGGCAAATCATTCTCTAATAAAACATAGACAAGATTGTGTATTTTGCGTCAATTTATGGATCATTGATTCGAGTCAATAGCACTAAGAAGCTTTTAATCTGTTTTCTTTGCATCACTGATGTTGCTGCTGCGACATGAACTATATTTCATTCAGTGCAGTTATTCAGAGACACTTATGCATCATCTGATTTTTTCATTGCAGAAGCCGTTGTTATTTGATTATACTTTTTAATGGATTCCTCACAACAGGCTGACACAGTTTGTTTTCTATTGATCTGGTACATTCATTGTGTTAACTCACATGTTCTGCATCATCATGACATGAACCACTGGTTGGTTCACAAACTGTAACCAACGATACAATCTGCTGTTTGTGTCTGATTCCAAACTTATTTGAGGGGGATGCGAGTCAAAATCAGGTGGTTGTTCCGTCTTTGTAACTTATCCTTTTGAATTTGCTACTTAAAGGGATAGTAGCATTTTTTTAAAGTGGGGTTGTAGGATCTACAAATAGCCCCTAAGTACGTTAATTGCAGTAGAAGACTCTCTGCACTCCTCCCGTTAGCAACGCCAGCCCATAGCCCTGCCCAGAGATTTACAACATACAGTGTTGTGAACAGACCAAAAGAAACAGCCTATTTTCGCGGCCTAAAAGAGGTTTTACCTGAAAAAAAATACACAGTTCCATTGTTCGCTATAATATAATTTTTTCCAGCCCTTCAAAGTGCAGTTTTTATTTGGACCTAACCAACTGCTGATCGGCGGGCGCTAACCCTGGGCGGAGGGATACGCGAGTTGGTTAGGGAGGAGTGCAGAGAGTCTTCTACTGCCATTAAAGTACTTAGGGGCTATTTGTAGATCATACAACCCCACTTTAAAAAAATGCTACTCTCCCTTTCATTTTTTAAATCTAAATTAAACACTTGTTCTGTGTTTATCATTTGATGCTGTTTTATGAAGTTGTATCTCTGCATGGCTTCCTCACTGGAATAAGCCAGTTTCCCTGTGTTGGGTCAGTGAGCTTCATCTCATGTGATCTGTTGCTCCTCTTCTCTTTCATGTTGCCATAGTTAAACATTTGATCATTAATATTCTGGACTGAATATGTCGCTGCTGCGGCGTCGGTCCGTGCACGACAGATATCAGCGCTGGTAAACTGTGTCATTTTTTTCTCTCCACAGTGCACAGCTGTGTCTTGGAGCCGGGATGAATCGATGCTGATCATCTTCTATAATGAACGTGGGCTGTGAAAACTGTGTGCCAGTGTTTGTGGAGACAGGTGAGCCTGGACCGTTTTGATCTTTCAAACATGTATTCCATCTCTTCTCTCACCACAAGGGAGCCTCCAACCAAGGTCAGCACTAAAGGCAGGGTGCACCCTGGGAAATGAGCCCGAGCAAGTGTGTGCCAGCCTCCCACTTTTGTGGGATCAGCACGGCATCAGAGGGATCAGACTGACACTAGTGAAGTCCCCCGGTATCACCTATCACTACCTGTTTCTGCCACAGAGAAAACCAAAGGCCTGCTCTAATTGTATCATTAATATCATTGCAATCTGAGGGCCAATTATTCTCTCTTTTGAGTTTCACCTGCCTCAACCTTGAAGCGGGGGCTCTGCCTGGATATGTGAGCTCAGACCGGGCTGTGTAAGTGATGGAGGAGCTTTTCAACCATCTGTGATCAAAGCTGTGTGGATGCTGGAAACGAGCCTGAAGACGCAGCCAAGTTCAACACGCAACAGCGACGCGCCTCAAACGCCGTCTAATAAGGAAACAAAGCGGCGTAATGTACAGTATCTAATGAGATCCGCGCACTCGCTTGACCTTTGCTCTGCTCTCGCGCACACGTCGAGCTCTGTGTTTTTTTTTTTCCTGATACGAGGCACAGATGCAACAGAACTCCAGGCGCGCACACACACACACACAAAACGACCAGCATGGCGCACAAAAACCAAGGCGCAACAGGGCGCAGCTGGGCGCAACACAGAGGAGAGGCTGAATGCATCATTAGCAGGACCAGCAGGTGGAGTTGAAGCGAGCTTCGGTAATGACCGATCACAAGAGCTCCTCTCATCCTGGTTAATAGCCTCTGCTGAGGTCTGAGAGAGGGAGGAAGAGTTCACCAACACGGAGCTGGAAAACATGTGTGTTGCAGATGTGTGATGGAGCAGCAGCAACAGCAGCGGCAGCAGCAGCAGCGAGGCTGGTTAAAGCTGGAACAATTAAGTTCCAGGTTCATTTCTCTAGAGTCTCACCCTCTTCACATGTGAACACTCATTTGGCTCTTTAAAGGGATAGTTCAACATTTTGGCAAATTGCCCCATTGCCATAATCGTTATAGTCATAGCAGTAGGTTTGTTACCTTTATTTGTCAGTGCGAGCTGTTTTTAGAACGGCGGAGCAGAGCCGCGAGTTGCTCAGAGCTTCATCAAACTCATCAAATACACAATCCATCAACTCCAAAACGCTCTGGTGGACAAGTTGTGACCTGCACATTCACCACGCTATGACATAATAACGGAACGTTACCAGACAGAGTTGTTTTACAAGGTAAATTCATGCAAAACCGCTGATGCGTGTTGCCTTCAGGGACAGTTTTTCAGCAAGCAGTCTCTGCATTTACCTCGAAAACAACTCTGTCTTGTAACATTACATTATTATCTCATAGCGTGGTGAATGTGCAGGTCACAACTTGTCCACCAGAGCATTTTGGAGTTGTTGGATTGTGTATTTGATGAGTTTGATGAGGGAAACCAAGAAATCCCATTAGCCTCCGTACCGTAGCTCTGAGCAGCTTGCGGCTCTGCTCCGCCGTTCTAAAAATAGCTTGCACCGACAAACAAAGGTAACGAACCTACTGCTATGACTATAGCGATTATGGCAATGGGCCTATTTGCCAAAATGTTGAACTATCCCTTTAAGGCGCAGTTTTGTTACAGAAATGTAACTTTTTATTTATCCAGTGGAAAATAAAATTAAAGTTAAACTGAATCTTTAAACGGTTTGGAGATTTTACGCGCAAGGTCAGTTAACATTAAATCTTTTTGTCTCATCAAAAGATTTAAATAATGGATGAAGGCAGCCGGGCTGTGCCAGCGGTGCTACAGTAAAGCTGGGAGATCAGTGTGCAGCTGTGCCACTGTTGGAGGTAGAGAGAAAAACAAGAGAACATAATACACTCAAACTAAACAACCTGCACTGGTGCATTTTACTTCACGTGTCACGTCACTGCCCCCTAAACTGTCCTAGCTCGGCTCAGCTTGAGCTTTTGGCCGCTGCAGAGGAGTGGTACAGATTTGCACACAGATTAAAAACAACTTGACATGTGGACTTGTTTATAAAAATAAAACCAACACCTCTTACTCTTTTCTTTTTAGTAACTGTCTTCTATGTTCACACACTCTTCTTAACACTCCACATTATTTATTGTTAGACTCTGATCGATCCTGTCGCCGTTTCTAGGGATTTTAATAATTCATCAATGTGTAAAATTAGGCGCAGCCCTTCTCTCAAATCAGATGAAATACACACATCATCTCTACTGCTGTGAGATGAGTCCACACAAAGAGCTCATCCTCCGATAGGCAAATCAATCTAATAGTGACGCACTAAGAGAGGCCGACACCAGACGTCACTGATTTTGGAGATGTCCGTGCGCGTGCGTGTCCTTGTGCTGCCAAGTAAAAAAAAAAATAGAAAAAAACTCAAACATTGACCTGCTGCATCTGCTTCCGCGGTAACAAGCAGTGTGGGCAGGTTTTAATGGAAACGCAAACACACACACACACATTTGCGCTGAGGAAAACTGTGTACAAATGTGTTTGCCCAAGCAAGAAAATAGACCATAATGTTTAAACCAGTGTTTTAAGATTAAAAATTAACTTAAGATTTTGCTATTTCTTTATTCTGACTTTCAATTTTTAATTAATCTTTTAAAAATGCCCTCCAATCGAGCACTTTCAACAACAATTGTATACTAATAATTGTAATAAATGTATTTATATGGCATCTTCCAAACCACCAGTGTTAACAGACATAGAGAAATAGAGAATAAAACAAATGAAAACTAAGTCCAAAACCAGGTAAATTATTAAAACCAACAGGAACAAATAGCTCCAAGAAAAGCCAAAAAAAAAAGCAGCAAGCTCATTTACCATTGCATTCGCTACTGGTACAACTTATCACTTATTTTCGGTAAATGCACACTGACTACCTTATCAAAATTCTTGCCTTGCACCAGTGAGTGTAGTTTATTATTACAGTTTGGAAGCATCTAAAGTGAGATGACCAAAGACTCTCCCAGACGTGGGCGTGGTTTCAGCGATCAGGCTCATGACTGGCCATGTTGATGAAAATGTTTTATGTTTCATGAATGTGCAGCCCATTTGTCCATTTACATGTGTTTTCTTTAGTTGTGATGCATTGATCTCTCAGAGAGTGTGTGAACAATTGCACAAGTTACTTTCAAAGGACAAAAACCAAAGTTACCCATTTCTTTTAACATTACTGAATATGACACTGACGGGATGAGAAGTAGTTGATTCTGCTAACACGAGGTCCAGGTGCTGTAGTTACTATTCACTCAGCTGCAGGGAATTAAAGATCATACGCTGTCCTTTATTCCACCCAGGCAGGACAAAATAAATAACAAATAAATGGTACAAGGTTTTACAGTGACATTGAACATATTGTCTGCACAGCAGTCAAAATCAATAGTATGCCTACACATGATTTACCTCACGGATAGTATCCAAATAGTAATCAAAAGGACACCCAGAATAGATCCCTGAGGGACGCCACAAAAGAGAGAGATAAACCAGTTCAGAGCTGCAGCACTGAAAGCAGAATGAATTTGATTATTGTCTGTAAAAGAAATTTTTGGGTGAGGAACATTTTTTTCTCTTAGATTTAAATACATGTTATTTAGTTTGGCTTCTATAAAAGGGTGTAAACAGGGCCATGATTAAAAATGGATGGAAGAAAAGCCAGCAGACAGGCAGCGGTGAACAATGACTAAAATATTTGAACCAACCGTCTGAAATACTGCTTTTAAAAAAACACACAAGTGTGTGTCAATGCAGTCTGAAGGGCAGATGGAAGATTTTAGAAAGTGCTACAGTGCGTTCCAGGGTTGACAGAGAGATTTCATTAAAGTGAGTCAGTGCTGAAGAGGGGCAGGAGTCAACATGGAGCTCTCTGAATTCTGTTAATGTCCTTCACATCTCTCTGGGGAGGATTTGAGCGGCTGCCTAAACAGGGGACCAATCACAGGGTTTATGGGTTTTAAAGGAGCTGTTTCTAAGTCATTCAAATAGTGTCTGGCTTCTTTGACTGCAGGCTGGTAAGTACCTCACATGTTCAACAGAAAGGAAGGGATCACTATGTTTATTCCTCTTTTGTCTCCACTCTGCCTCCTGTGTTGTCTTCCTAAATCCCTTATTTTCTAGTTGTTTTTTTTATTCCGACAGGAGCAATAGGATCTCAAACATGTACAATGTGCAGCCATGATGTCACACTTGAGACAGTGGATTTGGAGGACAGGAGTAAATCAGGATCTGGAGAGACAAACAGACTTGGAAGAGCTCTGCTGTAATGACTGGGATGCTTCATATAATATATTTAAACATTTGATAAAACTAAAATGAATATTGGAACATAATGGGTGTTCTCTGTGGCATGGGTGACATTCGGAGTTCCCCCCGACAATTTGAAACTGAGTTTTACAGTAGTCAGATTATTCCCCACAAGGACGCACAACTCAGCCACTCTAGACCAGGGGTTCTCAACTAGTCTCACTCTGGGACCAACATTTTCCCATGGTCATTAAGTCGCGACCCACTTTTATAGAATTCAAACCAAGAATTTTTTTTTTTAAAGCCTTTAAAAACTAATTTTGCTCTTTATTGAGCAAAGTGCATTTCAGAGCACATGAATGAAACTGAGGAGGACCATGACAACTGCATGTACGGAAGTGAATAAAAAAATATCAAACTGCACAAAATGGAGACCAACAAAATGATATATTTGACTTCTAATGCATCTCTGCATTCAGAGCATATTCACAAAAGTGAATAAATATCAAATTGCACAAAATAAAGACCCACAAAACAAGGTATTTTCACTGCATTCAGGCCACATTAATAAAAAACTGATATCTTTGCATTCAGAGCAAATGGAGCAAATAATAAGAAACTGAGGAGGAGCATTACAACTGCATGTGTTCACGTGAAGCGTGCCTTTCAAAATAAGTTATTTTTCAAAATAAAAGACATGTCCAACATCAGATGTGCATTAAATATTATTTACTTTTTTGACCAGCTGTCCACGACCCATCCAGAACGGGTCCGCGACCCACTTTTGGGTCCCGACCCACCAGTTGAGAACCACTGCTCTAGACCATGCATGTACTGTAGGGCACATGATACAATCAACCACCAAGACAAGGCACAGCCATGACAAGCAAAAGAGCCAACTGACAACACAACACAGCATAAGTTCAAGCATCAATCAGGCGAAACCACAAGTGAAAAATGTCCACAACGTCCCACACTAGCAATGAACAACAAAGGCCTTTTCAATTTGACCAACCACTTAAAGTCAATCCTGTAAAACCAGACCCCAAAGTGACCCCCTCTCCCTCAACAAAACATCTTCAGGTCAGGCAAGTTCCATTCT
Organism: Trachurus trachurus; assembly: GCF_905171665.1. Taxonomy (NCBI): domain Eukaryota; kingdom Metazoa; phylum Chordata; class Actinopteri; order Carangiformes; family Carangidae; genus Trachurus; species Trachurus trachurus. Next base: position 20,744,817 of record NC_139912.1, on the reverse strand, counting down.
TCTCCACCTGAGTAACTCAACTTCCCAGAAAAAACAAACAGAGGATCTTTCTTGAAGTCAAACTTTCCACAGTTACTTGCACAGCTGTTGCACTTACCTTATAGCTGGCAGCTGATTGGCTCGGGATGTTACACTAGAAGCAGACGGTTCTCCATCACTATGATTGGCTGCTGCTGCTGCTGTAGCTCCAATATTCCTGCAGAGAGATGATTAATCCTACATGACAGTGGAGTATGTTCAAATGGCAAATGCCAATGCCAAAGAAAAGCACGAAGCTGGCACTGCTTCTCTTCAGGTAAGGTTAGACGCCATCTTGCCACCTGCGCACCATTTTTTTTTTTTAAGGTGGGTATCATTGAGGGGGCGCTATTGGTCAATATTGGAGGTGTGTCGGGGGCGTGACTTAACGGGAAGGGACTAGAAAAACCTTATTTTTATTCTTTGTCATTATTTCCTTTTAGTTATGTTAATATATTATATGACTACAGTTCTGTCTGCTTTGATATTGCTGCTCAGTTGCTTTCAAAAGTGACTTATCCATTTTGTATAAAACAGCGTTTTTGTAATATATCATCTTGTTCAATTAAAAAAAATAAAAATAAAATAAAAAATAAACATTTATTTATTATTTTCCTGGCTGATCACCACACTCTGATAAAAGGTCTGAAAATTAAATGAAATTCAAGAGGTCTGTGTATAAAATGAAAAACACCTTTTTATTTATTTATCTTTAGGGAAACTGAAGCTACGGATGAGAAAATGTGAAAAATCATCAAGTGAAACTGGAGAAAAACTAAAACTGTATTACTGCAAGGCCCTCACTTTGACCTGTCTATCATGGCTGCTGGAAAAATAAAAAATAAATCCTGGAGGCATGACTCACGAGAGGGGCATATTCATCAGGATTAATCCAAGACTGTGGAGAGAGAAAAAATCAATATTGGTCATGATAAAATCCTGGCAGATAAAAGACTTATTAGCGAGGGATCTTGTATTAACTGAGCAGAAAAGAAGTGTTTCGACAGAGGGAATGGAGGAAGCAGCTACGATCAGATTGTCTGTGAGTAAACGCTGGTATTGCACCGTGACATGAGTTAGTGAGGGACTGTGGAGCACACAGCCAGGATATTGGACAAATCATCAGCTATGGCTAAAAGCAATGACATTGTTATTTTTCATGCATGTATATATTATCATATATTCTAATAATTTATCCTGTTCCTTTCCTGTTAAGATGTATGACATATTCTCAAAAACACTCATGAAACCAAGTCCAGTAGCCAACAATAGTTCAGACTACAAGGACAAAAAAATCCTTCAGCTGCTCAATGTTGTTTTAGATTTCAGACAGTAGAGATTACTGAGCCTTCTACAGTAAATACAGCAGCTGAAAGACTAATATCAAAATTATTTATATATTATATAGGGTCTACTGCAACTTCTGGGTAATTTCACCACATTCTAAATTCAGTATCTTTTCTCATTAAAGTCAGAGAGACGCACTGACAGGTGTTTTTATGGGGCAAATGATCAATTATACAACCTTTGGACCTAACGTTAGAAATTCTAAACCTGCAAACTTTTACCTTTTTTAGGAGATTTGATAAATTGGTTATAGTGGTTTGAAGCATTTGATATTCTGTAAGAACAGACATTGAAGAGGGATTGATTTTACTACTGTATTTCTGTAACTATTTTAAAGTAAATAGGTACAGAAATACAGTAGTAAAATTTATTGTTTTGTAATACTCATTATGGCCACATGATGACAAAGTGCACCACTCCTTTGCTGGCTTTTACACATAGACTGTAAAAAATGTGGACGTAGCATCCGTGACGTCACCCATTGGTTTTGGGGAGTCGTTTTTGTGACTCCAATATGGTGGCCTGAACAGCGCCATGTTGGATTTACCGGCCGAGAACCCAGCAGCAGCAGCTGTCCACGGAGCTGCTCGGACCTGTCACTCAACGTTTCCACGTCTTAATTGGCCAGAATTTTAAACCTAATAATAGTAAAACGGTAGAGATTTTTTTAAAAATTCACCCCCCTCAGAGTGTGTGCGGGGGTAGAAACTATCGGTTGAGACCAAAAAACGTTCTGACACCAGGCTTTGATCATGTTTATTGAGGATGTAAAGTCGACGATTTTAACATGGGGGTCTATGGAGATTTGCTGCTTTCTGACACAAGCCAGATTGCAGTTTTTTGAACGCAGAAGTGAGCTTCACTTCTCAGACCGACAACTGCCTCCTTGCTTTTACAGGTAAAACAAATAGAAGCTTCCCTCTGGGCTTCCGTAGAAACCTGAATCCCTCACAGTTCGTTAAGTTTCATAAACAGGTCCAGTCACTTGAATCTGGGGCATAAGTCGTTAGAAACAGTTAAATGTGCAGAAAACCAGAGCCATATTAACACTGTCACGTAAGTTTATTGCAGGTCTAATGTAATGTAATGTAATAAAACCTCGTTCCCGGCCTGCGTCAGACTATACGAGACCATATCAGACTGCGCAGTGAATCAGGGTGAATCATGGCGCCGAGATGTAACAAAAAAATTTTATCTCCCAAGTGTTGGTGCCAGTCGTTGACTTCTTCATCGCTTCCACGTCTCACTCTGATTGGTTTGTTATGGCAGACGTGGGTCATAGCAGCCGTCACGCTGTCACATTCTGATCCTGGATTTCTGTCACTTGCAGAATTTGGCCCCGGGCTGTTTTCAGTCTCCAAAAGCTCAGGTGACTCGTCTCAGAGAGAAACATTTTAGATTGATGATCACACTCCTCACCTTCAATTGCACAATGCATATAGGAAAAGATCTCTCGGAGCAGAGATGGCATGTGAGTGCTGTATTCATTTGCAAAGACTTGAACCTGTCCTTTAGTTTCTAGTGTGTGTGTGTATATTTGTGTGTGTGTGTGAACTGAAGTTGTGAATGGTTTCCGCATAGCTCAGAATCAGATATTGGAAACACTCTCCCTGCATTCTTCTATCACTCATCCGCTCTTGATGTCTTTTCATTAACATTTCATTGGACACATCAGAGTGCTGATCACTGATAATAGGCCACATGACCAACTCCATTAGCTGCCGCGTCTTCATTGTCTCCTCACGGCGAGTTCTGCCTCTGCACCAGCACCATCCTGTTGTCCTGGAGGTGGCTTATGAATTTATTTAGCCCAAAGGAAGAAAAGAAAAGAAAAAAAATCCAAATTTGAAGTTGATGTACTGTATATCTGGCGGCTTATTCAAACACGTCGTATTAGAAGGATATTTTAAATCATAGTGGCATGAATGGGATATTGATTTACATATCTACTGATGTTGCTGCGTAAAAATGAAAAAAAGATTCAGATATGTCAAACACTTCTTTAACAAATCAGCCATGAAGGCCAATATAGCAGCAGTGCATCTTGGGATATTAATAAAAGCATGTACATGGTTGTGTCTGCCGCAGCCACAAATAGCATGACAAATCAGAGCTGTGGCTGATAATGGATAGTCAGGCCATTACTGACACTATGTCCCCCCGCCCGGGCCATTTTTTCTCCATCATAAACTATGTGTGAAGGTGCTGCGGGCTCACAAAGTGTTATTTTTTCACACCTGCTTCAGGCTAAAGAAACACTGATGAATTAAACAACAGGAAACCAATCAATCTGAGCGAGCCGATTTGTCAGGTATGAGCGACTGGATCGCCGCCTGTGACAAATTCAGCCCCGGCTCGCTGCTGGGTGTTCATCCAAACCACCGGGAGCCTCCGAGGAGAGGACAGATCTGCACACACTGTCCAATAACACACTGTCCAATTCGCATCAAACACACACCTCGTGTTGTCCAGAAGGCCACAGTGCTGCATCAACACTGTGAGGTCAGGAAATCAAATCTTATCTGAGAAATTGTGTCACTTTTCTCAATTAAACTCTTCTTGTTGATTGGAAGAATCTGCTGCTCCAATGTACAGTAAGAATGAGGGGGGGAAAAAAGTTTTTTGTTGAATAATAGCATTTAAAAAAATATATATCCTGTTTCTTTTCACATGAACAGAGTTTATTGCAGCTCATTAATTCTTCGTTTTTATTTCAATGTCCCTTCATTTTACATCAGCAATTTCCCCAGTGACTGTTTTATTTCATGGTTTCATGATCCACTAAGTCATTTTTTGTCTGTCACCAGAAACAGGCCGGAGAATGTTATATGATTGGCGGCTTCATCAGCCTATAATCAATCTAATATTTCATCAAGTAAGTGCGCTTTAAAAAAAAAAAAAAAACCTTATTATTATTGTTCTTATTATTACATTAAGACATGTTTTCACGGAATACATTAGTCAAACACTATAATAATTAAATATTCTAATAATTAAAAAAAAAACAGCTTATTTAAAAGAAAAATACTCAATAATTAAATAATTAAACAACTTTACAATTAATTTTCTAACTCTTCACCCTTTTCCTTGTTGCTTTATATATAATATATATAATAATATACTATTATTATTATTTATTGTTGTTTTATGTCATTTTATCTTTTCACTTTCCTTGTCTTTAACTTGCTACACCCACCTAAATTAAAAATAAAATGTTTATAAAGGTTGCAAAGACACAGCTTGTTTCACAAATGACTTGTCAACACCTACCTGAAATACACTAACCACACACCCACAACACCTCTGGATTTAAACTGATAAGTATCTGCTCACTGGACACATTTCAGTGATTTAAATGAACTTTAACTTGTGTTTGCTGGAGGAACTGATTTCTAAATATACAACCCAGTGAAAAAGCATGAATGTAAGCGACTGTTTGAAAACCTGTCATTTCCATTTGTATGATGAATCAGTGATGCGGCCAGGACAAGGTTACGAAGGCCGGCTTTTCATCCTGCCGCCCGCCTCGGACGTTCAGGTATTCAGCTCCGGTCCTGATGCAACCGCTTTGTTTGAAACACTCTCAGACCTTCAGAATAGATTTCCTCAACAAATTCACAGCCGCCGAAAAAGTCTCAGTCAGTAGTAAAAAGCTCTGAGCACCAAACCTGAGGTCTTAGTCAGATGACATACCTACTAAACTTTTAATCCTACAGCAGTCTACTACTCTCTGCTCCGTGTGTGTGTGTGTGTGTGTGTGTGTGTGTGTGTGTGTGTGTGTGTGTGTGTGTGTGTGATCTTTATGGATGGCCCAGAGAATCAATCAAGCAGAATCAAGTTCCAGCCTCCGTGCCTCTGTCTTGTCAAGTGGCAGCGTGCTGACCGATGGTCCAGATTTGAGATGATCTACATGCCTTTACGTAAGTGGGACTAATCCATCAAGAGCAGACCACAGAAGCTCACTCCATCATCCCCACTCACACACACCTCACACACACACACACACACACACAGGGGGAGGGGATTTTTTTTTTTTTATCTCCCAGGAGGAAACAAGAGGGAAAAAAAACTATTTTGCTACAAAGTTGTTGAACAGTTGGCATCATTTTTTATAACATCAGAGACGGCATCATAAACACTTTTACTCAGACTAAATCACACAGGTCAGGGATTTGTACAGTTTCCAGATGTGAATTGCATCCGACATCTGGGCTAAAGGTGAAATTGGGAGAAGTTCCAGCCGTGCAAATGAAGACAAGAACGTCAAAGAGCCCTACACTGTTCTGCTCCAAACAGCAAACAGGTTGATTCTGCTTCATTACCACATGGATCCTGGAGAGGTAACTGCACTAAATGGTCTTAACTCACTTGCACTTCTTTTTCCACCACTACAACATCAACTGAAAAGGTGAAGCAGGTAGAGTGAGTTAACAGAGCTGTAGATGAGGTGGTCTTGAAAGCACCTTTAACAGCATTTTAACTGAGCAAACTCCATACACTTAGATGTTCCTGAAAGCCTTGGAAAAAGCTAATAAATTGACCTTAAGTTAAGATTTTTACCAAATTTTGATTTTGATGTTGTTTGCCCTGGACATTTTCTTCTTGTACCTTCATACACACACACTGTTGGTTTGGTCAGGATGGATGGTGGTTGTAAGAAACTGATGGCCCCAGAAAGCTGAGTTCAGTTGAGTTCACACGAAAAATGTTTTTGTTATGGTTAGAAAAATATAATGGATTTATTTTTTAGTGTATGTGTGAACAGAACCATGATTACTGCCACTCTCACTCAGGTGACTGCTGATGTTCTTAGTAGCTGTATTTCCATTGCAGTTTTGCGCGACATAGAAGTGATACTTTTAAAAGCTTGGTTTCCATTGAATAAAGTTGTAGAATTTCTTGTGTCCTGAGGTTGACCTGGTGCTGTAGATCCTGAATATCCACAACGTACGTCAAAGAAATTCTGAGAAGCGTGTGCTTGCATGGCTGCAGACACATGGTCATGTGAGCGGTGAGTAAATGACACAATAAAGGTAATCATGTATAAGTGGTAACACGTGTCTAACGGTGCTAGCAGCATCGTTGGCCGTCGAAAAATCATCCTGCTTCTTGGTGAATTCAAGATCTCTCTGTGGTGAGTGGCATTTATTTGAGTGTAATAAAAAATTAAAATTAAACTTGTTTGACAAATTGTGGTATTTGGGTGGTTTAGTTGCAGTTTTACAGTCGTCCAGTCGGTGGCACTGCCACAAAAACATAAGGGGCCTAGAACTTGTGGCCTAAATCCACAGCCTTGAGGTTTTGAAGACGCATACCGTAAATTTCCAAATAAAAGCGAGTCTCAAATAGACGCCGGTCCGCTACACTGGCTGGATGGATCTGGCTACAGGTTTCAGCAAATAGAAGGCGGTTTCAATTAGAAGCAGGGTCTACTTCTATTTTCTGCAAGTTCTTGTGAATCTCAAAGCCCACGATCGCCCGTTTGGTCAGTTTCTAAGCTGTTTAATTTGTGCCAGAGATCTCAACAGGCCTGAAAATTAAATGACCCGGTCCGACCTGTGGGTGTTGAAGCTCTGACCTGGCGGGGCTGGACTCACAAGCATTAATTCTAAGCCTGAACGCGGCCAAAAAAAAGGAAGAACGCTGTCCAACCTGACGCGAGTTATTCGTGGTACATGTTTTCGACCCAAACCCGTTGTGTTGTTCAGCCCAACAACTGACCCAAGGAAAGAGCTGGAGCCTATATACAGTCTATGGCCGGTGCATGCATTTACTCAGAAATGAATACGTGCTCTGGATCCGGCTCTTTCCTTTTATTCTTTCCCTTTTTAAACAGTAAGAACAGAGCGATTTGAGAGGATTGCTGGGTATAAGATTTGTTGAAAATTAAATAAAAGCCTGTCCCATGTAGACGCCCGTCTCAGATATAAACCAGGTCAGTTCAGCAGTTGAAGCAAATAAAAGCCCGGATCTCTATTTTGAGAATTTACTGTACCATACCAACTATAACTATTGGAAATTCCAGGTACAGTATATTGTCATAAACATGTTGTCAAGAGAACAGAACCAAAGGTGTTGTTCAAATCAGTACCAATCCTCATGTTGGGGTTATCAATATCCACACAACATCATGTCCTGAACCGTGTTTTGTTTTGACGCCCGGGGGCCAAAGTGTTGAATGGAGGAAGGGAGGGTGAAACAATGCAGTTCATTTCAAAGCTTTGGGGATATTTGTTCTGTAATCTGTGTAGACGCGCGGGCTTACTGACCACACCTCTGCACAACATCCTTCAAAGTTTAGTACTTAACCTCGTCAAAGCACCACCTACGGTTCCTCGGCGAGCGTGGCCCCATTCCCAGCCCTTCCACCGGCGCCCTGAAGCCAACCTGCTCCCAGGAGTTTTTCATCTAATCCCACATTTTTCTTTCCCCCCCTCCCCGAAAAGCTCACATCCCCTTCCTTCCACAATTAATTTACTCATTTATCCTCTGTTCCAGTCAAGGTCAAGGCTTGTGATATTTTAATTAAAGAGGAAAAGGAAGAAGAAAGTTTTCTGTCTTCAAATGAAGCCTCAAATTTGTGAGCTGTTCAATCAGATCTTTTAAACTCACTTAACCCCTGATTAATCCCCAGCGCTCTTCAGTCGGCCGCGCTTCCTGCTTATGAAATTAAGAGCAAAGGAAGCCTCAATAACGGATTCAGCGCACATTGCTGGGATAGATCGGAGACTTGACAAGCGTATGCAAAATCACACGGGCAGCACGAACGGGAGGCTTCATGGATGTGATGGAAGCTCTGTGGGTCTCTCGCTACATCTCTGTATCTGTTCGTGAAAAAAATAAATCGTTTGAGCAATCTCTAAGCAATCCAGATCACCAGTGTATTCTTACGTATGAGGAACAAAGAGGGAAAGACCAGGAGCCGCTTCTCTCTCCACTTATATCAACTTTTATTGTCAGGAAGAGCCAGAGTTACAACTTTAAGACTTTCTTTTTCATTTGTTTTATCAGGATTTAAGGAAGGATTTATCATAATTAAAAAAAAGCCAGTGTGCTGCCTGGACAGTCACTGACAGGCTCGTGTGGTGAATCAGAGGTTTTGATTGGTCATTGAAACAGGAAGTCCACAGCTTCAGGCCATTGGCAGCTCATGATAGGCTGCGTACTGTCCAGTCACGTGATGATAGATCTGAACAAACGAGAACAAATAAATAGTTTGTAAAAACTGACAGTTTTTCAATTAAGAGTTTTTCTAAGAAAAGATTTTTTAATTATCTGATGCTTTTTTATGTTTCTTTTGCTAGTAGCAACAAACAAAACAGACAACAATCCAGTTAGCAGCATGATAGCATTAGCATAAGATGACTACATTCTACAATCCACTGTTAATAAAATTGAATCCTTCACAATAAAACTCCTGTTATAGCTGCTGTCTCTAAACTTGGACTCAAGCGTTTTTTCTAACCCTCTGGGAAACATCATTAAACTTCATTAACATTAGCGTTAGCATTGATATTTTTAGTGTTCGCTATCAAGTTCTCCAGCATATGATTGCTAATGCAAAAAAAAGAAAAAGAAGCTTTTCACCAAGTTAAAACGAGACTTAAAGAATGACTTTGTAAGTGTCATTTACAGTGTCGGTGACAGGATCATCAGTTCTAAAGTTCCAGATTTTGCACAGTTTTGTGATCATTTCAGCTCCTCAGTCAAACAGCAAAGTGACACAGTAAAGGGGCTGAACTTCACTGATCTTCCCGCCTACACTCTGAACACTGAGCGCTGCTCTGCAGACAGAACCTCACAGAACCAAGTCAGAGAATGACTGATGATGATGGAACTTTTTCCTCTTTTTTTTTCAAATTATAGGGCCCTGTAATAGATTGAATTAAATAGAAGATCACAAAAGTGTCACTAATCTGTCAAAGAATACTTTCATGTCAATAACACATTTTAGATCAGGAACCATCCTATAATTCCAAGGTCACATTAGGTGTAGAAAAAGTATTGTGTAGTAGTGTGTGTGTGTGTGTGTGTGGACGCCTCACCTGTCTCTCAATGTCAGCCAACAGACTACTGGCTCCGATGCGGAACAGGTGAGGACAGAGCCAATCGTTTCCCAGCTCCTCTTTGATCAGTGTGAGCCACACCAGAGACTCCTGAGCCGTCCGGATCCCTCCTGCCGGCTTAAAACCCACCTGAGGAAAACACACACCAGGACACACACACACAAACATCACTTAAACGTGATTATATTTTAAACTTAAAGCACTTATATTGTTTAAAGTCAGACTCCAATGTTTTCTTTGACTATAGATCATCAGCTCTAAGTTCTTTATTAATACTGTGAAAGTATCAAAGCCTCATTCCACAGAGAAGTGCAACAGTCGGTATTCACAATGAGCATTAAAACAGGCCGTCAGGCCCGCTGTAACTTTGTGATGTCACAACAAAACAGTTCAAGTCAGTCGGGAGGGATAGTGGGATTCATGTTGGGGTTTTCATTTTGTTTCGTTTTTTTTTCTTTTCTTCACTCTAATGCAGATGCTCCGACGTAATGTGAAACTGATGGACTTTTCTGTACTGTCAAAATTCGATAAAGAAATTGGGGGGAAAAAAGCAGATTCAACAGATTCAACGAATCAGGAGAGAGACTCAAATCCTCTCTGCCGATTGGCTCACCACCCTCCTGCACTCGTGTTTCAGAAAGAAGGTAAAAACTAATTAAGTTAACTGTAATGTTGTATGTCATGTTAATTGTAAATTAAATTCCTAAATTGTTTTTGATAGAAAAAATCTCACGTATATATATTTTTATTATTATTTGGTATTTCTCATGGCTATGTCATACTACAATAGTGAAAGGTGTCCATTTCATGTAATATTGCTGGTTTGATGTCAATATTAATATAAACAGGTCTTTTCTCTGTCTATCTGTGCTGGGAGATCAATGTGAGATGTCAAATCTCCAGATCATTTGAAGCAGCTCCGAGGCGTGAGATGTGTGTCTACTCGAACCCATCAACACGGGCGTCGAAATGAAAACAGCCGCGACACACACACATGCACACACCGCAGCACATGCAGTGTGTTTCTGGCCTGAGGGTGTGTCCGTGTTAGGAAAGCAATGATACGTTCACTGTCTTCACAAAGAGTTCTCCTTATCAAAGCTACACAGCTCACAATTTCTTCCACAGTACATAACATACCCAATATGGATTTTATAGGCACGGTGTAAGGTTTCAGCTGTTAGACTGTGCCGAGTGCTAATTACCAGCTTACAGCTCTGTTAGCTTTCAGTTAATTCACTTTTACATCTAATTTGCAGAAATTCTATTTGCAGTTTTAAACGCACTCCAGAGGGTAGAGCGCATGGAAACGTCTTACAACAATTATCTTGGTTCATTTTGATACAAATTATTCACCAAATTAAACTAAATGCACACATTCAAAAACAAAACACAGGCTACACAGAGAAGCCTCATGTTACGTGTGGTTGTAGCCACACTGATGTGTCTGTGTTTGAAACACGCTGCAGAGACGATCCTCTTCAGTGAGGGAAAAACTTGTGTCGACTCTTTCTGTGTCGGCTTTAAAGAGCTTGTAGCTTGTAATAACGTAATAACAGCCAATAACGTAATCATTTTTGTTGAACATTTTTTTGCCAATAATATAATAAGTTATTATTACGTTATTACAAACACAATTGTGAAACATTTTAAGTTGCGCATTGTGTGCCTGTGTCTTTGTATCTACACTGAGATGCAAACTCCTACCATGCTTCATGATAGATGCGACAAATTGACATCTTTGCACTTCTGGCTGTCATTATTGTTATTGTGCAGTGCATGTCTACATATACGTATGTATGCACTGCACTTGCCTTATTTTTCTATACTGCACTGTGGATTGTCTTTGTATGTATGTGTGTGAGAATGGGACTTATATACCTGCTGCTGAGTCTCCAATGTCTTGGTCCACTCTAAGCAGCAGGAGAGGACCATCACATCTGGATCCATTCATTTATCCATGCACTTCATCTATTTAAACTTGCATTTGCACTTTAAAAACTGGCACTTTATGCACGGCACTTTATAGAATTCACGCTGACATTACTGCACTTTATGTCTACATATGAACGTGCATATGATCTGAATTACTGTTCTTTGTGTATTTTTTTTCTTTTCTTTTTAACTCTACCTCTTATTCCTCTGTCTGTTTGTCTTTTACAGTACCTGCCAAGGGACTTCGGATGTAAATTAGCAGGCTTGCTAACTCCGACACATTTACATTTGTATTCACATACTGATGTTCATTAATGTGTATTGTCCCTTTCACATAAATAAATAAAATCTTTAAAAAAATTAAAATCTACCCAGAAAAAAATTAAAATAAATAAGGTGATACATATATTATTCCATTATTGACACCAGTTACATTCTCAAAGGGTTTTTTAATACTAGGCCAATAATGTAATAATTTCTTACATTCTTGGCAAAAAAAAAGCTATTATGTTATTGGCTCACACATTTTATTACATTATTGGCAGGTTATTATGTTATTGGATTTATTACATTTAAAATGGCCAAAATGATTACATTATTGGCCGTTACTGGACGTTTTGCTACAGAGCTCCTACTGAGTGGAGACCTAGAATGTGAACAGGTTACTGTCCCATCCACAGGTCATGTCCTTTATTGGCTCATTGTGGAAGTTTGCATGAGACACTTTGAAACAAGAACAATGTGTATGTACTTGTGTAAGGGCTCCATAAATCTGAGCTCCTGCGCCTGCGTTGGCTAAAACTGAGCAGATTTACAAGTTTGTGCCCTTTAAAATCCTGTGGCTGGTTAAGAAATGGAACTAATAAATTAGACAATACCACTGGTGAAGCAGGCAACTTCAATGCGGCTGATCTACGGTGTCTACTGTGTCCCACTTTCCCCTCCTCTCATTAACCAGGAAATATTCACACCCGGCAGAAAGGCGGGAGTTAAGTACTGTACCTTGTGGCCCGTACACAAGAAGTAGTCACGGATGGCTCTCACCATCACTATGGCAACAGGGTAAGTAGCATTGACAGACTCCTTTCCAGTGGACGTCTTGATGAAGTCCGAACCTGTCGGGGGGGTTTGAACAGGTGACATGTGAGCGAAGCGTGGAACACGGCTCTGCAGATATGGTGGCGCCGCGCTTATCATTTATCTGCCAGGCGTGTTTTTCTGCCGAGCCGCTCCACGCTCAAACCCGTGAAGATCTCGATGCATGTGACGAGCCGCTACAGTGGAGAAGCAGAGTCAGCAGCAGCAGCAGCAGCAGCACGGTCGGCGGCAGACAGAGGACGGACAGGACATTACTCTGATAGTCTGGCCGGGGCCAGACAAGAACATATGCTGCTGCTGATGGCTAACAGAGGGCAGCTGCATGCTCATCAATAAAACCCTTAATTTTTCCTTCCCTTTCTTCACAGCCAATTATGTTTTATCAGCTTTCCTGATAAAAATAGAAGATGAAATGATGCTCTTTAATAGATTACCCACAAACTGCGGGCTGCAGGAAAGGGAAAAAAAAAAATCACCCCTTCTGCCTCCCTGGTGTATAATGACTGTTCATTACTGAACAGAACAAGATGAACATTTTCCAGTTCATTAAAGACATGTTCTATGTATTCTTCCAGTCAGGTCTTTTTTTCAGCTTCTCTCCCCTCTTCCTCAAACTGGCATAATCCTTAAGATTCGTTATGGGGAGTCTTAATTACCAGATAATGGATAACGGTTATTAAATGCGGGTGGCGGTAATGAAGCTCTATTCATTTGCATGGGCAGGGGGATACTGGCGGGGAACGGCAGAGTAAAATAGCCTGCATCAGAGATTAATAGGTGAAATTATCATTCAATTTCAGGAATCTCATACGCAATTCATAGGAACAAGGGGAGATTAAGGAGCGAGTGTGGCGACAAAAGCAATGCATTTTAATAATGATCTCTATCAGAGCCCCTGACAATTTGGTTCTGTAATCGGCTTATTATGTGATGGCTAGTTAAGCATACTGTGTGTGTGTGTGTGTGCGCGCGTGTGTGTGTGTGTGCATGAAGAGAGGGAGAGCTCTACTCAGCTCCTGCCTTTTCAAAGAGGCGGATGGAAACGTTAAGCAGCAGCGCCACGAGCTGGATGACTGCAGGAATTACACCAAGCCCTTTTACTTTTACAGACTAGTTGGGACTTTTAAAAACTTCTTCAGCGTCACATGATAATCAGGTTGATACGGTGGCCGGGCGGTGCAAAGCTTACAAAGCTTGAGACAAATTTACATTTCTAGAAAACATTTTCACATATCATAAAACAAAATTACGGTTTCCGGTTCAACCCCGGAGTTGGTACATTCCTTTTCCGGTTGATGTTATTTGAAAATTTGTTTCAGGACTTTGTTTCTTGTTCATTTGTTTTCTGAAATGTTAATTTGTTTGGGGACTTGTAAATGTGTTAAGGTAATGTAATTTTGTTTTATGATATGTAAAAATGTTTTGTAAAATGTAAATCTTTCTCAAACTTTGTAAAATAAAACTTTTGTAATGTTGGTTTGCACCTCCCGGCCACCGTAGGTTGATGACGACAAAGACAATTTAAAGGGACAAGGAGGAGTTTTGGAAAGCAAAGTGTGTTCATACTACATTTACCATGAGCCTCCGCACGCACGGTGAAATTCTTGGACCGGCGCAAGACAGACGTCTTGCCAAGAATGTTTTCATTCATCAAGAATGAAAGTCAGAGGTTCGATACCGTCGTAGTTCCGACCATAAACAGTGATTCAGCGGCGTTATTATCATGACCCGCCGGGCAGCGTCCGCGAAACCGAAAGTAAGGAAACGCTGGTCGGCTTGCCCGGCACTTCCACCATTAATTAAAATAACAAAATAACGATAGAGACAAAACGATATATTTATCGAAAATAGAGCCATTAACAGATTTAATGGAGCTAATTAAGTGGGAAAAAAAGTGTCGCAACTGGACTGTCACTCAAACCATGGACCAGATCACAGTGCAACAAGAGTTGATCTAATGTTTCAGTTGGCAGACATCATAAAGTAAACTGAAATGTGCGTCGTGTCTCTGAGGTGAAACACTCACACAGAGAGAGAGCAACAGACTGCGTACAGGAGCTGCAGCTGGAACATCAACAAGCATTAAGGTACAATAAACTGACTATAGGTCATCTGTGTATTACAGCTTTCAGAGCCATAACGCGCAGTTACTGTAATTACTGTGAAGTCATGGTGCAAACAGCATGATTAAATCATAAGCTGTTAGAGTCTGTGTGGACGGCTTGACATTAAAACACAGGATTACCTGTTCTGTCAGACACGTGGGATGGACGACTGGAGGACACGGCTGGAACGCCTCCTCTGCAGACATTATGTGAGTCTCTTAAAGCTAAACTTGAAATTGTTAGGATTGTGCAATATATATTATATTTCGTAAATGCAGCAGAGTATGTGTTGTGTTATTTAACAGATGTTGCTGCTGCTCTAGTTAGAGCTGAACATGTGGGAGCAGCATCAGGAGACGGAGGAGAAACTGCTGTGGTGATTCAGGTGTTTACTGCCGAGCCTCCAGGTAGCGCAGGTACAGGTGATGCAGGACAGTCTGCCGTTCCTTCTATTTCCAGCTCAACTGATGGAGAACATCTGGCACAACTGGTTTGATTTAAAGACGTGAACTCACTATGATCTAAACTTAGAAATCTGACGCCTTACATCTTGTCGTTCAGCAGCTTTCTGCTCTCCTGACTCCCTCATCATGCGGTTTACACACCCACCGACACAGCCGTAGGGTGTCACCAGCAGTTTCCACTTTGTTAGCAAAATTATATTCTCACACATTACTACTGTGTGATTTGCTATTTTATGCAAAACTGAAACATGCTTGGCTTTTTCAATGTGATGTACCCACTTGTACAAACAGACAAATAATAGAGAAGAAACGTATTTGTTGAAATGTTAATTGTAAGTTTTGATCTCTCTACATAGCCAATATCAGCTTTAACAGCTGTTCACTTACCAAGCTATTGTTGCATTTACTATTAGATGATATACAATACAAACTCTGAGCAGAGCTACATCTTCAAGGCTGCCAGGATGCTACAAAGACTCAGTTACTTGAGTACAAGAAAAGAAGTAACAGAAATAGAAGGTCAACAGAGGAGTGGAAACAGTTCTCAGTGAGTAGAGGAATAAAGTTTGATTCACAACGAATGGTGAGTAAACAGCTGTTAACGCTAACATTGGCTATGGCTAATGTTTTTCTATATGAAGAGAGGCTATGTGACTATATCTAAGACAGTGAAACGTGTGAGGGTGTGGTAAGAGACTGACCAGCCATCATGGAGACCATGCTGGCCTTGTAGACGTTGGTGAAGGTGCCCAGCTCTCCGATGGCCAGGATGGTTTTCATGTGGGCGTCTCCGCAGGCCGTCCGGAACTGACGGATCTCATCGTACATGGCTGTGGAGGGAGACGGGGAAAACAGGGATCAGCGTCAAAGTCAAATTCATTTCTATAGCATTGTTACGACCCCCTCGTGTCTAGGGGAGCAAAGCATGTTTAAAAAACCACTATACAGTAGGTGACCAAAGTGCTAAAACACTTCAGATACACTCATGCTCCAATCACAATTTTCTTTGTGATCAATTCAATTTTTGTTCATGAAAATTGAGATGTGGCAGGTAATAAATGTACAACAGAAAAAAAGGAAAGAAAATGGAAAAACATAGATTAATCAAAAAGCAAAAAGAAGATGACAACCATTATTAAATTACTGATAGAGATATTGTTATTAATAATAATAGAAATAATCAATCAACACTTGAAGTACTTCCACTTCCGTACGTAAACAAATAAAGGTACAACATTTAAATAGGTTTTAAAGTGCTTCAGATCCTATATTAGAAATGAATGAATGAATAAATAAATATAAGATAGATTAAAAATACACAACACAATTGAAATGCACAGATTCAACCTGAGTTAAAGGCCAAGGAGAAGTGGTGCATTTTTAGCAATGACTTAAATTACTGCATGTTTTCAGCAGTCTTTATACTGTATATATGGGAAGTTTGTTCCAGAGCCTGGGAGTCGCCACCACAAAGGCTTGGTCACCTTTGTTTTTGCACCTAGATCTTGGATTATCTAAAGGAAGCTGGTCTGAAGACCTTGTCACTCTAACTTGGGCGTGAAGGCTTAAAAGGACATAAATATGGTGGCACTTGTCCATTTAAAATCTTAAAAACAAACAAAAAAATCAATTAAATTAAAATCAATCCTAAAAGTGACAGAAGTTTCAGTTGGGTTTATCCCTCTACACATGCAAGGAGCTTCTGGTTTCACATGTCCAGGCTTCCTGAGGAGATCAAGAGGTGGAGACGGGGAAACATCTCCGCTCCACCCTTCTCCTCGTCCCCCTGCTCCTCGGTGTTGGGATGTGGCGGATGTGTCTCTCTGCCTCTATCGCCACTGACGCCGACCCTTTTAAAAGCCAGCCACTTCTCAAGAACAATCCCTCCTTCCCCTCTCCCTCCCTCTGAGTGGTTTGCAGTTGTTTCTGTTAATGCGCGCGTTGACTCATCTACGCTCTCGCTCTCTGTCGGGCTCATCTCACTCCCACGCCGTCACGAGCAAAACAGATTTTTATCTCAAGTGAACACGCCAGCCCTCTGTGGCCTCTCCACTTCTCACTCATCTGTGTGTGCTAGTGGGGGGTTTCTCTTCATGGCGCAATTCAGATTTTGAAAATGATGTTTTTACTCACATACTGTACATGCCCCACACACACTTGAGCTTTTTGTGTGTGTGTGCCCTCCCATGGGCTGCACTGAGCAAACATTTGGCTCACACTGCAGCAGAGAGGGGCTCTTCACTGGCTGTCACTGAAGTCCACACAGGTGCCTCACATGTGGGCTGGAAAATTCTGCTTGCTATGAACATTTGGATGGTCAATTACACAAAAATTCCTTAATACTCTTCTTTATGGAAGAGGGAAACTCTTCCATAACTCTTCTTCGCGGCCCTGATACTCTTCCTTATGGAAGAGTATCAGGGCCACTCATGAAAAAAGAAATGAGGAGGGAGAACCTTTTTTATTATGCATTTCAAGAATAAAGTCAAAATGTCGAGAAAAAAGTCAAAACTTCGAGAAAAAGAGTCAAAATGTCGAGAATAAAGTCGAAATACAATGTCTACTACTACTAATTGTGCACATGTTAGGTTGACAGCAACCAGGTTAAGAATATTTATGACTTGAAAACACATGATTTGATATCAATGAAGTATGCAGTTGCATAACTTCAGAAACCCACTCTTACCGTTACACTGCAATGCCAGTCGCACTCGACTCCTAATTTGATGGACCAGAGAGGAGATTTTGACTTTATTCTCAACATTTCAACTTTTTCCTCGACATTTTGGCTTTATTCTCGAAATGCATGATGAAGAAAAATCCCCCTCCCCTCGTTTTTTTTCATGAGTGGCCTTGATACTCTTCTGTACCTCCTCCATTCACTTTCCCTGTTACTGATGGAATGAGCCCCAGTCTTGCGCTGTCCTTCTTCAACAAACCCTTGATGAAGAATCCATTTCACACATTCACCGTAAAGCATGGGATGTCATGTGTACGTCCTGGCATTTAGTCTACTTCTCCAGTCACAGGAAATTCCTGCTTCACAGCCCAAGAGTCCCGCTGCAGGAAGACCATCAGTGTTTTTATCGAATCTGGACATCCTGATTCTGGTGGAGGAGAAAGTGCAGCACTCCACACAATGGAGCTAGCGATGCATCTGTGACTGTTCCACTGTTTACTTCCTAGTAATTTATCCATGTGTGAATTTGCATTCCTCCAAAACTGTCCCCCCAGAGAGGGGAGCTGCTCCTCTCTCTCTCTCTGCACATCTTCCTCACACAGTGAATGAAAGCTGTATCTGTGATGTGTTTACTGAGCATCATGTCAGACACTTGTGGTGGTTCCTCTGGGCCTTCTTCACACGATGATGAGGTTTGGTCCCCTCCGTCTTCGCTATGTCGCAAAAAGGCTCGGAGACCGTCTTTTTTTTTTTGCCATTATGTCAAACCCGGGTACAATGGAAATGTCTCACTTGTTCTGTCAGCAAAGGAGGAGCGGCGTCACATACACACTGGCCTTTCAGATGAAGTGGGGAAGAATGTGTCGGTCTCACAGTGTGACTCCTTATATATGAATAGCATTGTTCAGCAGCGTTCAAAAGGACTATAATCCAATCCAGCAATTTTCCAGAAATAGGCCAGTGCCGACGGGCCTAGTACACCCTGAATGAGAACACCTGGACAGAGACATATCTTTGACCATTCACTGATCAAACACTTACTGAAAGGAGAACAAAGACACCAACAAAACTACCCAGGTTTTTACACACTTAAAGGAACCACTCTCTAGACAAAAACACAACCTCTCTTGACTCTGATCCTCAGATAAAAGACTGATTTACAGTATATCAAATATATCTGCCCTAACTTTTGCAAGTCCACCGTTGTTTCTGGTGACAGATTCGATCCTCCTGGGCATGGATGATACCAGTCTCCTACAAGTCTGTGGGGAGATGTTCTTCTTCACAGATCCACTCTTTGCTGGAGGGGTTTTGTTGCTGTACCTTCTTCTTACTCTGGATTCAACTCAGAAGACAAGCTCTCCTGTGAGTTTTGCAGCATTTGTGATCATCCTCATGTTGGAAAAATCCTCTCCTTGCCAAGCCTTGAGACTGGAAGCCTCCTGTTTTTACTCAGTATTATGTACCAACTTGAATCCACAGTTCAGTCCGGTCCAATTAAAGCAAAAAATGCAGATGCAAAAAAAGGTTTCCTCTGAAGAAAGAATGTCTCTTAAGCCTCTTTTCATGCTCTTTGTCAAAGTTTAATTTTGCAGTTTTCTGCCATTTCCCCCAACAGCATCCAGAGAGGTTGACTTAATGCAGTTAATGCACTGTCTGATCCGTTTCCGCAGGTAATCACAGGGTTAGGGTTAGGGTTAGGGAGGGTTATCACACAGAAAATAGAGGATGGCCACTCTTGTCTTTTTTATAAGTAAGTTTTATACTGTAAGTGTCTCTTCCTGTACCACAGCTGCAATTGTGCCTCTGTTCATATTCAGTAGCCTGCTGATTAGGGGTGGGAGAAAAAATCGATTCACATAGATATCGCGATATCTTTTTTGACGATTTTTAAATCGATTTTTTTTGTCAAAAATCGATTTTTTTTTTTTTTTTAATTTTTTAAATATTGTGCAATGTGTATTTGTTACCCTCTTTTACATACAGAGAGTACAGGCTTTGAAAAGGGTTTAAGTTCACTTTATAATGGAGTATGTTAATTTATAGGCTCCTACAGTATTTGTGTGCAGATAAATGTTAAAAATGCGACTAAAAATCGAGAGAATCGGCAATATCGTAGAATCGCAATTTAAATCGAATCGCCATCCAAAATATCGTAGAAGAATCGAATCGGGAGAAAAGCAAATCGTCCCAGCCCTACTGCTGATGGTCTTGTCTCACTGTTGAGTTACTTAGTTGCTGAGGGAGCTCTGTACCAAGAGGAGCCATGCTGTATTAAACAACCCAGGTTCTTTTACCATCCTATCAATGCATTTACTCTTGATTTATGGAATGGATGGAAATTAGCTTTCGAGCTAAATCCGACATATTTACAGCAAATAATTGTTTTGTTTTTTGTATGTTCATGAATATGTGGAGTCCCATTCCAAATAAACAAGAAATAAATAAAAAAAAAAAAAAAAATTGCAATCATTTGCGCTGATCGCAATTATTTTGCATAATTGTTAAAACTGTTTCCATTCATCCGTATAAAACAGCTGGATGAAACTAACATAAATGTCAGATTTCCTCATCGTTTTCCACTGTTTGAGGTTTGACTGGTCCTCTTTTAATGACATCATCACGTTGCGCCCCTCTTCTTCTGCTGTGGTGATGACACATGAGTGTCTGTTTCTCATATTCAAAGCCCGCATTTCGATGAGCATCTATCATGGATTTAGCTGCAAAACCTAAAGTCAAACAGAAATGTAATTTTTATTTATATGTTCCAATGTTTAATGCCAATAAGTGGCTGTTATTCTTCATAACGTGTATGTATATTATCAAATTATGTTTAGGCTTATATACATGGCAGATATAAGTGGCAGAAATTGATCAGAAAAAGAAAATTAAATCATTAATCTCAATTATTGGTGTGGCAGTTAACTAAAACGTACACACCCAAAAATTCTGAATCATTTAACACTTTTGTTATTTTACACAGTTGTGTACTCGGCTGCGTTGTGTACAGCGTGTCCTCTCTCTCTATCTCCATCTTGTCTCGTGACTGAAAGTGACGGGAGTTCCATCACTCATTTCCTTGGAGGGAGTGTGTGTGTGTGTGTGTGTGCCTCCCCCCCCTTCCTCAAAGGAGTGAGATGGAGAGGAGGAGTCTCGTCGCCTCTGTTCTGTCTCATTATGTGACGCGCACAGCAGCCTTCAGACACGTCCAACAGCTGCTTGTGCATTATAGGGAGGGTTCCCAAGGGAAGCCTCTGACAAAACAGCAGCTGTCTCATTGGCTGTTGCACAGAAGGACCACCCACATGGTGTTCACGCTCATTCTGCTACACCCTCGTGCTCCTCCGCATCTCCTTTCAGTGGAGGGACAGTAGATGAACTCTCTGCAGCGGCATCGTGGGCTTCCCCTTCTCCATGTATCCATTTCTAACTACATTTGTCTCAGTTTTCCTTAAAGGGATAGTTCAACATTTTGGCAAATTGGGCCATTGCCATAATCCCTACAGTTTTAGGAGTAGGTTCGTTAGCTTTATTTGTCGGTGCAAGCTGTTTTTAGAACGGCGGAGCAGAGCTGCGAGCTGCTCAGAGCTACGCTACGGAGGCTCATGGAATTTCTTGGTTTCCCTCATCAAACTCATCAAATACACAATCCAACAACTCCACAACGCTCTGGTGGACAAGTTGTGACCTGCACATTCACCACGCTAGAGATAATAACGGAACATTATGAGACAGAGTTGTTTTCGAGGTAAATTCATGCAAAACCGCTGATGCACATTTCGGTCTGGGGCAGTTTTTCGGCAAACAGTCTCTGCATTTGCCTCGAAAACAACTCTGTCTCGTAACGTTCCATTATCATCTCATAGCGTGGTGAATGTGCAGGTCACAACTTGTCCACCAGAGCGTTTTGGAGTTGTTGGATTGTGTATTTGATGAGTTTGATGAGGGAAACCAAGAAATCCCATTAGCCTCCATAGGGTAGCTCTGAGCAACTCTGCGACTCTGCTCCGCCGTTCTAAAAATAGCTTGCACCAACAGTTAAAGGTAACGAACCTACTCCTAAGACAAAATGTTGAACTATCCCTTTAACTCATTTGGTATTGAGTGACATTGACCATAGAGAGGTTAATATGTGTCTCTTTGAACTCAAATTTGTTTTTGCACAACATTTTTCTCTGTCTGCTTTGAAAGCATCAGTTTTCTATGTCAAAGTCTTGACTGCTGCTTCCCTCCTATTCTGACTGAACCTGAGACTTTAACAGTGCTTTACAGTAATTATCTCTCTGATCCTTCACTGCAGCATCATGTTATGAGAGTGGACAGGCTGCACAGGAGGAGGCTGTGACTTCAATCAAGCAACATTTTCGCTACATCGACTTTTGCCTTTTATCTCAACAGCTCGTAGAGGTCAAAGCCGATGCACAATGCAACAATAGTTACGCATCATAACCCTGGATTTTACAGGTACAGACACGGCTCACTAAGCTGTGGGTACGATGTGCAGGCAATGATCACACTAGGGTTTGTTCTTTAGTCTCAATTAATTAAGTTTCATCAGTGACAAAAGAAAATTTGAAAAAAGTAATAAGACATAGTCAGCAACACAATCAGCTGCCAAAGACCATGTGATGGTCAAAAATAAAAAATCAAGGGGAAAACTGTTTCTGCCACAAAAAAAGCAGAAGTTTGTTTTGCAACTTTCATTTTCCTTCGTGCCAGTCACGTGAAACCTCTCAACTCCTCAATATCTAATGGGGCATGGGACAGGGACTAATGGGGCATGGGACAGGGAAATATATGACATCTTGCTGAGAGCTGGATATGAAGACCATTATTATAACAAAGAGAAAGTGGAGATTAACGTATTAAAATAAATTATTTTTCAACAAAGTAAAGATAGATGGGCATTAGATATTTGGGGTAAACCAAAGCTGCGTACTTACTGTGAAATAAAACAGGTATTTGGCCCAGAAAATTATGTTTTATATAATTTGTCTAAAAAGAAAAGATCCCTGTGTGCTCAATTGAGAGCAGGTATTCTTGGTCTTCATATCAAGACAGGCAGATACTTTGGCACAGCAGAAGACAATATAATTTGTAACTTATGTGACATCCTAGAGGTGGAGAATGAAATTCATTTTGTGTTCTTCTGTCCTTTTTATGACTCTATAAGACAAAAATTGTTTAGTAAGGTAGATCCAAATAATGAATTTGTGTGGTTAGACGATGCTGAGAAGCTAAAGCATCTTTTTCAGTCGAATATATTTGCATTTTCTTTATTTCTTGAAAAGGCTTGGGTAATGAGAAGAAGAGCGATATATAGTTAAGTAATCTTAAATTGTTTATTTATGTCACACCTGTGTGGCAGGTAACAACGCTGAGGACGGCTGATTGCCGAAACGCGTCCGTTTCTCGCTGCCGAGCAGTTTTTATGAATTAAAAAGTGTTTAACTTAAAGTGAGTGCTGTCACAACCCTTTTTTTGGCAGGTAACACCAACAGGAAGAACTGTTTAGTCTTTTTTTTTGTCATTAAATGTGTCTTGTAATCTCATATGGGATGGGCCACAGTGGTGGCATGACACGAAAATAAAAATTCATTCATTCATTCATTCATTCTAAAAGTCCCAGCAGGCCTCAGTCAGTGACCTGGTGGTGTGATCACAGCGTACCTTCCCACTGTCCCGTCAGGGCGAGCGTCCTGTTGATGACGATGTCGATCTCGGTGGCGCCGTCAGCCACCGCCATGCGCACCTCCTGCAGACGCGTCTCCAGCGGCGTCTGACCAGCTGGGAAACCGGTGGCCACTGGGAGAGGAGGAAGAACACACTGTCAGTCAGTCCCAAGTACAAGTCTTATTCATTTTCTACACAACGTACACACACCATGTCATTCAAACAGTAAAGAGCTATTTAAATAGGTCTGATTTGGTTCCAGGTGACTTTGTTACCTGAGGCCACAGGGAGGCTGGAGTTGGCTGCTCTCAGAGACTTGACAGCATCAGCCACACGGGATGGATACACACACACTGCTCCTGTGGTTATACCTGACGCACAACACAACACAGGCGGAAATTAGCAATTGTTGCTATAACCTGGCTCAAAGCATCTCTTCTTATTTTACAAGATTAATGTTTTTTGTGCATTGTCCCTGTTTTAAATAAATAAATGCATTCATTCATTCACAACACAAGACAGAAGAGTATTGAAGGAACACTGTGATGACATGGTCTTTGTCGCCCTCTGCAGGATGAAAAGTCTGACACTGTCAACAGGCTCCAGATCTGTTGAAGGGGAAAGTTCACTGTTCATCTTCACTGTCTCACTGAAATAAGTCAAACTAACTACAAACACACTGTGTCACAATGTCTTAGCCTCACTTCTTTTGAGGGTTTCAATGTTTCCAGACGGCTCAGATCCAAAAACAATGGACAAAACTATACTATATAACAGTATAATATATAAATCTATATTGTGATTTTATCTATTAAGGTAAAGGTACTTTATTTGTCACAGCTAGTCTATTACATAGACCTGAAACAATTAGTCAGTTTATCAGCTAGTCAATCAAAGCCCTGGAGCTTGGACTCAGGGAACTAGGATCAGAACTTTTAACCATTTTCCGGCATCTCATAAGTCGAGAAATATTTATCAACTTATTAAGAAAAGGATCAAAAGATAATAAACAAAATCTATCATTAGCTATAGTTTTCTCAATACAGTAGTTACAGAAAAAATGCAACAGACAATTTTCAATCAAGCTTTTGAGAAATGTATGTAAATTAACAAAGCTGTTAGGAATAATGAGGGATATTTGGTGGTACTCAACAGACAGGATCTGGAGTGATGAGCTCTGCAGTAAACTGTGCTTTATGTTGAAACGTAGCCACACCGTGGGGTTTGTGGCAGTAGCAGAAGCGACAGACCTTTGTCGTGCATATCCATCTTCTTGAGCAGGTCGTATCTGACCGGCTGGATGGCCTTCAGGCACAGCCGATGGACGTTGGATGGTGTGTCGTCTCCAGCCAGAGTCGTCAGGTCAATGCACGTCACAGCCTTCAGCAGCCAGGCAGCCTGCAGGACAGACAGTTTTAGTCTGACTCAGTGTTGGCGAGTTATTGTTTCAAATAGATCAAATCAATCCCATATTTTACACTTTTCCCGTGTAGTTTTAAATTTCCTCTCTCTGGCTTCTCTCTGGAGCTCAAGTGACAATTGGTTGAGAAAAGAGGAGGCTCTGAGTCACTCTGTCTACGTATTATGATTGTTTTATTGTGACATCACAAAGTTACAGAACTTCTTACAGTTTGTTTTAAGGCTCAGTTTCTGAATACAGGCCGTGCACATTTCTCTGTGGACTGAGACTTTAATACTTAAACAGTATCAATATAAAACCTAGAGCTGATTTATTATCAGACAACACATGAACATCTAACTTTATACTGTATAGGACCTTTAATTTGCTGGATCAGCTAAAATTGAAATTTGGGTCTCACTATTTATCTGCAAAGTTTGAATGTCCAACAAAGCTTTGTACTACACATGGCTACTGCAACATAGAAATACCATGTTAGATCAGATTTTATACTTATCACCTACTCTTATTCATCTACTGTCAATCATTATGACTGAAAGATTTTTGCTTGTGCAGAATAAAGACAAATAAACAAACATTAATATACATTTGCATGCAGACAGAGAGGCATATAGTAATAAACTGGTTAAGTATTATGGACTAGAGGATGTTTTAGTATGTGTAACAGATAGAGGATGCAGGTGAAACAGAAGAACTACCTGCCACTGTTTCTTGGGGGTCTTCATCCCTTGGATCTGCTGAGCTCTCTTGAGCACAGCCTGCGTGTTCACTCGCACCTTGGATACCGACTCCAGGTCTGAGCAGGGAAGGTAGCAAAAAATAAATTCATGTCAGCTTGTTTAGACAGTATATTTCCCTATTTCTTACGTATCCTCGCTCATGAACGAGGCACTGAGATACTGAAACTCCTCCACCTGAGGCCTAACTCACTCCCTACCTGATGGGAGCAATCTACCATTCTCTGTAATTATATAGATTTATATCGGCAATTATGTTGTAAAGAAGTACATTAGGACAAGTGATTAATGAAATAGCACAAGTTAGGGGGATTTTAGGAGCGCAAGCAGATAATTTAGGGGTGCACATCTTAAATCACATTTTCTTTTCATTCATGATCCTCACACACAAAATCTACTGGTTGCACATGTGCAAGTAGATGAAAAAATTCTCAGATTTTTGGGGGCAAAATGCCCCATTTAGGGGCAGTCTGGAGCCCTGAAGACTGGCCATCATGACCCCTCCCTAACACCATCATATCCTCCCATCCCATCACACCAACCATGACTTCTGACCAGGTTAACGGTTTCCCTCTTGGTCACTGACTAATGCTGCAGCCTCTCTGCAACACACACAACAATTAGTATCTTCAGAAATCTGCTTCACTGCACCATCACTAGTTTTCTTAATAGTGTTTCACTAAGCTAAACATATTTCAAGTAGCATACTGATTTTCTCAGTTTGACAGAGAAATTCAAGCACATGAGCGTTTCTTAAAGAATGACACAACTCTGATCTGAAGCAGTTCCATGTTAAATCAGTGTAAAGACACAATTACAGCTGCTACAAACCAGAGCACATCTGTACAGTGACCAGCAGTGAACCATGGCACAGTGGGGTCAACCAGTCAGCTGAGCAGGGAGGTGGGCTGTCATGAGTTTACAATTACACCGTCATGAGGGGCTCACAGCCGCCACATCACATCATATATTGACTGTATGTAAAGGAAATACCATTGTGTACGTGTAATTTCTGTCGTGCCCTCATTTGATAGCGTTAATAAAACACTTATTTCGTGATAACAGTGTGTGTGTGCTGTGTGTTTGTTACAGTCGGTTACACAACAACATCTCTAATGTTCAGCAGGTCAGTTACCTTTACCGTTACTCATTAAACTGACAGGTGTTACTGTCCAAAGTCGCTGTCCGTCTCTCTCAGCAGCTGTATTTTCACTATTAAACAGCGTGAGGTGACAACTAGTGCGAGCTAAATTCTCAATTAAACGTAGGTTTACGTTATAACGTGATGAGAAGTTGTGATAAAGAGGGAGCTGATGACCACACGTGTAAAAGTGGAACTGAGCTCCAGCTCCGGTTAAACGGCGGCGGCGGCAGCGACGAGACTCACCGAGCTTCATGCCGGGGTTCCTGGCGGCCATGTCTGCGGACGGACGGTGTTTAATAAAGACAAGATATTAGAAATGAACAGCAGCAGCAGCAGCAGCGACCTCCTGGCGAGCCAGCAGACCTGTCAACCCTCCACTTCCTGACTACAACGTGTGTGGCGGAAGAAGACGAACCCTTTCAAAATAAAACCGTTTTTTTTTTTAGTCAACTTTATTAACACATGACAGGCAACAGAGCAGGGAGTAACGGGAGGGGGGGGGGACGGCTATAAAATGTAAATAACACAAAAACAAACACATAAAGGATACATGAATAAATAATTAAAAACAATAATATATGTACAAATTTATGTTTAAAAAAAAATGGGATTTTTTTTTTTTTGCTTCTTTCTAAAGACTCTACAAACAGATGGGTAGCCTATGTGTAAAATGAAAATAACACCAAAACAAACAAATGGGGATTAATAAACAATTAGAAATAATAATATTATATAGCCTATCTAGCCTATATTTTATTTTATTTTATTTTATGCTTCTTTTTTTCTTTCTTTCTTTTTAGACAGAAGTTTATATGCTTAATCCTGATTTCTGGTCAGATAAAAATAACATCAGTAGCCTAATATAGTGAACTCGGCTGTTGCTTTACATATGTCTCCCTACATCTGCTATCCTCTCTGCTTCACCCAGACATCAGTCAGTCACAGCCCTCTCAAGCCGATTGCTTCACTTTGGTTTGCTCTTGTGACAATATATCACTTCACTATTATCCTATCTAGCCAGTGTGTGCAAACTGGATCTAAAACACTCCTTGGTAAATTCAGATGATTGGACTTGGAAAGGCACACACCTGTGTTTATCATCACAGCTGACAGAGGGAGAGAGCCAGGCAGCTCACCTCTGAAGGCCCAGGCGCTAACAGCTTTCACTCCCTCCCCATCCTTTATCTTCCCCTCATCCACCTCCTGCTTTCTTGAGCTCCTTCTCCGAGGTAGGGATTTTCCCTCCTCTAACTGCAGCACCATCGTCAACATCCCAGAGGTCTTGAGTTAAAGCTTAGCAGTGAAACTCCTCTACCATTTCAGCAACAAACTGAGCTTCAGATTTCTTCTTTCCTCACCTCTTGAGCCTCATTAAACACTCTTGTCATCTTCTTCAGTAGCGTGCTACACCTCCGTTGCCTTCAGGCTCTCTTGGGCCTGGAAGGCATGTTCACTCTGCAAATCGTTAGTCAGTTGTTGAATGTACAACAGTTCTCTCCTACATGCAGGCATTTGTTTTTTGTTTTACCTTTGACAATCTCTTTAATGACTCTATTACTCTGTTGTTGAAGGTTTCCTGACATCTAATGTGTTCCTGCCTGTTCCTGAGTCAGGGGTCTTGGCCAATAAACAGAGGTCATCATCTCTGCAGATATGCTATGCAACACACTCCCAGCTCGTGATGATGTAGCCACGGGCAACCCACCAGATTATTAGTTGATGCAGTTAGTAGTCTCAACTGCATCTTCTTCTCAGCTTCATCTGTCCACCAGGCCAATCACCTGACATCAACAAAGAACCTGCCCTATGTCCATTTGCCTTACTCTCCTCCAGGTCCGGGTCTATATTTTGTTCCCTTCT
This sequence comes from Trachurus trachurus, assembly GCF_905171665.1. Classification (NCBI taxonomy): domain Eukaryota; kingdom Metazoa; phylum Chordata; class Actinopteri; order Carangiformes; family Carangidae; genus Trachurus; species Trachurus trachurus. The sequence continues at coordinate 20,716,270 of NC_139912.1, read as the reverse complement.
CAAATTTGGACAGATCTTGTTTATACAAATCTAAGAACAGTTTTCCCTAGAAGATCAAGACTTGTGCTGTTAAATAACATGAAATTCTGTTAATAGTTAGAGGTAAACTTCAAACACCAAACCATACCGACATTCAGGGGGTCGGAAATGTTGCTATTCATATCAGAAATACATTTTCTACCATCCTGGTCACAGTTAGTGCAGAATTTGGAAGGAAACAGTTGTGAAGTCTGATTTACTTGGTTTACGACTGAAGCCTGGAACTGAGGAATGCTTTGAAGCACAATTCTTAATGGAAAAGGGATCATCCAAAAAAAAAAGAGAGGGCTGTATGTGTTATCAGATGTTGTCCTCCGTTCTCACACATCATCAGGGTGATTCTCAGCTCATGGAAAAAGTAGCGGAGGTGCAGACAACAAAACAAAGGAAAGCTAGGTTAAAATACAAAGCTCTGTAAATGTTGAAATCTTGAAGATGTTCACTACTGAAAAGGCCAGAGTCAAGTCGTACCTGTGCATAAGATGCTGCCTCACTGCTAGCCAACAGCAGGGGTTTACACTAAATGAGAGGTGATGACCACTACCATGTACCGTAGAGGACATACAGTATGGACAGGAGGCAATACAGTGATGGCGATCTCTCACTGCAGCTTTTGCCTATTGCTGAGTTAGCTGTTGATTAGAAAAAAGTAGATGTAAAAGAAGTAGGAAAGGAATCAGGGAGATGTAGGAAGACGGAGCATTGAGAGGAAAAAGGGAAAAATAACGGGTATTTAGGAAAAGCGTAAGGAAGGAAAACAAAGACGTCCAAGACATGCAAGAGAGTAAGTTGCATCAAGATAAGGTAAGTAAGGAGAAAGAAAAAAATGCTGAAAAAACAGTCAGACTTGTGAATCTTCAGATGAAGACATAAGTATATTCCCAGTACCCAAATCCACAACCGAAGCCTGAGGGCACAACAGGGAGAGACTGACTGACATCCTGATGAAACAAAGGACTTTGTAAGGAAGTAATGCCAGAAAAGCAATGACGAGAGAAGTGATAAGAGTTACTGGAAGATATTTTATTTAATGCAACGATCCAAAAAAAAAAAAAAGGTTAAACCACTGTTTCCACATCTACTGGTTCAACTCATCTCTAGTGCCACCACAATGCGTTTTTCTGTTTCACTTATTTCTGGTACTCAGCCCCTGTACTACATTCTGCATAATGTGTCTCCAGCAAATCTAATATCCTCTGCACATGACAGGGCGAGTGAGAGACAATCTTAGAGCTTATTATATCCCAGGGCTAATTAGGATTTTCCTCATTTTACCAGCATGAGGCCCAAAGTGTCATTTAAATGCTAAGTGATCTAGCTAAATGAAACTCATATGGAAAAAGCTCTGTCAAAAAGAAAAGGCAACTTCAGTGAAAGAGGACATGGGACTTGCCTTTTAAAATGTTTGATTAAAACCTGTATTGTTTATTCAATCTGTGATTTATTTATGTTTCGAATAAATATCCGTTACTTATTTAGGGATTTATAAATGTATCTTTAAATGATGCACTTATTTGACGTTTTCAATTTCTTAATTTAAATAATTTAGGGATGGATTAATATTTCATTTGTAAATTATTTGCACAATTCTTCTTTTTATTCCCCATTAAAATATCAATTAATGAAATATTTAATTATTTAGCCTGCCTATTTATGGATTTATACATTCATTTTGAGAATAATTAATGATTTCTTTCTGCTTGATATTCATTAATGACATGAGTACAATGTTTACTTTCTTTTATTGATTGACAGTGAAGACGAGAATGGGGTTAAATATAGCATAATATCAAGGCAAAGACACTAGTTTACTGGTCTAATTAATATTCACAACCTATCTCTACAACCTGCAACTGAGATGAGCATTATAATATATTACAATGTCATTTAAATGTCTGAGAGATCAATTTAACAGTTGTAGCTTACTCTACTTCACCATTTATTCCTTATTCACAGCTATTAAAGTGGTCAGATTAAAATGAAAACTGATCTGAGGCGATCACCTGCTCCATTCTCTGAAGAAGTGTCATCATTCTGTTCACAGTAGTGCTACAGGGATACGTCCCTTTTTAAATTTTAATCTTTAATCTTTTTTGAATATAGACAGCAGAAATCACATTAACCAGAATTCATGCAGAAAAGCAAAAAACAATCTCTTCTGCTCCTCCTGCTGCTGCTCTCAGTGTTTTTACCCAGTGACAGCATCTGTTGGCTGTTTTGAATTGATCATGTAGTGTGCAGAGATAAAAGGTTTGATTAAAGATTCATTAACAAGTCTAAACACTTTGTTGACTATGCGGAACCAAAGGTAGAACTGCTTTAAATACATCACTGAGATCTGACAAAAAAACACTGAGGTTTCATGGTATATAAACTACATCTGCAGCCACTGCACCAACAGGACACTCTGTCACATCTGCTTTCAGTTAAGCCAAAGTTGCATCATTTTGCTGTAATGCAATTGTGAGTTCAAACCGACGTGGGAATGACATTACCATGAAAAACATGAATGTTTCTTACAATAAATGTTGACACGATGTGAACAACCCAACTCGAGCAAGTCCCAAATCTTCAAGTGTCGGTATACACTATTGTGAATAAATTCATGAAAAGTTACATAAACTAAAACAAAAACACAATGTAACGTTTGCCTTAAATGAGTTAAAACATGCGCAGACACTGGTTAGCCTTTAAATGCTTTGGGCTGCACAGGCACAGCATTTTTCATTTGTGGTGATTCATGACTGAATTGTTGCTTTAGCCAAAACCACAGACTACCACACACACAAGTGCACACAAGACTTTTCCATTGCCCACCCAGGACCAGAAGCAAAGGGTGACATCTGTAGGAATAAAGACATAACCAGAAAATAATATTAATCCGAAGGGACAGGAGACCTTCACTTTCATGTTCGAGGGGCCTTGATGTAGAGACAGGCTCTCGCCCTGCAAGCAGTTAGCTCCACAACTTCAAGACCGGACCCCAGCGCAGTTTCACATGCTTGAGTAATTGTTGCATACCAGACTTATGCAGAGGCACATATCGGATCTGTGGCTGGGAGAGGCCAGGCCTGAGCCAAATCCTGCCCAGTTACCATGGAGCTGCTGCATAATATTATGGAGACATATGTCAGGGAGGCCTTGTATTGTTATGTAGTCCTTGTGAGAAAAAAAAAACTGCAAGTAAGTGGCCACAATATTTATTTTCAGCAACGAGGTGCAACAATCACTGAAAAACCTTATTGTCGCGTGTGCGGTCGAACACTCGACAAGCCAGTAGGTTATAATTCAATGCAATAAACATAGCCTACCACTATAAAGATATATGATACTCTTAAAGGAACTTGTTTTTGCAAAGGCACATGCAAAAACACATGTATCTCTTACTCTACTTGACTCTTTTTCAACATGCCAGTTTCTCTGTTTTCATTGGTTACCGGTGAACCAATTGATGGTGACTTTGTAATGTCTGATGTACTTATGCAATAACAAACACAGTGTGTGTTAGTTCACGGTGTTCTTGGGGTTTCCACTAGATGTCAGCGCAGCGCTGGTTGTTGCACCTTTTAAACACTATTTGAACTTCGGAGTTGTAGATTTCTGATCAGTGTCTTTACATATTTGCATTATGCAAGCAAACCATGTTGAAGGGATTTAAACATATACATTTATAAAGTACGCCAGGCTGCATTTTGGGGAAATAAAACACAATATTTGTTTCAAACATGGAGTCTTTGGTCTCAGTGTGACATTCAGTCTACGCTTCAACTAGGCGCATTGTCTAACATGCATGCTGTAAATGTATTTTAACTGAAAGGACAGATAATGATACAAATCACCTTTGCAGAATTGTCCAAGACTTGGTTGTGTTGTGTTTGAGGCTGCTGACGATTCAAAGAAAAGTCTTGAAGTAATTGATGAGTTATACATATCTCTCTACAAAAATAGTAAACACCTTTCCTCAACATGTCTGGCTCCTGACTGAGCTCCATTTACAAACTCTGGTGTCCTGTGTGTTTTGTCATGACACACTTGAGGTGGAATTTCCCCAAAACCAGCTTCAGGTTACCACCGTGGCTTTTTTTTTTTTTTTTTGCCAAAAAGAAATCTTACTCTGCCATCATTAAACATCTCTGTTTCCTAGGTGCACGGCAATCTCATTTTTCATGAATCCACAGAGGATGTGTTTCCCCTTCGGTCCGATCCCCCTTTGTCTTATCTTACTGCCCGGGCTGCCAAAGAATTTGCAGATGCATCCCTGAATAGCAGCGCATGGCTTTGATTCTTGCAGAAATGTGAATGGTGCACAGTTACGCCACTTAGGAGTGGTTTTGAGCAGCAAGTGGAAAGGAGGAGGAGGAGGAGGAGGAGGAGGAGAAGGAGGGGGATCCTCGCTGTTGTGGTTCGGTCAGCCTTCCGAGTCTGTGCTTCATTAAATTGAGGTCATGCTCAAAAGCGAGGAGGAGGAGGAGAAGGAGGTCCACTGTAAGAAGTGAATCAGGGGGCAAACTGAGGCCCAAATGAATCACAGGAGGAGGAAGGGGAGAGGAGGTTATGGGGAAATAATTCTTCGATTACTGGGCTCTGGTGAGAGTGACAGGGGCACTGAGCTACTGAGAAGAGGGATCCAACAAAAGGAAATGAGTCAGTGGATGGAAATGATCTGATGCTGGTTAATCGGAGGTGCTGAAATGTACCTTCTAACAACAAAACGCAGAAACACATGTTCTGTGAGATCCTCTATTGTCCTCGAAGGGTTGCTTTTTTGTGCCATTTGTGCTCCTGTACAAAATGAGTGTATTTCCACATCAATTTTCAATTTCCCCCATTTCTTTTTGGCCGTTGGGTCGTGGGCGGGGCTTATCAATGAGCTCAGATGCGTGAGGTGTAGAGACTCACTCGGGGTTTGAGTTGTGACTGACTTGCTGTTGGATGGAGATAAAGCCTTACACATACGTAATCGCACATTTTCCTCATTCTAACAACTATTTATTATTCATGCAATTATCCAATCAGACAATGATGTCACTGCAGTGCAATGCATAAAATCCTGGAGATACAGTACAGAGGGAGGAACTTCAGTCTATATGTTCACAACAAACATTAGACTGTGGGATAAAAATGTGATCCAGGTGACTCTGGCTGTAAGACAGAATGGTTTAAGTGTTTCTGAAAAAGCTGATCTCTGGAGGTTTCATGCAGGATGGAGCCAAAAAAGAGAGAAACATCTAGTACTGTAAGCAGCAGCTCTGTGGAGGAAACATGATGTGGATGAGAGAGGTCAGAGTCAATCCATCTCTAATTCGTTAGTCTGTTCCTTCTTTTATGGCCAAAGGTTACCATCAGCGACAACAGCCCATTGCCATAATCCCTATAGGTTTGTTACCTTTAATTGTCGCCGGTGCAAGCTATTTTTAGAACGGCGGAGCAGAGCTGCAAGCTGCTCAGAGCTACGCTACAGAGGCTAATGGGATTTCTTGGTTTCCCTCATCAAACTCATCAAATACACAATCCAACAACTCCAAAACGCTCTTGCAGACAAGTTGTGATCTGCAGATTCACCACGCTATGAGATAATAATGGAACGTTATGAGACAGAGTTGTTTTCGAGGTAAATTCATGCAAAACCGCTTATGTGTTCCCATTGGGGGCAGTATTTCAGCAAGCAGTCTCTGCATTTACCTTGAAAACTATTCCATCTCATAACGTTCCGTTGTTATCTCATAGCGTGGTGAATGTGCAGGTCACAACTTGTCCACAAGAGCGTTTTGGAGTTGTTGGATTGTGTATTTGATGAGTTTGATGAGGGAAACCAAGAAATCCCATTAGCCTCCGTAGCGTAGCTCTGAGCAGCTCACGGCTCTGCTCCGCCGTTCTAAAAACAGCTTGCACCAACAATTAAAGGTAACAAACCTACTGCTAAGACTATAGTGGCAATGGGCCAATTTGCCAAAATGTTGAACTATCCCTTTAATTCACTGTGTCACAAAGCTAAAGTCAGGACGTTTGGGAGAACAGGAGATGTGATGCAGTCACGTCGAGCCATGAATGTTCAGGTTCAGGTTCTCGTCACTCCATTTTGGTAAATCCACACAGTTAACACACAAATCGCAGGAACTGGACCCATGCAGACTCAGACGCAGACGGGAATTAAAAATGAATATTTTACTACAGAGAATACAGGAAATCACTGGGGAATGCAGAGGAAGCAGCATGAACAAAGATGAACCAACAAAGAGCAAAGGGAAAACACTGAGGTATAACACACCAGGGAGAAACAAGACACGGGTGGGGCAATCAATCACAGGTGAGACACATGAGGTAAGCAGAGGAGGGCGAGCACAGGAAGACAAGACATGGAGCTTCAAAATAAAACAGGACGTGAAAAGGGAACAGTTGACAAACCATATGGCACAAATGCCCATTAATGCATTCAGTGACACCGAGGGGTCAAAGTCTCACATGATGACAAACAGCGTAGGCTATGTCCTCATTACAAAGTGAGATAAGTTAAAAATAAAAACTTTCCTCACAAACAGAACCTCGAGGACAGAATACCACCCTGTAGGTGAAGCTGGTGTAAAGCTTCCTTGACGTTGCTGTGCAGCATGATGCCAGTTTACGTCCGCTAAGAGAACTACGAGTGAGCTCTATCAGCCAGAGTTTGTGCGTTTCTCTCTGGCTCTCCACTCAGTCTCACACAAAGACCTCTGGAAAGACATTTTAAACTCAAACCAGCGCATACCTCAAATTCCACAAATCCTCCCTCTAGTGTGTGTAGCCTCAGTGCTTTCACACACATACACCTTGCAGCCGCCCACACCGAGCAGAGGCAGGATGCGGTGGTCAGTTCTCACTGTGGAAACCAGCGACCACACGCGGGATCCAATTACTGCAGAAGGCACAGCATCATATTCATTCACAGATTCACACTTGTCATGTTTCAGTCCATTCCTCTTTGAACCATTTCATTTTGACAATTATAGTGTACCTATACTGTATGTCACTTTTCTCGTTGTATGAACCACAAGCACTTTACACTGGTAGCCCCTTTTACACACACTCATACAGCACCTCCTAGACATATAGCACCTTTTTTCCCATACATACACCAATGATAGCTAAATTAAAGGAGACATATGATGCCCCTTTTCCACAAATTAAAATAATACCCAGGTGTCTTAAAGACATGTCTGTGACATTTTGGTCCAAATACCTCAAGGATCAAACATCACAGCTCTTTTCATCCTCTCAAAACAGCCCTGTTCAGAACAGCTGGTTTCAGTGCCTGTCCCTTTAAATGCAAATGAACCACTGCTTGCCCCGCCCCACCCCTTCTACTGGTACCAGGTATCGGTGGTATTATGCAAATTTGAAAACTAATTATAGCATTGTCAGACAACTGAGGGAAAAGATCGTGAAACCACGTGGATTTCGTCCTAGGGAGTCTAAAAATTACAGAGTTTTTTGTCAATTCTCACATTTTGGGGTCCGGAAGGCAAGCCATACACCCAAATACATGTTGAAGAGCCTTCAAAAAGTGATACTTCCATAATATGTCCCCTTTAAAATCTTGTTCACATGTGAATTGGAGAAGTCCAGGATGGAACTGAGTGACCTTTCAATTAGTGGATGACAAGCTCTAAACCCAGAAACTCCTGCAGATGAATACCATGGTTTGTCATACTGGACATGGTACTGTAGGTGTTCTTCAAACTGTAAAGTGTTACTGTTTGATTTCTATGGCGGAAAAAAATGACATGAAATTACACTGTCGAAGATGGTGGATGGTGGTGATACTTGTAGAAACACTGCCTACCCACTGAAGCAATGGATCCACCCAGCAACATCAACCCTCAGGATCAGAAGGATGGACATTGAGAAAGCTCTTTAGTCAATGAAAGGACATTGAAGATGTTCAATCTAATATGCATTGTTGCATTTTGCATATGTGTATGAAAAACCAAGATGTTTTTATTTGCACTCAGCAAGCAGGGCTCATAATAGAGTAACTATCTGACTGCTGGTTCTCCTGGATGTGTTAATATCCCAAACACAACACGTAGTCGTCATAATTGTGATTTTCTAATTGCACTGAAACATCACCACCAACACAGATGTCCCTGCCGTCTTGCTGTTCTCGCTACATGTACATATTGTACTGGGCCATTTCAGACTGGCACGATCCAGAAGCCATCTGACCACCATGTCCACACCAGCCTTGTGGGAATTAGCTTTGTGTGCTAATGCAACTACCAGACAGCTTTATGAAGTTTTTCCGTGTTTTTACCAGCACTCTGTGAGCTGTGCATCTTTAATGGGAAAGACAGGAGGGTAATACACAGCAACACTGAGCGCATTAGCCAATGACCACCAGCGATACACAGCGTTATCACACTGCCCCCTGGTGGAGATCAAACAATCAGTGGTCAGGTGCACAGGTGTTTTACAGGTCGGGCATAAAGACGCTCAGACAGGCAAATCATTTCATGTACATGCATGTAATACAAAGAGGAGAGCACAGGAAGTATCAAGGAAAACTGTATCTTTGAATGACACTTGCAGAGTGTGTGTGTGTGTGTGTTCTTCCTAACATTTCCATCAATTCTCAAACCTAGAGAAATATATCCAGTATAATTTGAATTATGGTGCGTTTCATTTGTTGTATCCCATATGTGCAAATTTGGTCAGAGGTTCAAAATATTTTACTTTTATCACCACTTTTCAGACCTGTTTTCACACCTTGGTTGGGTTGTTAAAGGACAATTCCAGGCAAATTCAACTAGGGCTGTATTTTCCTAACATTTTAGGTCTAAAAGAAGGAATCTGAAGATTTTCAGTTTAATTGCTCCTGTTTTGCGGTAGTTGTGTCTGTCCTCGCATCGCCACGACCAAGTTCAGCTGCTTATGCTATTTACATCCCTCAAAGCCGCAATTTTTTTCCACAGACAGCGTCAGGTGGCTATTCAAACATGCGTCGAGAAGTTTGTTTACTTCAAGCAAGTCAAGAATTGATATTGTGTAGCTTCCGACGGCTGTAGCTTCCGACGGCACGTGAACACACCGAGCACGGCAACTTGGGTCTCGTGCAAGACTTTGAATTAGATCTAGTTTTACAAACATGTTGGCTTGCTTGAAGTAAATAAACTTCTGGGTGCATGTTTGAGTCGCCATCTGACGCTGTCTGTGGAAAAAAATTGCAGCTTTGAGGGATGTAAACAGCCTAAGCAGCAGAACTTGCATCTGCTCCCATTCATCGCCAGGAAAATACAGCCCCGAGTTAAATTTGTCCGGAATTCACTTTATGCACAGCTACACTACTTCCTGAAATAAGCCAGCTCGTTTAATTCCTGTCTTACATTATTGGACCAACTGATTAATCCAGGTGTGTCTGACCACTGTGACTACTCAGACACACCTGGATTAATCAGTTGGTCCAATAATGTAAGAAAGGAATTAAACGAGCTGGCTTATTTCAGGAAGTAGTGTAGCTGTGCATAAAGTGAATTGTCCTTTAATTGGATGTTTAAATCTTAAAATGTAAAGCTTTCTTTAATCTGTTTGTTTGCTGATTTCAAAATAAAAGACCTTGTGATTATAGAGGACATGACCTCTGCAACTTTGAGAATGAGTGACAACTGAAGGTATCCAAACCATGACAACGGTGGTGAAGACAACAATCCCAACAATCCCATGATGCTATATCATAATATTAAACAGCATAGAAAATCAAAAACTGACAGGTTTATTTTATGGATGCCATACATTTTATTGTGCTGAATAAAACACAGTGAATATCTATAAAGACTTTGTTTAGCAAGCAAGCAAAATTTGTAGTGAACTCAAAAGATAGTAATATTAGGTGGATAGAGAAAGCAATAAAAGTTAGACACTGTAGAAGACATTTGAAATGATACAGAAGGAGCAAGGCAGAGGGAGAGCTGGGAGGTCTCTCCAGCTGCCTCGCGGCTAACTACATAACATTGCATAAGGTAAGAAAAATTCCTTTTCAAAGGGTAAATGTCCAGTCTTACCTAATGGTGACTGAGAGGCAGAGAAAAACAGTCTTACAAAATTTATCCCCCACAAAAATAAACTATATATATATAAAAATTTTAAGATGTTCTCCGTCAGCTCTCAGACACCGCTTTTTTTTTTTTTTAAACAGTATTTAAGTTTGAAAACGAGGTAAAAATAGGCCTTTTCTGGAGGTAGTAATGTGTATTTGATTGTACTAGAACATGATATCATGAAGAGAAAAGATCAACTTCATTAAGACTCCCAGAGCTGAAAGCTTGTCAACAGTGGCTTCGGTGATCAGTCCACCCAACACTGAGGTAACGACACCTCCAGAGAACATTTAGCTGCTGTTTTAAGTCAAAGAAAAAACAAACCTGGAGTTCACGGAGCTCAGTGGTGTCAGTAAGACGCCGTTTACATCTGGTGTCATCATGTGATCTGGATCTGGAGTTATTAATCTGGGTTTGGTTAGACTCTGATTGTATGTATATTAAAACTCTCTATCTTACACATGATCACAAAGATCCTTGATTGCATATGTTAATAGAGGTGATTTTTTTTTTGTTCTTGAATTTCAAAATGTAGCTCAGTGGAGTAATTTGGTTCCAAACTATGATGTAATAGCAAAGACTCAGAGGCCTCTGTCTATATGCTGATTGGATAACTGCATCCCCAGCTTGGTAGTGCTAACTATGGGAAATCAGTGAACACAACACATACTACTGCCAATGATTTGGTTATGTTCATGGTTTAGCAAGTAAAGACCATGATGTGCCTCTATTTCCTGTTAAAGCACCACCACGTTGTCAAGCAGAGACGCAAAGAGCCTCGATACAACGCCGCTCTCCGATGTGTTTTTAAATTTGATTTCAGAGACTCTTATCAGATTCTAAGGGTGGAAATTATTATTTTTTCCTTTATCCAGTACACATGATAACACCATGTCAAGAGGTCCGTCTGTCTGTCTGGTGGATGGTGAGGTGTTTAATGACTCTTAAAGCCTGTCTGTCTCAAAGCCGTTTGTTCAAAGCTACTGATCAGCCTTCCTTCAGCCAGAGCACAGTTCATGCAGCGTTTCTTAGCTTGCTCGTGTAACAGCAGCTTGTGATTTCTACTGTGGAAATTGGATCACCTGAATCACCTGCACAGTGTTTAGATGTTAGTCATTGAAGTCAAGATTTAGTTCTTCCAGATTTCTTAACTCAAATTCAGTTTTCAATCACATTTAGACAAAACTGTCATGATAAAACACCTGGCATTAACATGTGTTACTTTTCAGTGATCGGATTGCAATCGGATAGTGCTCGATCACATGAAAGTAAAGGTGTAAACGCACCTGAGACACATTGTAAACCGTAATGCGTCCTGTATCCGCATACATACAACTATGTGGGCGGAAATACATCATTCCCGGCGCCCGCTACGGTTTCCAAAACAAACTCACAGCAGTGGTCAGCACCAGAGACTATGGAAAATGGTGAGGATACTCGCCGATGTAGGATGAGGCCATGCGTCTCCTTTCAATTTGGTGCGATGAGAGTTGGCACTTCCTATCGTATCCAAGCAATTCACGAATCAATGGTAAAAAAAATGGCAGAAACACATGAAAACACATGAAACTGGCTTCTCTTTGTCTTCTATTTTATTTTTTATTTTTTTTAATTTACCCGTGGAAATATGTGATCGGATCCCAATCAGATCTCAATGTGGACACTGGAGACGTTCGTATATAAATGGCAGGTGTAAATGCCATCTGGTCTAATTGATGCATGTTAATGCCAGGTGTAAACGGGGTGATACTGTTCAGAGTGGGGAAGTAAAATTAAGAGCCGAACATTTTACATTAGAACACACTAGTCTGATGTTTTTAAGATGAAACACCAAAGTGTTCAGTCTCACTGAAGCCAAGCAAAAGGCTGGTAGAATATAGCAGCTGTGGCTCAGGAGGTAAAGTGTGTTGTCCACTAATCAGGAGGTCGCCTGTTTGATTCCTGCTCTTTCTGTCCAAATTGACATAGCTGTGATGGATATTGACTGTGTGAACGGGCAGAGTCTAAAGCACTTATAATAAGACTAGAAATTGATTAAGCATATCCTTGTGTTGTTAAAAATCTTCTCTAGCCTATTAAAGTACAGTGCTGATGTGGAAGTATCATAGGCTGGTTTTTGTGCAAGCAGTAAGTTGATGAAGCTGCTGAGGTATGTTCAGTTTTATAGGTGACAATCAAGGTCGAGGCAAGATATCAGCACAAACAAAGCTGCCCTGAGCGACACGTCTGCACACACACTGTATCTTTAAGTCCTTAGCAACTCTGCCCCTAGACTTAGCCTATTCTAGGGAATGAGTGAAAAATACATTAAGCTAAGATCCATACAGCTGTTGAGACACCGACTACACCAAATTTGAATAGAGGTGATGGTTTGTTTTGCATTCAGACTGAAGACGCCTTGATGCTTCAAAACACTGTGCAGGTTGTCGGTTGGTGTTAAACTGCTGCTGGTCACTGTGCAGCACTGGTGTTGCTGGTGAAGGCAGGTTGACAGGATGAGTGTAGCTCCTCTGAGGTTCTACCTCTGGCCAAGTTCAAAATACCATGTTAACTTTTTTTTTTTTCAAAGGTTGCCATGATGACAGGTGAAAAAATTATAATAATCTATCACTAAGTGAAAAAAAAAGCAATTCCATATACATCTGGTTTAACCATATAACAAGACAAGAAAATCACATTTGTGTGAAGTACACAAAACAGCTAATCAAGTATATTGATATCTACTAATTAAAAACAAGAAAAAAACATATTCATGAATGCAATATACAAAAATCCAAACATATCTGTTTCAAAACCTGAAAGTCACTTTGAAGGTGAGAATCCAAATGTACTGAGATTTGAAGCTGAATGATCTGATACAATACTCAACGTAAGGAGCTTCTGTAGTCCTGATATGGATCATATCATACGTCAATGTAACTCATACTGAAAGTAAACCGGCAGAATCATTCCTTTTCAAGACTGGAGGTAGGTATTTGTCAACTGATTAGTCCATTTTTATCGGCCTATTTGAGGTACTGTACATATATACGTAGGTAGTACACAACTCAGGAAAAACAACTATTCAAAGCCCCCCCACAAAAAAAAAAAGAACATATGTAGTTATATCATGTAGTGTCATACAAACACTTGATCCGTATTAAACCATTGTGTAAATCAGTACAAAATAAATTCAAGTTAACAGTTTGTCAAACAGAAGTCCCAGTTTGCAGATAATGTAAAATATGTTTCATTACAATGTTAAGATACAAATTAACATTGAGGTGAACGAGGAAAACAGTACTTAAAAGGTTAGCTGCTTTTGTGTTTTAAGTATATACTGTATATATATATACTGTATATCATGTATATATATATATATAAAAACAGACGAGTGAATCCTGGCTTTTTCCAAGAATCTCAGAAGAAGGAAATGTCAAGTCAGCGCCAGGTGCACAGGTGTAGCTGGAGACAAACTCTAAAGACTGCATCTTGGCAATAGCTAAGATTGTTATGATAATAAGATTCCCAAGTATTCTGATGAAATTTAATTAATCATCCATGTCTATAGATTCTTTTTGTACAGAAATTAAAATTGAAAGTACAAAAGAAAAATGTAATTTACAGTAAAGTCTTGAAACACAGACATATGGAAATTATCGTCTTGAGAGTTTGTCTCTAATTAAAGGAAAAATCTGAGAGAGATTATTTTTTACCTGCCTTATTTTCACAGTTTTGACCATTATACCTGAAGGTTATGATGATGTTTCAGTTACACTGCAGTGATCAGAGCTGGATCAATAAACACGTCCTCACACTCTTGGATGTAGAAAACAGGGTTCAACTTTAGAAAACATTCATATGTGATTAAAGCTGTTGGCCACATCTTATTTATGTTTAAATTTGGAAATATTATGTTATCTTAATGGATGAGTTTTATCTCAGATCCAATGTTGTACACTTTTCTAGTGATTTTCCATTATTTTATTTTTTTTTAATATAAATAAAAAAATATATAAATGTACATACAGCGAAGTCCTGAAAGGATGTGTGCTTTCATACTTTCACTTTAGCAGTCTCACTCTCTAGAGTAAAGGTTTCATATTGTATAAGAGTAAATGTCCATGTTTTTCTGATTATAAAGGAGGAGTAGCAAAGTGATTAGTCAGAAACTTTGCCTTGAAATGAAATCTGTAACTTTGTGATGTCACAACACAACTCTCCTCTGATTGGCTCATTGTTCCGTTGTTACTAGAGCTCCAGAGGAGGTGTAAAACTACATCATATCTTCTTCACATAAATCACTGAGAAAGTGTAAAATATGAGACGTGTGAACATTAAGACTGTCTGCGTAACCCATCATAACCAACAGGAAACACGGTCACAAGTCAAGAAACATGAAAAAGCCGTTATCTTCCTTTAACGCTGGTGCACGTGACTGTCACATTTGACTTTTGCTTCTTTGTGGATTATGTAGAGTTTACCTGACTGAATCAAACAAAACAGTTGCAGACAAATTGCCGTTAATCCCCCGTGACAAGAACAACCGGCATGACCTCGCTTTAATGTACAGTATTAAGTTACAACACATTGTCAAATATCTGAACGCACTCTCCCATCCCATGCATTGGTTTGTGTGTTTTATGAGCTGGATGTGCTGAGTCAGAGGTAGTTTGAAATCATGAGAAGATATTGCATATCAGTGACCAGAAAGCGCTGGTATACCATCAGGTTTCCTTAAAACGTAAGGCTCCCCAGAATTACAGTGCGAGATGAGTCATCCGATGTCACACTGTAGTTTAATCCAGGTATCAAGTGTGTTGAGAGGTAATGTGTGGTTTGTTCTTGTGGTTTTTGTTCTTGAGGTTTTACGAAAGCAAGGCAGAGCAAGTCTGTGGATTTCTTTGCAGTGTGACATCAATGAGAGAATCAAGTTATTAAAGCTATGTTGCGCAAAGAACAAACTGAGTGAACATGTGAATGTAAATCTGAACAAATGGTAGGTATACAGTAGTCTGATGCAATGTCAAACAGCTTTGTTGTGGATTAACCAACAGGATGTGGAGATGATCGGAGGTGTGGGAGTCCACCAAAGACAGGGAGAGCGAGGCAGAGCTCTGATGTTCTGGTTTATCAAGCTAAAGTAAAACCATCCTGGGTGAAATCATGAAATCATTCATTTCACAATTAAAGCTTTGGATACATATTTGAATCACTATTGACTATTTACCACTATTTGACTAAATTGAAAGCATCAAACTGGTCCTAATTTTAAAATCAAGCCATAGCGGTGCTGCTATCATTGTGGATTAAACTGGTGATGAAATCACTTTTCTATCCTTCATCTTTACTGGATCTATTTAGGTTCAAATTCAGTTCATATCTCATGGTAACATCAATCACCTGAATATTTCACTTGACACATCACCTCTTTTGTTGTGTTAAGGTGTGAGAACAAAGTATCTTTGGCTAAGTGCAGACTCTGGTCTACAGAAAGCACGTGAACCCAACATCAGCCAAGTTTCAGAATGAATATGAATTAGCCGCACATTTTGTCAACCTGGGATTGAAACTAAAAAAAGGTTGAATCCAACCTTTAAAGCAGCACTTGAAATTTTAAAGTTGTTGTGTCTTTCAAATAACCCAAAAGGTTGCAATTTATTTATACTAATTAAAGATTATTGGTTGACTAAATTTCCTTTTCATCTAAATTCAACAATTGCCCTTAAATGCTGCCCTGTGCTTCGATACAGGGCCTGACAGTTTGATTTAAAGTCTATTAAGTGCTCCAGCTGAATGCAGCATCACCTGATGCAACAAAACAGATTTTTTCATTATCATTTATATTAATCCAAAGGAGTTTGGTCAAATGTGCCTCTGGTGTAGGTTAATTTGTAGATTTAAGAAACTAACCCTGTCATTGAAGATTTGCACCTATGAACCTTTGTATTGGGGCTAGTTAGTTCCTGCATGTCCATTAAAGAACAACGACACAGGGAGCTGGCCTTTTTGTAAATGTTAACGATGTATGTGGAATCTAGGAGAGGACGATCAAGCCGAAAGATGGAATGACAGTCTTTAGGGGAGAATCATGATCGTCCTCACTCTACTCTGGTTTTATTGTGAAAGTCTTGACAGGAAGTCATATCTTTCTTGTCACTTTGATGCTTCTTTTGCTCACTGCTTCTCTTTACTCTACAATTCTGGTTAAACAGTCTGTTCTATGGGATGGGATCTGCTTCTTCTGCTCCAGCGACGAACTGGTAAACGTCCTCCGCAATTGAACTTTCAAATTAAAAATCAGTATATAGCACCTTTAAATCTGAGCCGATGCTAGCGACAACAAGCTTTTCTTCCCAAATGGCTTCGACCCAACAGGACGGATAAACCCCCTGCCCTGAGGAGAGACGTCTGTGTCTCCCTGTCTTTGGTGGTCCGACACCAGCTTGGGTGACGGGTGGGGAAGGTCGGGGCGGTTCGTTTGTTTTCGAGCCAACAGTGATATATTGGAGCAGCAGACATTTTGTTCTACATTTCTGTATGACAAAACCAGACTGTTCCAGTCTCCTCTCTACTGTCAACATCTGGAGAATCAGTCAGCAGCGATGGTGTGTGTGTGTGTGTGTGTCAAAGAGTGTGTGAACTGCAGTGGTACTGTGAGGGCATTCGATTTGCAACTCACCGTCCTCAAGTGATGCTGACGCTGTCATGAAGACGACGATGTTCTGAAGATCCTAGAACTACAAATCCCAACAGCTGGGATGTGGCCACACTTGTTTCTGTTTGTATCTAGTCGAGGAGTGTGTGAGGCTTGTTTTGTACATGTCTGTCTCTGCCTGGTGTGTGTCTGTTGTGAGAGGCAGAGATGATCTTTGTGTTCGGCCAATAGGAGCTGGCAGCTGTTTTATCACTAAATCTTTTCTTTTGGATGTTCCTCGAGCTGCTGCGTTTAAACGCTCGGTGTAAAAAAAAAAAATCAAACTTCAGACCAATCCTGAACAATTTCTGCCTCTTCAGCGACAGATCAGTGTGACCGAATTAACTGGAGGAAAAGAAAAAAAAAAGAAAACAGACATTGAAAATTCTCTAACTGAAATTAAACCATGTAAAATAATGATGGAAAAAGTCAAAAATAAGTGGTCAAGGCAGTCTTTTCCCTTTGAAAGACCTGACAGCTGAATGAGGTAGAGGTTTGACGGTGTGGAAGTTTAGTCCTTTTCTGGGGACTCTCCAGCCTCTTCTTCTTCTTCTTCTTCTTCCTCTTCCTGTGAATAAAGAAAAAAACAACATTTAAAATTCTTTAAGTTTTAATATAAACACATGACTCTTTTTTATTCTTTTCTTGATGGCCACGGTCAGATCTGCTGTTCACAGGGTTAATCAGGCAGCTAAATGGTACATGGTCACATGGTGAATGATTAACCTGGGACAGGAAATGGTGCAAAACAAAACGTGCATGACAGGACAGAGCAGGCCCCCCGTATGTCAGGGTACTGATTCACCATTTAAGTCACATTTCAGTCAGTTAATGCTAAAAAGGTCTTTAATGGGATGAAAACACAAATTCACTTTGTTTTTTGTTTTTCTTCCTTCAGATATCCATTCCCTCGTCTCAAAGGTTTGTACTCGCACCGCTCTGCAACCTTCAGCTGTACATCTGGATTAAGTGCTTACACTGTTTCCTATGGTTGCTATGTGCACAGGCTTTGTGGCTACGAGGCATGTGTAATGCAAACCTCCTACCTCGACCTGTATCAGTTGTTATGCATCAAGGCCGGACTGGATTTAACTTGAAAAATGATTACTGACCGAAAAGGTTACAAGAGACAGATTACATTGATTTTAGTCATAGTGAGGGAGAGAAAATTGAGGAGAGAGGATAACATGCAGCAAAGGGCCACAGGTCAAACTCAATCCTGGGCCCAAGTGATTAAATATGAATAAAAGGCCTCAAACGGTCCAGTAAATATACAAAACCAAGGCAACACGTGTCAATAATAAGGATGTACAGCAAAGAAAATGCTGAGACAGAGAAAATATAGCCCAGAAGTTCTTAGAAAAATCTCTTCTGCATGAAATGTATTATAATTTCTAATTCATATGTAACTCATCTACAAACTAAGCACGCACCAGAATTAATAATCATTCATAAACTAAAGCCACCACATAATGACTCTTATTGGAAACTCAGTGGCAGTAGGAGCTGCTGTTGATTTCACCTCAGAGTTCACTTTGATCTCAACCAAACACCTCTACACATTTATGACTAAATCTTGTCAAACAGACATTTAAAGGGATAGTTCAACATTTTGGCAAATTTGACCCATTGCCATAAGCCCTATAGTCTTAGGAGTAGGTAACTTAAATTGTAGGTGCAAGCTATTTTTAGAACGGTGGAGCAGAGCCGTGAGTTGCTCAGAGCTACACTACGGAGGCTAATGGGATTTCTTGGTTTCCCTCATCAAACTCATCAAATACACAATCCAAAAACTAAGTTGTGACCTGCACATTCACCACGCTATGAGATAATAATGGAACATTACGAGGCAGAGTCGTTTTCAAGGTAAATTCATGCAAAGCCGCTGATGCGTGTTCCCGTCGGGGGCAGTTTTTCGGCAAGCAGTCTCTGCATTTACCTCAAAAACAACTCTGGCTGTAATGTTACGTTATTATCTCATAGTGTGGTGAATGTGTAGGTCACAACTTGTCCACCAGAGCGTTTTGGAGTTGTTGGATTGTGTATTTGATGAGTTTGATGAGGGAAACCAAGAAATCCCATGAGCCTCCGTAGCGTAGCTCTGAGCAGCTCACAGCTCTGCTCCGCCGTTCTAAAAATAGCTTGCACCAACAATTAAAGGTAACAAACCTACTCCTAAAACTACAGGGATTATGGCAATGGGCCAATTTGTATCCCTTTAAACACCTGCCAAGGTCTGTGGACCGTCCTGCTGCAGGAGACAACTGATTTTATACAACACTCACACCTTTACACGTACTACCCTTTATTTTAGTACTTCCAGTGGCTGTACAGACAGCAACATGTTCACACACGGTGACTGTGTGGCAACAATCATTTTTATGCCTCATTTATTCCAATATCCCAGAAGAGTATTGTTCTCAGGTTGTCCGTCCATTCTTGTGGACACAATATCTCTGTAACTTCTTTAAATCTGCCACAAACATTCACTAGGACTGAGCGATGAACTTACCACTTAAGTGGTCAAAGGTCAAATTCACAGTGACCTTAAAAGACATGCTTTTGGCCTTGTTAACACAGCATCTCCACAAAACCTTGCAGAAATGGTAGGAATAGTACACATGACTCTGAATAAACAGGGATGTATTGTAGGCTGAAACTAGTCTGGTTGGAGGCATATATTAGTTTATATTCTACTGTCTCTGCTATAAAGTGTGTATAATCTGTGTTACAAAGAGATTTCCTTTTACAAAAATATCTAAAATGATGTATGATAAGTTAATGGTACCTCTACAAATGTCCCAACAAATGCTATTTTGTCACTACTGTGACAACTAGCGAAGATGCTCCTCCTCCCTCCGCAGATTAGATGGATTTCATTTTCCACATGGCTTCATTTTATTAGGGGAGGCTAACTGATACAATTTATAACCCACTTCCTTTCCCAGACCGTGGCGGTGCACCCATTCACCAGAGGTCCGCTGCCCAATCCCGCCTGCATTCTGCAGCCCCAACTCCATTCATTAGCGCCCATACACTTTGGCTTTGAATGGGCCGCTAAATGCTACCATGTGTGACAAGGGCAAATGAGAGCAGGAGAGAAAAAAGGTGATGGTGGGACAAAAAAAAAAACCTAGTCACTATTTCACACCATCATGCTAGCAGGAGGAGATAATGTACCAATTTATTCAACTTGCAGGTGTTTAACAGTGTTGCACTTTGTACATACAAAGAGGTTGTAGTAGATCATGTTCCTGATATTGACGGGTATAATGATCAATAATCATCAAATATAAAATTAGTATATTGTGTGCTCCTGACCCACCCATCTGTCCAACTCTCCCATTCTGTTGCTTCTGTTTCTTATTCTCTTCTCTGTTCTCTTTTCTCTAAACACTCAACTCACAGCGTGCGTCCCTTCCAGCCATTTGACATGTTTGCCTCTATTTGCATCTTTCCATTGACTTTGTACCAGTCATGGCAGTAAGTTTTACTTAAGACGTTAATAGGCCTCCTCAGTTGTCCTCTGACTGTTCAGTGACACCAGGTCGATGACTTTGATCGCTTCATAATGATTCCAGTCGTGTTCCCTACAGGTTTGTGATGTGCCAACCCCTTGAGACTTGAAGAACAGGGGACCAGTTGTACAAAACGTTAAATGAACATTTCCCTTAAAAGGTTCAGTTACGTTTTCCTAAATAGAAAACATGCTTAAGTCTTCTCTTAAAAGGGATAGTTCACCCAAAATGCAAAATTGTCCCAAAAAAAAATTTAATAAGTCTATATTTCAAGCTTGTTTTGTAGCGGAAGCTCCTCTTCCCAGTTCGTCCAAATTTGATTTGAAATTTTTTTTGGGACAATTTCGCATTTCGGGGCTTCAATACAAGACGGACATTACATACGAGCAGCATGGAGGTATTTGGATGTTTTTTGGTGTGTCTTTTTGTTACGAAGACAGTTGGTATACATTTGCAACCGTTATATAGACATGCACTGCGACGCCGAGTCCCCTGTAACTCAGAGAAGCCACGGATAACTCTGAGCAGATAATGAGTGAAATTTCAATTTTGGGTGAACTATTCCTTTAATGGTTTGGCAACAGGTGAATTTCTTACATTAGTCCTTTTAGACCTTAGTGAGTCAAAGATTAGAAGAAAAAAAAACTTAAGGTACCTCTGATTCTTTCTTTTACATGACTGAGTTTATGGGGATAAATGATGGAAATGAAAGGGTAGCTACATGTTGTAATCAATGTAAAATGCTGTACTTGTGTATATTGAACATAATCTTTGAAATTGGCTTTAGATTTGTTTGTTCTCTCCTGTTGTCTTCAGTACTTAAAGGGATAGTTCAACATTTTGGCAAATTGGCCCATTGCCATAATTGCTATAGTCATAGCAGTAGGTTCGTTACCTTTAATTGTAGGTGTAAGCTATTTTCAGTACGGCGGAGCGCAGCAGCAGGCTGCTCAGAGCTACACTATGGAGGCTAAGGGAATTTCTTGGTTTCCCTCATCAAACTCATCAAATACAAAATCCCAAAACTCCACAGCGCTTTTGTAGACAAGTTGTGACCTGCACAATCACCACGCTATGAGATAATGACAGAACGATACGAAACGGAGCCGTTTTCGAGGTAAATTCATACAAAACCGCTGATGCGCGTTGCGTTCAGGGACAGTTTTTCAGCAAGCAGTCTCCGTATTTGCCCTGTATTTACCTCGAAAACGGCTCCGTTTCGTATCGTCCCGTCATTATCTCATAGCGTGGTGGTTGTGCAGGTCACAACTTGTCTACAAAAGCGCTGTGGAGTTTTGGGATGTTGAATTTGATGAGTTTAATGAGGGAAACCAAGAAATTCCATTAGCCTCCATAGCGTAGCTCTGAGCAGCCAGCTGCTGCGCTCCGCCGTACTGAAAATAGCTTACACCTACAATTAAAGGTAATGAACCTACTGCTATGACTATAGCGATTATGGCAATGGGCCAATTTGCCAAAATGTTGAACTATCCCTTTAAGAGTTATGGTTCCTGCATTTTCCTTTGAGTATTTAAAAAAAAAAACACTCAACATTATTTATGATGCATTTTCTTAAAGACACCTTGATTTATGATAAGTAGCCTACTGCATTATTATTTATGAACCACGTATCAGTGCAGCAAACCTTTGACTAAACGTTTACAACATCCCAAAGAGCAATAGTTTTAATTGTCCAATTCAAGTTTTTGTGTGACTTTACTTCTTATTATCTTATATTATGTGGAAACATCTTTGGCAAACAAATAAATAGTGTAGATGATAGTTCAGAAGTGTATTATCTACCTATCTAATATCTAGTTATGCTTTATAAAGAGAGGCTCTTATAAAGCAAAAACATCAGCAGATTTATCAGTTATTTGATCAATACATGAGGTGATTCTTCTTGCTGCCATTTTTCCTGACTGGAGACTATAGAAACTGGTTTTATTTATTTCTAACACCAACACTGAACCCACTGCACCCGGTTCCTCTGATGAGCTTCCACATCAGGGCCTGTCTGAGTCTCATCATCAACCATCGGGGAGTAGCCACAGTCTGTCATGTATGGTTTGATCTTCTCTCACTCCCTATTCTGCCTCTCACACTGCTCATTAGTTAGTTTAGCCGAGTTATTAATCAGGTGATATTTAGACAGGTCAATTAAAATCGTATTTTAAAGCAAAATAAAAAAAAGGGAGGGAAAACAGGATCTGGTAGCCAACAGTAGCTGAGACTTCATTAGGAAACTGTGCTATGTGCATGTTCCGTGTGCGTGTTTGCAGCTTCCGTTTGGGTCACGCATCCACCTCACCCTGCGGTTCCCGAGCGCTGGAATGAAATGAAAAGGGTTTGGGGGTTTTGTACAGGCTGGTGGAGGTGGGGCTGAGATAAAGCAGCCTATCAAAGTGGGAGAGCTAAATGACATTTTTATGGTTTGCAGCTCCCAGGGCCTCACGGCACCTCCCAAACTACCTCAGCACTGTTCCCACACAGCTACAAATCAGAGCCGAGTTATGCATTCACACCAAGAAGTGGCCCACACCAGCGAGAGGAGGGAGGCTGGTGGATTCCTGGAGTGTGAGAGAATGCTGGGGTGGTGGGGGAGTGGGGGGGAGGTGGGGGTCCTGTGTCATGTTTCACTCACTTATTACCATTCTGCTTTCGCTGGTTCCTCTGATGTGGGGGGGGGGGGGGGGGGGGGGGGGGCGCTCGCACCGGCAACACAAAACGACATCTAATTATCTGCTGCATGTGAACACGGCCGACGACGCGGAAGAACTGCACTTTACTTTGGAATTTCTCACTACGAGCAAACCGGGAATAACTCGCGTCTGGTTTCACCTCCTTCTCTCTCTCTCGGAGAAGCCGCTCCTGCATTCACAGACGTGACTTTGACCGCAGCTCTCACCGGGCCCAGCGTTTTATAGGAGTTTTATAGCTACAAACAAAAGCACTGCTGCATTAGCTGTATGGATACTTCAACTCAGAGAGGCTTCACTAGTCCATCAGCTAAACTTAGAAACAAAAACACAACAGAGAACAAAAGTTTGGAGAACTTTCAGAGTCATCAAAACGCTTTAGGAGTTCCAGGGGGGGGGGGTCCGGCCGGCTACCGATTTTCATATAATGGTGGCGGATAGAGTTCACTTTTGAATCGTCTAAAACACACACTATGAAACATCCAAATACCTCCATACTGCTCGTCCATACTGACCCAAGTGTCCTGAAGCCGCCACATGAAAAAGTTGTTCGGAAAAAAATAATTTGACCTCTGTTTTCAGCCTTGATGTAGCAGTAGCTCCCAGTGGCTCTGTTGATGTTTGTTCATATTTGCTGCGAGATGTTTGTTCGTTGTTGAAAACCACTGGATGTGTGATCACATCAACACTGAAAAACATGTTGCAGCAAATCTGGCGCATGCGCATAAACATCAACAGAGCCACTGGGAGCTACTACTACAACAAGGATAAAAACAGAGATCAAATAAATTTTTTCCGAACAACTTTTTCATGTGGCGGCTTCAGGACACTTGGGTCAGTAGGACGAGCAGTATGGAGGTATTTGGATGTTTCATAGTGTGGATGATTCAAAAGTGAACTCTATCCACCACCATTATGAAAATCTGTTGCCAGTCGGACCCCCCCTGGAATTCCAAAAGTGTTTTGATAACTCCGAAAGTTCTCCAAACCCTTCCCTGGCATGACGGTGAGTAGAAAATTGGTGAATTATCGATTTTGGGTGAAGTATCCCTAAGTTTACCATAGAACTTTATAGATCAGTAGATCAGAAAACACAAATTTTTCTTCTGCCCTTTGTTCTAGAAAACACTGACAAACACCCAGTGTGTGGTGTAAGACTAGTCTATTGTGCGTGGATTTGTAAAATAACCCCACAGGTTGTACATCAACATTGTTGAGGAATGCCTGTCCTCAGTGAATCCGCATAGGTTTTTTTTTTTTTTTTTTTTTTTTTATCATTTTGCTGTTTTGTTCAGATGGAAAAAGTGTTGTTGTTTTTTTGTTTTTTGGGGGGGAACTGTATTTTTTTGGAAACAGGTCTCAGAGTGGGAAAATCTGAAATCGCCGCCCCAGCGTCTTCATGTAGGCACCCAAAACGGATCTTTTGTGAAATGATGATGTCATACCCCCCACCACTCTAACCTGTAACCTGAGATACACTATACAGTCTATGGACATAACATAACAACAACAGCCGACTACTGTCTAGTCCCTCAGACACTGCGGCATCACTGATAGTCATTTTTGCACTGACACCACATCCCACTCAACATTTAGTCAGTGGATCAGTTTGCACGCAGATATTTCTTGACACAGTGCCGTGTTTATGGGAAACATTTTCAAAACAAACAAGAAAATGGTCGTTTTAGGTGAAGCTCCATTCCAATGTCGACATGCGTGCCAATTTGGAACACTGATGTTAGTATTTTGTTGATTAAAAGTTGTGTTGTGTTGCGTAACCAAACTTATCTTTCAAAAGTCTTGTACCATTTGAAACATATCAACCTTGTCTACTTGTATACCGACTTGTCTTGACCTGAAAAATCCCATCAATCTACTACATGTCAGAATGTTAGCCAACAGCCCGCTTTTCATTTCCAACCAATTAAACACTATCCATAAAAAGTCAAAACACAGAGCAGCATACTGAAACACAGAATAGGAGTTTGGGTTAAGTTCATGTTTTGCATTTGTGTTTGTGTGCATGTAGAGTCCTGTGAGTCTCTTACCTGAGCAGGCTTTTTCTGGACGACTTGCTGTGGCTGCAAGAAAGCAGATAGAGGAGGTCAATGGTGTTTCTGCAAGTGTTAAAACTGTCACTTTCTGTCTCTATGTTCATTTGTGGCCTCAAACTATTTAATGTTCTCAACTGAAATGTTGCAAAAGTTAGTTTTAGTGAAGTAAAACTCCAACCTCCCATCACTCTCAAGGCATTTGTTAGCTGCAGCTTGTGTAGATGATGAATAGAGTCATTAGTTATGGCTCAGGTCGAACTTAAACTGACTGTAAATGAATGCAAAGTTGATGCATGTGCAGATGTTCAGTGACTCTGGTTTATCGGTTTGTTAAAAGCTACTAAACCATGTAGATGCAAAAAAGCAAAAGCTACAGTTGAATGTAAAAACTGTTGAGAAATGGTGAAGCGATGCTATGAGTTTGAGCCTGTGTGTGGTGATGAGTAAAAAAAAAAAAAAAAGAGAGAGAGAAAGAGAGAGATTTGGTGTTTGTGCATTGGTCAGGAGCATCTGTATTTTCAAATTTTCAAATTACGTAGCTACAACTTCACCAAAGATACTTCTCATTCTGCCATCTTGTCTGCAGCCAAACTGAAGCAACTCTTCACTCAACAGCCCTGATGATGAATCATTAAGTGTCTCTGACATTAAAGCAGAAGTGAGTGATCCGGTCGTTTTCGCTAATGCTGCGTTCCAGGCAGGCTTTTGAAATCGTAAATTACAGCTTCAAGTCACAACTTACGACTTTGTAGCGTTCCAGGCAACCCACTCGTGTTTTTCCGACCTGTTTTACCGGTGAAAGTCACTATAACGGCCACTCGTAACTTCTGACCCGTGAACTCGTACCAGATCGAACTGGTACGACTTCACGGTCGGAAAAACACGAGTTTCCTTGAACGCACCATAACAGTCCTCGTCGCTACGTCACCACATTCACGGCGTCCCTTGGCTGCACACACAGCCCTGCATGCCGTTCTCTCTCCTCATTGGATAAAAACTGTAGGATACGATAAATGTTTTCTCTTCGGCTCAGAGCAGAGCAGAGGGACTGAGAGACCCGTGTTTCAGTCCAAACACTCTATGTAAGTGATTGCTGTCGGAAGATATAACTATTTAAGACTTATATTAACACAAATATATCACTCACTTCTGCTTTAAAGGAGACATATCATACACCTTTTCCACAAATTAAAATAGTTCCCAGGTGTCTTAAAGACATGTCTGTGACATGCTGTGGTCAAAATACCTCAAGGATCAAACATCACAGCTCTTTTCATCTGCTCAAAACAGCCCTGTTCAGAACGGCTGGTTTTAGTGCCTGTCCCTTTAAATGCAAATGAGCCACTGCTTGCCCTGCCCCGCCCCTTCTACCGGTACCAGGTAGGGGTGAGGTTATGCAAATTCAAGTCCTAGTTACATCACTAGGAGACAACTGAGGGAACAGCTCGTAAAACCACGTGGATTTCACCCTAAGGAGTCTGCACATTACAGATTTTTTTTGTAAATTCTAGCAATTTGGGGGCCGGAAGTCAAGACAAACACCCAGATAGATGTTAAAGAGCCTTCAAAAAGTGAAATTTCCATAATATGTCCCCTTTAAGTTAAGAAGAATTCATGCTCATCCATGATACCTGAATGTAGACTTTAAAACCACTATTCATAAATAGTACACATAAACTCGTTAAGGCATGGCAGTGCATGTACATTTAATAACAATTACAAGGTTTGCTCACGGTCAAGCAGAGTAAGAGCCAATCACAGCTCAGCTGGGACTTCCGATACAGCCAGAGGTCACCAGAGTATCACAGGGCTGACTCACGTACACAACTATTCACACTCACATTCACACCTACTTGCACTTTAAAGGTTCACTGTAAGTGTTATCTGACTGCAGTCAAAGAGTTTCTGCTCTCTCTGATTGGTCACACACACAGACACACACACACACAGGGCTAAAAGCTAAAAGCTCAGCAGTGACACCCCGTTTCTCCTGTACTGTGTCACCCATAAAATTACAGAACTGTGTTTTCATGAAGGATCAAAAAATGAACACGTCATCATATTTTTAATCTTATCTTTTGAATATTTATGGTTGCCCAGTCCTACAGGCCCTGTTTTGTTTGTTGTTGTCTTTGTCTTTTGATTGTGTGTTTGTCTGTTTTCTGTTTGTTATTGCTGTTTTTTTTTCTTCTTTTCTTCAATGTGATCAATTATATATTCTTTAACCATTTTTAATTTACTTTAAAGTTACTTTATTTTCTGTACGTCTTGGTTGTCAGTGTCCTTTTGAGTAATGTGTATTGTCTACACCTCTTGTGCCTTGATATTAATCACTCATGTTATTTTCTTCTTGAAAAACTTTTGATACATTTTTGATTAAAAAAAAAAAAAGTTCACTCAAACTCTCTCTGCTTCTACACCACACCTGGCTGCTCAGGTAGAACTGAAGCGAAGCTGAATGAATCAAACCTGCAGATGTTTGAACTGCATTAAAACCATAAGAATTAGCACATCACTGCTGTGTGATGGGTGTATCTTTCAAAAAAAATTCTGATCTCTTGGCTTCTGTGCATCACCCTAAATAAAAACAATTATTATTTAAAATGAGACAACATACTGTATGATTAAAGTGCCTATATTTTTCTCTATTACTGTAAACGCAGCTCCGATGGTGATCCAGCGAGCCGAGGTCACGTACCCAGGCTGAATGTGAACCTGAACTCCGTCTGGTCAGTAACAGTCATTAAACAGTACAGTGATTGTGGGCAAAGAGCCAAACAGAAGCAGCGGCAGCAGCAGCACACCACGGGGGAATTTCAGCTCATGACGAATGACGTCGACTTTACAGAGGATGCAGCTGCCTCTCGCACTTCAGAGTCATGGCACACTGTGACATGTCTTATTTGGGTGACACTCATTCTCACTGAAGCCACATGCAAAAGCTCTATAAATGGAAAATGTTGGCAATTACATGATAAAGTGGAATTAGCTGAGATGAGGAGTCTACTGGTGTAGTGGTGACTTCACAGCTACAAAATCTGTATTTAAAGAATATATATTGGGCGGAATTCTGTTTTTGTACAAAACCTTATTTACATTTATAAATATAATTAAATATGTGGAACATTTGTGCTATTTCCATTCCATACATTTACAATTGAAACGTTTCAGACCCTCTATCTACAGGTGCAGGAAACCGTGTTGGTACAACCTGGATTTTCATTTCACTGAGGTCTTCTTTCATTTTGGCCTTTGACAGCACACACACAGGAAGTAGCTCTGGACCAGAGCTGAACAGCTGAGCACTCCAACAGCTCTGAGAATGTAGAAAGAAAATGTAGAGTCCCTGGTGCTTGTAAGCCCGGCCAGCTGCTGGCCTTAAGAAGAGAGTTCCATGTCCCCAACCCACACACACACACACACACACACACACACACACACCAGATCAGTTCAAACAGCTGGTGTTTTCTTTGCCAGCTCTTGGTGGAATGTCAGTAGGCTCAAACACAGTAATGGAGTCCATGTCAACACCGGATGGGCCCTGTGTGAGGAATGCAAGCAGCAGTGAAGGAAACATTTGGAAAGGAGTACACACACAGACAGGAGGATGCTGAGCACTGTCAGACTCCTCACCTCTAAACACCAGCAGCTCTCTGCCCTCCTGTGATGATGGGATGTTGGGCACGCCCCTCCCACTAGAACTCTTCCTGCGCTGATCATTTATCATTATCTTATTATTGTAATTGTAATTAGTGTATTTCAATTATCAATATACATTTTATATATGACCAAAAAGCATTACATATGCATTATGGTTATTTGCACAAATAATTCCATTCTCATTTTAAAATTACAGGTGATCATCTTTGCATTGATGATGTCTGCCCTGCGCGTGTGTGTTTCCTGCTTCTTACAGTGATTAAATTATCACCAAAATATACAGTTCATCTCAATTTAACTTATATATACCACACACACATAGCTGAGTCAATTGTTGTCAATTGCTACTTTTGTTGTTCTTGTTGTTACTATTATCATCATCATCTTTAATTTTTTTTAAATAGTGTAAAATATTGGTGTTTATACTAAGCCAACGCAATTATAGAAAGTGGGCAGGTGGTACCATACGTTTTTCTTCATCCTTCTCCTTTTCATTTATGGTGATTATGTGTACATCATGTAAATATGTGCAATCATGTGAAGTATGTAAACCATGAATGGAATAAATTGAAATGAAATTGTTCTAATTTCTAATAGGATCCATATATGATCTGGACATATAGGCTTGGGTATGTATGCAATTATCATAAGGAAATTCAGTTAATGTAGCCTACATGTATTAGATTTGCTATAATGAAACAAAAAATAAGTATGGGTTTAAGTTAATGCTTCCAAAGTAACAAGTAGATAATATGCTTTGAAGTGTCAAAGTGAATGACCGTAAAGACAAAGGATGAAGAGTTCTCTGTGTTTACAGTCTGAAAGTAATAAAATGTACAGCTGCAGTTGCAGAGCATCTGGGACAAAGTATTCTAAAATAAGCATTAGTGAAACCTGCTCTGTAAGTACAGGAGCCCCTCCTGCTAGTAAAGCTTCTCTTCCCCCCGCTGCCCCAACCCAGACCCCTCTCCCCCCCTGTAACACAAAAGGGAAAGCATTGTCTTTCACAGGCTCTGGCAGATCTTTGATGTTGCTCAGCCTAACACTATGAATCACTTGTAGGCCTTAGCAGCTGCTCCATCCTACGAGTAATTTGGCAGGAAGCTGGAGGCTTAGCATGAGGGCAGGGTGGGCAAGCCTCAGCCATTCCCAGTTATGATAAAATAAAAGTAGGAGCCCCACGGTGGGGACCCCATTTCAGCTGAAATCCAATCCCTCCGCGGCTCCAAGAATGCGGCGCTCCGGGCTCTCAGCTCTACAACCACCCAGCAGCCTCTTTCCAGAAGTCTTCCTCTGATCAAAGACAGAAATGCCTCCGCTCTGCTGAGCACCTTGTACAGGCCACCATTCACTAAAGCCCCACCTATCACGAGAGGTGGGCCCCTCACCCTGCTCCCTCGCCATCGCCACAGTAGCTGTCCTCAATGCTTTCCACTGTGTCTGAAGGTGGCTGACTTAATCTACAGATTCTCCAACTGGTCATAGGTCTGTACTGTACCGGTCTGTACTCTCCACAATCCGATGTGTTGGTGTTTCCACAAGTCCTCCTCCGAACAAAGACAGTAAATATCAAAGACGTTGCTAGTGATGCATGGTAAAGTTCTTGAATGTTGACTGTGAAAGTCAACATTCAAGAACTTTACAATGTGTCACTATAGCTGCGTTTCCATGACCCCTACAAATGCGCAAAACCTAAATATCGCGATAAAGAACTGGTAATGGAAGCACCTACATTTCGAAACTCTCAAATATCGCTAAAACATTTTTTTCCACTCTCCTGAGGTGGTTTTTCAGACAAAAGTGTAACAGAAAGACTTTTTTCGCATTTGCACATCACCGGTGTTACCGAACATGATGTACGGGGTCACGTGATCAATTCATTTCAAGCAAGATAGCGCGGTATGCCACACATAAGGGCTTCGCCGTTGAACAATCAAGCGCTGCCTTTGTCTGTCTGTGGTCAGTTTCTAACGCTTGTTAGGAAATTTCTGTCTGTGTGAGCCGCGACTGGGGACCAGGGGCAGCGACTGTCACAGCAGCCGCAGCCGCTCTACTCAGCTGATCCGCCGGGGCCAGCCTCCGTCCTCCTCCCGGGGAAGAAAACGAGCCAAGTAACTTATCCACATGCTTTTAGAGGTTTACCGCTTGCTGGTTAAATTCTTTTTAGGAGATTAATGTTGGTCTCATTGATGAAATCTAACAACTGTGGCAGTGGCATTAGTTTGTTTGAATGAAAAGTGAGGAGGAGCTGGGCTATGTAGGCTACTGAAATCACCACATTTACGTAAATGAATAAATGTTTTACAATGAACCGATCAGTCTACAATACATTTTATTTTGTTAAGTCAACATGGTTACTGTACACGGCAAAGATGATTACCACTTTATGACTTAAAATTGGTTGGTATTTGGTATATCATGAACTTAGTTCAGGAGTTTCTTGCTGTGTAGCCATAGGAACAGACGTGGTCCAGATGTGGAACTATTGAGGGCTCCATAACCCGGAATTTCAGTCAGTTTCATTTTCAGGTCAACGGAGTCCTGCTATGGGAGTGCTGTCGCGGTGCTGAAAGGGAGATGATGACGCTGATTTTTTTTTTTTTGTCTTATTTAAACTGGCCCATCCAATTTTCTGAAGGCCCACCCACAATCAAAATCCTGGCGCCGCTACTGCTTCAATGGAAACACCAGCAAGTACTTTGTGGAAATTTCAGAAATATCACTTTTATTTTGCGAAAAATTGTAATGGAAACTGCGCTGTTATGAAGTGTCTGAGAACATTCATGAAGAATCCATACCCAATGAAAGTCTAAGTTTAAAACCCTTTCACACCCACTGCTCTGTGGGTAGTGTTGCTTCTATTTAATGCTGGGCCTGACGGACCCTAGACGGGCCAAAGGATATTAAGGGGTTAAATGTGAATTGCTTGCAGGTGAAAGTGACCCTGTTACCTCACCGATAGTTGACTCCTGTGCCATCTGCTGGGACACTGGCTGAGCATTTGGTCCTGGACAGTCTGTATAAGAGCTAATGATAATGACAGTATGTCTCCAAGAATGTCGGAGATATGGAAATCTTTCGCGAGTATCATGGGATGTTAAGCTTCCGCAGGCGAAGACGACCTGACTCTCCAGTCAGTGCAATCTGCAAATGTGGCTACACCCGTCACAGTTTTTTACAGCCTGGACAGTTCCTGTGGAAACCTCTTCCTTTGGGACAGCCCAATAATCTCCACTTCTGGATTCTCAAGCCCAGTCCACTGATAGACAACTTGGAACCATCTCCGTCTCTAAAAACGTCTTGTTTGCACCCCCCATGTAATCGTCTTTTCACACCAACATTGGTTGTATATTTGCAGGCTTTAAACAAATCAGCAGTGGAGTTAGTAGGAGGCGGTTGGGGTGGAGGGTGGAGGGTGGGCGTACAGAGGCTCAGGCCAGAGACTGGGGTTCACATCAGAGTCCTGTTTGTGGTGAGGCTTAGATAACAGAAGGTTAAGCTTAGGAAAATATTGTGGAGCGGCTCGATAAAGAAAAAGTTCAGTAGTAATGTGGTTTTCTTGACTCACGTCTCAAGTCTGTGTGACGACCTTTTTAGACAATGTCACCAGTGTGTTAAAAAGTGACGCCAGTGGGTCCCGACCATGCGTCCATATCTATTGCTATGAGAACGCCCTGTTCCATCATGCCACTGGTTTCGACCAGGATCATCATACTGGGTGTTCTTGACCAATGCCGTGGTATCTAAATAACAGAAGCTCCAAAAAAGCGTTTGTTTTTTTGCTTCTTTCTTTTTGTTCCTGGATTCACGTGGACTCGTTCAAGTTCCTTTGCAACCTTAATATCTATGAATTTATAAATCCTAGCTTATTTCATTCAAATTCTTTACAATGGCTTTTTCCAGCCTCATCAATCACACACACACACAGGCTATATAAAACCATCTTCTCAGCATGACCTCACTAGAATGAACCAGAATGATGAACAGAACTCAGACAATAAAACATAAATGACCAAGAATGAATTAAACTGACAGATTCACCTGTTGATCGTGCAACATCATGGTTGTGTCTGATCTGATATATTAAATCAGTAATTATAGTTTCACCTCTTTAAGGGTTACTAATACTAATCACTAGCCATCATTTCATTGCATTGTTGTGTGTTTACAACATAAACATTTCAAGCATGTATCTAGACTCTCTGGAGATCTGTCCTGCACTGGCTGCAGCTTCTTCTCTGCTTGCAGCTGCTGCTTTGGCTCCTTCCCTCTCATATATTCTCAGATGATTTATCATGAGACTTTTTATTTCATAAATGCAGTAAGTAAAACACTTCATATACTTAAAATACAGATTTACGGCTGAAAAGCTGAATTTCATAAGGATATCTCGGATAATCTCAATTCAACATAATGAAAATAAAACCATATTTATGTATTAAATCATTTAGATTATATGTGCACCAAGTGTGCTAGTAATTGTGCTATAATGAAGTATTCATTCATTCAATGGAAACAGTAAAAAAAAAAAAAAAAAAAGGAACATATTTGTGTGTATATAGCATCTAACTTTTACACCTTTATATTTAATTTAGGATATTCTCAAATGTTGGCCTTCACTTGGTGAAAAGAAAATAGAATATGCATTTATAATGTTACACAGCTGCAGTGTATTTTTTATCATGAATGTGTATGTCATTAAAAACAGGACTGGTGGACTGGTGCAGTCACACCTCACCTGTTGGGTTCAGTTCAGCTGAACACTGGTACATTTCCTGTTTGGTGCAGTTTGTTTGTACTGGTGACTAAACTGTCAAGTGAAGTCTGGCTCAGACTAAACAACTGGACCAAGACCGCCTGGCTCTCAGTATGACCGAGCTGACATTCACCAGAATTTTATTTCACCATATGGGTTCAGATGATCGCGCCAGACCTCTGCAGTACGTGAGTCAGTCTGAATAACTTTGTATTTACTCCTTGTGGTTCGTTTGTAAAGAGTAAAAAAAAAAAAAAAAAAAAAGTCATAAACCGGAGCAGAACTAAAAGGCAACGATGTAAAATAAACTGAACTAAGTGCTCCAAACGACATGTCTGCACAGGAGGCGTTTCAGCCGTGTCTCATTTCCGTCTCGAGCACTTCTGATGGCTCCTATTTTAAACAATCCAGCTGTCTGCGCAGGGCCATGCACAGGCTCATGTTTTACTCGCACTGTATATGCACGTAAAAGTGAGCCGATCCGTGCTCTCACACACAAGGCTATTTTTATTCCCTCTCTCACGCTCGTAACTGCACTGATTGTATGCTGGTGTGCGTGGAGGGTTACCAAAACACGGGGGTTTATGTTCCACTGTTGTTGTTTTCGCTATCAGCTTATCTCGGCAATATCTGGTCAGGACACATGATGTGATACCGGCGTGCATTTGGGCTGGCAGCTGCACGGAGCTGCTGCACTTTCAACCTTTGCTGTGCAGGAGCAAACATGGTGCAACTCATGCACAATAGAAATTAAACAATTCACTTGATTCCTACTAGAGCTGTGCATTATTTTCCAAATGTCAGTGTTATTGTGCCTATTACTTATATTTTAGCACAATTATTGCATGTAGAGCTTTAAAGGGATAGTAGCATTTTTTTAAAGTGGGGTTGTATGATCTACAAATAGCCCCCAAATACTTTAATTGCAGTAGAAGACTCTCTACACTCCTCCCGTTAGCAACGCCAGCCCATAGCCCTGCCCAGAGATTTACAACATACAGTGTTGTGAACAGACCCAAAGAAACGGCCTATTTTCACGGCCTAAAAGAGGTTTTACCTGAAAAAAAAACACAGTTCCATTGTTTGCTATAATATAATTTTTTCCAGCCCCTCAAAGTGCAGGAAAAACACAGTTTTTATTTGGACCTAACCAACTGCTGATCGGCGGGCGCTAACCCTGGGCGGAGGGATACGTGAGTTGGTTAGGTCCAAAAAAAAAACGTTTTTCCTGCACTTTGAGGGGCTGGAAAAAATTATATTATAGCGAACAATGGAACTGTGTATTTTTTTTTTTCCAGGTAAAACCTCTTTTAGGCCGCGAAAATAGGCCGTTTCTTTGGGTCTGTTCACAGCAATGTATGTTGTAAATCTCTGGGCAGGGCTATTATGGGCTGCCGTTGCTAACGGGAGGAGTGCAGAGAGTCTTCTACTGCAATTAAAGTACTTAGGGGCTATTTGTAGATCATACAACCATACTTTTAAAAAAATGATACTATCCCTTTAATAGATGTATAATGACTAACATGCATGAATAAAAGTATATGAATAGTATGTAAATATGATATAAATGTACCTGTCCTGATTGCACTGTATAGTGTGTGGTGTGTGTATGTAGGTGTTCCTGCTCTGCTGTCTTTGCAGTGTGAGTATTAATTGTCCCATAAAATAGGCGCTGCTGCTGTTTGCTCTGGTTAACCGTTAGCAGACCCTGCTAACCTTTAGACCCCCCTTTGAAGCCAAACGGATAATTTGACCCACTAAGTTCAAACCTTCCATCCACAAACACTGGGTGCGCGGAGATGAGGAGTCCGGCATGAAACGCGCCGCAGACGAAAAAGGGCAGCGTAGAGAAGGAGGCCGTTAAAAGCTGGAATGCTCTCCATTTAAATTGTTAAAATGTAACAGCTCTGCCTTATAGAGCACTTAGGTCGGTAAACATTTGACTTATCTGGCAGGTTTGTAAAACACGTGGGAATTCACAGTCTGCTGGAGGGGAATGTCCGTCTGGGAAACTTTTAGGGAAATGAGGAGGGTACACTGTGTCTAAAGAATAATTATAACCTGGTTTAATATGGTTAATTATAATCTATTAGTTGACCAACATTTATAAAACCAAACCGGTGATTCAGGAGTTTAACTTTGAGGAAGCAGATACTAAGTAAAGAGCAAGAGAACACTGGTGAGAATGAAATGTAATATACGCCTTAAAAGGCCATGTTGCCATGTTAATGAGATGTAAAATTAAAAATGGATAAAACTATACAGTAAAACTATTTTTTATTAAATATAAATTGTAATATTTAATTTATTTTTAGACATTCATGAAAACAACATACTTCTGTTCTCAATGTTCTCAAGACTTTTACCCACTGTAGATAATTTATCCCGACTACCTTTGGGATGGATACATGTACATAACATATACACACAATAGAAGAACCTACATAATAGGTTTCACATATAATCTACATATTTCAGTGTGTAGAGGGAATATGGATTATGTATATTAGACTTGCATAATAAAGCAGTAGAAAGTAAAGTTCTTTATACCGAGCAGTGTTTTGCAATTACTTTTTATGGTGCGACACTAAGGAATCTGAATACATGCAATATTCTTACATTTCTAATTACCTCACATTAGCATCAATCTTAGGAAAAACTAATTTTTTATTAAATTTTTTTTTGCATATAATATCCAAACTGTAGATGGTGAGGACATTCACTGAGGAAATGTATCCTCCCATAACAAAGAGCTCTGGCCTCCCGCCAAACTCTTCTGCACAGTTTTTTTTTTGCAAGTTGTCTCTTCTCTGTCGTGTGATCTCTCTCACCCACATGTGCGTCTTTTCTACCTCTCTCATCCTCTTACGTTGCTCTTTGTTTCCTTTGTTTCCCTCTCTCTTTTAAAAATTACTTAATGGTATTAACTCCAGCCCTGATTAAGTTCGCCAAACATTGTCAGACCGACATCCAGCCTTGGTGAGCAGGAGGAGGAGGAGGAGGAGGAGGAGGAGGAGGAGGGCCGGCTGACGTACATTGACCCATTCAGAAAAGATTGCATCCCACTGCCTCCTCTATCTCCCTCGCTCTGTGAACGCTGTGTCTTTGTAGTCTTGGCACAATTAATCATCCAAATGGAGATGGGCTGCACACACTTTCACACACACAGAGAGAGGGGCTTCAACAAAAGGAGGAGGTTGTGTGAGAAGTTCAAACCCTACACAACTGACCAATCGCTGCCTCAAGTGGCATGTTTTAGAGCCCGACTGGAATTATTATCAGTTGTTGGAAAAGTTTAGGAGGGGAGGGGCTTTGCTGTAGATGTTCTTTAACTTGACACTGATTATTAAATATGATTTGGCAAAACTTTAATAGTCATGTCCTCTGGGGTAGAGTCTCATTACAGCCTGTTGTTGTCTGGGTGTCTACACATCAGCCAGAGGAGCTTGTTCACGCAGGTCTTCGTCTAAACAATATAGTATTTGATTTAAAAGGTTGTGCAAAGGTAAAGTGTGAATTTCTGTTGACGCAATCCCAGAAAGGAGCACGGAAGAAAACAATCTGAAGGACAAGAAGAAAACATTCTGCACCTAAAGCACCGGCGGCTCCACAGAGAAGAGGAACCGGGGCCACCCAGGAGCTGAAGCAGGGGCTCTACAGGCCAGCAGTACGGGCCTCATCATCTTCCTGAAATACTTTTACTATTTCCTCGAAGGAAGTTGCCCTTCGCCCACCTTGTCCACCCTGCACCACCCCTCCTATACCCTTCTCCTCACCACCAGCACCAGCAACCAGCACCAGCACAACCCCCCCAACCCCCCGGCCGATGCCCCACCAGAGTTATGAATTGCACCTATCAGGGTCCAACTAAATCCTGTGATTAGGGGGAATTTGCCGAGGGGAAAAATGTCTGTCGTTGCAAAGAATGTGGAAAATTCCTAGCAGACAAGCAGCCTTTTGTTGGGAGGGTTTTGGGGAGGAGGAGGAGGAGGAGGAGGAGTGGAGCAGGGTGGGGGTGGGTGGTGGTGGTGGTGGGGATGGGGGTGTGGGGGGGTGCTCTGAAAAGAAAGAAAGGCGCAGACAAATTGGATCGGCTCCATTTAGGAGCCTTTGCTGTTTGAAGTGAAATCTGTTCCCAAGTATCTCAAAGGAAAAGCGGAAGAAAAGTAGGGGGGGAGAAGAAAAAAAAAGAAAAAAAGGCAATGCAATATGTCTGCTCAGCCTTTACAAATCTTTCTTTGCTTCTTGGTTATTGAATTTTGCATTTAGAGAATAGAAAATATAAAAAAAAATAAAAAAACTCAAACATGGTTTTGTTTTGTTCGGTGTGTACGTTAAATGTTTGCGAGCTCAACAGTCTTCAGTTTCTTGGAACCATTTAATCCGAATGCATGCGGCTACCCCCCCCCCCCCCCCCACCCCCCACCCCCCTACTCCACTCCCCCATGTGTGTGCATGTGTGGCTGCTTTGAAACAGGAAGGACTCTGTGCATGGCACTCAGCTCTGCCTTGTTTTAACAGAGCGTTGCAGATGTTATGAATTAACCTGTAGTGTCTGGAACGGCTCACTTCCTGCCTCATAATAGTGGTAGCAGAAATACTCTAATGCCATAAATGTCCGTATCTATTTAAGGAATTTGAAAGAACTGCATTGTGAAAGGAGGAGGAGGAAAAAAAAAAAAAAAAAAAGTCCAAGGCATCGCCGCGCTAACAGCCAAGACAACACAGGACAGCCATGTAACTTCCTGTGTAAAACAAACAAAGTGAATGAGGGGTGCTTTAAGTCAGTGCCCTCTTACCACTTTGCTTCATTATGGTGTGTCTGCAATTTGGCTTCATTTGGTGGCTCCATTCATCATTATGCTCGCATTTTGGACGCAAACCAATTAACCTGCAATGTTTCCTGACTTTCTTTTAACACCGACTCTGACAAAGCCATACGTGATTGTGTCTGAGTGAGTGTGAAATAGTGATGACCTACAATCCCACCAGGGGGATTTCCAAAGGAGGCCTCAAGTAGGTCAACAAGCCTTCCTTTTCCTTTATGTGCTTCATTCCACACGAAAATGCGACGTGTCTGCAGAGGTTTCGTATGGTTTAAAGGGAGATTTGCGAGTGTTTTTTGATCAGTCCACAGAAGAATGCACACAGCCTGAGTTCAGAATACAGCCTTAAAGCGAGCCGTAGGGATTTCTGTGTCTTTGTGATGTCACAACTGTCATAAATCACTCATTGCTATCCTGGAGATGAGATGTAAAACTATACTGACGTGTTTTTTTGGTTCTTAAAACCAGAAATACAACTTCTTATGGATCGACACTGCAAATACAATTTAGAAAAGCATAAAATATGAGCCCTTTAAATAGATGTCGCCTAAATTTCTAACTTTCTGACTTCTTTAACAAAAAAATATACCTTGCTCAAATTAAACATATGTTTCCATTCCAGATATCATGTATTTTGCCATTAACCAGGATTTATTTAATACATCGTGTTGTTGTTGCATCACATCTCTTGGAAATACCTTGGAAACATTTCCATATTAAATCACTATTATTATTATTATTGAAGCAATGGATTGAAGCAAAAAAAAAAAAAAACTATGCTAAAAGTTGAATTATTACAACATGGTGTTGTGTAATATGACAACTGAGCAATCCAGCCCAATTCCTAATGTCAGTGTCATTTTGTTGTTGTCGACGATGATTCAGAGTATAATGATTAAACTGAGGGGTTGCAGAAGGGGAGGGGAGGGGGCATAGGTGACCTGTAGACATCCGCTCAGGTCCCGGAGAACTCCTGATGTTTGTCGTTTGATGAGCCCCCCCTGTCTGAACAAAGGCCTCTAGTGGCTGGAATTCAACCTTTTAGCCTGGCAGCAGCCGTGGCTGGAGGAAGGTGGGGGGTTGAGAATGTAGGGAATGAGGCAAAGCTGCTGCCCACCCACCCAACCAGCCCCCAGCCCCCCAGCCCCCAGCCCCTTTCACTGTTTCTCTGTGGTCTTTGAGGTCTCGCTTTCTCTCACTCTTACAAATAGCCCGGGGAAGGAGAACGATACAGCGGCGGCAAACCTAAAAATAACTGAACGCACCGCACACAAATACCAAGTCGCTGCTCAAGTAATCGACCACAACTTTAAACAAAACCCCCTGTCTGCTTCGTACACGGAGAGAAGAATGCATGAAGTCATGTAAATGTGACTCTGATGTTCACTGATCACATATGTCTGGGAAAGCGCTCAACTGGGTTTCCTGAAGGCAACGTTCAAAGTTACTGTAGGACGCTAACATCTCCAACAAGACCGAACACAGAACTGAAGCAGATCATTTAAATGAACATTGTAACAAAGACGGACGAGAGGTCCCGTATTGTACAAAGTGAGATCTCCATTTGTTTTTTTGAATATAAAGTAGGTCTACAGCTGAGTGCCATTTCAGGGCCTGCATCCTCCACTGACTGTATTTTCACACTGATTGCATCACGCAACACAAATACACTGTCTCATCCCAAAGGCTCCCTTCAAATGTGGCTGGGAAATGTGGCCGTCTTTTTCTAGGCAGGGAAGGGACCGAAAGCTGGTTCCTTCTCAAAAATCCATTGCACACTGGTAATGTAAATCATGTGGCAGCAAACAATATTGACAGAGAGCCTGAGATTTACTCTTTTAAACATGAGTATTAGGTTGCAGTTCATTTCATCAGTAATGGGCCTTAAAACCCCAAGTTTTTGTGGAAAAAAATACACGTTGAAACGTTCCATGCAAGGTGAGTTGTGCTTTGTGATGCAATACGGCTGGAGACGCAAAGCAAAAACTCTCTGTAGGCCAGACCATCTAATTTTGACTCAGTGTTAAAGAGGAACTATGCAAGATTTTGACCTTAATCAAAAAGCTCTGGAGTAATTGTGATGGATAAATGACTTGTTCCAGGGAGAATGGAGGCTCTCTGTCTTCCACCTAGCGTCTCTTGGCCGAAAACCAACCTTGCAAGATCAGCGCCTCCAACCCGGTGTCCCAGATCTCGTCTCGTGAGAGGCCAGGAGGGGAGGGGCTAGCGTTGAAAAACAGTGAAAAAGCGACGGACTTTCATAGCTCTCCTTTAATACTGTGAAAGTATCAAAGCATCAGTCCACAGAGAAATGCACTCAGACTGTATCCAGAAACTGGTCTTACTCGGACTTCTCTAACTTTGTGATGTCACAACGAGGCAGTCTGCGCTCTCGGTGCCTCATGCCCCACCCACTTGAACCCATCATGCTGAGTTCACATCTGCCCAAACAAACCGGTCTTTGGGCTTAAACGCTCCCTGTTTTGGAACAAACTGCTCCAAACGAACCAGGTCTGAATACATCCTTAGTAAGGTTTATTTCAAGGTGTTGTTCCCTCATTAAAGGGATAGTTCACCCAAATTTCACTCATTATCTACTCACCCTCATGTCGACTAAGGGCTGGGAGAAGTTTCAGAGTCCTCCGTGCCTTCTCGGAGTTACAGTGGGGCTCGGCGCAGCACTGCATGTCCATATGACGGTAGCGAACGGGGCTCACTTTTCTTCGTCCAAAAAGACACACCAAAAACCATCCAAATACCTCCACACACCTCGTCTGTAATGTCCCTCTTGTATTGAAGCCCCAACATGAGACATTGTTCAGAAAAATAATTAAATAAGTCTATATTTTAAGCTTGTTTGTAGCGGAAGCTCCCAGTGTTGCTCTGCCGGAATCTTGCGCGTTTTGCAGAGCCGTGAACTGGGTGTCAATGCAAATTGCGCGAGATTTGAACAGACAAAGGCAAAGCAGTGAACTGAGACACTGGGAGCTTCTGCTACAAACAAGCTTAAAATATAGACTTGTTTAATTTTTTTCGGAACAATTTCTCATGTTGGGGCTTCAATACAAGAAGGACATCACATTACAGACGAGCACTATGGAGGTATTTGGATGTTTTTTGTCGTCTTTTTGGACGAAGAAAAGTGAGCCCCGTTTGCTACCGTTATATGGACATGCAGTGCTGCACGGAGCCCCGCTGTAACTCCGAGAATTTTGGGTGAACTATCCCTTTAATGTGGATGTATCACAGAGACGAACCCAGATCCATCCAGAGATTGTGTGGAAGGAACGACAGGTGTCGTTGGGTGGAACCATTATTATCTAACAAATGATGAAATTGCTGAGAAACTCCCCTCAGTGGATTCACTGCCCCCTTCATGCTCACCGGTCATTTATTAAAGCATCAGAGGCAAAATAAGTTTAAAACCTCATCAATGATGCAGAGAGGACAGGAAACACGCGTCGTCCTTCATGTAATTAACGTCTAACTCAACGCTGTTCTCAGCAGCGACGCCGCTCTGTCTCACGAACCTGGACACAAATACCACAGAGCAACATAACGGTCCGTCATGGAAGACTATGGTGAGATCATTCATCTTTATATTTATCTACATTTCACATACTCGGTCGAAGATCAGAGATTTACAAACTGCAAGGTAAAATAAACAGACAAGACAGGACAGAGCAGCAGCAAAAGGTGGGTTTAAAGGATGGGTACACACACACACACACACACCTTATTCTGAAGTTTTCTAAATGATCTGACATGTTGTATTCTGCTAACTCTCATATTTTGGTCCAAAAACATCAGACGTCAACATGAGAACATCGTCCCGGTTTTTGTTCAAAGCTTTTTGTCTCGGATCAGACGAGTCTTCAGAAAAATCCCTGATGAGAGTTTCTTGTTTCTGTGTAAACACAAGTGACTCCTCCACACATGAATGAACTCCAAAAACAAATTCATATCTCTTGTCTCAGCAGAGATGCAGTTTTGAGGCTGTCTCCCCTAAGAGGTGTGTGTGTGTGTGGTAACAATTTCTGCACTGCCACTGCCTGTTCAAGATCAAGCAGGTTTTTTGTCATAGCTCACAATCTGGGCTCTTGACATGATAAAGCAGATCCTGGAGCCCAGTATCAGTCTGTGAACTCAGAAGTTAGAAAACCAAACTGCTGGAGGGCTGTTTTTTTCCCCCAGGTAATTAAGAAAAGTGCAGTTATAAGACTCTGATGCTGTTAGGCAACAACGGACGGCTATTCTACATCTTTTACAGCTTAGTGAGAACAATTTAAGAGTTATATTATTCTGACAGCACATAAAAAAACCTCAGGAGTTATATGATTTATCACAGAAGTTTGGGTCAAAATTGGTAACAAGCTGGTCTTTTTATATTGCAGGACTCCAGTGACCATGCGAAACCTTCTGATCGAGTTCAGGTTGTTACATGCAGTGAAGAATAAGACCATCCATAGTTTATCAGCATATCCCAAAATATCAACCCTACCTATACCTTTCAGTCTTCACAAAATAACATTAATTCACTGTCAGGTCTCTTGCTAGTATTTTCTTGAACTCTGCATGTCAGGGTCAGAAGGAGCCATAGCTCAGTGGTCAGGGAGTTAAGGGGGAATCCCATCCTGCTTTCACACCAGGACCGACGCTGCTAAATTGACAAAGCCACAAGAAGCATCCCAGTGGGACGTCCAACAAGTCACAAGGAGTCAGTACTGACCACAGTTCATTAATCAGTGCAGATTTTAAAGGGATAATCATAGTTCAACATTTTGGCAAAAGTGACCCATTGCCATTATCCCTATAGTCATAGCAGTAGGTTTGTTACCTTTAATTGTCGGTGCAAGCTGTTTTTAGAATGGCGGAGCAGAGCCGCGAGCTGCTCAGAGCTAATGGGATTTCTTGGTTTCCCTCATCAAACTAATCAAATACACAATCCAACAACTCCAAAACGCTCTCGTGAACAACTTGTGACCTGCACATTCACCACGCTATGAGATAAGTTGTTTTCAAGGTAAATGCAGAGACTGCTTGCCGAGAAAACTGCCCCCAGGAACGTGCATCAGCGGTTTGGCATGAATTTACCTCAAAAACAAGTCCGTCTCGTAACGTTCCATTATTATCTCATAGCGTGGTGAAGTAGGCAGCGAACCTATACTGCTATGGCTATAGGGATTATGGCAATGGGCCAATCTGCCAAAATGTTGAACTATCCCTTTAAACAGAGGCATCGTTACATGATGTAAATATGGAAGAGTGAACCATCTCCATCTAAGAGAAACCATTAACCAATGAGCATTAGAAGATTCAGTTTAAAGCCCATTCGTTTGTTAAACTTTCATATCAATGAGCTTTAATGCTCCAGAATATATACTGGAATAAAAAGTCAGATTGAG
This sequence comes from Trachurus trachurus, assembly GCF_905171665.1. NCBI lineage: Eukaryota > Metazoa > Chordata > Actinopteri > Carangiformes > Carangidae > Trachurus > Trachurus trachurus. The sequence continues at coordinate 20,672,567 of NC_139912.1, read as the reverse complement.
CTTTATTATGTGCCACAGCCTCACTTGGGGATCTGTTGTCTAGAAACCCCCTGAGGCCAAGTTCCATATTTTTCTGTGAAGCATCCCAAGGCTATAAAAAGGCTTTTAATCTCTGACACTGATCTCAATCACGATTACGCAATCCAAAGTTCCTAAGTTTTTAACATGTTGCCAGTTTGCGGGGACCTTCCTGACCTTTTCACAACTTCTTCAACCCCCTCGCTGGACAAACTCATTATCAAGGTGCTCATCAGCTCTGCCAGACTTTCCTTCTTTTCTTCTCCCCTGAGCTCTGATTCCATTGCTTGGCACCTGCCTTCCTTCTGACCCCGAGCCAAGAGCAGCAAAGCCTTAAGTGAGATGGGAGTATACCTCTCCCGTTCACACTACATCAACTCCCCCCCAACACCATACCCACGCTACAGCACTTGCGCTTCCCTTGCCCATTCACTTCACTTCCGCCCATTTAACGCAGAGGTCATTAGTCTCACAGTAGAGTCCATTTAACGTGAGGGTTTGCATTGACTCGGAAAGGGGAGATGGGTATGAGTGTGTCCTGGATGTGGAGTTGCTTCGGATGTGGCTGCGGGAATCGAACACAAAGGGGCAGCTGTGTGGACGGCAGAGGGACGGCCCGAGGGCAGGGAAACAATTTGGCTTCCGAACCCTGGCAGGCAGGAACTGGCTGAGCAGAGGGAAGGGCCAGGCACAAAATAGGGAAGATTAATGCAGCAACCTTTCCCTTGCACATCAATGTTGCTGTTCCTGCTCATTCCACATTTGTCGGAACACAGCTCGAATAATCATCTAGCTGCAACGATGCCAGTCAGTTACATCACCAAAGCAACCCAATTTGATTCAACATGAACTCTATCAGCACTTCATTAATATGCACTGTGCAAATGGTTAAAATTTAGAGGGGAAATCAAGTCCGGTCAATTTTTCAAGTCATTTAACAATCACAATCACTCCAAAGCTATTAAATAAATTAATAATTGAAATCTAATAGATCCAGATTAAAAAAAATTCCGACCAGTTGATGTGGTGTAAATAATTTGTAACATACATTTAAGCAGGTGTATTAATTTGAGATGGGACTTTTTGTAGGCAGCGAAAATAGGCTGTTAGTTTGCGTTCGTTCACAGCCATTCACTGCCCATATCTCTGTCCAGCACAATGCGCTGGTATGGCTAACTAGAAAAGAACAGAAAGCTGTCTACTGCAGATATTATACTTAGGGGCCATTTGCACCTCATACAACCCCACTTAAAAAAAAAAGTGAACTATCCCTTTAAGTTGCCAGTTGTTCAGTGGAGCACATAGCTCAACCAAGGCCAAACAATTCTACATCTTCTCCACCAGATCCATGGTATTTACCTGGATACACCAAAAGGGTTCATCCCTGGCCCATGCCCCTTGATCTTGCAAAGTTGTTTTTCAGCCCAGAGAAGCAGTAGGTGACACACAAGTAACAAGTTAAGCCATTTATTAAACCTTACTCCTAAACTGTTCAATTAGGGTAACAATGTAGCATATACGCTACAAATCCTGCATAGTTCCTCTTTAAAACAGTCAGAGAGAGGCATCAATTAGCATTTAAAACGAAACCTAATCAACAAAAGCATTAGACGTCAAGTGGGTCAAATAATGCTCAGTATTTTAGGATAAAGCTAAATTAGGTGACAAAATATTAAGACATAAATATACAGAATTTCTAATACAAACAGTGCATCATACGGTCTTAAAGCATATCTGATCGCTCAATAATCAATGAGTGTTGTGGGAACTAATATAGTTCCTTGTAAAAGAGAACTCCATGTGACACTTATGAAGTGATGCGTGATTGGAAAACAGCGGTTTGCACAGTAAATAAGTCTAAACACTGTATCAGTATCCTCTATAGATGATTGTGCTATGTTGTGATGAACGGCTTATCGCTCATCATCGGGAACATCTACAGTTACAGGGTTGCTCTATGGTGTTTGGCCACAACAAGGAACATTCATGTTTTCACAGACTGTTTGTAGTTTTCTCATCATAAGAATAAACCTCTACTTAGCCAATGGTAAATAATCATTTATCCATTTCTGTTTGCATGCTATCTGTGACCCTATGGATAATTCCTTTGATGTAGCCAGTCAATGTTCCTATTCAGCATGTCCGTGTGCGATAGGATCTCGTAAAACTTTCCCAGGGAAAACTCAACTTTGAGCATCCTCAAATGGCCCCAAGTCTGTCTGAGTTAGCAGAGTCTCTGATAGTGGGAACACTGTAGGCGATCATGGTCACACAACAGCAGCAACACAAAACTGCAGAGGTTCCACCTCGTTGTCAAAGACCCATGAGGTTCTCTTTATCATCATGGTGGATGACAGAGTGCAGGAGATCCAACCAAGGGGATGTACGTTGTTGTCCGTTGTATGATGAGGTTCCAGATACAATATGACTAATAGAGTGAACAGGAACATATTTCTTTAAATACTGTGTGCAGCCTAATGATCTTTTAAGCCAGTGGTTAATGAGAACCAGAGGTAGAGCAGAACTTTTAGGAAGTGGAAGAAACACTCCTGCGTTCAAACAAACACAGAGGTGTCACATTGTGAGGAAAAGATCATTGGTATCAACAAGAACAGTTTCCGTGGGCCTGATATTGTTGTAGGTTTTGCAGTCACAGTACAGATAAATTGGGCAGCACAGTGGTACAGCGTAGGGTTGACCCCAAAAAAATCGAAGTTTCGAAGCTTCGTTCGTTGCCATGGAAAATCGATCATGAAGTCCGTGATCGATTGTTTTTTTTTCTTCCTTTTTTCCTTTTTGACACCGGTTCTCATCTGCACTTGTTACATTACAATGAATAGGCGACTTGGCATCCTGGAAACCTGCCTGATTTTGGAGATATGCAGTGTTTGTTTGCCATTACTTTCATTATTTCCGCTATATTTCCGCTACGATCGTTCCCCAAACAATACAGGCCTGACAATATGTTGTCATGGTGATGTCGTATTGTTTACCCGACCCACGTTTTACCGTCTTTCTCTCGTCCAGTAAAATGACATCCGGTTGGTTTGCCGACGGCCGTCTGCCTGACTGCACCTGAATGCAACATCCGTGCCTCCGTCCTTCCTCACACTACACAGTGGTGACAGTTTTAACAGGCGCTACCTGGAAAACTTTCTCCCCGAGCCGACAGCTCTGGTGAGTTTCCGTGGTTACCTACGGTCACGCTGCCACTGAACGTAAAAAATGGCGATGCAACATGGCCGCCTCGGTTCGGTGCGTTGCCCACTTATGTACTGTATTTGTAACGACTTGTAACATCTCATTCTAAGGTACGAGAAAGCTTTCATTTGTATGCGGGTGTATTTCGACTTCAGTGAAATACGTATGAAAGCAATATTTGATTTTTGCTAATAAAAAGCTAAATAAGTTACATACTGGAGCTTTAAACCTACTACACGTTACGGTATAAAACTCAAAACCATGCAACCATCACAAACTCAAACCACAACAACATACTGAGATTTTCAGCCCTTGTATATAAATGTCCAACTGGAGGTAAAACAACTTCAATTCATGGATCTGTCCACCGCCAACCCAGAAATGTAGCTGGGCAGCCGACTTACAGCTGGACCTCCTACTAGCCCCAACCAGGAGCGCAAATTGAGGCCTCCTTTCGTTCGGAGTTAACAAAAGACCAAAATGGTAATCCAGCAAGGTGACACTGGCTAAAATCTGGACTTTAAACGCATGGCGGTGTTGGGCAGAGTGATGTACCAGCTGACGAACCGCCAACACCCAAACACTGGTACCTGATCCCTCCACATCGGTATCCGGCCATCCATTGGCAAGTTGGTGTGGAGGGAAAGTTAACTTAACTGTGCTACTTAAGCAATACATTAAGCAGCACATTTTCCCCATGTCATTATCTGCCAACTTAAAGGGATAGTTCACCCTAGAATGATATTTCGCTCATTATCTACTCACCCTCATGTTGACTAAGGGCTGGAAGAATTTTCAGAGTCCACCGTCCCTTCTCTGAGTTACAGGGGGTCTTGGCGTAGCAGTGCATTTCAATGCAACGGTTGCAAAGGGACACCAGAGCTCTTCGTAAAAAAAAACACACAAAAAAACATCCAAATACCTCCATGATGCTCGTATGTAATGTCCGTCTTGTGCTGAAGCCCCAAATTGCGTAATTGTCCCGAAAAAAATTAAATAAGTCTATATTTTAAGCTTGTTTGTAGCGGAAGCTTCTCGAAGCTCCTCTTCCTGATCCGTCCAAATCTCGCGTGATTCGCAGTAACCGCACTGACGCCGGCGCAAATCACGCAAGATCTCAATTATAGAAAAACCCTGAGGTCTGCAGGTACTACTGTAATGTTTCCCTGCATATGACTTCATTAAGACATAGAATTATAAAAGTTACATCACAGTTTTCTTTGTTGTTGCCAGGCCCACACAAAGGCCTTTCTTTTTGGCAGCCAAATGCTGAGGATGGAAAAAGCTTTACTGTAACAGAGCAGCAAACAGCGACGGAGGAGTTTATCTTGCCTGTGTAGGAACCAAAGCACAGCAGCCATTTGGCAGCGGAAAAGGGAAGCTGTTGTGCACAACTGATGAATGCCATCTATTGGAGGCCACTAGCAGAGGAAGCTGCTCAGCTGGTAAGCATCGCAGCACCTGCACATAGAGGACAGGACCTGCAGCCAAACAGTGGAGGAGCGAGAAGACATACCAATGAGGGACTGACCCTGGATCAGCCAGGTCTGACTGACACCGAGCAGATCCTGGTTTTTTAATAAGCCAAAAACAAAGTCACAGAGACCTGACTGACTGCCCATACCACACCTCACCTCTCAGTCATTCTTATTTAAATGTTATTTTACCGTACACTTTTATTTGAGTGCTGATCCATAAGAAGATATATTTGTATAAGAACCAGAAACCATCTGAGTGTAGTTTTACATCTCCTCTCTCAGGCTTCTCTCTGGAGCTCTAGTAACAACAGGTCAGTGTCAGCCAATCAGAAGAGAGGAGTGCTCAGAGATCTCTTCTCGGCTGACTTGTTTGTAAGGGATCAAATAAAAATATATTAGATTTCAGGTAAAACACTCAGAGAAACCGAATCCTGCGAGGTGGGACGTGACTGAGAGCGAAGACTTCTATTTTGTGACATCACAAAGTTACGAAAGTCCTGACAGCTGGTTTTAAGGCTCAGTTTCTGAATACAGGCTGTGTGCATTTCTCTGTGGACTGAGGTTTTGACACTTTCAAAGTATCAATGTTGAACCTAGACCTGATTTATAATCACACTATACACATTCACATCTAACTTGATACAGTATGGGACTAGATGGGTGTAGATGTAGGTCAGCCCCGCTTCTCACTCCATCTGTCCTGGGACCCCTGTATGATATCACATACTTGTCATTGTATTGTATTTAATCTGAGCCTTGCTGAACTATATGACCACACCAACAAAACCTACGCCCACAGTTTGCCTCATGATAAATAATTCCAAAAGTCACACAGAGTAGCATGTCACTCACTGCTGACAATGCCAGACACCCATTTAAATCCCTCTGATAATAATTCACGTCTGGAACAGAAAACAGGTCTCGACCTGCAACAACAAAATTAACAAAGTGAAAGCTAATGTTGCTTTTGGCAAACACAGGGCCACTGGGTTGCAGCCAAATTAATGTATCATGTTGCTGTAGTGCTTCATTTCTGATACAATATATGAATGAATAAGACAAAGACAAAGAGTTGCACGCATAGCACGCATACTGGAGTTCACAGTTTCTTGAATTTAAATCCAGGATTAAATACAAATACAGAACTTCAGAAAAGCATCAAGAGCAGCTTATCCACACAAGTGGAGTGACATCCTGGAAAAATACAACAAATACAAATTCTCTGTAAACATTCACCTGGAAATGTCTGTACATGAATGAGCAGAGCTGAAAACCAGTGTTCTGAATATGGCTCTTCAGGTTATAAAGAAAAGGTGTAATGTTGCCATGGAAACAAAATAGGTGGGAGGAAAAAAGGATGATTGTAAGGCAAGAGCAAAAGGTCAAAGGTCAGTTTGTCATACTCTGACTGAAAGCGGTATTGAAAGGAACTAAAAGCATCGCTCTTTGACATTCAGAGAGAATTTCTGATTCATGCATCCGTCCGCGCTGCGTCGCTCCCGAATCCTTCGATGATGATGAGCTGCGTTCAAGTCAACAAAAGCCCCAAAGTAGCTAAAGAGCCTAATTATCCCGCTGAAAGGTCACCGGCCTAGTTAAACATTTTCTAATCCGCACACTTGAGATACAGCAGCAGGGAGCAGCAGTAAAGCAGCACCTTCTGATTGTCATGTGGGTGTTGGCGTGCCGTACGCCCTGTAGTGGTGAGAGGAACAGCCTGTGTGTAGTCGTGCCAGAGGCGCTGACATAAAGCAACGGAGGCAGCTGCAGAGGTGTGTATGCGTGGAGGTGTGGAGGTGTGTGTGTGTGTACTTGGGACATGCAGACACACCGCAGTAAACCCCAACTGTTTCATCAGTTCAGTCCAAGGGTTCAGAGTTGAGAAATAGATTTGTTGAGGCTGCTGCTCTGACGACGCAGCAGCTGTGAGGCTGCGTCTGATAAGAATCTTTAATATTCCTTTTATTCCAGGACATTGGATCAGTTTTTAACCCATTCACCACAGACCTTTAAACGTTATTGTCTACATGTCACAGCTCAGATGAAGACCAACGGAGGGGGAGGGGGGGGGTGCACTGGGGAAGACTACTTTACATGTCATCACAACATGGGGTCAAAGATAGAAAGGCATTCATGTAACATAATAAACTACTAGAGCTCCTCATATGTGATTGGCTGATGCAGCATCTTGCTCTACACCAGAGTTCTTCCCCAGGGGGTCCACGGAGGTGCTTCAGGGGGGTCTCAAAATCTTTGGTTGGTTAGACTATTTTCTATAGTTTTTCGTTTCCACATTTATGTTTAAAAAAAACAGTTTGAATAGCTTGTTTGCATGACTACCATGCAATTGACAGATAAGGTCTGTTTATGGGAGTGGGATTGCTGCCCTACTCACTGTACCTGTACACGTTTAAGATGAATATGAACCTGTGTATAATTTGAATAGCTTAGTATCCAACACACAAACCTGTGTACAGATGGCCCGAGAGAAGGGTTAGCAAAACAGTGGAAAAGTGACCGGACTTACATAGTTCCCCTTTAACACATAAACGTGTGTGTATGTGTGTCTGTTCATTCAGTTCTAAGCAGTGTGTGCAATTTAGTGTTTGTGCTTTTTTGTGTGTGTTTTGGGGGCCACAAACAAAATCTTGTTTCGGGCCACCAAAATCCTAGGACCGGCCCTGTCTCTGAGCCACCATACGTTGGCATTTTTAGGATGACTACATTATTTGTTATAATATATACACTCACACTTGTTTAGTCATGCATTTATCCAATCAGCCAATCACAAAGCAGCGGTGAAGTGAATAAAACCTTGCAAATACAGGAAGGGAGCTTCAGTTAATGTTCACATCAAACATCAGAGTCAAGAAAAATGCAATCTCAGTAGCATGACTGTTTGTGCCAGAGGTACTTTAAATTTATTACTATACCAATATATATTTTCAAACAGTAATAGGGATTTATATTTGGCTTGGCAGTAGGGGTCACCTGGTTTACCTGCTCTTGTAACTCTCAGAAATGCCCTTTTCATGCTACCGTGGCCTACTGGGAGTTCCTCCAAAGACATTAGAGCAGAAGTGGCGTCCTGGCAGCTGCAGGCCTGCTGTTGAAGAAGGCCGCGCGGGCCGAGGATTCAATGCCCCCGCATGCGAGCCGAGCAGCTAATTTACTTGCTCTCAATTTTTTAAAGCCACCACATGGAGCTAACAAGTCCCAGCATGAGCTTGCACCAGTAAACCAGCAGAGTGTTGACAGTGGAGAATATACTCAATGTGCACAGTTGATTCTTGGAACACACCATTCCTTCCAGGAAAATAAATATAAAACACACACTTTATGACCCTGCAGCTCTGTTCTCGCAGGCTTTCCCCTTCTTTTTTCCCCCCTTCTGGCACATAAAAACGCAGACATGATATATGCGTCTCTCCTCGCCCTTCCTGGTGGCACTTCTAAATGCCAGCTGCTTTTCCCTGCATTATCAATCAGCCCTGTTACTTTGGAGCTGATAAACACTGAGGCGTTCAAGCTGTCGGTGGAATTATTTAAGTATTCCTGCAGTCGGCGTGGAGAGTAAACATTTTCTTTAACTGATAACACAAACATTTTGGCGATCTCCCTGAACACACACACACACACACACACACCAGCAACAACCAGAACCAGGAAGCTCGGAATGTGCTCAGGCCACATAATGAAAGTCAATATAAAGAAATGTGTTAAAAACCAGGAAATAGACCGTACCTACTCTGTGCAAAGAAAGGCTTTTTAAATGATAAGGAATGTGGTGACTGTGTTCCTTCACTCTCGCAGGGCTTTTTCCCATGCACCACAAATAGATTTTTATCAACAGACACAGCTCCTTAGTCACAGCCCCTCTTGTGTTGTGTGTTTGTGTGCGACACGTGCTCCAGTGTGCAGCATGCAAACGCACGCTCGCACCTCCAGAGAACAAACTTGACTCACCCATTTCCTGGGTCGTCCTCGGGGTCTTTTCACTCCAGTTGCCTCGGCTTTCTGTGAAGACAAATGAATCAGTCTTTAACCTATGACCTCATGACATTGGTGGCATTATTGTGTTACACACGTCATCGGGTTGGATTAAAAAAGTGAACTGAAACGTTATTTTTGCAAAATGAGAGCAAGAATGGAACAAAAATACAGTTTTTTAAAATATTTTTTTATTCTTTATTGGAACTAATTGATCAAATTCTAATTAGTCAACTCCAATCGGTCATTTTGAGGTGTGTAAAGATCAGGAAAAGTGTATTCAACATTTTTCCACCATGTGTAATCTGTGTGTAAGCTTTATTGTGGCCATGATGTTCATATCCATTGTGTTCCACTGACAGATAATTGTGGTTTTATTGCAACCTGCTCATCCTCTCATATCTCTGGTTATTGTCTCTATCAGTCGCAACAACGGGCCAACTCACCAGAGTAATTGCAGAGAACTGAGAACACGGTGAGATCACTACAACAAAGTCCAACAGGTCAAAGAAATGTGAGCGGTCTCACGGATCAGACAGGTTGGACACGCACCAACAGTTTATCCCTGTGCGAGCGCACACACGGACCCGAAGAAGAAACTGAGACTCTGTAAAACCGCGACGGGGAGCGTTCGCCAGCGGCGGTCTGAGCAAAACGTTTGCTGGGTCACTTTTGTTTTCTCCTTCAAATAAATTTGACTAAACAGGAGGTCGGTTTCCAACCCCGTGATCGTCTGACTCCTCGTGTTACTGGACGCGTCGGCTCGTCTCCGGCCATGTCACTGTTCCCACAGCTCAGGTATTAGCTCGGCTCGGGTGTAATATTATCACGGCTGATCAACATTTCAATAAACAAGAATTGTCCATCAAATGTGTATCTATCTATTTCTCAGTATGCCTAAAACTACATCAACCATGTGTTTTATGAAGTTACTGAGCATTTTACACAAATGTAAAAATAGATCTCATCTTCAATAGGAGCCAACATGTATATATTATTCCTCTGCACCATAGAGGTCCATTGTTATAATGTAAAACAGCCTCTCACTGGGGGGGCATGCTGATTCATTACCATGAATACTGTGAATTAATCTGCCATCCCCAACAAAATTTCCTGCTTCCTCTTCATTGAGGAATGTTTGCTAAAAAAACTACAATGCCCACTGTTCCAGGAAACTACTGAGCCTTTTGTTACAAATGTCTTTTTTTTTTTTTTAAACATATTTCCGTCTTCAGATGGAACCAATGGAGTTCAGTGTCACAGAGAGGGTAGGAGGGTCCATTCATGCTCTGAATAAACAGAATTCAAATGAAATGAGAACACTGAATTCCACTGAAAGGAGGCCCCTGTTTTAATATGTGATTGTTCAACTGCGCCTTTTTTTTTTTTTCCAACAGCAGTGGCTGAATTGTTTTCCTGCTCCTTATGCAACCTGTAAATGCACTTGTGAGACTGATTCTGCCGTCGCACGCTGAGCTGAATGCTCCATGACTCTCTGTCGTCTTAGAATAAAATTCTACTGTTATGATGCTGGAGGAACTGGACCAAATAGGTTGGCCTATAGCTGATAAATAAATGATTTGATAATGATTGTAGAATTGACTTACGGGGAAACACAAAGGCAACACCGAGCAGAAACGCAGACGAATCAACAGAGGGCAATGGGAAAACACTGAGGTGAAACACATGAGGGACAAATGAGACACAGGTGGGGGAATCGCACACAGGTAAGACACATGAGGTAATCAGAGGAGGGAGAGGACAGGAAGACAAAACAAAGGGAATTTCAAAATAAAACAAGACATAAATAGGGAACAAGGGACAAACCATAACATCTACTGGTGAGATAAAAAGGTTGTGAAACTACTACTGGTCTATAATCTAGCTCACCTTAAGCTGCTTGTATTACATTGCTGTAGCCATCTTGGAAAAAGCCATGGAGATACTACTGTTTGCATGTTTGTCTTTGCTTCTGTGCAGTTGCTGCCTTCATATTCCTGTCAGTACACTATTAAAAAACAACTTGTAGAAACTTGCAAAGTGGCATAACTGCTGTGTGGCTGCCTAATGCATTTCAAAACAATCTTAGCTGCACCGCCATGCAACAATAGCGTAACACAAACCCCTGCCTACATGGCAACCAGTTCCCTTGTAATTCGACCGGATTAGCTTTCTTATTACCATAACAGGACGATTTGACGTTTGTGGGAACTGGTGGAGATCGCAGACGGTCATCCACAATTAACACGATCAGACCGGGGAGTCAATAATTGATCAGATCCAGGCTCTGCGGCTGCTGGCCTGGAGTCAGGTGAAATCTTACTCAATTTGCTGAGCTGCAATGAATTTTGCAGACGATGACCAGCAAAAGGCCCCGTATCAGTGATGTGCTGGTGTTAGGGCATGTGTGCAGCTTTGGTTCAGTTATCAACAGCAGCTCTTTTGTCAGCCTGACACCGAGTACAAGCCACTCAACCCGCCCACACAGCAGCAGGTGGATTTTTGTTTTTCATTATTTTATCTCACAGATAAAAAACATTCAGAGAAAGTGCATAGTGTGTTCACTACAGCCCACAGACCATAAACCTCCTCAGAGCAGTGATTCTGACTGACGTAGGCAAAGTCAGGTGACCTAACAGTACACACTAGGAGGAGGTTGTGTTTGATTTTAATCGTAGTTAACATTGTTTCCTTTATCTACAGCTATTCCATAACTATATCCACCTGTCTGTACAGGGCAACAAAGGTCTTTGACTTTAAAGGGATAGTTCAACATTTTGGCAAATTAGCCCATTGCCATAATCCCTATAGTTTTAGGAGTAGGTTTGTTACCTTTAATTGTCGGTGCAAGCTATTTAGAACGGAGGAGCAGAGCCGTGAGCTGCTCCGAGCTACGCTACGGAGGTTGATGGAATTCTTGGTTTCCCTCATCAAACTCATCAAATATACAATCCAACAACTCCAAAACGCTCTCGTGGACAAGTTGTGATCTGCACATTCACCACGCTATGAGATAAAAACGGAACGTTACCAGACAGAGTTGTTTTCGAGGTAAATTCATGCAAAACCGCTGATGCATGTTCCCGTCTGAGGCAGTTTTTTGGCAAGCAGTCTCTGCATTTGCCTCTAAAACAACTCTGTCTGGTAACGTTCTGTTATTATCTCATAGTGTGGTGAATGTGCAAGTCACAACTTGTCACCAGGGCATTTTGGAGTTGTTGGATTGTGTATTTGATGAGTTTTGATGAGGGAAACCAAGAAATCCCATTAGCCTCCGTGGCGTAGCTCTGAGCAGCTCGCGGCTCTGCTCCGCCGTTCTAAAAACAGCTTGCACCGACAATTAAAGGTAACGAACCTACTCCTAAAACTATAGGGATTATGGCAGTGGGCCAATTTGCCAAAATGTTGAATTATCCCTTTAAACAAATATACTTATTCTAATCCAAAACATCATCCTGTCCAGTACCTATTTACTATTTTTCTAATTAGCACTATTTGTGCCCTAACAAAACAAAAAATCACCATTACACAACCTTTAACATGTGTTTATTACTATTACCATGACAACAAGGGTCCATTATGCCCTGCTATTGGTGCACGCCTTTAGATAGTATCTCAGGATAGAGACTTTCATCCAAAGGTTGTTTATAGGCATGCACTTACGACATTCAGTTACCTTGACCAGATGCATTGTAACATGCAAACAATGCACATATTGTACGTTTCCTGTACGAGCTGCTTTATACATAAACATAATGAGTTTCTATGTCTACGTCATGACCTCCAACAACACAGAACAACGTCCTTATAAGCCTCTACAATAACCTTTAGCATTATGTGCAAAAAAAAAAAAAAACAGACACTTCCTGCTGGTCATTTCATCTAAAAAAAGTAATCTGTTTCTTTCTTGTCCAATGAAGGGAAGAACTATCAGGTTGTGTAGCCTAAAGCAGAAGCAGGGACAGGTTGGGACCCTCCATAGAGGCATATAGGTACATTAAGCAAATCCTGTGATGTTCATTAGCAGGTCTTTATCATGACACATCACATTTCTGGCTAACCAATCTGTGTACTGTAATCCCAGTTCTCCGTTTGGGATGATGCATTTTTAATGTGGAGATTTAATGGTCTGAAAGACAACACCCTGTTCAATTAATCATCAGAGTGTTTTCTATGTCTGAGCACAGAGACACAGCGTGTCTGTAGAGGCCTCTGGATAACCGGTCACCTGAAGAGGATCCCATAAGTAACCATTTTACAGAAAACTATAAGAGTAAGAGCCAAGGTGAAACTAAAGAGTAGCAGGATGATCTTTCACTGAACTTTACTGTTGCTGGTCTTAAAAGAAGGTGTAGAGGAAGCTACAGCAGCTGTAATAAAGTCCAATATGTCATTTATCACTTTTTTTCTTTCTTTTTTTATTTTTTTCTTAAAACACTTATATGAATCTTTTCACATGTAAATCTTAATAATATTCTGATGAACACAGAATTCTTTCCCTGTAAACCTGAACTCAGGTTTAGGTAATCTGAGGTTATGTGGCAAACAATCTAATTTTGGCATATGATCTAAATTTCTGATGAATCTAACAGATAGTATTATTTTTAAAAAGTGCTATATTTACACATTTAAAAGAAATATATTAAGATATATAAAGATGAAGCAGCAAAGGGTCTATCAATCAAAATCTCCAGGACTTTCACAATAAAATCAGAGCGGAAACAGGATAAGAAAGTTTTGCCGGACCACCCACGTCCATACATAAAGCCTTATCTCTACAGAGTAAACCCCAGTTGACTGTATTTTGTAGGAAGGTGAGTAATAGTCCAGTCAAGGTACCATTGTTTCTCCTCCAAAGCTGCATGTGAGTGATGTGGGAAGGGGAAATGAACTTTTAAAGAGTATATGTTACAGGTGTGGGCTGAGCCTGGGCTCCTTTCATCTGAAAAGACTAATATCCTCAGTGTTTATTATAACACTGTCAGATGAGATTGGACTGGATTATGGCCAGAGCAGAGTGGTTCATATCTCCTCAAAGAAGTGCTGAGAATGTTTACAGTGGTTCCTGGTGGCAAGCGAGCGCTAAGGCCGCTGTCACCGCCAGCCCATCACGGCTACATCTAATTAATGAACCAAGACACGGGGGGACGTGGAACACAGGCGAAAAGAGACGGGTGGGACACCGCTGTGAACTTTGAAAGCTTCTCTCTGGATTACTTTTCCTTCGCCACTTTAACCTTTTTTCATTCATCATCTCTATCTCTCATGCACGCTGTCTCCCTCTCTCTGTGGAAATGTGTACACAAGTGTGCGAGAGTGCTGGTAAGTGATGGCTGTGTGTGTGTGTCTGTCTGACTGTTTTCATGTGTGTGTGTTCCTGTTGTTGATGAAGCTTGTTTACCGGGGTGTGTTACGTACTTTTTCTGTTCTGTTACCCCTTTCTCTGCGCACACTGCTAGAGCTCAATATTGTTCCTAAAAAGTTACATGAGTTACAGTACCCTACTGATACAAAAACTCCTTTCTATGGAATATAAACATGTATTTATGCATAGCTTTTTGTCTTTTTTAAATCTATCTTAAAGGGATAGTTCAACATTTTGGCAAATTGGCCCATTGCCGTAATCCCTCTCGTAACGTTCCATTATTATCTCATAGCGTGGTGAATGTGCACGTCACAACTTGTCCACCAGAGCATTTTGGAGTTGTTGGATTGTGTATTTGATGAGTTTGATGAGGGAAACCATGAAATTCCATGAGCCTCCGTAGCTTAGCTCTGAGCAGCTCGCGGCTCTGCTCCGCCATTCTAAAAACAGCTTGCACCGACAATTAAAGTTAGCGAACCTACTCCTAAAACTATAGGGATGGGCCAATTTGCCAAAATGTTGAACTATCCCTTTAATGTATCAATGTATACTGTGTTCGATCCATGAAAAAGGAAAGACGACTATAAGTGGCCGGATGTTTCATGCCATGTTCTAGTCTGGGACAGTTTTCAGTACTCTCTAATACACATTACTCAACAATATGCAAAGGTTATATCACATTATCATCATTTGGGAACAATTACACTGGGAGTTGTAATTGCTGCTTTTCACTTTCACTGAAAATGATGATGTCATTTTTGCAGTCAGTTTCAATAAGTTTCAAAACAAGCTGCTGTTTTACAGGTGTAGAATATGATGTGTGGCTAAGATACCTCATTTATGGTCTGTTATTTACCTAAAAATAACGTGCAGTTCTTGCGATTTCAATGTTGCACATATTGCCATATTGTACATTTAATAATTTCAACTGATGCCAAAACCCAGACTTATTGGACAAGGATGCTGAACCATTAGCTGGATGACACAGTTCATTATCATCCACCATCAAAACCTTTGATTTGCATTTGTTTATGCACAATATTTAAGCTCATGCTCTCTTTTACAACTATCACTCATATTAGAATTGCATTTACACATTTAGTACAATATAAAAGCCCTGTCCTGTTGTGGAGCTGCATATCACTATAGCATGTTTGGTAATGTAGTGTTATCTAACAAACACCCACTATTACTGCAACTATATTTAAATCCAGTCGTCTTTAACTCAGCGCTCTGCTCTGAACCTCACAGAGCTGGACTCTCTACATCGGTCCATTACATTACACAGGTAATCAGTGGAAAACTGGAGGTGTGATTCAGTGTCTGTGTGTGTGAGTGGCTGTGTTTTTGTGGTGTGTGTGTGTGTGTGTGTGAGGTTACATTGAGGTTAAGGTGAGGTTTGCAGCTCATGCATAGAGCTGAGCAAAAGTGAAAGCAGTGGAGGTTAATGACTCATTCAACCAACATATAACAAACAGTCAGACTGAAACTAGTCCCACTGAAGGAGAGAAAACATGGAGACGGATGAACATCATGTATGTATGATGGCTTAAAGCCCCAGTATGTAACTTATTTGTCTTTTTATTAGCGAAAATCAAATATGTCTTTCATAAATACGTATTTCACTGAAGTCGAATCACACCCGCATACAAATGAAAGCTTTCTCGTATCCTAGAATGAGTTGTTACAAGTCGTTACAAATACATAAGTGGGCGACGCACCGAACCGAGGCGGCCATGTTGCATCGCCATTTTTTACGTTGAGTGGCAGCGTGACCGTAGGTAACCACGGAAACTCAGTGGAGCTGTCGGCTCGGCCTGTTAAAACTGTCACCACTGTGTAGTGTGAGGAAGGACGGAGGCACCGATGTTGCATTCAGGTGCAGTCAGGCAGACGGCCGTCGGCAAACCAACCAGATGTCATTTTACTCGTAAAACGTGGGTCAGGTAAACAATACCACATCACCATGACAACATATTGTCACACCTGTATTGTTTTGCCTCGTGCTGGCGGACCACTTGTTTACATAGACGCTTGTTTATCCTGTTACATGCAGCGTCTGTTGTCTGTCTGACATCTGCCCGATTTCACATGAATGCAACATCAAGAATACGTTCCGATATGCAACTGCACCGCTAGATGGGGGGAATTCCTACACATTATACCTTTAATGAAAAATTAAGAACAAGGACAGGTAACAGATATCAGCACCTTCAAACATGTGTTGGTTAAATGAGACATTAGCGAAGGTGTGTGTGTGTGTGTGTGGCTCCTCACCTTCTGCGCTGCCTTGGAGGGGCCCTTGTTCTTACTTCCTTTGGGACGGCCCCTTGGTCGCTTGGGGACAGGCTCTCCACTTGGCTCCTGAAAGAGCAGGGAGGACATGATATGGGTGTCAAGGACAGGAAACAAAGCTTTGAACCCCCACCACCCCCACACCCACGCCCCCTCCTTCCTTTGGTCAATGCGCGCTGTCGGGACATAAATCTGTTTATACGGCTTCATCGTGGAGACGCCACTTTGCTTTTGGAAACAAAAAAGGAAGCACACACACACACAAAACCTACATCATCATCACACTGAAGAGGAAGACTTTGGGCTGAAGGTTAGGTCAAGGTTAGAGTTGGGCTAACGCACATGTGTGGGTGCAACGACATAAAGTGTGGGATTGTATAATGCAACTTTATATATGAGAATAACCCAAATGCAGCCTGTAGATGTCCCAGCATGCAGCTCATCATCATCATCATCATCTTCATCATCATACATTTCAGCTCTGACTCTGCTTTAACATGAAAACAGCTGCAGGCTGCTGCGGCACTCACACACACACACACACACACACACACACAGCCACAGTGTCCAGTTTCTGACACCTACAGGGACTCTGCAGCCTGCGGAGTGTCCAGCGACCTGATTTGATTTTGTTTTTTGTTTTGTTTTTTACTTTTTTTTTTTTACAGTGTAACTTTTGCAGTGGGAAATGATCAATGTGCTACAAACGCCTTTCACATGAACTCTTTAAAAGCCCCTCAGTTGTCATGGCGTCTCTTGATCCCAACTCAACGGAGGATCTTCAGAATCACATTCAAACCCCCTTCTCCTCCTCCTCCTCCTCCTCCTCCCCACCTCCCCCATACCTTTCCTCTTACTCATGTTGTCAATTGGAGACAGGCGCATTCCTCATTAGTTTGTATAGAAACATATTGAGCTGTGGGAGCAGCAGCAGCAGCAGCAGCACAGTAAAAGTGAGCGGAGAGGAGCTGGAGCACAGTGGAGGTTATGGTGGACTGCACACCCTGCTTTAATGTAAATACGGTGCAGGCTATAACCAGATCAGCTCCATAGGACAACGAGCAAATATGAGTCATTTGCTTTGCAGAGTTTTTGCAAAAGTAAATGCAATCAGAGTTGCATTCAAGCGCAGTGGGAATTTACAAAAAAAAACCGAGTTAATGCTGAAGTTTAACTTAAGTTTGGAGTGTTAAAGCTGCAGCACATCCTGCTCCCACACCGTGCACACATACACACACACGCTGTACTTGCAGGATTAAGTCATGAAGTAAGAAATAGTCCACTCTGTCCGCCTGTCAGGACACCGCGACCCCGCAAAACTCGGGACTCACTTTCGGGGGCTTCCTGGGTCTCCCCGGCCTCCTCTTCTGGGGCTCCGCGGCCCCCGCGGGCTCCTGGGAGCCAGAGCTCTCCCCGGCCTCGTCCCCGCGTCCGCTCATGGTTCCCGGCGCTGCAGCTCCTCCGTTCTCCCGGTGCACACAGAAAGACTTGAGAGGAGAAAGGAGGGAGAGGAGGAGGAGGAGGAGGACGACGAGAGTTTCAGTGGCACTTTCACAGGTCCGCTGTCTTCTGCTGAGTCCCCCACAGGCGGGACGACTGGAGGCGGCTTTGAAGCTGAATGGATAAGCCAGGGAGCAGCTGGAAGTGTTGGCTCAGTGCGCGTAAGACAGGACACCGGGGACATCGGACTCTGAGACGCCGAGCGGCTTCGACCGAAACTCGGCTACGACGCACCGCGGCACCGGGCAGGAACCATGCAGCAGCAGCAGCGGCGGCGGCGGCGGCGAGGCGTGACAGCTCAGTCCGGATCGTCCGGGAAGTGTGGGCACAACAAGCACATCCACACTCCAGAACCAGGCTCCACTCAGTAAGGATGGAGTTTAAAGAAGAAAAAAAGAGGAGAAAAAAAAGGAAGAAGAAGAAAAAGGAAAGAAATCACCTCTCTCCTGTGGGTGGATAATACAGGCTGAGGGGGAGGGGGGTCTGGATGGGAGCCAGAAAAAACAGAGAGGAGACGGAGTCCTGGCTGCAGGCCAGAGCTGGCAGGCCCGCATTTATGAATTAAATTCACATTTTCACGCGTTTCAATGGAATCCGGATTCCACAGAGGTGAATTCATTCAGAATTCACCTCTGTGGAATATGAGGCTCCTTATCCACACACCGAGTCAGGACCCAGACACAAAATACTCACTGCTGTTTTGGTGTTTTATAACATTTAATCCATTAACAGACTTTTTGATTTGCACTAATGAGTGAATGTTAATTACACATGAACTGGACCTGCTGGTTGGTGGAAGCACAGAGACCTCCAGGCCACTGGTTTACAACCTTTTCTAACTCATGACCCACTTGGAAATGTCTAAAACGTTGGCGGCCCACAGCCAACCCCTCACCAGTATGGAGGCCAAATAATGCCACAGAGCTGTTCTCATTGATAAAGACCATCAAACTGTAGCAGGAGGAGCTCAACCTGTCTCTTTACCTGCAAATCCATTTTAATATAACTATTTTTTATTACAAGCGCTCAGTTGCAAGCTAAACAGTTACCACTGTGGCCTCATTATGTTATTTTTTATGCCAAATGTAGTGAGGCCTTAAATATTACTCACGCTTTTTACATAATAATGTTGAATTTGCATAAAATACTTTATTCTACATAACAGTATTATCATTTAAAAAATATTCCTTTAAGGTACATTTTAAACGTGTGATGAAGTTGCAATTCATCATGACTAACTGTGGAATGTGACTCATTGATTCACAGCCCTAGTTTTACAGATGACTTTGTTTCAAACTTAAAAACATCCTATTTCATTTTTGTTCTGTTTTGCAAATGATTCATCAGCCTGTTTTATTACAGCACTGGTTGTAAACCTGTTTCATAACAGAACACAACAGCCTTACTATCCCTTATGAAACCTTCTTACACATATAGTATAGAAGAACAGTGAAATTTAATGTTGCATATATGGATTTGAAAATAACAATCCATGACTTAAATCAATGAAAACAGTGCGTTCACATGTAAAGCTGAACTTTTTAATTCTTTTTAATAGAAGTTTCTGCCTCTTTCGTTTTCAGTCTGTGTTTCAAACGCCTGCATTCCTGTAACATTCCCCTCAGGTTCTTGTCTGTTAATATTTCTTTAACCTTCACCAAATTATTTGCACAGCACCTTTACCACCCTCCTTTCTTGATCATACAGTTATAGTCTTCATCCTCCATTGTTCCAAGTCCACAGAATTTTTTTTATTTTTAAATTCGCATGGAAGTTTCCAAACAAACCAAACATGTCAGAATGAATTTTGGGGAAAATGATGCACGAGATGTGGTGACTGTTCCTCCCCCCCCCCCCACCCCTCTCTCTTGATGTAACCGTGCAGGCGTAAAGAAGTGTGGCGCTTTGAAGGACTGCACCGTGGACGTGGAGTGAGATCAATTACACAAGAACAACAAACACAAAGAATAAAGTGCCTTACGTGGAGGACCTTTCCCACGATCCTGCAGCCTGCTCTCCATGCTCTCCCTGCATAACACCGGCCACTGAGCTAAAAAAAAAAAAAAAAAAAGAAAGAAAAGAAAAGAAAAAAGAAAGAAAGTATAGCTTAAAGCTGAGTGAGGAATCAGACACATTCACGGCTTTGTGACATTTAACAGGAGTGCGAGCGGCGTGCACATTGTTGTAGGAAACATTTATTTTCATAACTGCATAACTTCCTCCCACGGAGGCAGTCAATTTATGTAGTGTGTGGTTAATTTGTAGCTGCTATTCACTTCATTCATAAGCCCCATTCACAGCCCCGAGACCCCCAAAGAAGGGGTTTCTGTGCAGACCCCTCCCTTTCAGACAGAGCGGCGTCAGCACCAAACCAATACAATCAATGGCTGCACAGATCCATTACCTCAGGGTGGTTTCATGCGTTCATCTCTGCTGGGCACGCAGCTCACTTTGAGCCAGCTGAGGCACAATGAAACAGGAAATAAATGTGTTATTGCACTGAAACGGAAAGTTTTCTGTGTGTGTGTGTGAGTGTGTGTGATGTGTGTGTGTGTGTGTGTGTGTGGCAGAGTGAATATTCATTTCAGCAGCGGAGACACACACAGGACTGTGGTTATACTGTGTAAAGCCAGTGACCTTTCACCTTGTTTGGCTGAAGTGCCCTTCTGGACCAATCAGAGACATCGGATAAGTCGCTTTTTTTTTTATAGTTGTCGCTGGAAATATTCATAGAGTTATTATGTTTTACAGAACATTGTGACAAATCTGTTAGAGCGTTGAAATTTGCATTTCTGTTTCTCCTTTGATACAAACTTTATGAAGTGTCACTGTGCGCGTGAACAAATCATTCACAGGGGGATTTAAAACCCCTAGGAAACATGTATTCATAGACATATGTTGAGCTCCATGCTCAGTACTTTGACTGTATATTGGCATCATTATTCGTTGCTTACTTACTTACTTATCCCCATTACACCGATTATTCGTTGCTACACTCATTATATTACTGTGTAATTTCAGCAACGAAAGCTACACAATGAACAGATAAATCCCTGTATATCTGTTTATTACACTTACGGTACTTCGAAAACACACATGTTGAACCATTCATTATGGGTTATATACTCCTATGGAAAAATAGGAAGTAGAAAATAAAACAGCACAGTAAACATGTTACTGTCATGTCTTCATAAGCTGCAGCAGGGACGGTGAAGCTCTTCATTCTGTTACCTTTAATTGAAACATATCAGCTGCTCTCAGAATCGACCCATTCATTGACACTAAATAATGTTTAAAGATATAAGATTGGCCTGTTTTCCATTTTAAAGAGATTTTTTTCTTTTATGGCTGCAGTATAACAGCATCATAATATTCTATAAATGTGCTGAGTATTGTTTCCCAAACAGAAATGCAACATTAAACACATGTGCCTGTGTCAAGACTGATTCTGCTAATTAGCATTTATTACAGTACAGAATATATGAAGATTATAACAAAACTTCTAACCATATTAAAATTAAGATGGCTGTAACATATTTTTTAATTATATATATCATGTTCTAAGCATATGTGTTACTGCAATATATTCAATTTGCACAAGTTTAATGTCTTTTCGTCTTCCTCTCCATTCAGACCTTTTCCCTCTCTATAAAATAAAAATATGTATTGTTGTATGGATATAATACATTCAGAAGCATTCAGAAATAAATAGATATTTCAGTGGGCTAGACATGTATAAGATGTTTTGTTTTTACTTTTAAACTATGGTTATTATTTCATATGTATGTATGTATTTCATAGATGGAAGTTCAATACATGAACTGTATGCAGATTACATTTGCGTTTGGGGATTTATACACAGATTCAGACTGAAAACACTTGAAATCAAATCAGTGCTTGGGGTGAATGTTTCTTCTTTCTCATGTAAAGACCCATTATTCCTAATCTTCTTTGAAAAAAACAAAACATTTTGAGCTCTTTTTAAAGGTTCATGTCTTCGATAGGAAATAATGGAGCTGACTGTGGAAGTCAGAAAGCGCCAACAGACGGAGAGACACATCGAAGGTTTGGGTCTTTTCATGGAATTTGTTGACCATAAGAAAAATATAGAATAACTCCAGACTTATCCTTTAATTTTAGAATAACCCTCCAGATATGTTCCTCCCAGCAGCAGCAGCAGCAGCAGCAGCAGCAGCACATGTGTGATGCATTTATGGTGCTGAAAGGCCATCTGCCAAACACTTCAGACTGTTTAAGGATTTCTATTTCTATCTGCTCTCGGGTTACTTTATTTTCCAAAATATTTTCAGGGCATCGCAACACAATGGCGTCCTTTAGCCAATTAAGAGCGGGTCTCCGGTCCAGCTGAAAGCCTGAGCCGGACGACAACCTGCTCTCAGCTCAGGTCCTGTAGAGAGAGAGAGGAGCCGTGTCTGTGTCTCATCCCCACTCCCACAGAGGAAATGAACAAATTAAATATAGAAGCGGGTGGGAGATCCACATGTTAGGGTTGTCTGACACCAAGTGTGTGTGTGTGTGTGTGTGTGTGTGTGTGTGTGTGTGTGTGTGTGTGTGTGTGTGTGTGTGTGTGTGTGTGTGTGTGTGTGTGTGTGTGTGTGTGTGTGTGTGTGTGTCAGAGGTCTGAACAAATGATGATCCGTGCCTGATGGCTTCTTCCTGGGCAGTTAGGACACAAACACATGAGGGCTGAGTACTCGGTCTTATAAACTCCTCTGTGCTGTTGTGTTTTGATTTGTTTTACCATATCTGACATGTTCATAAAACAAACTCAGCGTGCTCAACTCCAAAGAATAAGAAAAGTAAATCGGGTGACAGTCCCAAAAAATCAGAAAAGTACAAAAAAGTTTTGACAGCATAAAACAAAATAAAACACTATCACAACTACAATGATCACATCATCATCATTTGACTTTTTTTACACTCACTTTCTCCAGAAAATGAACCATTCATATGAAATTTTATCATAATTGTTTTGTGAAGTCTTGAATTTATGGCTAAAAGCGTATGGTGAGGTCACACTGACCTTGACCTTTGACCTTTGACGGACAGCAGAGCACCTTCTCCCACAGGCTGCTCCAGCTCCGCTGTGGAAGGGACAGATGCCATCACACTGTATAATAACAGCTATAAACTCTGGTCATAACTTACAGTCAATGCGCACTTTATTTTCTACACACACATCGCACTTTTTTTTACTTTGCAATAAAATCAACACTGCCAATTTGTTGTACTTTTGTATATTACATTTTATTTGCCATGAAGTGTTTTCTGGAGTCTTTAGGTAATACCAGTCAATCCAGGTTTGACTGCCTGTATCATCTCTGTTACTGACCTTGATTTATCTAAATGACAAGATTTACATCTCTTTATTTTATTCTTCAAGATCAATGTTCTTACCTTTAATGCTGTGATAATGATACAACAAATATTCTTCCTGATTTGGTTCTTGACACAAAAAAGACATTAACTATACTACTAACAAGCACAAAGTACAGATGAGTCAGAGATCATAACATCTTTCTTTACAAGCACTTGACTTGCATCATGTGCAGACATACAGCAGTGAAGCAACAGTTCATCTACAGTCTCCTATAGAGTCTATAATAAAAGTCTGTTTCATATATGTTCACAGTTGTAAAACCGGAAAAAACTTCATAATGAGAAACAGTCCACCTGCTCCAAAAACTATCAGCACTTCATTATGTTAAGTTGATCACAACCTTTTGAGTCAGAAATAGTACATGATTATATAAATAATAACTGGACTGGGGAAGTTTACAAATGAAAACTTGGGTTTTGTTCAGTATAAAATAACTCATCACTGTATAATTGATTATTTGATCACAGGGTAAACTGAGCTGTCTGTGGAATTCATTATTTTTATTTTATTGTTGTTGGATGTATATTCGTCAGGATTGAAAAGAATGAGTTTCACATTACTGTAACAAGCATTTCTGTGATTTCTGATTGATTTAACTTGAGTATTTACCTACACTTCAATCACATCTCTTACGGTAGAAAGTGATGAATGGGATGTGAAGTGTGTGAGAATGGAACAAATGAAAGGAGCAGGATCAGCTGCAGCAGAGAGGAAGCAGCTTGTGGAGCCGTTGGAGGTGATGCTGCTACGTGTTTAACCTGCACTGGTGTGAGGCGGAGGCAGGTGTGCAATCACACCTGAGCATGTTTGTGAATAGTGCAAAAAAAAATACACATCTGTTCACTAGAATTAATGCAGATGCCCTGGCCTTTCTGTCAGGATTATTTGTATATCTCAGTTTAAAGCCCCAGTATGTAACTTATTTGGCTATTTATTAGCAAAAATCAAATATGTCTTTCATAAATACGTATTTCACTGAAGTCGAATCACACCCGCATACAAATGAAAGCTTTCTTGTACCTCAGAATGAGTTGTAACAAGTCATTACAAATACATAAGTGGGCGACGCACCGAACCGAGGCGGCCATGTTGCAGTGGCGGACCACTTGTTACAGTAACATAGACGCTTGTTTATCCTGTTACATGCAGCGTCTGTTGTCTGTCTGACATCTGCCCGATTTCATGTGAATGCAACATCAAGAATATATATGCAACCGCACCGCTACATGGGGGTAATTCCTACATATTATACCTTTAAAAAAATTTTTTTTTTTTTTCTCTGATAGAAAATGAATGTTAATACAAACTCAAATCACCTGTTTAATATGATTCCTCTGTTCAATGTGACTCCAGCACCTGTTAATAAACACATGCACAGAGTCTGAATCATTAATGAATGACTTTCAGCCAACAGCAGTCACTTCATCCTTTGTCTTCACACATCATGCACACAGACTCATACCTACTCTTCTGCAGGAGTAGGCCATGCTGCAGTGACTGTGTTAATATCATTACAACACATGGGCATAATAAAGTATATGAACGTTATATTGTTCAGTGCCATGAACACACATCATTTTACAAAAACAACAATATGTGCTTTGACTTGAAGCATCATATTACCTCCCTGTAGTAACGCTGCTTGAAAACAACAGTATTGAGTTCATATTAATTGAACACTTAAAGGTCCAGTGTGTAATATGGGGGTAAAACCGTGATAGTATAGTTTGAAGCACTCACTTACACTCACCCCTCCCATCAGCAAAGTGACGGTGGCCTCCGAGGACAAAAAAACTAGTTTACCATGCCTGGGACGACCGTACAAACATGGCGGTGCAAGATGGCGACACTCTCTAAAGCAATACCCTTGCTATATGTAGATATAAAAGAAGAATGCTACGAAAACCAAACAAATTTTATTTTATAGCGATTATACAAATGTATTCATGGGTAGTATATTCAGATTTTGCCAATAAACCTTGCCAATTATTACACACTGGACCTTTAAGTTTCATCCAAAACACGTCATAATTCAGTGGACCTAAGAGCTCAACACACTGCAACTTCAGAAAACGCATGTAAATACAAAAACCACACAAAAGCAACTGTAGTCCAATGTTTTGTGACTTTTTAAGTGAAAATCAACAGGTATGTCCCTCCCTCAGCTGCCTGCAGTGCATCCTTCTGTTTGCTTTCAGTTGAGTTCATGTTAAATGATGCATTTTATGTTTTCTGAATTTGATTGTGTATTATCTATTTGAATGTATTGTCGTAAGCTGCAGTGTATTGAGCTCTCAGGGCCACCGTACCACACATCTCAGACATTAAACTACACTAACAGCAGGTAGTTGTATTACAATAAGTATCACCATTGATTCTAATGGATCATTAATTTACCTAAATGTTATCTAAACGTCCTCAATATTTTTGCAGAATAAATCAACATTGCCAATGCTATACATAATTTACATGATATATAAAAATTGGAGGAACGTAATAAAATAGAAAATATATGTATGTATAGTGTAATAGGTATTTACTGGTATTTACTGTGCAGGTATGGGATCTGTAATGCAATATGAATGAATCTTCAATATGGATGTGCAAATATGTGGCATTTTTTAATGAAAAATGCACACTCCAACACTACAGTGATACAATAAAACTCTACATCTACCTTACACATATTGTTCATATATATCCCAGCACACTCTGTCCTCTCCTGTAGCACACTGCGGAGAGATTATTTTTGCCTGTCTGATCCGTCCCTGGCAGTCTCCTGCAGATACGTCCAGACGTCCAACACTGATTGTGGCCAGGGGGAGTCATGTGATCATGTGGCTGGAGGTCGTCAACTTTCCACCTCCACAAGGAAACAAAATTCCTCTGAGGAGCGGAGGGACCGGAGAGTTAAGGTGGAGGGGAAAATGACAACATCCGAGGATGAGGAAAAACCACATGGTCCCCTGCACAAACACTGCACTCTTCCTCACCTGCCTCTTCCTCACCTGCTCCGTGTTTTTCACAGAGATAACCAGGGAGTGAAAATATGCTTCTCTGTTGTTGTTATTTCTCTTTAGATGTACAAAGCAGAGTGGAGCAGATGTCAATCTCTGCAACACCACCGCCGCCGCCGCCGCCGTGGTGGTGTCTGGGGCCTCGCAGCAGTGACTCTCCTCCTGCAGCGCAGACACGACGTGTGTTTTCTGTCACAAAGTGGTGTGTTTACTTCCTGTGGGAGATACGGAGGAAACTGAAAAAAACAAAACAGTGGCCTTTAAAGGGCTGCAGTTGAACTCCAGTGGATCTGCGGTGGTGGAATCCAGCCACCACACCCACAGAGGTCAGAGGTCACATTGCAACATAGAAGTCTCTCCCAAGGGCTCTTTGTCAGCACCCTGAAGACACTTCTGAGAAAAGGTAAAGTGTTGTATTGAGACAGGCTCAATGACTATGATGTAGTGCTGATATATACACATGGTTAATATCCTCTTATTATTAATGTATCATTAGTTATAAATATAAGTATTTAAATAGGCTCTGAGCAGGACCTGTTTCTGGTTTGTCTCTAGTTTACAGTGTCCGCTGCTGTCTCTCATACAGCTGCAGGGAGAAGGCTCCATCTGCTGGTGCACATCTGAGTTCCTAGACAGATTAAATATGAGCAAATCGTGAATTTGAATTTCATACATCCTATGGGTTTTCTTTCTTTTTCTTCTGTTTTAATATTTAAAATACTGGGTATTGTGTTCATTTTAGTGTGAAATATGCCGTGTTTTCAACACTATATAACTATCATGGCAAGTCAACATTTTAGTGTTAATGTGTCTCTGTCAAACCTGAATATTGTTTCTAATCTGAATTGGATTTTTGCACTGGTTTATTACTGTTGAAAATAAACTGTGTGACAAACAACGGTGACACATTTTGTTCAGCAAGATCATTTAAACTAATGAACCTCATTTATTGATGTTTAAAGGTCGACTCGTGACTAGATCAGTTTTTATGTTCACTCACTGTGATGATGTTTAACATCCCTGACAAACTGATAGCTTCAGGAAATCGGGACCAGGCTATAAACTATAAAATTTTATTTTGCAGAATACAACATTAAAACATCACAAGCTTATTCCAGCCAATTTTCCAAAATCACATTCTGAAAATCAGAGAGAAGTGAGAGAGTCCTTAACAATGCAACTATGTGTTTTAGGTTTCATCCCTGCATCACTACACACAGACACACACACGCACACTAATAATCCAGTCGATCTGTTGCGTGAAAAGACAGAAGATCACTGACATCATCAGGATTTGTGCTGTGGAATATATTTCTGGACCAAGCAGATGATGCAAAGACGCAGCATGGCACTTTCTTGGTGAAGCAAACACCTGCAAACACACAAACCTAGTCAATTTAAATTTATGAATGAAACTAAAAATTAAATTCCATTTTGTTTGTTTGGTCACAGCTACTTTTTGCCTATTGTGTCACAATTCTGGAGGAACTGGACCCAAACACAAAAGATGAGCACAGACGAACCAACAGAGGGCAACAGGGGAAACACTGAGGTTAAATCAGACACAGGTGAGACTCATGAGGTAATCTGAGCAGTGAGAGCACAGGAAGACAAGACACTGAACTTCAAAATAAAACACAGCATGAACAAGGGACAAAAGACAAGCTATAAGAAAGTGTTGATGTCTGTGTCTCTGTCTGTGAAGTGAAAACAGTTTAAAGCTCCTTCTCATACTTCCCTCAGTATCTGACCTCTTCCTATTCCTGGTGTTTTGTTGTTGAGGGGGAAGAAGACGCAGCGCCGGCCGGAAACGTTGGTTATTGTGTGGGGCAGACAGAGGTGAAGAAGTGACAGCAGCAGCTGCTGCTTCAACACAATTCACTTCAAAGCTGAGAGTGGCTCTTTTCACATGTTCCAGGCCTGTCTGCACCAGAGGATGTTTAAATTTACACTAATCCACATTAAGAGTGTTCAGGTCAACTTCCTAAACACACACACACACACACACACACACACACACACACACACACACACACACACACACACACACACACACACACACACACACACACACACACACACACACACCATACTCATAAGAACTGACGACATTCACTCCCATAACCATAACCTTAACTATCTCTGTACATGTCACACACACAGTATATATTTCTTTTTACAATGCTGCAAACACACTGCAGCTGTGTCTAGTTCAGCGGCTGCAGGCTGCAGAGGACATTCACAGCGTCGTAGAGCGTGAAGGCCAAATTGAGATGAGACAGTCCCGTCTACACTGGTTGAACATTGCATCACCAGCTGCTGATCCTGGATCACCTACTGTAGAAACCAAAAAACAAAACTGTCTCAGGTTTTAAGACCCGTGGATTGAATGCTTGCACCATTAACTGCTGAACTGAGCTGAACAGGACTTCAACATTTAAAGGCCTAGTCCACAGTGTGCTTATATTGACAGCGCCCAATGAATGCTGGGATAGTATCCTTTGTAATGACAATAATAATTTCTTTATAGCACCTTTAACATAACATATGGGTTTAACATAATATGATATGGAAAGACAGAAGAACAATGGCAGCTGAAGCTAACGTCAGTGACATAAAACTCATAAAAGGAATAAAAAGTAAAAGCAGTAAGAAACTGATAAGCTGAATAAAACAGTGCATTGAAATAAAACAAAAAAGCAATGAAAGGAAATAAAAAACAATAGAAAGACATAAGAACATTCATAAAGACAGTGGGGAATAAAAATATGGAAAATAAGGCCATAAAAGGGAATAATAAAACAATATGAACAGACTGAGGGGGCTAGGGAACTAAAACAACATAAATAAAGCAAGAATGTGAGATGATCACATAAAAGCAAGTCTGTAAAAGTGTGTTTTAAGAAGTGACTCCAAACATGCCACAGATTCTGCATGCATTTACACAGCAGAAGAATAAGACTGTATTTATTCTGCGTTAAAGGGATACACCAACATTTTTTTTTCGTGTCTTGCCTCACTCCCGAGTCCATGACCAGCAGATAGACACCATCCTTTCGACTGTGTGTGCAGTAACAAGGGAGATAGAGCCCGTAATTAGCTTAGCTCAAACACTGGAAGTGTATGGGTAGTGTTAGCCTGCCTCCTACCCGAGCCGAAACCAGCAGTCAGAAGCTGATTTCATTTTAGCTCTAAACTCTTTCAAACGTTTTTAGGCGAGAAAGTAGTCGTTTAGATCAGCAGTGTGTCGTTAATTTGTCTAAATACCAGCTGTTTACAATTTTGTTCAATTTTGACGAATTTGGCGCTACTCAAGCTAGCCGTTGTGACCAACGCACTTCCGGTTACTTTCACAAAATAAAACACCCGTTGCCCTTTACATAAAGAAAACCATGACGACTTGTTACTGCACACACAGTCGAAAGGATGGTGTCTATCTGCTTGTCATGGACTCGGGAGTGAGGCAAGACACGAAAAAAAAATGTTGGCATATCCCTTTAAATGAGATTACTCACACTGCTGCTGTGACAACATAGACTATGATATATTGATGTATGATGATGCTGACAGGTCACCAGCCTCTCACAGGACTCATATAAACAAGCTCACACTCATTCACAAATGAGCCCTGGGATTCAAACCAGAACCTTCTTGCTGTGAGACAATAATGCTAACCACTAATCCACTGTGCCCCCTATAGAAGACAATTAACAATGGATACAGTGGGTAAAACTGGGTGTAGTATAGGTTTGAACATTTAACATTTCCATGCATGTATCTTGGTTTTGCTCTCGTAAACGCCTCTGTTGTTAAGGGCAACAGGTCAGTCATGCATGTGGACAATGACAAAGATCAACAGGAGCAAACCGGTGCATGTGGGGCAGTTTTGGTTTCCATGCTCATCACCTCGGCTGGCGAGAAGAGGAAACAGGTTTGTTTTCTTAGAGGTGAAGCAAAGACGTTCTCCAATCACACAGCAACAGCAGCTCCGTCCATTTCCTCTTCACCAAACTGAGGTGCAGAGAGGGCACACTTAGCGCTCTTATTTTGGCGGGAGCGTGGACTTTGGACCACAGGGCTCAGGGTGTTTTTTTTCCAAGGCAGGAACGAGCGGCTGAGAAGTTCCCATCATGCTTGTCAGTCTGTGTCTTTGTCACTGACAGTTTATCATAAACCAACAACCTCCGTGCCTTTGTTTAGTCAGTTAGAGGAGTCTGTTAATGGAGGTTGTTCCTCTCTCTGCTGCACATTCCTGACCAGACCACCCCAAAACCTTCACGCCTGGCCTGAGCACAAACACACCTTCACCCAACACCCCCCTCCTGCAGAACACTGCTCACTCTCCAACGACAAATGTCCCTCGTTGGCATCTCTCACCGTTTTCGGAACGTATTCATTCTTCAGATTAAATGTAGCATCAGTGTTGATGTCCTGTTGCTGTAGAGCAGTGTTTTTAAACCTTGGGGTCGGGACCCCACGTGGGGTCGCCTGGAATTCAAATGGGGTCGCCTGAAATGTCTAGTAATTGATTTAAAAAAATAATGATAAAAATATATTTTTTAAACTAATAATTATTCTTTTTAATATTATGATTAAGACACCACACACAATCTTTAACAATTGTACTCTATAGTTTCACTTTCTTGAATATAAATCGAGTTCAAATAAAATGCAGCATATAAAAATATCTTGATTGAAATTTCTGCCGGCCACGCGATCACGTGACTGCACATGGGTCGCCAGAAATTTGTGATGTCAAAATGGGGTCACGAACCAAAAAAGGTGGGGAACCACTGCTGTAGAGTATTCACTCAAGACACAAGTACGGTGGCCCTGAGTGCTCAACACACTGCACTAACACAGTCAGAAGATATCTTCATCGATTTGACAATGTGGTGAAGATTCTCACAACACAACTAAATACAGAAACACTGTATGCAACATACTTTGTTTTACATTTTGGCCCCTTGTATGATTGAGTTTGAGTCCCCTGCAGATGCACATGGATGGATGTATTGTAGTACATAATATTATATTAAAACACACTTAATGCGCACGTTTCTGTATTTTTTTATTTCACATATTTACATTTCATAGATTTCCCCTAAATACTGACATGCAATCTGTCAGGTTAAACTCCAAATTTTACAGATGTTCCCTGAATGCCTCACGAACAGGCATCGAGCTCGATCCCGGTTTACAGCTCCTATCACCAGGGGCCTCACTGAGGGAGAATTCACTGTGTAGTGTCTTTATGAGAGGGTTAAAGGAGTTTATAGTTGTCATTGCAAAATGTGCCAGTGTGAGGGGGGCATCAGTTGGGGCGCCACTTGCCCCCAGGGGCCCCAAGCATTTGCCTGGTTTGCCTCTCATGACAGTGCAGATGCAGATCCACAACACCAACAACCTTCTTTCTAGGACTGATTTTTTTTTTTTTTTTTTTTGACTGGTCTATATTCTGAATCCTGTTTCATTTTTTCCTTATTACCGTATTTTCTTTAAATAATAAAACAACAAAACAATATAAAATGTTATATAAACTTTTACTTTTGCTTTACTAGACAAACCTCAAGGCCATGACTCTGGATGACCAGTGTGTATCTGCTTTTACTAAATTTAAATCATGTGTTACAGAGTGTAGAGTCATAACTTGTGAACTATAGATTACAATAAAGGAGTTGAACTTGATAATATTGATTATCAATGTCCCAGCTGTCAGTCGGTAGCTGCTCATCTCCATCTCCTGTTTAGCCATGAAGCCAATCTTCATATAATTGTTTCACATTCCATTTATCTGAACATTTCTGTCATTATTTATGACAACATCCAGTATTTGACATATTTGTACTCATCAATTACTCCACATCCAGTCTCTATAGAGTCTTCCCTCTGTCAGCCAGGGTTTGTAATGCAGAGTCTTACCTGCTTTTCAGGCCGAAGCATTTTCATACCACCCATCAAGATGTAATTGAACCAGTACGAGTACGTGTATGTGTGGGTGTGTGTCCGTCCACAGCAGCTCTGCCCCTGAGAGAGAAGTGGTGGTGGTGGGCGGGGGGCTGTGAGGTGGAGGTGGTGGGGTGCTGCTGCTGCTGTGGGGGAATGTGAGGAATGTGAGAGCAGACTTCTTGGAGTCGACAAGGTCACAACCCAAACAGTAGCAACACTCACCAGTCCAGACAGACATTATCAATACACCGCTCTGAGGCCGGAGGGAGAGCAGGCTGTTATCAGTGTTTTCAGTTTGTCTTCTGTTAGTGGTGGAAGGAAAGAGAAAGAGGAGGAGGAGGAGGAGGAGGAGGAGGAAGCTGTACACAGTTTAGAACCGTGTTTCAATACTCGTCTTTTAAATCTGTCCTTCCACAGAACCATGGATTATTTTCCCCAAAACAAATATAAAGCCAGCCCCAAATCCACAGAGCATCGTCCACCCTTCACTACTGTGATACATGCACAAATCACAGGCATAAAAACTCACCTTTAATCATTGTGATCATGATCATTTTTTTAGTCCTCTGGCTTCTGTAGAACAGCCCGGTCTGTGTTCGATCCTGGATTCATCACATCTTTTCCGTTTGGTTTTTCCATGTTTGTATTTCAACTTTCAATTTTACACATTTATTAGCTGCTTGGTTTGGTACAGAAGAGTATTAGGGCTGGTGTGGGGGAAAAGGTGAGTTCTTTTTTCCTATTATCTGGAGTGATTACCTTTTTTCTCAGAATTCTGACTTTTTTTTTTTTTTTAATTCGAGACTGTCTCTGGAGTTCAACAACAACAAAATCTCAGAATTCTGATATCACAGTTTTCAATGTTATATCATCATAATCAGTATCAATATAACAACAGAAGGGCTTTTGGTTAATTAAATGCTTAATATAAACTACCAAACAGTTCCTCTGTATTAGAAATGCCATGCACATGTAAATACTTAAAGTATCAAAGAAATACAAAAAGATGCCCCCTGTGACTATTATATATTGTAGGACTTCATTCCAGAGGATGATCAGGGCCGTTGTATAGGGGAGAAAGGTGATGATAATTCTAGGGGCCCAGCGCCCAGTAGGGCCCACAAAAAACCCTGGTAGTCTAATCTTTGTATGACTGAATTATTCTGCATAAGACCCTGACTAATACTCATAGTAATGCTGCATTAGCATCAAAACAAAGTAGGCTAAATAAAAATGATAATACATACATAGTCTAAGAAAAAAAGTGGAAAAGTCAGGGGCCCACTTTAGTATTCTTTCAGGGGCCCCAGAATTCCTAGTAACTGCCCTGAGGATGATAGGCGATAATAACAAAAGGTGATATATGGCAACATCAGTACAGTATACGTGATATATTACAGCTGTGAGATTACATAAAGGTTACACATAAACTAATGTAAATCTACTGATCCCTCCCACTATTATGATAAATGTCTTTACAAAGACAAAAATGGTCACTCAGTCCCAGATTCTCAGAAATCAGGAGTGGGTAAGGAGAAGGCTGCAGAGCCCCCAGACTCATAATTGATCCCTGCTTCTCCCACTAAGTGCGCCCCCCACCCACCTCCACCAACAACATCCTAAGCCTCTAAATTAATCAGGTAACATGAGTAGCTAATGTATCCCAAACATCCTCCGCTTTAACAACAACTTGCCTCTCACTTCTCCTTCCCTAAATCTGTTTCCACTCGGGCCCCATCCCTAATTGTCATCAGTGCTACAATTTCCTCCTGCAGACAAACCCCTCCTTTGTGTCTCCCGTTCCTGCGTCCAGATTGAGACGACTCAAGCCAAGTGCTTTCTACAACAAGCAGTAAGACCATCAAACACCAGCCTGTCCCTGGGGGGCCTCAAAAGCTCCAGAGCTACAAAGCTGCTGCAATCACATTCACCAACACTGGGGATTTCTGCATGAGGCACAAATACATGTGACTGTGATGGGACATGAAGGCTTTCTGCTCTGTGCTCCTGTCAGGATGAGTGAGTGACCACATCATGTCATGATGGAGGTGAGGAAGCTGGGGCTGGTGAAGAGTCTTCCTCTGATACACTCTCTTCTAGTGTGTATTGCTATGACCCTGCACCTCCACAGCATCCTGCTCCTCCAGGCTTCAGATCCAGGGTCAGGTCCACCAGATCACATCCAGGCAGCTCTCCAGCTTCTCTTCCCACTACCGCCACAGTCTAGCCCACTGTTTTTCAACCTTGGGGTCGGGACCCCACATAGGGTCGCCTGAAATCCAAATGGGGTTGCCTGAAATGTCTAGTAATTGGGGGAAAAAAACGGATAAAAATATATTTTTTAAACTAATTATTTTTCTTTTTAAAATTATGATTAAAAACACCATACACAATCTTAAACAACTATACTTTCACTTTCTCGAATATAAATCAAGTCTAAATAAAATGCAGCACATAAAAAACATGATTGATGGCCGCAATCGCGTGACTGCACATGATCGTTGCCAGAAATTTGTGATGTGAAAATGGGGTCACAAGCCAAAAAAGGTTGGGAACCACTGGTACTAACCACAGTACTGAACAACAGCATGATGCAAGTAAAAAAAAACACAAAAAAACACCCCACCTTCCACCCCAGAAAATGAGCTTTGACACTCAGGTTGCACACTTAAAGGAAAAGCAAGACTTGGAGTGTGTAGATATTTTATTCATCCGTTAAATATTTTAATCCAAGCTGTGAACAACTGAAAATATTTTCTACTGCAAAGAAGGAACAAATACAGGAAGTAACCTAAAGGCCACAGTGTGTTTACCCATAATATGATGCATCTGTCCCAGCTGTGTCACTGCCTGTGTGACAGAAGCACTTGCATAGATATCCTGAAGTCAACCTCTTGGTATCAAATGTCATTTCAACATAGTGATATATACATATACTATAAATATATAGATATGTGTGTGCGTGAGTGTGTGCGTATACAACACAGCGCTTCATAGAGAGCTGGGAAATTAAAGGGAGAAGATCCTGGTATTAGTCATGTTTTTTTTTTGTATTTTCATTCACCAGATGTTATCACAACTATAGTGACAGAAGAATCAGATGTTAACACCCAGGCTGACAAACACTCGGTTGTCTTTAAGGCAATCAGCTGACAGTGTGTCTGGCAGCGCCCACTCTTGACTACAGATTGGCTGTTTTGGAAAACATGCACTTTTTTCTCGTGACAGATTTTACATCAGAGTATTTGGTCTGTGTCTGAGGCCTGAGCACCTTCCTTCCTTTTGCTACGTTATCACCTCACTCTGTTTTTTTTTTAACTTTGTGAATCAAAACCACAGGACTCCTAACTATTTTAAGCGTGTGAACCCTCGGACTCTCGCTCCACGGTCGTCGGTCTGGTCTGGTTCTCACGTCTGTCTTTCAGAGCTCCGTCTTCCCATCGCTGGCCGAGCTGCTGGCGGCTCCGCCCTCAGCTCCAGAGGAGGAGGAGGAGGAGGAGGAGGAGGCCGTGTCTTTGGACTGGAAACCCAGCGAGGCTGAGTTAATGCAGTAGCGCTTGCCTGTTGGTTTTGGTCCGTCATCAAACAGGTGTCCCAGATGAGCTCCACACTGCAACACAACAGGAGACACACAGGTGACATGCTGGTTGCAGTTTGTAATCTACAGTAACAGGAAAGTGGCTAATGCTCTATCCATCGTACCTGACTGCAGGTCGTCTCCACTCTGTGCATCCCATAGGAGAAGTCATCTGTCAAAGTTACAGACTCCTCCTTCACCAGGTCAAAGAAGGACGGCCAACCTGAGCACAGGACGGACAGCGACGACTCAACACAGAGCAAAATTACTGGATTCCATCTGAACTTTCACCTCATGCTTCTTTTGTTCACAGGAAACAACATTCAACACACACTACAGTACAGATACAGTTTTATATTCATTCTAGCTGAAACTGCGATTCTTTGCCCGAACCTGAGCCAAAATTTGCTGCCATAGGTCGGACTCAGTCCGGTCTCAGACAGAATGAGGTTTTTTTTTAATTTTATTTAAGTAATGTTTGAGCTGTTGCCATCAACCCGTTAACTAATGAAAAAAAATGTGAATTGTGCGGTTTACAAATTTATAAATAGAAGTTGCTGTTTTGCTCTCACATTCTCTAATACACCTTATAATACTGTCACTCGTGCAATCAGTCCAACTCCACAGCTGCACTTCTGCACTCAGTCAGTTGGTGTCGATTTTTTGTTGTTGTTGTTTTTTTTAATGTTGGTTTCGGGCCGGGTTTGGCACCAAAAAAGCTGCCATTGTTCCAGACTAGGTTCAGGCTCGGACAGATTTTTAAAGCCCAATCAAAGCTTTATCTCTAGCTGCAATTTTATGTTTAAATTTCAACAAGTGGATGAACTGCCATTAAAATCTGTACAGATATTCATGATGCCCAAATTCTCTTCACAAATGTGTTTGATTCAGCTCCACCCACAGGTGTGTCTCATCAAGACACTGATTACACATGATTACTGCACAGGTGTGTCTCAGCCTGGTCACAGTTAAAGGACACTCGAAAATCTCTAGTTTTACATTAAAAAAAAGCAAACATCTATTAGGTAATTAACTGTGTGACTTGGCAACAGAGATATATAGTTTGGTAACACTTTATAATAAGTACACACTATTAAGCATTAGTTAAGCATTAATAAATACTGAATTTTTCATTTATAATGCATGCATACTCATTAGTATGTAGTTTATAAACACAGTTGGTGCTTATCAATGATGAGTTAAACATTTTAACTGTGTTTATAAATTACATTCTAATGAGTTTTCATGTGTTATAAATGATGAATTCAGTATTTAATGCTTAACTAATGCTTAATAATGTGTACTTATTATAAAGTGTTACCCATTGTTTTTTTCTGGATCTCTGTGTGTGTATATTAAATGTAATGAAAACAGGAATATATAAAAGTGAATGTGAACTCATCCTCATCACTAAGGAGCAACAGGTCCCACACACAGTGGTGATGCTATATGAAGCTGAGTTTGTGGCTGTCAGATAGAGAAGCAGCACCCTCTGCTGACTGACTGTTTTCTTATCTAGGGCCTGTAACTGGTCCATGAGCACCTCACAACACACACAGACAGTTTATGGCGTATCCTAAATTACAGTCTAACACTGTCACAACAAACTGGCTACAAAGTCTGAATAACTGCTCTCAGCAACGCCAACAATGTGCATGTTCTCTGGTTTACAGAGTGAAAGCACCAACAGATCCAATGGAGGTTTCAGGACCTTCCTCAAAACATACATTTCAGTCACAGCAGATTGAGTCATTCTATAGCTGTGATGTCTGTAGCTTTAACATGACATAGACATGGAGTCAGAAACAATGTGAAACCGTTACTGAAAAAGAGAGGGAGTGTATAGTACAAGTGAAGCATCCTCCTACTGTGAAGATGTGACACAAACAAAAAGAGAAAGTGCTTTGTCCTCCGATGAGAGGCGTTGCAGTGATTCAACTTACCTGATCCTGATTCAAATTTAGTGTTGGAGCTATAAAAGGAAACAAATGTGTCAGTTTGGTTCTGTTAATGATGTGGATTTCATACTTTTAAAAACAACAGTGCAGCTCTTACCTGAACAGCACAGACCCGCACACAACACAAGTGTAGCTCCCGTCATCTTTATGATCTGCGAACTCGCCGGTGAACGCACTGTGGAGAACAGCTCCGTCAGAAAATGATGGAAATGTGACTGACATGAAAGCTTATTATAGTCAGAAGGAGGCTGCAGTGGAGCGTCTCACCCCTCAGTTCCTCTTTCCTGGGTCACATGGTACTGCTTGGGTGTGAGGCGCTTCTTCAGCTCCTCCTGGGAGAAGCTCACCGGCCATGTCTTCTTTGTCCTTCGTGCTCCTGAATGGGGGGAGGCAGGGAGGAGAAAAAAATACTAACTATACAGGAAGAAAGAGGAGTCGCCATCACACTACCCCCTGATGTCCAGCTACTCTTCTAATGTCTGTAACACAAAATATAAACAGAAGCAGGTGAACCAAAAACTCCTGGCTCTAACTTCTTTTCTCTGTTCAGATCAGTGTGACTCGTCTCTGCTTCATGCTTCAGGGTAACTGACTAAACAAACGCTCATTTCATTAAATAATAACCCACGAGCGATTAACCCTCTCAAGTGTGAATGTATTGAACAGAAACACAAAACACAAACTGCAAACCAAAGCCAAGCAGTGAATCATTAAACTGTTGCGTTAGTCATTTCAGCTGCGTGACAACAACGTGTGACTACGGCTACAGACTCAACAGACGCTGACATGGACCGTTTTAACGCTACAATGTGGATGTGTTGACCGCTGCATTGAGCACTGCATTGTTTTGTATGTGACGCAGGTTTCTGCCAACTACAGAGTGTACACTAATGCTACTGCTCTGTGTTTGTGCGTTTAGTCTCTTCAATATCTAACCAGCGAGTCAGGTGTTTGTTTTGCACTATTTTAAATCTGAGGGGAGTGAACACACATACACACACACACACACACACACACAAATGTCAGTTTAGGTTAAAAACAATGGTCCCAGTCATTTCTGTGCTCAGATTTAGAGCTTGGTATGATTTACAAATCCTGAAGCCACTTTGTCCTCCTGAGTTTTGGCGCAGATACAACCAGTTATACGCAGGGACCTGTTCCAAGACGCAGGTTTACTGTGGTTTTCACTTTTACTGTTTTTATATCACTCAGAATTAGACTCAAAAACAAAAGATTACCCTACGTGTTAATATATTTTATATCCAAGGAGTATCTGTGATTGATGGCTGATGGATTAGCCAAAACAAACTGATAAGGTTAGTCAGTTTAGATGTCAGTCGTGTGTCTCTGACATATTTTTAGGAGATTAGGTGAAGTCAAATTGATGTTAACATGGACCTGATCTTTCTAGTTTTAAAATTAGTTAATTTTTCAAATGTATCTTGGTTAAAGTCTGAAAGTTTAACTTCTTTGAAATAAGAAAAATAATGTAAACTTTGCATATGTGGACTGTTTTGAATGCAGGCTAAACTACTATTCATTGTGAGATGTATTTTTCAAGAACTTCTGGGAAAAAATACAATAGCTTGGGTGGTTATCTGTAAAATGTAAGTAATATGTTGTATATAGAAACATACATACATTTGTCTGGACTTTGCCTAGATAAAGGGCACATACTGTATATATGAAAGATTTCAAACGCCTAAATAATGGTCTAAAATACAAATTTGTATTTAATACTTGTGTTATATGCATTTGTGTTAATGTACGGATCTAGTCAAGAACACAATGTTAAAAATAACTAAAATGATTTAGCCTTTTGCCGTTAACATTGGAATGAATTGTTTTTCATGCTGCATTAAAATCACAACACACAAGGAATTGGTGTAGTTCATGTCAGTGTTGTCCAGTAGAGAGCAGCAAAGACCTGCCAACACTAAATGCAAAGCAGTGTCATTAGTTTGCATGCAGAGGTGAAGAGGTGCAGGTGTGTTTTTTTGTTTTTGAGATGGAGAAGCACCTTCCATGCTACACCCAATCGGTATTAGACCTTAAAGGTAATCAGGCAATATCTGATCAAAGATAAAGGCAACAGGATTAAGAATCTCACCAAGCAATGACAAGTAGAACTGCAGTGCCTGTGAGTTTTAGATCCTCACTGCTAACAATACAAATCAATAGGGTTCTTCCAATAATCAAACCCTGTTCAGGTTTGGTCCAATTTGGGATCAGTGAAGCATCGCTCAGTGCTGAACACTGATTGCTGTTCCAAATCAAAGCACGAGAAAAAAAAAAAGAAGTGAAAGCAGCTCACGTCATTCTGACCACACGCAGACTGGGACAGTAAAGACATGCTGACACACCAGCCAGGTGTTAAGGCTTTAGAGAGGCAGAGCACAGCAGGCACACAGCACCCAGTCAGTGGACCTGAGGGAAGACTGCAGGACCTCAGAGTTACAGGCTGACTCTTGGTTATTAGATGCAGCAGATTGAAGCCCGACATGGCTGCTGGACAGAGGTGCTCCACCCACCACTAGAAACAAACACCCCTCAGAAGGGATACACCAAGGACTGGGCTGGATGAAGGGGAGTAGATAGAGGGAGAGATATGACAACACATGACAACACTGCTTTGTAAGTGAACCGCATTAGAGACAAGATGAGGAGTAATTGGTCGTCGGGATCTGTTTGGAAAGGTTCTGGTTAACAGGCGCGTGGGACATGGACACACACCTAGAAGAACAAAACATACACAGCATACAGAAGTGGAGCCGATGATGTATGAAAACAAACAATGTCATGAAATAGTCAGAAATCATCATTTAAAACTGAAAGAAAACGTTCAGGGAGGAAACCAGGAAACATCATCAAATACTTGAATGTTGAACCCTGCTTCATCAATTTACCATTTGTTTACACAATAGAATGGAATTACAGTATCTAACATCATATTTCCCAGACTAGTTTTTTTCTAATGGTAAAAAATAATCAACTACAATTCAAAGAAAAATAGAAAAGAACCAAAAACAACGGATATTACTAAATATTAATAATAATTATTAATAGGATTAAAGATGTGGAAATTGTGCCAGTTGTGCAACTTACACTTTTTTTTTTTAATGTATGCATGTGATTCTTCTTCAACACAGGGGGGAAGGAAAAATACATTTAAAGAATTACACTCTGCACCTGATTTATCATTTCACACTAACTGACACAACTGCAAATTAAAATAATAATAATCAGGGGGGGGAAACAAGTGTTAAATGTGCAGCAGCTCAGCAGACAAACACACACAAAAGAGACTGTAGAGAGCAACAGAGATATTATACGGTTAATTGACCAAAGCTCACCACTCACACCACAACACAGGACAAAAGAGCAGTTTTTCTGGCTCCCACAGTTAGCTCATGACTTTACTAATTGACAGAAGCTCCAGTGTGATCATGTGATTAAGGCACCGGGTAATCAGGTTAGGTAATTTAGGTTTATGCACAATTCTTTTCTTTTTTCCCCCTAACAGTTTAAAGAAATTTGTTGATAAATCCTTTAATTCTATGGACATAAATCTTAGCAAAAGTAACTGACCCTGAACCAGTACTCCAGACTCAGCAGCAGAAAACTTTCATTTCTTGATCCTGTCACTTTTCAGATGTGTGCAGTGTGCATCAAGTCTTATTGAGCAGCACAATATGCTAATTGCAATGAACTGCAGCAGAACTCATTTACAGCTAAAGGGGAAAATTGTGGTGACAACATTCATGGCCCTAACAGCAATTTTGACAGATCTAAAACAATGGTGAAAGATCATATCAGTCTAATTATTGTTGATACAATTAACTATCACTGTATATTAGAGCACAATGACTTCTAGTTTCTTCTGCCTGGCCTGAAGCACACACCCAGTGCACTATTCCTCCCACATCAAACTCTAGGTGGTAGCACTCTCCAGGCATCTGCCCAAAACAGTCCATTAGCCTGTCTGAGAGTGAAACATGATTCATCGTGATTCATCAAAAAGCACAGAGTCAAGCAGCAGGGAGTCTGCTGTTGTGCACAGTGATCTGAGGTTTGGACATGGACACAGTGACAAACCTCACTAACAGTGATTCTGCCTAGAGGCAATTTTAAACTTTGTAGTGATTGTTGCCACAGAATACAGTGGCTAGTGACACATTAAAGGTCCCATATTGTATAAAGGTACATTTCCAGGTTTTCATGTCTTGATTATAAATCAGGTCTAGATTCTGTATCAATACTGTGAAAGTATCAAAGCCTCAGTCCACAGAGAAATCCAGAAACTGAGTTAATAAATCCAGCCGACAAAGCTTCTGTAACTTTGTGATGTCACAACAAAGCAGTAACTACTCTCAGCCACGCCCCAAGCCCTTTCCACCCAGACCTAACATCTAACCTTGCAGGATTTGGTCTCTCTGCAGTGTTTACCTGCAATCTGCTCAATATCTATTGCATCACTCAGAAAACAGCTAGTCAGAAGTGATGCCCAGAGCCTCCTCTTTTCTGATTGGCTGGCTGGCTAGACCTCAAGAGAGAAGCCTGTGAGAGGAGATTGTTTTTGGTTCTTAAAACCACAAATACATCTTCTTATGGATCAAGACAAAAAAACAGTACAAGTGTTGGAAATGTTGATCGATATAGCTTCTACAAAGCTAATGCTATGCAATAGATGGGCATCACAGTAGATGGATTAAAACATTGTTTTAACACTGTTCTTTTAATGTGCACTAATCACAGCTAGACATGTGAACGCTAAAGCTAACAGGTTACTCTACCTAGAAGAGCGACGCGCGGCGCAGGACGGCAGACAGAGCTGCTCACAGCAAGACGCACAGCCACGAAGACGCCACGTCTGAGGAGGACATCCATGAGACTAACAGTCAGACTGAAGAGAGAGAGACAGAGAAGGCGAGAGAGAGAAAAGCAGAGAGAGAGAGAAAGCTGCCCATTTCTGTAGATAAATATTTAATTACCTTGTTAAACATAACCTCTCTATATAGTTAATCTCTATAGATGAACACAGTAAAAGGCACCTGAGAGAATTTTCCCATAATAGAAACTCATATTCAAAGCCAGACAGAGAGAGTGCAAGAGGAAACTCTCACTCTGAGCTGCTCTGTGATAAAAAGCTCTGGCCTTATATGGCAGTGATTCCAGCAGTGTTTTGGGCAGTGTGTGAATTTCATCCTGCAGGAAAACAATTTTCTACCACAGTATAAACGGAGGCTCCACAAAGTATTCAGGCCCTTTCACTACGATACACTTAACTGGGCTGTAGATTTCATTTCAAATAGATAAAAATGTCATTTTTGCACATCAGTACTTTTGTTAAAGACATTTAGACATTCAATACAATTGGAAACTAATAATAGCGCATCTACAAATCAAAAAGCAGTCACATAGCTGAGCTAGCCTCAAAATGGGGAGACACCAAAGTCTGACTGATCAGAGTCTTTGTGTAGCTAGCAGGCAGCTAATGCTGCTTTGTTGGTTTGCTGTTTGTGCAATGTCTGTGCGAGAGGAAATAACTGGTCTGTGGTCTGCAATATTAAATACAGTCCCACTGTGAGCTGGTTTAAATGCCCAGCCGGCCTCTCATGTGGGCCGACTACTGCCCAGTTATGACAAATACCACAGAAAACAACAGGCAATGGTCAGCCACAGACACCGTGAGTTTTATGTGTCTC
Source organism: Trachurus trachurus (assembly GCF_905171665.1). NCBI lineage: Eukaryota > Metazoa > Chordata > Actinopteri > Carangiformes > Carangidae > Trachurus > Trachurus trachurus. Next base: position 20,629,113 of record NC_139912.1, on the reverse strand, counting down.
ATTCACAAACCTACTCTTGATTTCTCCATAAAAACTGTGATAATGCCCCAAACCCACTCAAAACTTCTTCTTCTTTTTTTAAAACTCGATTTAATTCTGATAAGCATTTGAAGTTACAGTGCTGTTGTTTTCTGTGTGGTTTTCCTTTTGCATTTTCCACCTCACATAACATTTCCAAAAGCTTTTCAATTATTTAAAACCATTCTGTGTTTTTACCCTCTCTCTATTTTAGTTAGGGATTAGCCTACTTAATAAGCAAGCAGTAAAGATTTAACATTATAACAAGCCTCAATAATCTGAATAATGAATGTTATTGACATCTATGGTAAGGGAAGATGCTCACCACCAATATTTGAACTCTGTGGCACTCTGTGGCAGCCAAACAAGGCCATAGGTACAAAAATAAATAAATAAATAAATAAATAAGCTATCGATTACAGTGCTAAATTACAGGTGTGTCAAACACTTTGTTTCACCTGAACCATATGCACCTTAAACAAAGACTTGGAAAGCTATATCCCTCTGCAGAGACAGGGATAATTACTATTATGTGCATAATTCAAGAAGCAGCTCATTTACACAATGCTTTTAGTGCTGAGCTGAGCTGCAGTGACAGACATCACCACTAGATGTCAGCTCATGTAGAAATACCTCACAATGAGCTTCACCATTACGTTGCAACTTCACGCGAATAATAATTAATAGTTACTTCTCGATGTGACGCAGCATTAATTACACTGTAAACCATGAAACATTGCGAGTTTCACTTACTGAACTCTCGCGTTAGTTTAGTTTAATAAACTTAAACCCCACTCCACCAGCCAGTGCGTTGTTGTGTGTTGTTATCATCTCAGACCTCAGACAGGGAGCTCCAAACAGTCCTGTCCTGGGTCAGCTGACGATGCTCAGCGTAGAGAAATGTCCAAACAACCGTACATTGTACAACATTGCGTTATGTAACGTGGTGGCACAGTCCGCCATGTCTAATATGAGCTTTCCACGGCACGAGCCTAAAAATAACAATAAGTGAGTCTTTGTGTTGCGTCGCTGTTTCTACTTATGAAGTTTATGTAGTTATTCCAAATGTCGTTTAGTTGAATGTTTTGACATGTTATATCCCTCCTAAACTACAGTATACTCTTTAGACATACCCCCGTCATCACTGTAACTGCCCCCGTGTCACCGTTAAAAGCTAACTGTGCCCTTCAACTACACAAACACAAACACACAAGACGGAGACATACCGGAGGGGAGCAGCAGCAGCAGCAGCACGACGCCGACGGTGAGGTGCAGGGTTCCCGGTGGTAATATGGCGGTGTCACGTCGACTCATGAGCTTCACCTGGAGCACAGACACACGGTAAAGGTAGCAGGCAGCAGCACACGGAGCTAAGTAACACAACAACAACGGTCTGGTCTGCACCGCCGAGAGCAACAGGCTGCAGCCCAGTGTGTGTCTGTGTCTGTGCGCGGCTAGAATGACAGGGGGACCTGCTGCTGTCCTGTCCCGCACATCTCCAAATATGGCCAGGACCCCACTCAGCTTCCGTTTTGCTCATACATAGACGCCTCGTCACATCGTAATGCAATAGAATTCAACCAATCAGCTAAAGTCGTCGTTTCATTGAAGTTGTAAACATTGACTTTCTTCAAACCGAGCATGGATGAGAAGGCAGGAAACAGCTCAGACTGATGAAGGTGACTAAATTATATTTAGGAGAACACAGAGCAGGTGTACATGGTCATAGTGCACTCAGATACTCTTTTTTTTATTGAGAGTTAATAGATTTTTTTTTTAAACTGTAGTAAACAGAATTATAAGCAATATGATTAAGCAGTTTTAACAGTTGACACAATTTGGTCTGTGATAATCAACCACCATGAGTACTACAGTGTAATGATTTGACTTACATTGTGCAGGTTGCTGAAAGCTTAAATGTTTTTAAAAGTGTAAAAACTGGATTTGTTTTATGTTTGGAATTATGTAACTGAGGGAGGTATTGCGAGCTTTAACACCAATTGAATATTTAAGGATTAAAATGTAAAAAACTGAAACAGTCTCAACATAAAAACTAAACAAGCCTATCTATTTTTTTGTATGTGTGCAAATGATAGTAAACCACAACAAACAAAATGTAAAAACTCCTAATAAATCTTTAATTTGAGCTGTTTGTACAATTGACAAATTACATTAAAACATCTATTTATTTTTTAAATGTCTAGTATATTACACCTCCCCCCTCTGGCTAGCAGGTTAGGGATACTGGTCAATCCAAACATACAATGCAATGGAAATAAAGCTGCATATAATGGTACATACTACACTTATATCAATGTACAGTGTTTACATAAAATACATCAGGAGGAAAAGGATGCATCCATGAGGATGGATTCAAAAGGTGGAGCACAAGCCCGGAGAGGTGCCGTCACATCTAAACCAACATTTACATTCAGCCTCATGTACAGTCAGTGTGAGGTGAGACGCTGCAGGTGCACCGTTCTGCTGGAGTACAAAAATAGATTACAGTGATGCACTAACAACTGGCTTATTTCTTAAAGTGTTCACTTTATTTTTGTTGTTTTACACATCCTGACAAATTGTTTGGAAGTGGATGTAAGGTTTGATTCTCCATGAAATAAAGTTATGACACATATGTAACAGGTACTGTATAGTGACATTAAAATAGTACATCACCATGGCTGTTTTTTTTTATTTAAAAAAAAAAAAGAAATAAATATTGAGAAGCATTTGGTTTAATATCAAAGGAAACTGCTACAAAATACCAAATCTGAAGATGTAAAACTCTAACAAAACTACATCTATGGCAGGCCTTACTCACCCTTTGAACTGTTTCTATCTCTTAAATCCAGTATTGTCCAGTAATGCAGTGCCAGTCTTAAAAAAGCACAAATTTAAGGCACTGTTGGGTTTGTCCGCCGCCTACTGTGGCAGATTGTTGAACATTTGAAATGTGCATCATTTGTACAATTTCACACTGCAAATACTGAATCCAACTTTCAATTCACTGCATTAAAAAAAAAAATGTAATTACGTTGTCTAGCATCTCCTGGATTCTTAGCTTTTTTTTTTTGTTTGTTCGATTTAGGGGGATGCTGTAAAAACACACAAGCAAATCAGGAATCCCTAAGTTCAGTAAAGTCTCCTTACAGCAGGGAGGGGAGGGGAGTGTTTAGAATTGAGTATTACAAACTGTCAACATTCTCACAGTACTCCTTATGACAAAAAAGAAAAGAAAAAGTGTAGTAGCGTCATTACGAGAGGCTGATATGATCAAAGACCAGCGGGGGGACTGAGCCGGACCCCCGTCATGACAGGAAACATCTGTGGGATGAGCGCAGACTGTAACCTGGACATGAGCCGTCCTGACCCCGCCGTCTTCCTCTGGTCTGTTGCTCATGTACACAAAGAGATTGACAATAAAAAATACACACCAGCCGTTCAGAACAGGCGTGGAAATCCAATTCAGGTTGGGAAAGGAGAAGAGGAGGGGGGGGAGGGGTTGCACCACAACTTGAAAGAGGTAAATAATAAATATAATAAGTGATAATAATAATAATAATAGCTTGGGGGATATATTGGATTATATCTGCAGTAGAAAGTTTCAGATGACCGTTAAAAAAAAAAGAAAAAAAAAAGTACACTCCCTGATTTTGTTATATCGCTCGAAAAAAAGTTGCGAACATGGGAGCACTGCTGGACGCCGTAACAAAACCCAAGGACAAAGGGAAAGAAAAGCCCATACACGGAATACATGGAGCCGCCGACGACACACACACACACACAAACACACACGCATACACACATACACACACACACACACACACAGCAGCTGAATCGGCGTTTCTGTGCCGTCGCCTGAACTGTCCCGTGTGCGTCTGTGCTATCGCCGGCCTCCCGGGGAGTGTTTGCCTCTGGATACAGATGTGATACTCTGCTGTGGTAAGTGAGCAGCAAGAAAATAATCATAATAAAAAAATAAAAGTGAGCTTATGCTTTGCTTTTTAATACAGGAGATGTAATAAAGCTTGTGCCACCATTCACATGTATTTACAGGACGCCCTCTGCAAATCTGTCCATGCCTTCCTCGCTCGACTAAATAATAATAATAATAATAATAATAATAATAATAATAATCAGAATAATAATAATAATAATAACAAGGAGTACATCGAACATCTTCAGGAAAAATCAACATCCACACTGTGTTGTATTGAAAGCTTACATAGAGGCATACTCTGAAATAGAGGCATACGTTGAAACATGCAGCCGTTTTCATACAGTGCCCAAATGAACTGGTGGGTCAGTTAGTTACACTGTGGGAGGAGGAGGAGGAGGGAGGGTCGGAGTATCTGCACACATCTTAAATATTCCAGAAGAGCTTCGCTTCCTTGTTAAATCCATGACATTTCTAATACAAAGATTATAGAAAACAAACACTGCAACGCTGAACAGCTTTTCTTGCAAAGATCCTGTGTTGAGAAAAAAAAAATAACAACGAAAAAAACAAAAAAAAAAAAAAAAAAAGCTCTCCCATGGCACAGACTTAAGTCTTCCCCGTTATAAAGCAGTGAAGGAGCAGCAGCAGACCGGTGCTGTGATGCTGGGAGGGCACAGAAGAGAGAACTCTAAATCTAATGCTCTTTGACGGCGGTCTCATGAGAAGCCTGAAGAGTTGGCCGAGCCGTGCTGCTGGGGGCCGCCGGCCGTAGTGTCCGCCGCCGTGCTGGGGTGGAGGCTGGAGGCCTTCAGGGGCGTGTTGCAGCCGTGGGCCTGGGGGAAGCGCTGGTGGTATCGGTCCAGACGCAGATACTTGACTGTCACCAGCTTACCTGTGAAAAGGAAGAGCAGAGGGAGGAGATGTCAGTCAACAGCTAGATGCAGAAAGAGGGAGGAGAGAAGTCTCTGAAATAATCTTATTTTTCTCTATTTATCATTAGTTCAAGAAATTAAAAGGTCTGAGCTACAAGTTTAATTCCTCCTGGCCAGTAGGTGTTGCACTCACACTCGCTCCAAGCTAGTAGCTAAAGCTAAGCTAACGCTAATCGTATTTAACGAGCAGCAGCTCCGGTGTTGACAGTGGACTGGAAACACATCTGAATCACTTCACACTAACTCACCTGCACTGGAAACGTTACAGTACCGACTGACCGTTAGTTAGCATTAGCATTAGCATTAGCACAATGCCATTTCTCCACAGAGCTATCAGGATCTGGCTCCCCCTGAGCTCCTCCTCACATGACATCAACGTACTAATGCTGTTGTCGCTGAGATCATTTCATGCCAACGTTGCCAACGTAACCAGATGTAAATATTTATATATTTTGGACCCGTCAAAATTTATAAGACAATCATTTATATACTATAAAAAAAAATTCAGTAAAATTAATACGTATTCTGCACCCCTCTAGACGTTCTGTGGATGTATTATTTTTGAAAAATTAAATCGTTTTGATGAAAAAGTTGTAACCTTTGTTTGATTGGAGAAAGATGGTCATTTTTAAAAATCTAAAAACAATCTATGGCAACCCAGATGATTAACTAACTACTAATGTTAGAAACCAAACATCAATATAATTTAATGCGTATGATCATTTAGCTTAAATAGCTCCAAGTAGAAATCTTTCATGTGGTCCAACACACAGCAGCTATATGTGCTATATATTATATAAAAAACATGAAAAGAGGAAGACACTGACTGAAACAAACCCCCACAATGCACTATGTCTTTCAAACAGCAGTGACACACTGCACCACTGACATCAGACCACAGTGCCAGTCTATTTGCTATTCAAACAGCGTTGGTGCTGGACAGGAAATGACACTGCGCTGGCCTGAAATCAGCAAAGACACTGGCTTTGCATTTTGCACCACTTTGCATCAGGTGTATACAGCCCTGCATGTCTGATTGAGATAAATGGTTGTTGCAGAAATAAACGCATTTGATGCTTCCTCTGTTTTCTGCAACACACACTCTGTCTCCACTCACTGTAGCTGCTAAAATTGATGTTTCCACTTGTCTATGTGAGGTTCGTAACCCAGGTGTTTCCTTATTATTATTATGTACAGTCATTTATCATGCTGCACCTTCTCTGAGGTTCTCTGGTCACCCCTCACAATATACATAATAATTCACCACATAATCGATTGTATTGACTATTATCCAATCAGGATCAGTTCTAGTGTTGCTGTCAGTGTGATCAGGGTGAAACAGCATGTTAAAGCTCCTCCACCCAAATGTTTCCACCACTGAACCAGGAGCTATGTCCTCACGTCCTGTCACTATCCAGAACAATGGAGCTGTAAAAACAACTTTTCCACTTCTCAACCTTTTTCCCCCCAAAACTTTATTCAAGTTCCTCTGTTTTTTGTTTTTTTTCGCATGCACCAAAGCCTTCACCATCATCCCAATTAGTATGATGCATATTACCCTCCTCTTTGACAGCACTGCCTGCATGCCACCATGTTGGAATCAACTATTCAATTCAGACCGTATGAATGAACGGAACGATATTTGTCGAGCCAAAAACCGAAAAATCTATTTGTGGCGGATGTAATGAATGTGTGGGAAACACTGCTTGTTTATCTGGAACTAACCAACTCACTCAGTATTCCTCCACACAGTGCGGAGGAATACTGAGTGAGTTGGTTAGTTCCAGATAAACAGGAGGTTATGGTTAGATCGTTAGGGGGGCGAGTCCAATTAATTTGACATATCTGAGCTTTTTTTTTTTAAGAGTACGCAACAGTTATTTTTCCTGGGAATTAGTTACTTTTATAATGTAGTGATTCAGTTACTAACTTGGGGAAAGTAACCAATAAACATAACTAATTACTTTTTAAAAGTAACGTGCCCAACTCTGGTGATCAGTCTTGGATGAATAAATGGAACTGGACTTCCTCTGTGATTTTAAGTGTTATAAAGTGTGAAGTTTACCGTCAAACCAGGAGCCGTGAAGTGCCTTGAAGGCTTTCCCTGAGTGCTCTGCAGAGAGACACTTGACATAGACGCAGCCCTGTGGAGAGAGCAGGAAGCACAGAGTTACATCCTGACGGTCGAGCAGCCGCGGGGCTGGATGCGATGTGACGGTTGGTTCGTGTCTCGGCGGGAGCGTACCTCTCGTGAGTTCTTGTCGACAGTGATGTGGACGATGCCGTCATTGTCGCTGCACTTCTCCAGGATGGCCTGTTGGATGGCCACGTCCCAGTTCTCCCCGACCTCCCTGGAAAAAGACAACACGCGTGAGGAGACGTTACGGGCAGGAAGTCAAACAGAGGGAGAAGACTAGAGAGATTGACGGCTCATTCAATGTACGGCAGAGACAGATACTCACATGACTGGGTCGAACATGTTTCTGATCTTCAGACATGGAGTCAGGCTGTTGGGAGGAGAGTTCCTCCGGTCCAGAGGGAAAGCTGAGGGGGGGGAGAGAGAGAGTCCGGTGAGCAGGTGTTCATGGGGATCAGGCAGGTGATCATAGAGAAAGTGAACAAACTGACATGTTAACCAGAGCCTGTGAAATACTAAGTACAAGAAGCTAAGCTGGCAGCATGCATGTTGTCTTGGACTTTACCAACATGGACCACTGGAAATGTTCAGTTTTACAGCCAATCCAACCTGGTTAGATATAGGCCCATCACAATTATTACATAATCACCTGATTCCAATCAGGCTGCTAAAATCTTTTCCGTTCATCTGTATAAAAACAGGTGGATGAAACTAACAGAAATGTCAGATTGCATCACTATTTCCACTATACTACCACTATTTCTTTTTTTCTGCTACGGTTTAATGACACGAGTGGAGCGTCACAAACAGGAGCTTCATTTCTAATATTCAACAACAGCATTTCCAGAGCATCTATTGACATCATCATCATGAATTTAGCTGCAGTTTTTATTTATATGTTCAAATATTTAATGCCTCTTCTTCTTCATAAGGTTATTATGTAAGGGATAATGTATAGTTCGGAGGTTGTTATGGAGAAATAAACCCCGACAGGTTGTATGGAACAAATCATTTATCTCTAACATCACTATTAGTCCGACGCTGTTTAATGACGGTAAAAATTAAACACAAGGTAAATATCCTGCATAGTTTCTCTTTTCTGTGCTGCGCTGATCAGAGCGGCGTCCCTAGCAAGGGTCTGTTATACATGACGACGGTCCGTTATACAGAAATAACAGACCGCAGAACGCAGCGCTGGACCAATCAGAGAGCAGCATTCAATAGAGCCGTGTAATAAATAAGGGTATTATCAAACTATGTTTAGGCTTATACTATTTTGTGGCATAAGATAAAAAAGTCAATTACATTGTTAATCGCAATTATTTGTACAGTAATTAATCGTCATCTTAAAGTAATAGTTTAACATGTTGGCAAATTGGCCCATTGCCATTATCCCTATAGTTTTAGGAGAAGGTTTGTTACCTTTAATTGTCGGTGCAAACTATTTTTAGAACAGTGAAGCAGAGCCGTGAGCTGCTCAGAGCTACGCTACGGAGGCTAATGGAATTTCTTGGTTTCCCTCATCAAACTCATCAAATTTCGTAAATGATGCAAAGCCTGCGGAGCTAGTTCAGCCCATCCTGATCAGCTGATCAGTCACATGCTCTCCTCCTCCAAATAGGGTGGGCTACTTAAACCCCCAAGCTTACCTGCTCAACCCTGTCTATGCTGCTGGGGCTTCTATTTTCTGCTCTGCTGCTGCTGATGCCGCCCATGAGGTTTTGCAATCCCACCTCCTCCCCAGCATCCACCTGTGGGCTTTGTCTCTATGATCCCCTGGGGGGTCTGCTTCATTCCCTGTAATGTCTGGCAAACCAGATCATTCAGGGAACGAATAACTGAGTCAGAGCCTGATGCCAAACCTACTGCAGCCATGCTCAAGGATGCCTATGCTGTGCTTCAGCTTGCAATGCTAACGTTCTGTTATTATCTCAGAGTGTGGTGAATGTGCAGGTCACAACTTGTCCACCAGATAATTTTGGAGTTGTTGGGTTGTGTATTTGATGAGTTTGATGAGGAAAACCAAGGAATCCCATAGCCTCCGTAGCGTAGCTCTGAGCAGCTCACGGCTCTGCTCCGCCGTTCTAAAAACAGCTTGCATCGACAATTAAAGGTAACAACCCTACTTCTAAAACTATAGGGATTATGACAATGGGCCAATTTGCCAAAATGCTGAACTACCCCTTTAACTTTCATGCTAGTGATAACCCTGGTTAGTTAGCTTCTTAGTGGCTGCACCTGACTGTGACAGTCCTCTGTGCCTCTGTCTGTCTCTGTCAACACTCACTGTCTATTACAACAACGAAGTGACAACAAGACGGTGATTTTATCTCCAGCCTCCCTCTCCCTTCACCCTTTTCTTTCCATTTCTGTCTCAACACTGATATTTATCTCATGTTACTGTTGACATTTACTGACAGAAAATCTGGAGTGGCAGCGACAGTGCATCTGTCAGCTCTGTGTATCTGTTTACCCGTGTTATCTAGATACTTTACAGTTTGAGTGAGCAAACGCTGAGAGGATGTTACCTTTCCCCTGCCAGACTCTCAAGGGCATCGAGGTCTTGTCGCAACTGAGCGAGGGCTGGATCCACCTCCAGACCAGGAAGTCCGCTCCGCCCAGCCTCTGGCTCTCTGTTCGGATCCTGGACTCGTTGGCCGAGAGGAACTTCACGGCTCGCTCCCAAACCTTCTTCATCTTCTTCCTGTAAAAGATCAGCACGTGTGTCACATCCTCCCCACCTGATACATCAGCTACACAGTTGATAGACAGTCCTCAGATCACTATGCTGGCTTCCTGTGACGCAAAGGATAGACTGTTGGTCTACAAAGCACTAAATGGTCTTGGACCAAAATATATTAGAGATTTATTAAATCCATATGAAGCATCCAGACCCATCAGATCACCTGGGACCGGTCTACTGTGTGTTCCCAGAACCAGAACCGAACAAAGTGAAGCAGCATTCAGTGTGCCTGTACCATTCACCTCTATTGTGATCACTGAGCAGCTCGCGTCTCTGCCCGGCTGATCTCAAAACAACATGCACCGATAGTTAAAGGTAATAAACCTACACCTATGACTATAGGGATTATGGCAATAGGCAAATTTGCCAAAATGTTGAACTATCCCTTTAATCATGATATTTGCTATTGTTTACCGTCTTATTTCCTTTCAAATGTATTTTTCTGTGCTGCGTATTTTGAATTCCCTGGTGTATGAAATGTGCTATACAAATAAATGTGCCTTTGCCATGTGGCTTGATAGAGAATCTGAATGAAGGATCCAATTAAATGTGTTGTTGATGAGGAAAAACTACATTAATCTTCAGCAAGGACATTTTAACTCTCATTCTTTGCAACTGCTTTCAGAATATCCCCACATTTCAATTATCATGCCATATATGACCATGAACAATATTGGAGCATACATATTACTGTATTTCATATATCAAGTTATCAGCCCAAGCCTATAAGACAAGCGTGTGGATATCAGGCTTTTTCCTTGAAGGGGGTGTGGGTTGTTGGTACTGACCGGTCCTGAGGCTGGACCAGGGAGTCTCTGACGTGGGGGATGGGCAGGTAGGGCTGCACGTCCTCGTTCTCTTGGCAAGCCTCGCTGTGGTTCTTCATCACGTCTGGACGACAGAAGGTGGTTAGAAGAAAGGATTCGAGAATGAGGAGCAAATACAGTGTTCAGAGAAGAAGCTTTGCTGCGAGATGTTCTTCCGTGTTTACATCATACATCCAATAGTTTACAATGACGAACCAACATCTCGCATCTACTACAACAAGGCTAAAAACAGAGATCAAATAATTTTTTTCCTAACAGCTTTTTCATGTGGCGGCTTCAGGACACTTGGGTCAGTACAGACGAGAAGTATGGAGGTATGTGGATGTTTCATAGTGTGTGTTTTGGACGATTCAAAAGTTAACTCTATCCGCCACCATTATATTGAAATCCATGGCCAGTCGGACCCCCCCTGGAACTCCAAAAGCGTTCTGATAACTCTGAAAGTTCTCCAAACCCTTCCTTGGCATGACGGTGAGTAGAAAATTGGTGAATTATCGATTTTGGGTGAAGTATCCCTTTAACCCTCAAATACAGGACGTGACTCTATTTCAACGGACGGGCAGAAAACTCCAGTGGCAACACAGACTGAACACACAGACGGGCACTACCTAAGTCACGTGATAAAATTAATTGCGCGTTACTGTTCCGGGATTACTCGCATGCGTTAATGCGTTAACTTTGACAGCCCTACTTGTTATAAAGAACTGTTGTTCTGCAACATATGTATTAGTTCTGAGCACAAAGATTGTTCGACATCGATGATGTTCGACACATCAGCCTGTTTCTAAAGTGTGTGTGGTGTCTTCTTACCGATGATCCTCTCCACCATGTCGTACATCTGCCTGGTCTCCTCCTCCTCTCTCCTCCAGCGATACTTGACGTACCAGACCACGCCCCACACGCAGCCCACCACTGCACACACACACAGAATTGACAGGTTAAACAAACACTGCTGCTGTAGTTTGCTGGTAGGATGCTTGGAAACGCGTTCTCACCGAGCGCGATGAGGAAGACTCTGCTGATGACGGTGAGGAAGGCTCGGCGGAAGCGGCACGTGAAGGGCATCTTGGGGTGTGTGGACTCCAGCCGGGAGATCTCGGACACGTCGGTCACGGGATCGTCGGCTGCCTGCCCGGTCAGCCTAAACACACACACGAACACACACACAGAGTGGAGTGAGTACAGACGACACAGTGAGGAGGCTGTGCAGAGATCAGGGTGAATCCTCAGATCTCCTCTCACCTTATGCCGACGTCGTGGCCCGCCCGGATGACCCACTCCAGAGAGGTGAGGATGAAGTCTTCAAACTCCGCATTCTGGGCCTGAACAGAACACAAGGGTACTGATGAGAGAGGGACGAGCCGGAACAAACCAGTTCACATTCCACAGGAGGCTGCTATTTGAATACTGCTCATCAGTGATCGTCCGTCCTCTCCGGGTTTCCTTTTTCTTCTGACACCACAAACATACAGCTACGTCTCCATAAAGTAGAACAAGATGGAGGTCGGCAGTCTTCTCCGTGATAGTGGAGCTAATCAGCTGATTAGAGTGTGACATCATTAGGTTACAGTAATGAACTTATTCTAATATACTGAAGATACTGTATTTTGGGTCCATTCACGTACTGTTCCACCTGCTTTTTTGACTTGTTATCTGTTAAAAACAAAAGCCAGACTCGCATGCATAACCACCACAGCTTCCAAAATAAAATAGGTGCAAAAGCCTCATCCGGGCCGTAAGCCCATACTTCCTCTTTAATGTGTACACTACGCCCATGTCTATATGTTGTTTTATGTGTGTTTGTCCCAATGTTGCTCTTTCCTCGTGGTGGAATGAAGAGGTTCTGTGAAAGAGAATTTCCCTGAAAGGGGCAATAGAGTCTAAAGTCTAGTCTGGGTTTTCCTTAAATGTAAGCCAGAATCTGTACAATTAAAAGAAATAAAGACATGAAATATTTCAGCCTGTGTGTAACGAATCTGTATAATATATGAGTTTCACTATTTGAATTGAATTTGTGAAATAAATTAACTTTTCCATGATATTCTAAATCATGGAGACACAACTTATCTACCACGTTGTTTTAATGCTGTTGCATTGTTTTATCCCGTCTGAGTACTGTGATCGATATTTTATTTACCTACTGTATTATATCTTATCTTATCTGTATTTTATTTATTGTATTGTTTTTATTTTATGTAGTGTACTGTTAGCTGTATTTTACTTATTTATTAGGGACTGCGGATGCAAATTAGTGGCTCTGTTATAATCCGGCATATTTACAACAGTAATCTTTTATACTATTGTTCATCAATATGCATTGCCCCTATCCAAATTAAGTATTATTATTATTTTCTTATGGAGAAAGTAAATATAGGACGTTAAAAAGAGCTGCTTCAAACAATAAAACACACTGATGCTCCTCAGCATCACTCTCACATCCTCCACTCAGACCATTCTCAAACCATCTGACTAAGAAACAGGTTAGAAAACACTCTACTCCTCCGTAAAGTCCATACGCTTCATAAAAACTCAACAAAGCTCACTGGTTACAGCCTGACAGGCAAAGACACAGAATGTCAAGGCCACTGAGAATGTGTGAAGTGTTACAGTAACAGTAGTGATGCAGACGGCGTTGTGGACGACGTACCACTAGATAGGCGTAGGCCTCGTCCATGGACAGACTCCTGTTGGGACTCCTCTGGTCTCCGCAGTCGTGCTGGCCTGCAACCACAGCATCAAACCATCAGTGGTGAAAACAAACTGCATCAACACAATGTGTCATCGCATCCTGTTTATCTGCACTTCAGCACTAACATTTACATGGGAGGCTTCGACGGGGACAAAGTTAATATTTTTAACCACAGTACATTTTAAATATTTGGCTGTTGATGATGTAGCGAGCTCTTTATTAGGAACACCGACCGCACTATTACTGGATGGAGCCGTTTGTCCTCTAAACACCACCACATGATGATCAGATACATTCATATTAATGAGGAGGTTCTTAATTAACATCCCAATGAGTGAGTGTGTGTGTGTGTGTGTGTGTGTGTGTGTGTGTGTGTGTGTGTGTGTGTGTGTGTGTGTGTGTGTGTGTGTGTGTGTGTGTGTGTGTGTGTGTGTGTGTGTGTGTGTGTGTGTGTGTGTGTGTGTGTGTCAAAGTGCTGAATATATTGGAGAGGATGATATGAATGAAGTGGAATACACTCTGGATAAGGAGCTGCTCATTAACATATCATCACCTGTTATTAGTCAGTCACTCAGTCCTAATTACAACATTAAAAGCTGCGTTCAACAGCTCTGCCTCACTGACCAACTCTCCTGTCTGTGTGACACTGTCAACTTTTCTTAACACATTGGTTTTGTCTGTGCATAGAGCAAAATGATAAGCAAATAAAAGTGCATTATTTGCTTATTAAATCATTAAAAACACAGAATAACAGCCTAATTAACACACTTAAATATCATCTATATTGTCCAGTTCCTCTGTATTGATGTAAAATGATGTTTGACCTACCACCAGACCAACAGGTGGAAATGTGTGATGACTCAACAACGTATTTATGCAGAAAAGAATGTTGATCAAACATGATGAGTGTAAATAATCACAGCTACAGTGGGTGGATGTGCAGCAGAGTGTGGATCTACCAGCGATGTGGGCCAGGTGGTCGTGTAGGTTGAGCAGCAGCTTCAGGATCAGGCTCTTCACTGCGTCGTCCTGCAGACACGAGAAACACACACAATGACAGACTGCACGACGACACAATCCAGCTGCACGGTCCTGCACGCACACAACTATTCAACAACAACAAAGTCCTACACGCTGAACTAAAACGCGTTCTGATAGGAGCTGCAGCTGACAGGGTGATGTCCCGTTGTCATCGCTGATGTGACCTGTTGCCGATGACGACCGGTCAGAGTGATGCTCACTGTCTGCTACTGATGAGACGCTGGCTAACACTGGGTTTAGGATGCACTGGTCCGGCTTTTCAGTCCCAATACCGATAGCTGGGCTCAGCGTATCGGCAGATACCAGATACCGATCAATACCACTGTTGAATTAAACTTTATTTTTTACATTTTTATTGAAAACAGTGCTGTACACTGACATATTTTTATTCTTGTACTGACACTTCATTTATTTTTTTACATTTTTGATTGAAAGCCGTGCTGCTCTTGGGATTGCCACTTTTGAACTGTTTGCACTTCACTAGTGCAGAGCCTTTACACTTTATACAAGTTATTTTATTCGTTTTATTGTTTTTCACTATTTGCTGAGTTTGTTGAATTTTTATAAAACTTCACTGAAGGTTTGGACATATAAAGAAAGCGAGAGGTGTAAGCTCTCACTTTTGTTTCTATCTGCTAGAGAGGCTGAGAAATCAATTATTTAGTAGGTGTTGACACTTGTGTTGAATTTCCAGAACAACTTTGTTCGTTTTGGGGGGGTATTATAAAATGGCTCATAGGTTTTACAGGTGTTTTAGGCCTGAATAGGTTGATAAACTGTAAATCTCACCATGTGGAAGAGAGTGAAGGCATCAGGCGTGACTTTCCTAACTTTCCTGTAAAACCTTGTGTCTCTGTGTTTGTCGTCTACCAACATGCTGTGTGTCCTGCTGATACCTGATGTAGCACCTGTCACAAACAGAGCTGAAGTGAATAGATGGGTGTCATGGATCAGCTTCATTATCCAATACCCGATCTGTCTATTTAATCAATATCTGGGCAACTGGGCCGATGTCTGATCGGTGCGTCCCTAATCTGAACTGAAATCACTTTCCACATTTGCGCCCACTCGTTTTCAGTGACATGTGCAGCACTACAGCACATCACAGAATGGATTTGATCAGTCCTGTTTTTGCATTCTAGTTGATATCTAAACAGATTAGAACCAGTGATTTAGTAAAGCCTTAAAATAAATGTGGAACTTATTAATAAAACTCACTTCCAGTTCAGTTGGACTGGTTTTACAGCTTGGCTCTTTGATCCACCTTTGTTTATACAAGGAGGGGAGGGGGGGGTTGGACAAAAACATATAGGACACCTCCCCAGCCAGACAGATATGCATTCGCTTTCCAGTTGACATGCACATCACAACAAACACCCGACGCCTGAGAGGGAGCAGCGTTCCCGGGCCGGACCAGGAGAGCAGGCTAAATTCATTAACAAGCAGCACTTAGACTGTGTTCACTGCTTACATCCATTACGCTTCCAATCTAATTCCGGGTTTAAGTGTACACACTGCATTTCCTGTGCGGTTTAAAAAAAAAAAAAAAAACTTAACTACACAACTTTATCATGCAGACAAGTTAGAAGAGGTGTCAAGGAGAACATATACTTACATTAGAGTCGAAGTCCTCGCCGAACGGGTGGCTCTTAACTGTAACAGAAGAGAAAGCGGATCGGTGAGGTTCGTGGGGGGGCGGGAGGGGGGCAGAGACAAAGGCCTGCTCATCGACACTGCACTTAAAAAAAAAAAAAAGGCGCACGCTGGAATAGTAGAAGGAAAAACTTGGTCTGTTTTACAGTAAGGCCGGCGTGTTTGGAGACGTGAAATCCGAGTGGAGTTCAGACATCACACGTGAGTCAGTGTCTGTACATGAGGCTCGGCCCTTGAGAAAAAAAAAAAAAAAAAAAAACCTCACCACATTCAAGCTTGGCACTTTGAGGGCCTGAATTAATTCAGAGCAGAATGACACACATTATATTCTGGCTGTTTATTCATTGAGCAATTTGGGAGCCATGAAAGTCCAACTTTAAAGCCATTTCTCTTTTTTTCTTTCTTTTTTTTTAAAGGACTGCACAGTCATATGGGAATACAGTGCTGACAGGCCGGGGACAGGATGAATAATACTATCACTGGTTTGACTGTGTCGGGGCAGAGAATTAGAAATCAAAGCACGAATACACTCATTTTAACTAAGTCCACGTTTCTGTGGATAAAAACATTTAACGCCTTATGACTTGGTTTGTTTCAAATAGAAGAAACTGAATTCCTTTGAGTCTGAGTCCGCTCCCAAATATGCCGCTGATCAAGGAAACCATTGTCAGAAATATGCATCTTATACCTGCATGCTCATCGAGATGCATCATCGTAGGGCGTGCACCTTGCCTTGCCATTCAGCAGAACATCAAAGTTGTAAAAAAAAAACATTTTCCAACACTTATTTAAAAGTTTTAACACTAACTTTGATTTTAATTGTGCAAATGTTAAAATGATTGAGTATTTTAACTCCTCTCCCCACTGTCTTGTTGATCCTGGTTTGCAAATATCCGTCATCTACCCGGACTTCTTGGGAAGTTGATGATGGTGACTTTAGCGGGGAGTTTGAGCGGAGACGGATGCATCAGAAAGCCACGCTGTCTGGAATCTGTTTGGGTCGGGAGCTGAACTCAGATCTGCAGCAACAACGCTTCTCAAGAGAGGGATGGATTCATGTTCCTGCATTTAAAGAGCAAATCTAGTGGGTGCACCTGAAGGAGGGAAGAGACTGAAAACAGCACTGTGGACGCTCATCTGAGCTCCTGAACTGTGACTTTGTTGACAACACAATGGATGCACTCTGGTTAGTTTAAAGGGATAGTTCAACGTTTTGGCAAATTGCCATAATCCTTATAGTTCTAGGAGTAGGTTCGTTACCTTTAATTATCGGTGCAAGCTATTTTTAGAACAGCGGAGCAGAACCGCAAGCTGCTCAGAGCTATGCTATGGAGGCTAATGGAATTTCTTGGTTTCTCTCATCAAACTAATCAAATACACAATCCAACAACTCCAAAACGCTCTCGTGAACAAGTTGTGACCTGCACATTCACCACAGTATGAGATAATAACGGAACGTTATGAGACAGAGTTGTAAATTCATGCAAAACAGCTAATGTGTGTTCCCATCTGGGACAGTTTTTCAGCAAGCAGCCTCTGCATTTACCTCGAAAACAATTCTGTCTCGTAACGTTCCATTATTAT
The DNA here is from genome assembly GCF_905171665.1 of Trachurus trachurus. Lineage (NCBI taxonomy): Eukaryota > Metazoa > Chordata > Actinopteri > Carangiformes > Carangidae > Trachurus > Trachurus trachurus. Next base: position 20,611,549 of record NC_139912.1, on the reverse strand, counting down.
CTCATAGCGTGGTGAATGTGCAGGTCACAACTTGTTCACGAGAGCGTTTTGGAGTTGTTGGATTGTGTATTTGATGACTTTGATGAGGGAAACCACCAAGAAATTGCATTAGCCTCCGTAGCGTAGCTCTGAGCAGCTCACGGCTCTGCTCCGCCATTCAACAAATAGCTTGCACCAACAATTAAAGGTAACAATCCTACTCCTAAAATGTTGAACTATCCCTTTAAGTAATATATGGGATCGTCTGTTGTTGTTTAATAGGCATGATGATCACAGATTTGCCAATTTTCCTCTTTTTTCCCCCCAAAAAATAAAGATGTTTCCAGTCATGCTCCTGATGCTTTCTAAACAACTGCAGTGTGAAGCTGAAGCTAAAAAATCCCACAACCACTGCACGTGGGAACAGAAGCTCTACTCCAATCTATGGGTTTAAATCGCCAATGCACGTTTAGTCCACGGGATAAACATTAGTAAAGCTGAACTTGCACATCTCATCAGGTACTTACTGACTGAATCCACCTCTGAGGACCCAGAGCCCCTCATCCTCAGGTACATGAGGCCTAGCAGCAGGAAGAAGAGGCAGGCTGCCGTGAGCAGGAACATGGACAGGTAGTGAGCGCTGAAGCTGCCCGAGGAGGCCACCTCTTCCCTTTTGAATTGCTGGAGCAGCTCATCCTCCGGGACGGACAGCTTCTGCTTCAGCGCCGTCTGGCTGTACGAGTGGTTGGGAGCGGTGTGGTTGGAGTGGTTGCCCCTGTACGGCTGGGACAGGCTGCTGTAGTTGGAGAAGCGCGGTCTCAGCCCGATGCTGTACCTATTCAAGCTGCTGCCGCCGCCGCCGCTGCTTCTGAACGAGCCGTCCTCGCTGTCGACGTGGTTGTTTTTACCGGCCTCTCTTCCATGGTTCTCGGCGAGGGAGACGTAGATGGACTTCCTGGGAAAGTTGTGGCTCCGCAAACCTCCTCCCGACGGGTCCGAGTCCCTTCTCCTTAGCTCGTCTTCCTCCCCCTCCTCCCTCCGTCTTCCCACCATGTTTAGACTCCCGGGCGAGTTCAGCTCCCTGCTAGCCGCCCCTCCCGTCTGAGACCCTCGGCCGACTCCGTGGGAAGGGATCGCCGCCTTCGGGTGGCTCCGTCTGGACTCCAACCGATCCCGCTGTCGGTCCACGGCGCCGCCGAGGCCCCCGACCTCCTCCTCGTCCGAGTCTGAGTAATCCCCGGCTAACTTGCTGCTAGTGATCGAGTGAGACGCCCCACAGCCATTTACAGAGCGAGAGTTCTTCTCCGTTTCCCCCTCATAATCGTCCTCTTCTCCCGATTCGTCGTAATCCCTCCCTTTCGCCTCAGGGCTGGATCTGGCACGAACTCCCCAGCCCAGCGAGACACCTCTCTGTCCGTCCGGACCCGGGGAAGAAGTGCTGCTGTTCAGCGGACTCCCGGCGCCATACTGGCTCTTGGTAGCCACGGTCGGCGTTGTAACGGGCCTTATCTTCGGTTGGTGTTGAAACCCGGGGCTTCGGTCCGCCCTACCGCTGTGATTGAGGCCCTTTCTTTTCAGTGGAGTTTCGGCGTCAGACTCGTCGGAGCTGAAGCCGAGGACGGAGGACTTCCGGCCCGGTCTCCTGTTAGAGCTCAGGTGCGTGACGTCATGGCTGGCTGGCCTGGGTCCCGCCGTGTTGCCGCCGCCAGTGCTGCTGCTGTTGATGGCCCCGCTGCTACGGGTTTTCCCGGACCTGGAGCCCCGCTGCTGTTGCTCTTCCCGAAGCTTCTTCAGTTTCTTCAGATATACCGGCCGGGTGTTTTCGGTAACCGGGCCTGGGCTGATACCGAAGCGCTTTAATTCGGAGAAAAGCTCCTCATCCGTTAACTGCATTGACGCCATCTTAGACAAAACTCTAGGAGAAGGTTGTGTGACGGAAATGACGTCGAGGTGAAGTGGCAGTGGACCAACTGGGCTGCGTTCAAAACCACCGGCCAACTGTTAAAAAACGGTAATAATTATCAAATTCGTAACTGTTGTAGCGCTTAAAAATGTTATAATTAAAACTACCGTTATTCAGTATAAAATGATCTATTATAAAATATAAAATAAATAATTTAAAAGAATAAAATACTCCAATCTTTCTGAAATTTAGTAGCAAAACGTGGCCTTTTCCATACAAATGTGTCGTTTTCTACTGTATAATAATAATAATAATAATAATAATAATAATAATAATAATAATAATAATAATAATAATAATAATAGCATACTTAATTTTAACTAACTCAAACGTTTCATAATCATCAATAAATGTGATTTTTTTTTTTTTGTAAAGCGAAATCTGACACAATAAAACTTTCTTCTTTTTTTTTTATCATGGTTGATGTACAACAGTCGGCTGGAGAAAACTGAGGGACTGGTTTGCTAATAAAACAAACCATGTAATTGAGTTGGAAGCCAAGCAGAGGCTATTTTTTTATGAAGAAAACAAAGGAAATTCCAGTGAGAAAAATTTGGCGACTGCTCAATGTACTAAGCTCATATTTCTTATATAAATTTGCCCTGTAATATATCAAATCTATTAATTTATCATCACCACATTTGAAAAATTATAGTTAAGTCTGAAAGGGATAAGAACAAATCATGTGTGCATACAATTCATCTGGTGTAGGAGTTAGGAATTAAATGATTTCAAAGTGATTTTATCTAACCCAATTAATGATGATATTAATATAATTTTTGTATTTATTAGTAGTAGTGTTTCTCATTTTTTCTGTTTGTACTCAGTTTTTATAAAAGCTCTCACCCAGAAGATAGGATGATCATCAGAAACACCCAAAACAGTGAATTCATACACAATGGTATGCATATCAAACTGAAATAGTTGTAGTTTGAAAATGAAAAGCCAAAACATTTACTCTGATACCTGTAATTATTCAGGATAGAATCACTTCATTTATTTTCACAACTACATTTACACCATAAAATTACAGTATGTACAATGACAGCTATTAATGGCCCCACGCATGCGCTTAAACTTCATCAAAATAATCAGACTGTGCGTCGTCCTCTTGCCGTTGTACAACATGAACAGATATGGAACATCAGAGGGCTGCAGCAGTAGGCTACAGTCCAATATAAACAACTATTTTTTTGATTACACCAAAAACATTCAACAATAAATTCAATCTGAGAATGGATTAGAATGACAGTTCTGAAAACTCTCTGAAAAATAACTTAGAAAATTGGAAAGTGTTTCTAAAACAAGGCAAGCAGCCATGGCACCAGCTGGTGGTGCCAGCAGGCTCTTTATCATATTAGGTTCTGCAGGGTTAAGACTGATCTGTCTTGAAACATGATGATAATATTCCGGTTTCAAAACAAACTTCTCCACTGATACAGATGTTTCAATACAAAAGCACAATCAGTTTGGGTTGAATAAAAAGAAGCAGCCACCTGGAAATAGTTCACCAATGACATAGGTTTGTTAGAATTATACTGATGAAGACTCCTCTCTAAACCTTTATTTTTTGATGAACCACAGGATCAGGACAGGAAAACAGGTTAATCACAGCACAGGCGTATGAGTGGGTTTTTCAGTGAGGCTGGGTAGGAATAGGATTGGCAGCTTTTCAGTGCTTCTTCATGGAGTCGAGGATACGCAGGATGTGCAGGAAGAGATTGACGATGTCCAGGTAGAGGTTGATGGAGGCCAGGATGTGCTCCTCGGGGGAGAGCTGTTTCATCAGCAGGTGGGTGTCGTAGATGATGAAGCCGCAGAAGACCAGAGCCCCGGCCCCGGCCAGAACCAGCTCTGTGCTGTCACTTTCGAAGAAGAACTGCAGAAGAGAACAGAGAGTCAGCACGAGGCGAGTTGAGGCTGAAGCCTTCTTTTTTACTAGTGTGTGGATGGTGAGAGTAAAGTCGAGGGACTTTGTCTGCAACGTGGATTATCAGTGGATAATCCTGTTCCACCACCTCCACTCGAAAAGTTATCAAAATCTACGTTATTATGAGCGCCGACCAACCTAATTTCACTAACCTCAATATGTTTGTTCAATTAATTCTGTTAGACTGGCAATGAATCAACACTACAGGCTTAGAACACCAGTCAGTTTTCTGTGTGGATTTGTGGAACAACGCAATTAGCAGTGTATGTCGAGTCAGAAAGACAAAACAGATCAAATGTAATAGAAATAGAATAGTGTATGTGTGTGAATGTGTATCTCTGTGTGTGCATGTGGGGGTGGGAGGGTCGAGTTTTCTTGGTTTTCTTTGTTGTTTTTAGCCTCTGTGAGGCACTTTGTGTTACTTAACGTATGGAAAGTGCCATATAAATAAAGGTTGATTTGATTCAATTTGGATGCAGTTGACCACACACAGAAAATGAAGTCATGTCAGATGAGTGGGTAGACTTTAGACCGCTACATTAACTCAAACACCAAATGAACCTGAGGAGCAGCTCAGCTCAGTGTGGCTACACATAATACAAACCTCACTGAGCAAAATAACAGGTCACCGTCTCCTTAGATTTGAATGCAACATAAATGGTGAATGTACATTCATTCTAGTATTTCATAAACATAATGAAAATATCGCCATGAGTCATATTTTGCTGTTTTTGGCCTCTAGAGGCTTCAATGCCTAGAACAAGGAAGAATGAATAAAGTCTCAGTACTGGAATATGTCATGCTGTGCTGTGTTTATAATATTAGACCTCATTTAAAGGGGAACTATGTAAGTCCGGTCTCTTTTCCTTTGTGTTGCTAACCCTCCTCCTGGCCATGTGCATTTGTTTTCACAGAAACCGGTGAAAAAACAATCAATAGAGCGGTACATAACGTTATTTATCATATACAATGTTACGATGTGTATATTTGTGTAGTCTTATCTGTCATAAACTAGAGATTACGGGTTACGGGGTGTATTTGTGTCACGGTATCGCAGAGATGAGAGCTGGGACACCGGGTCATATGTCATTTATTTAACCATCACAATTACTACTACCTACTTTAATTAAGGTAAAAATGTTGCATAGTTTTGGCAGAAATCTTGCATAGTTCCTCTTTAATAATTGATAATAAGTCTTAAAAGTTTGTGTCTATCTATGATATCATGTAATTAAGCTGTTAAATAGCTACTTTAATTATGGTTCTGTTTTTGTGCACATTTTATTATTGAACATACACTTTTTCATCTGTCTCTTTTTCCTTTCACTCCCACCATCTTTCCATCCTTTTTTCATTCATAGGAAATAGCTCCACACTCACCCTCATGCAGCCCGCAATGATGAGGATCCACAGGCAGGCGAACAGGCTGAAAGAGTCAGAAAAGGGCAGACACTGTAAGTCTGATGGTGGCTCCCTCTAGAGGAGGGACACAGCAACTGACAAAAACCACCATACAGTCAGACTCACTCACCCTACTCCCATTTTGCTGAAGTCTCTCTTTGACTGGAAGGTGTAGGCCGTCAGTCCGGCGAACACGGCGCAGGTGAGGAACAAGGCTTGCAGCACGGTGGCGTATTCATAGAAGGACACTGTGGAGAGAGAGGAGCGCCGGGGTCAGGGTGCTCTGTCTACCGGTTCACAGTGTGTGAGCTGACAGACTCCTTCAAAAGATTTACTCACCAGCTGTGGCCACAGAAACGGCTTCCAGTAGAGTCTGCACACAACACACAATTACAGTTACACACTACAGCTAGGAGGCATTATTATGTCATCACAAAATGAAACAGGTAAATATAGAAATAAAAGAGAGCAGTAAATATATACTGAACTCCAAATAGATGTTGCATTCATCTGCTGCTGGATAAGCCTAAATGTTACAGTTCATTAAAACTCAACAGAATGGAAATAAAAAATACTTACAAATGCAAGCAGCAGGTAGAGGTTGACTGGGTGTCTGTGCCTGAACACGGCCAAGGCCAGCAGGAGGACCAGGGAGCCCAGAGCAGAACCCAAGACCACAGCAGGACTGAGGGGGAAACACAAAACACAGGTTAATCACAGAAGAAACACACAACTGACAAATTCAAAAAGTTATAAAAACACACATAACCTACTGTATCCTAAACCCCTTGTATTTATTTTTGTTTAAATGATTTCTTTTAATTGTTTTATTATTAATTGTATTCTCCTCTCATTCCTTCTTTCATCTAATATCTGTTATATGTTTGTTTTTGATATGTGATATACACTACCACAATAATTAATTTTCAGTTTGAACTATCAAAGGTGTGAATGTATGTTAAAATGTAAAATAATTCTGATTATGTTTAAGTATGTCATCGTTCATGTAATGTTGTATGTTTAAATAAATGGGGAAAACAACACATACAAACGAGCTGTGGAGAAATGATGGATCCAATCCGACTATTATGAGCAGTGGCAAATTGGCAGTTAAAGCAGATATCAGTGGAATGTTTTTGTTAATATAAGTCCTAAATAGTCCTATTTTCCGTCAGCAATCACTTACATGAAGTATTTCAGCCTAAACACGAGTCTCTCCGTCACTCTGCTCTGCTGTAACCCGAGGAGAAAATTTTCCTTGTGGGATACAAGTGTTATCCAATGAGGAGAGAGAACGGCATGAAGGGCTGTGTGTGCAGCCAAGGGATGCGCGTGAATGTGGTGACGTAGCACGAGGACCAATTGATGCCTGACAAGGGCGGGGGCTGCTAACTCATGGTGCGTTCAAAGAAACTCGTACTTTGTGTTTTTCCTTCCTGTGAAGTCATACCAGTTCGATCTGGTACGAGTTCACGGGTCGGAAGTTACGAGTGGCCGTTATAGGGAACTTTCACAGACAACAGGATGGTAAAAACACGAGCTACGGGTTACCTGGAACGCTACCAAGTCGTAGTTGTGACTTGAAGCTGTAACTTACGGTTTCAAAAGCCTGCCTTGAACGCAGCATTAGCCGAAACGGCCGTGAAGCTGATATCTGCTTTAATATTATTAGTAATTGGAGGAATGCTGTACAGTTGCAAGAAAAATGGTGTATGAGCTGGTGTTATGCAGTAACTGGTCATCATGATATGTGATCCTCATCTAAACCTCAGTGTTCCTATAGCACACAAACCTTTATACTCTTCAGTGTCTTTATTGGTATGAATTATTTAAAGGTAAGTGAAACCTTTGATTAAATCACTGGTCAAACCTGTTGGGATGTTTTCACAGTCATCTTTTTATTTCACACACAGAGCTGCATGTTGTGTCTACCAATCAACCTTTCGTTTTATTGTTGTCCCAATATGAAGTTACCACCACAATTTTTTTTTTAACTTTCTTGCCACTGTGTAGTTGTTATGTTCTGAATTAAATGATTGTTTATTTAGGCTCACAAGGTAGACACCTATGGCCCGACATAGGCTTTTGATGTTCAGTGGGCCAAGAAACTGTGACAGCGTTGACTTGACATAAGGCAAAATTCCCATCTCTGTTTGACGAACCATCCTCACCTTGCATGGACAAACTCCTTGATGGTCTGAGAGAACATGAAGAGTGCAGTGGTGGCTGTGGTCAGGATGATCTGCACGCTGAGAAGGCTGTAGACCTTCTTCAGGAAGTCTGATGAGCAAAAGATGCAAAGAGTTGACAGTGGCTCACAGGGATATGTAGACTTAATTTGAACCATATGTTTACAGAGGATCCCAGCATAGATAGATAGATAGATAGATAGATAGATAGATAGATAGATAGATAGATAGATAGATAGATAGATCCCAAGCTGTGAAATTACAGCAGTCTGCTGTACTAATGTTACAATTATTTGACTTTCAGTTATTATTATTTTTTACTTGTGTTTAGTGTAAACTAGCACTTATTTACATTCCCTTGAACGTGTGCAGGTAAAAAAAATTGAAGCTAACAACGTCAGGTAGGTAAAGCTTCACAAGCTGCGTAATTAACTTAACATAAACAATGATGACAAATGATACAACAATATAGGCTATAAATGTTGACAACGTTGCTAACGGGTTGAAGTGAAGTTTCTACATAGCTACGTGCTGTTTAACTAACACTTGGTTGTATTTTAACGTTAATAAATGATTAACGTCGGTCTGACTCTGTAATAACAACAGTGCAATGGCAGTCGCAGTTAGCTGACGTTAGCATCGAGCTAACGTTGAGGAGGCGACACAACGCCACGACCCCAAACACTGCGTTTACTTACCCATCCGTATCTGGATGCTGGCGGTGGCCACGTTGGTGCCATAGTTAAAATCGTCTTCAATAGAAGAACGGGGGTATTTTTCTGTAGTCGTCATCTTGTTGCTCTGTCGTTTCCTCCGATGGATTTCGAAAGAGTCTGAGGACTGAGGAGAACACGGAAGCTGCTGCTGCACCCCTGGTCGACGTAAGGTGACGTCGGTCACGTGACGCAGCTTTTTTCCCCTCTCCAGCCTGTAGGCCGAAATGTTATATTATATAATACTGAAATATATTCATATATACAAAGAAACAAACCACACACCGACAGTAAAATAAAATAAAGGACAAAGAAAAAACAATGAAGAAAAGCTTAAGTTTATATACAATGCAGCATATAATTGTATATTAACACTTTTAACACTTTTTTTTTAACATCAAAGTGCTGCTATATTCAAAATTCATTAATACAGTACGGGTAACAGTGCAGCGAATTGAAAATGCAAAAAAAAAAAAAAAAAAACAATCTGACAACATGCAACATCTCCTCATGCTTGCTTTTGTAATGCTCCACACGGTGGCGCTCTTGAATAGCTCATAATGCCAAACAGACATCTGACCGACTCCATTCCCAAATTGTTACCCTTTGACTCTGAACCGCTCTGAACCTGCTCTGAACTAAATCATCTGTTACTAAACATTCAAAAGACTGATAAACCTTTTATAAAACTTAGGAAATTTCCTATCTACTGGATGGTCATGTTAACATTCATGTTCCACTGTGCCATTTTCCTTGCTTTAAAAAAATAAAAATAAAAAAATACATATTTTGGCATTTTTATTTTATATTCATTTTTGTATTTCTTGCTGTCTATAATTACTGCATTTCATTTGAATTAGAATCATTGCAACATTGTACTACTTCACCCTCAGCACCTGACAAGCACAAGCAAATGTTACAAGTAAGGAAAGAAAATATTTTCCTTTTACTGCATTGCATTTATACTGCAGCGACTCTTCAGATCTATAATCAAAATCTAAATTAAATGTTCAGTTTGTAAAATATAATGAATTGTTACACTTTCTACGGATCTACACCAAGTTGCTCAAATCTGCTTGACATTGAAGATCTCTCCTGGTCATTTAGTATTGTAGCTACTTAGTTGAGATTCTCATTAAATACAAGCCAAACCATAGCAGAGGAAAAACACACTAGCTTTTGGGAAGACATTCAACAAAACAGTAAAGCAACTAGTAATACACAACCATAAAGTGATAAGCTACATAATGTAAAAGTAGAACACACATTTGCCTGCCATCTATACAAAAGATCTGTGTGTGTTGGTTGTCACCTGTCAGGCAGTGCATTCCAGCAGTGTGGTGACTGAGCTGCAGGTTTGGCTGCCAGGCTTTTACAGAGGCAGGCTGGTTACTATCTCTGGAGTTCATGCCAGTTTGTTGCAACTGACAGAGAGAATTAATGGACTATGTGTTGTCCTATCTTTGTGTTTGTGACTGCTGGACTGTAAACTGAATTGCCCTACTTGGGATAAATAAAGTTGTTTGAACTTTGAACTTGGGCAGCTGTGGAGGTTGGTCAGAGCTGTTCACCAAATATTCCCAGGCATTCATCTTCATGTCACTGGCTGGAAAATGAGCTTGATTCTCCATACTTATCGATGACATTGATTTGTTTTCTTTTTATATGAAGCCGTTTTGATTTATTCAACTATCCTTCTCAGAGGGTGTTATCAGTACTGAAGCTCTCAGGGGGTTAAAATCTGGGCTCGTCCGGGATTTGAACCCGGGACCTCTCGCACCCTAAGCGAGAATCATACCCCTAGACCAACGAGCCACACGTTTCATCCAGTTGTGCTCCCATTTTGTTTCCATAAAGGTGTTTCTGCCATACAGCCGTAAACTTCCAGGGTTTCTTACTGTAAATGCCGTTAGTCTGTCCCGGTCCCGGACATGGCGGTGGCCTCGGGGCTGCCTGTGTTTCTCTACAGTCGATAGGTTTCGTTCATCCATGTTTTGCCCCGCCCCTCTCTGCCTCTGATTGGCTCAAATCTTCCTAAACTGGCTTAATCTGTGCGTCCTTTGTTTCTCCCAGAGCGACCTCACAACTTCAAACATACAGTCAACTATTATTGTTTTGTTTGTTTATCAAGAAAGTGTCGTTACTGTCCCGTCCCCGGCCATAAACAACCAGCCCAGACGCCACACCGTCAGTGGAGGACAGGTCACCGCCTCAACCACCTGTCTCAACCTGGTGAGGTCGGTGTCAGGTGAGGCTTCTCATGTCCCGCGCTTTTTACAGTCTATGGCGGTATGTGACATAGAAAAACTCCTCTCTGAGAGTAGGCTGTGATGCTTTACAAAAAAACAAGCCTCTTGGTTTGTGTTTTACCAGACTTTACTGTGTTTCTAAATCGTCTTTGTTTTTACTAACTTTAGAATCATGGACATGGAAAATGGCGATGGCGCAAAATAAATAGTTATTTTAAATAACCTTTATTGAACAATTGTAGGCTACAATCAATCATTGACACGTTGTAAAAAAAAAAATAAAAAAAAAGTGTATCCATGGTGTGTGGGGGGGTGGGGGCATTAACAAAACTGTATGAAGACATTTTTGGTAATAGTCGTAGGTAGCCTACAACTGATTTCTGATTACTGTACCTACTAATTTCTTATCATAGCAGGATCTAGTCAAGTAAACAGGATAGGCTACATTAATATGAAACATAGCCTCACAACAATTGAATCATTTTAAAATATTATTAATATTGTTCACTTTTGGTTCAAGCTTCCTGAACTAAAACTAGGGACCATCTTTGAATAATATTACATTGGATAAAATTCATGTGTAAGGTTGTAAATGTTTTGTTTTTTAAGGCCGGAGGAAAAACAGACAGAGCAGACGTATCAAAGTTATGACTCAATGGCACATGACCAATAAGCGCCACCTCTAAGAAACCACAGAGGAGAAAGAAAAACAGTCTGATTCCGTGGTGTAACGTAATATGATTTTTCAGGCATAATTGCACATGAAGAAATCTGCTGCTAAGAGTTTTGTCTTCTTTTTGTTTTATAAGTCGTCACAATAAGATAAAAAGCAAACAAAGTTAAATTTCAGTTTCTGTTTGGCTTTCTCTCTCTCTCTCTTTCTCTCAGTTGGTCTGTTTCAAACCAAAACACACACAGTTTAGGACACATGTAATCTGAGACTTGACAAATCAGTATCAAATGAGCATTCTGCTTTAAGTGAGCCTCCTCCTCACTTCCAGACATGATTGTCACTGACGGTCACTGCTGGTGCTGTCTCAGTCGAATGTTTGCAGGGGAAATCCAAAATCATAAAGATAAATTAGATTAACTCTAATAAAACCACCTTCGTGTTGTCTCCACCAGGTCAGTGACATCAGAGGTTAACTGAGGTTTTGTGAGACGATATACACAACACAAGGCAACATCTGTAAAATCTGTTCACAAAAATGCTTATTGTCTGCTTCACGCAAAATAGAAACAGTATGAAACATGTCTGTCTTGTTTTTAATTTGGTGGAATTCCCCTCATCAAACAGGATTTAGTTTCTTTTTCTGGTATAATCAATCTGCGACAGCAGCTCAGTCCACTGGCACGATTCTGCCTGGTCAACATTGTTTAGAGGAAACCAGTATCCGCCCAAACTTCAGACGTATATATCGTATATGATCAGTGAAACAAATCCCTACATGATCAGCACATAGCCTATATGTTTTGTTAGGAAGGAGCAGCTGTTAATCATTTTCATACAAATAATTCACTTAATGATGTAAAATGAACAGAGACAGGCTCTCCATAGTCTAACAAACATATGCAAAATAAGCATACAAGATAAAAGTGCAAATAATGTGTTAACATAGGCTACTTCTGGGTGTCAGTACAGTAGCACCACAACATGGCGGTTCTGCCTGTAAACAAATGACATAAGGAGCACCACGGGCAAGATGGTACTTGAAAAGACTTTAAAAAAAAATAAAAAATAAAAACGTTTCATTGAATTTACAACATAATGAGTGGAAAAGACATGAGGATGAAGGGAGGGAACAATAATAAGGAAGATGAGAAGAAATAAGGGACTAAAGAGCTGAGAGAGGAAGGAAAAAAACAATACAAAAAGCAGAGGGGCTGAGAATGACCCTGACAGTCCTGCAAACATCAGGATTTAACCTGATCCCTCCTGCTGTAGGTGTGTTGTTGTTAGATTGACTAATTCTTGGCATCACCACACACAGAATAAGCTGTTTCTCTGCCGTTTTTAACACTTTGGTGAATGTGGGTCGCCCGGTAGTTTCCTAAACCGTCCCTCCTCCATGAGGAACCAAACCTCTTTTGCCATATTTTACCTAGTGACAGTATGATGAAAATTACTGATTGGCTGATGCGGTGAAGTGGGTGGACCTAGATGACTCCACAAAGCTGCCTCCCTCCACACTTTCACTTTATTCCAGCACTTTGAAAGAGGTGAATGCACGTCTCCTCGAACTACTGAAGCAAGAGAGAAGGCCACGATGAACTACGTTCTGTGTATCGCGGTCGTAGTAGCAGTTTTCTGCTCAGTGGACTCCAAAACCAGTAAGTATTGTTTTTAATCTACCTGTCATGAATTTTATCTTGTTTTTGGACTGAAGAATTGCAGACACTATATTTAAGGTGAAGCTGCCTTTGTTATGGCGACCCAGGCGACATCACAAATAGGTTAGGATTTTGTAAACTAAGGCAGTAATCTGTGAAATAAAACTAAAGGCTTATAGAAGAGACATTGTGAGAGTCACATGCTAAAGAGAAACGGTATAAAACGTCTTTTTTTAAGGCGGTGGGATTCCCCTCAACAGTCTGATTTAGTTTCGATTTCCAGTAACTTCATCTCTGCTGTGATAGCACCCTCCTCTGGCTTCAGGGAGGTAAACCTGCATCTGAGTGTTTACAGGAAACGGCATCTGCCCAAACTACAGAGGGCCAGTGTCTGAATTCTCAGTGAAATAAGTCCTTGTGGATTAAAAACAAAAACACATTGTGTTTGAGGTTCTGGAACATTTCGACTATCGTCCGTTGGATTCTCACCTTGTGATTAGTTTCATTTTTATTTTCTAATTTTATCTCACAAGTAAGTGCGCAGTAAAAAAAATCCCCCATCGGTTTTCTTTTGTGGTGACCTTGATGGACACATTGTTTTCATACTCACTAAACCAGTATTATTATATATCAGTATAATAACTGCTATTTATCAATTGAATATTTTATGTGCACCCAATGTTGTTATAATTATATTATGAGTCTTTTCATCCAGGAAGTCGTGTCTGGTTAAAAAAAAAAGGAATGTCGTTTGACGTAATTCCCATGTTGCCTTCAGGTCCACCCAAGGTTCAGGTGTACAGCCGTAACCCAGGGGAGTACGGAAAGGATAACACCCTCATCTGCCACGTGAGCAACTTCCACCCCCCTGACATCTCCATCCAGCTCCTTCAAGATGGAGTGGAGATCCCCAATGCCGTGCAGACAGACCTGGCCTTCAAGCAGGACTGGCACTTCCATCTGACCAAGAGCGCCGGCTTCACGCCCAATGACGGCCAGAAGTACAGCTGCAGGGTCACCCATGGGCAGAATAAGAAAGACTACGCCTGGGGTGAGTTGAGATCAGTCAAGAAATTGTACAGAGATTCAAAACTGTATCAGTAGGTGATAACACAGCTATGTAGGCAATTAGATGAGACCGAAGGAAGACATTAACTTTACATAATGATAATAAACTTCAAAACAGTCAGAGGGTGTATGCATTTAGATAGATAGATAGATAGATAGATAGATAGATAGATAGATAGATAGATAGATAGATAGATAGATAGATAGATAGATAGATAGATAGATAAACTTTGTCTGTCACGAGTGACAGAAATTCGTCTTTGACAGGCTCGTATAAAAACGCTAAAAAACAAACAAACATTAAAAACAAAAATGTTGTGCAATCATGCTAAAAAGAGGAGGGGGGGGGGCTGTTAAAAGCAGCAGCACTGATACTTCTATTGTAATCTATTGAGATTGAAAAAAGAAATAGAAACCTCAAAACAGAAAATTGAAGAGGTCACATGTCAAATCATCAGCCTTGATACACTATACAAAAAATATAATGTAAATCAATTGTAAAACAGAATATCAACCAAATTGTATGTATATACCACCTTTCAAACAAATCAAGTGTAATTCAAAGTGTTTCTATTTACTTTTGAATATGTAAATGAAATACACTTGTAGATGAGATAGATTATAAATGTGTTTCTGCTTCTTCATTTTTTTACAGAGTCCAACATGTAAGGCCCCGCAAAGGCTCAGTTTGGTAAGTTAATTTCTCTGTTATACAGCGAAGCTACTCAACCACCCCACACCAGGAATGTCATTTGATTGCCTCAGTAGATGCTGACTTGCTGTTGTTCTTTTTTCTCTTTCCAGATGACAACCACTATTCCAGCCTCAGCAGCATTTGATCTTCACATCTGTAATCAACAGGATCAACAGATTCCCCACAACTTCTCACTTTTCTTTCCATAAAGCCAACTATCAATATCTTGCTGAGGGAGATGTAAATGTTCAGTTTCTACTTTAATATGACAGAATACAAGGGCTGCTGGTCATTTAGTCTTTTCTAATTTAGCAGCGTTTCATACGTACATTGCTTGCACCTTATTTTTCATCCTTTGCCCTTGTCGTTAGACATTGTGTTTATATAAAATTAAAGCAGGGAATGCTGTCGTTATTTGTGTCTAGTACACTTAGATTGATTGAAACTGTTTTCCTACCTAAATTATGCAATTAAATAGGAACTGGTGAAATTAATTATGTGTATGGGCTGTCCTATTTGAAGTAAATAGAAGTGTGTTCAAAAAGTTTGATTTGTTGGTTGACACTTGTAAATTCATTTGTCTAAATAAAGTGTCTTAAAATATACTGATGTTTTAATTTTTTAAACACAAAACTCTACAGGTTATTTATTAAAGGGATTTTGATAAGTATGCAATGATAAGCTTCCAAAGTGTCAAAAACGCTCGAGGGTGTGCTTCAGAGAAGACAGCTTCCAAAATGGCAAACATTTTTAGCTGCTTCGGGCGCTCGTCACGTGACTGACGTCAAAGTTCGATCGCACTGGTCATTGGGGAGCCGAAGGACAAAAAAAAGAAAAAAGGGGGAGCCAAATGAAGTCTCTAAAGTTAACCAAGGCTCAACTTATCGTCTGGTGACGCTTTGGACACATTGGAAGCGCGGTGACGGCAGTTGACGCTTTGGTCGCTGGGCTCTCATTGAAAATAATTTGACTTCCAGCGTTTTGACACTTTGGAAGCTTTCGGTGTGAACGCACAGTTAGTGAAGTAAAAAAGCATGACATCTTACATAACCCACTGCCTGGAACGCTACAAAGTCGTAAGTTGTGACTTGAAGCTGTAATTTACAGTTTCAAAAGCCGGCCTGGAACGCAGCATTAGCCAAAACGACCGGATCGCTTACTTCTGCTTTAATGTAGCCTACCGTGTCAACATTTAAATGAGTGACACAGATTGACCCTTCCAGTTAAGACTTTACCAATTTGACCTGTGCTTCACTGGGTGGTCTTACACTCATCCCTTCACTGCCTGTCACACATGTTCTGAGGAAAATGAATGTGAAAATACTATTCCAGTTAATTTTAAAATACTTTGAATTCAACTTTATTGATTAAAAACACATGGGATGTTGGCTGACAGCCAGAGGACTGTGGCTGAATCTACTGTCTTTGGGCAGAATTGGTAAAGATTCAGAGTAGCATCTGACAGCCTATCATGGACCAAATCATGGCCGAGGACTAGAGGATTACTGTGCCAGAAGAAAACAAGCATGTTATCAGGGGTGAGCTTGATATTCACATACATATTGTGTGGCTGTCCCCTAATAATATTCCCAATTAAAGGATATGAATGTCTCTGTTTGTCAATTAAGTATTCCTGAAGTTCAGATGTCTAGCTCCAATTTCACACAGTAGCTACATGACAGACTTTTATTTTGGTAGACCAGCATTAGGCCAGGTCTATGGCCGGGTGCTTACTTATATACTTGCTTACTTATAGGACATTCAGCTTAAGTGTGTTCGCTACAGCAGTAGCCTAATATGCTCCAGGTCATAAGATGGCTTCAAGGTACAAACTAAATTGTTTTACAAAACGCAACCAACAAAAGAAAACACATTAGGCTATATCATACAAAACAACAAAACAGAAAGTACTAGATAGGCTATCACAAAACAGAAAATTTAACAGCACAATAATTATATAATAGAAACAACAAAACGTATCTAAATATTTCTATCTCTTGTTACTTCTACTTTTAAATTACAGCGTATAGGGACCAAAATATTGCTGTTGACAATTAAGACACAAACACGATGGAGTGGGCCCTCAAAACTTGCAGTCAGGATTACAGTAAATACAACTGCGCAACAGGAACATGTCGGAGTTATTTCTACCTAGCAACAGCTGCCCACGATTTTTCTATTGGTGAAGCTGGAGGTGACGTAATGCCTCGGGGGGCGGAGCTTAGCAGCGCAGCCTGCCCTGGCTTCCTGATTCGTCACTTTAAGCTCCGCCCAGTGCTGCTGTCTCGACCAGGAAACTACTGACGACAATAACACCCAGCCAGGGATACTTTCGTTTTTGGCCGCGGTGAACTTTTGACGTCTCGTTTATTCGAGCGAAGACTAAATAACTTTGTCCAGGACATTAACGTCTCAAGGTGACAGGATGAAGACCCTTGTCGTCACCGTTCTCGTCGGTCTGCTTTGCCTCATCGACGCGACTAAAGAAAGTAAGTATTTTACTGTAAATACGTATACGGGTGTATTTAGAAATGGCGTAGTGTCGCGGATAGTCATGAAATGGCAGGTCTCAGCCATAGACTGTGGTCTCAGCCTTTGCTTGGTAATGTTAGCTAACCTTCAGTTTACCGGAAACTATGAAGTTTTAACCCTGGAAATAATCCTCCTAAAACTACAGTGAAACTTAGATTAGTTGTGTTTTAGATCAAGTTAATGTCTTTTGTGAAGCTCAATAAGTTATGTCCCTACGTGACGGGAGAAATCGAAACAATTTGAAACCAATCTAAAACCTTACTGTTGTGTTATAACCACCATGGGTCATACTGAAATAATAGCCTAATTTAGACATTATCTTCAATAGACATTTCATTATAACAAAAAATGAAGCAATATTACATCGATTGGCATTCAAATGGTTGTATTCAATAACAAAATGTTACCTTTTTATTGATAGTTATATAGGCTAATAATTAACAATAGTCTGTATTTGTTATTAAAATATTGTCATCATATCATGTCTGTAAGTTACATGTGTGAAACGTTTTCCATCTCCTCTTTAGTTTCGCCCAAGGTGCAGGTGTACAGCCGTTCACCAGGCCTGTATGGAAAGTCAAATGTGCTGATCTGCCATGTGAGCGACTTCTACCCACCTGAAATCACCATCGACCTGCTCAAAGGTGACAACGTTATCGAGGGAGGCAATCAGACTGACCTGGCCTTCGAGGAGAACTGGAGCTACCACCTGACAAAGCATGTGCCCTTCACCCCAAACAGCGGGGAGCACTATTCCTGCAGAGTCAAACACTTGGGGAAGACACAGCAGTACATATGGGGTATGTGTCTGTCTACATCTGTCTAAATTACACAACCAAATTACTGTGTTCAGTTTCAACTTTTGTAAATCTTATGCACCTCATGTTTTGGACAGTTCCTATGTACAGACATCATGTAATAATTTCTTATTTATAATTTATAATAACTTACATTTGCTAATTTCCTGTGCTGTTCCTTTTATTTTATCACACCATGTTTTGTCATTCTTCTATTTAATTTTTTCACTTTCTTTTAAATTCAGTTGATTATGGAAATAACACATTTGCATATGTTACACAGGACATAACATACATTTCTGTGCTATCCCCTATTGATAATAATACTTTTACAACACAGGTTATGTAGTTCTTCATATAGAAATGAAACAAACACTTTGTGAGGAGCTCACGCTGCTCATGAACACACATTAGGTCACGTCTGCAAACCACAGCTAGTGAGAAGAGGAAAGAGTGTGTGAAGATTTGGTTTCATCTGTCATCTTTATTTTTTTGCCAAACAAAAGAGAAGAAAAGACAAAAGCCTGTTTAGTCTAATCATTTTTAGTTTTTCTAAATTTGAACCACTAATTAAACAGGTCACATGAACTGAGACATTCATTCTGAATGATACGCATTTTCTTTTTCCAGCATACATATAAATACACAACATCTCTTCCTTCAGGAATGCAGATGTGTCAGTGTAGCATTTCTCTGTACTGCTCCAGAATCACACTGTAACCTGTACTGATCGGAGGTGCTAGAAAGTTCAGTCGCTCACTGTGATATTTTTGTTCCTCTCTGCAGAACCAGATATGTAAGTTCTCTGCTCCGCCCTGCTTCAGGTATGTACCATATGTCAGTGTCATCTTTCAGCTCAGTAAACAAACAACTGGTGCAGTAACTGAGTGATTACACACTTTTTAAAAAATATCCTTTCATTATCACAGGTCTGTTCAGGCCCATGACGATGAAGAAATTGGACTGTTTCATCTGAAAACTTTGGTTTGACTCTGAACTTCAACAAATGCGGGAAAATGCAGCACTTGATCCAGCTGTGAGCAAAGCTCCATGGAAGGATGTGCTGTGTCGAGGCCTAAAACAATCAACTACTCACAGTAACAAGCCTTAACATTATTAGATTACATGAATTAGTTCAAAAACTATGTATACTGTCTTTAAAATACAGCTTATAAATCTGTATCCTCCTTCTTTCCCCCTCTTTTATACTCTTGATTTACCTTTACCTGCCTGTTCCTACCAAACACAGCCTCAGAGAGATTGACTAATGTGAAATCAGTTAATTTAACAATCAGAAATTGGCCTTGAGTGTCATTTATTGTGAGAAAATATGTTAAAAGGGAAAAAAAATACAGATTTTTTAATATAATTGTCAGCAAACAGAAACATACATCCAGTAGGAACATAGAAGCCTGGTCATTAATGGATACTGAATTTAAGTAGTGTCAATAACATGATAGTATAATTGAAAATGCAGCACATACATTACACATTTTAACACTGGATGAATAGTTGTGCGACAGTGAACTATATGTGTATGCCAGGCAACTGCTGATATGTAAATATACTGTATCTGAAGTGTATATGTTCTTCTCTCTGTGTTGGTGTGCAACATGCTAGAAACAAACTTGTATATCTCCTAAATAATGTGCACAAACCAAATATTAAATTAGGTTTTAGTTTCCTTATGAAGGATTTGTGTATCTCACAAGGCTTCACGCTGTCATCAGCTGTTGACTTGTGACGTGGTTGTGGCTACCCACAAAAAAAAATAGCACAAACTTGGAAATCTTGGGGGAATTTGATTTACTCATGTTCTGTTAACCTGTTCATTGCTGTGTGCTTTACGCTAAGTTAGAAATGCTGAGCTAAATAAAGAGTTTTTAAATTACGTTGATTT
This sequence comes from Trachurus trachurus, assembly GCF_905171665.1. Classification (NCBI taxonomy): domain Eukaryota; kingdom Metazoa; phylum Chordata; class Actinopteri; order Carangiformes; family Carangidae; genus Trachurus; species Trachurus trachurus. The sequence goes on along the minus strand of NC_139912.1, from coordinate 20,591,803 downwards.
TTTATTTTGATAGACAAGTAAGTTGTTTTATAGAATTACTCAAAACCAGAGCACTTTCTTATGTTGTTTCTGTGGTTGGCTAGTAGGTAGTATGTACCAGTAACACATAAAAGGTATTAAACTCATTAAATGTATGTGATTTGAGATACGTCTGGGTAGCAAACCCATCCTTGGTGAATGCCTTAAGATAATGTTGAGATTTATTTTTGGTATATGGAAATAAAATGCAATTGAGTTGAACCAATTCAAGTGTTTGTGTCTCTTCATATGAAATCTGATGTTGTCACGGGTTGAATCTGAAAATGTCCTTCCTGTTCAGTGCTTTGTGGTCAGAGTCATAACATATTTCACAGCGTCAGTGTGTTGGGAGGGGCCCTGAGCTGCACTTCAGACTTTATAGTGTAGGTGTAGGTCCAAAGTATTTTTATGTCTGATTTAATGTGGACTATTGAAACCGGTGTTGGTAAATCAGTTTAGATGGAAAGTCCCTGACTCAGGTTAATTTTTTTTATACTGATCACAAAGAGCTGCCACGATGTATGGTAGCCCAGTGGTTCAAAACACAGCAACAAAACAGAAACCTAATGTTCCGCAGTTGAGATAAGTTCCTCATAAATGAACAGAACCCAACTCAATTCAGATGATTTAGAAACAAACATAAATACCCTTATACTGGCTGTGAATGATTAACAGCTGTCATTCATGATAACGTATCAAAATGTGTCAGGATTCACTGATAACAGTCGTTGGAGCGCCTTGAAATGCAAAGACGGGTTTATGGTAAACACTTATGAGCATAACAAGGAACGCAACAGAAGCTGTTGGATAATGGTGTGTGTTTAAATACTGATGGGATCATGAGAAAAAGTGAGCTCATGTCAGCTGGCAGAGACAAAAGGGAAACAGGAAGAAATGTATGGAGACATCTTGTGGTAGGAAGGAGAATGGCAGGTGTGAGAGGAAAAACATGGAGGTGAGGGAAGGTGGATGGTCTGACGGCTGAGAGAAGAGACAGGGAACAGCTGATGGGCTATGACTATATACTGGTTCTTACAGTTTTTCTCTGTTGGTTTGGCTCATTTCTTGAAACAGAAATTACATTCTTAAAACTATAAGACCATTTGGCCAAACAGTCTTACAGTTCTGCACAACATTACAGCTCACTAGCAAAAGCGCATATCTCTCCCAAAACTGTTCACACATGCTTCAAAACTAGATTCCTTTACCATGTAAAGTGTCAGTACCATCAAAATGGCAAAGATCTTTCTCAATTGCTTTTGGCTCATTTGCATTCACTTAGTGCTTTTACCAAAAATAAACTGGATGGTTCAGCATAACACCGTGGATGAGCTGCAGAACCTCATATCTCTCCCAAAACAGTTTACTAATGTGTCAAAACCAAACTTCTTTCTCATGTAAGTAGTCAGTGCCCCCAAAATGCATCATCCCTGTGGCATTCTGTGAGCACTGCAAGTCAAAATGCTTAGATGTTTTGTCACTATGGCAGAGACGTATAAAACCGAAGAAAAGGACTTTACAGTAAGAGCAGCCTCCAAAGTTTGACATCACACACACTGCACTCATATTGCCAAGGAAATTGTTACCATTTTTATTCACATATAGCCTACATAAAGTAACTCAAGATTATGTACTGTAAAAACAAAATGTATAGGCCTACAGTTCTCTCTCTGTATGTATGTGTATGTATGTTTATACTGCAAAAGGTACAGGCCCTAGCCAAGCTCTATATATACGCGTTTGGCAGCATTCACAATCATAGACAGCACCAGTCAGGTAGCTAAACAGCTGATTGATTGGTCATCTGAGATGTAGGAACTCCTCCTTCGTTAGTCAAGTTCTAATTTCACCTGACTGTCAATTACTGTCATGAATTTATGAAATGCTGCAAGAAATTCATATGGTTTTCATGGTATTAGCCTACAGTATGTTGACTAATTTTGACAGTTGAACAGACTATTGTGCATATGATGATTTACACAGTGAAATCATGCTGACATGTTTTGGAGAGAGCAACCATTAGACTGAGAATCAACTAATCAGCTTAGATCAGCAAGATCTATTCATTTGGAAAATGTGCTAAATGTATGCTCATTGTGCTAACTCTAGGGTACTTGTACATAACCATTTGCAAAGATGCACTAAGACACTTGAGACATGTACTAAGACATTTGCAATTTGATGAAATCAATGAGAAATGCCATTCTGTTGTGAACATTTGCAAGGTGGTTTGGAGATTTGTCCATGTTATTTTGAGAATGTAATTTCTGTTTCAAGAATTGAGCCAAACCAATAGAGAAAAACTGTAATAACAAACATGTCTATAATGCAGATGTTAACTGAAACTGATGATGGTTAAAACATGTCTGAGAGAAAGGCCGCTGCTTTAACTACTGCTGACAGAAGTGGAGTGCAATATATTGGGATACTGCAGGCTAGGTGATATATTGTGATATTAGTTTTTCTAAAAATCTATTTATAGACAAACTCACAATGTTGTACACACAGACAAATACGGTTTATATTTATACATTCAGAGTCATAACAGTTGTTGCATTTCACAGTTCTTTTAACTTATAACACCTTTTGTCTAGTCTGAACATAAGACTTAAATGCAAGCAGGAGGTTGGGTCTTACATACATTGCATTTGTTACATTTACATTTTGGGAAAAGGTCTCAAATTAACATAATTTTTCAGGTAAGAACATACAAATAGATCCTGTTTTTTCTACTACATCTTTCAGAAGAGGTACTTTCTTTTTCAAGTCTCCAGCAAAAACCCCTGTAGGCCTTCTTGAACCACCTGCTGGGCTGGATAGCAGACTAAGTACATAGAAGTCGCTGCAGTATTGATTGGCGCCCCCAATGCTCCTTGATTTTGTTCCATTGATCCGGCTGTGCAGTCCCTGGCCCACATGTAATGTCTAAACTGTAAAACCTTCTTAGAACTGTCCATGTAAGGTCCATTATTGTATTGCAACACTTTTGTTTAATTTTTTCCCCCTCGTCTGTTATGTTTATACCTACAGTTGCTGTCACGTATGTTCACTGTTCTGTTCCTGCTTTAAAAACCTAATAAAATATTGATTAAAAAAAGACAGGAATGTAACCTTTTTCTAATGGGATGCTGCATTCAGGTTATCAGGATAATGTTGTTGTTGTTTTTTTCAGTTTGACCTCATGGTGGGGCTGTTATCTCAGTGTTGCTATATGAATAGGCTACTACCACTATGGTGCAGCACCCGGATCACAGGTTAAGTGCACACGAGTGAAGACTTGTCTTATTAGCTGTGATGAGAAGTTTGATTTGATGGGAAAGCATCATGTGGTCACCTCAAATGCCTCAACCCTGCTGCTATAATGGACAGATGTCCATTTTCCAGTTTTGGGAAGCCATATGATATCACAAATACACACTCACTGTCTTGAAGAACTGGCATGACATGTGAAAGGATAAGACAGTCATGTTGTCAATATAACAGTGTAGCTACTCTGGAGGGATGTTCTGATGTAAACTATGGCTAAGGTTTTGATGACAATTAAATTGTAAGTTACGCCTTAGTGTATGTGGGAGATTGACTGCAAGAGACTGGACAAGACTCACACTTACACTTTTACTGTTTGTAGGCTACTGTAATTTGTAACAAAAAAACTAAAAGTAGAAATGTGAACATGGGACAATCTCCTTGGGGGAAACTAGTGCTGTAGGAATACAGTGCAGTCTTCCTACAGTACACCTCATTGTCGGGGCTGTTGCTAGAAATTCTGTAGCCTGATGCATCAGCCGCTTAATTCATTACATTTCATGTAGCGTCTGAACACGAGCCATAGGGATTCGTTTGCTTCCGGGAGGCGGTTGCTTACATTTGCTTCAACTAATCGCTGCTGCTTGGTGGTCACGTGTGCTATACACCGGTTAAGCTCATAGGTTAATCTTGAGCGCTTGAGTTCAACGTCATCGCCTTCACTTACCCGTATGTTCGCTGATTGGTCCGTCCGCCAGAGCAAACCGAAACGCATTGCTAGTTTCCTGACTACATGGTTGAGGCAAATGAAATTTGCCGGAACCAGTAGGCGGCGCTAGCCTGGCTAGGAATTCTGGGCCCCCTTAAAGAATACTAAAGTGGGCCCCTGACTTTTCCACTTTTTTTCTTAGACTACGTATGTATTATCATTTTTTATTTAGCCTCCTTTGTTTTGATGCTAATGCAACATTAGTCAGCGTCTTATGCAGAATAAATCAGTCATACAAAGATTAGACTAACTGAGGTTTTTTGTGGGCCCCACTGGGCGCTGGGCCCCTAGAACCTTTCTCCCCTATACAACGGCCCTGCACATTGTAACATAGTGTCGTGCTCTGGCTATCTACTGTATATACTTGCCAGTTGATGCATGAGATGCACCTTTGAGATATTTCAGAAAACTGTTTGATCATTGGTCGATCTAATGCTCCACACATTTCCCTTCGTTAGAGAAAGTCAAGATTCACCTGGGAGCAATTTACCAATTCATGACAGATTTAGAAAAAAAACAAGTCTAATGGATGTATAGAAATAGGCTTGACATATTATGACAATGATAACTGGTAAATTTTCAGTTGCTTTCACACTGTTTTTCAAAGAAGAAAACCTCATGTTCAAAGCCAAACCTGAAGGCCAAAGTGAACAGTTCATATTGTAGACTGAAACAAATGTATGACCTGTATTTTGTTTCATTGCAAAACAGTTGATTGTGATTGAGCTCATGCAAATACATCACACAGCTGATTCTTATTTTTTTGTTTAGTTTATCCTGTTTTATTGTTTTATTTCAATGTTTTAGTTGGTGCACAAAATTATTACTATAACTATTTCACGTTATTTATTTGGTCTATTTTATACATTTTACTGTTTTATTCCCCCAGGTAGCTTCTTCCTCACCTCAGATCTCGGTGCCCAGACATGTCACCTCAGCAAAAGCTAGTGTATGTGTGCGTGAGTGTGTATGTAATTGTGTATCTGTGTGTATATTTGTGGGGGTGGAATTGTGTGTTTTAGATGTGATGTGTGTGAAGAGTTTTGAAAAAGTGTTTTAAGTAGCCTATAGCGATCGTAAAACACTGTAATACACTTTGATCGACATGACATATGAAGCAATTGATTATGTAGGAAACAGCAGATAATTGTAAATAATCATTTGCATGGATGAACCAAAGCATTTGCAACTTGTTCAAAGAAATGAGAAACTGCTTTTTTCATGTGCACAAATGAGAAATATACCAAAGTGACTGAGAAAACCTGTAAATTGACTTGGCTTCTGTCCAATCATGCATGGGCAGTCCCTACCTTTTCCAAGAAACAACTTGCCACATTTCCTGTTTTGCTGTTTCTGCTTTAATTGGTTGTTTTGTTTCCTGTTTTGCTGTGGCAGATTTTCTGATTTCTCACATGCAGTGTTTTGTTGATTTGTATGATATTGTGTGTGTTTTTCTTTGTTGGTTTTGTTTTGTTCTATCTATCTATCTATCTATCTATCTATCTATCTATCTATCTATCTATCTATCTATCTATCTATCTATCTATCTATCTATCTATCTATCTATCTATCTATCTATCTATCTATCTATCTATCTATCTATCTATCTATCTATCTATCTATCTATCTATCTTTACAACCATATATCTATCTATATTGGAGTCCTAGTTCCACTTTCACTCAGCTGCATGACAGACTTTTATTTTGGCAGGTCAGCACAGGTAGGTGTTACTACCGTTTACATCCAAGAACATTGTGTGCTTTACTTCACTACTTGTCACTACTTGTAGTTGATAGGCCTACTGCCCCCGCTGCAGGTCATTAACAAAACAAAAGAAAGATAGATAGATAGATAGATAGATAGATAGATAGATAGATAGATAGATAGATAGATAGATAGATAGATAGATAGATAGATAGATAGATAGATAGATAGATAGATAGATAGATAGCAGGAAATGTGACTGACGTCCAGGTTGTTAGGTGTGTCTATCTAACGGTACTACAACGGTTTGTGCAGCTCGTTGTGGTAATAGTGAGTCTGCTGTTTGACATCATCGGTCTCCGTCCTGCGTGACAGAGGGGGGGGGGAGGGAGTTTCCGTGTTTGAGCAACCGCCGCTGTAGTCGCATTATTCGGGTCCCGGGTGTCGGTGAGAGCGGTTGTTCAGGATGAACTCCTTCACGTTCCTGTACGATGTCCCTCCGGCGGTGGTGGAGCGGCTCAGTCTGATCATGGACACCGGGGGAGACAGCCTGGGATGGCGGGGACTGGGTGAGGACATGATGTTGTGTTGTATGTTGTTGGGACAGGGACAGGGACTGCGGACTGAGTGACAGAGTGTAAACAGCTGACTCGTGGACAGTGTTGTGTCTGTCTGATTGAAGAGATAATAGGGCCTTAATATTCTGCCTATAGGATAAAATACACTTTTATCAGTGGAGCTTTATGGAAATGACAAAGTCTTTCTCAATAGCTCATGGGCAACAAACTGCTATCAGAACTGATGAATATGGTGAACTCATATAAGATAGACTTGCTTTAGGCTACTACTGTGTATGAAATACTTGCTTTTATCACATAAAGTAATTTAAACTAGATGATCAAGTGTTACTAAGGAATGAATGAATGAATTAAAGTGATAGTTCACCCAAAATTCAAATTTCATTATCTACTCACCCTCATGTCAACTAAGAGCTGTGAGAATTATCAGAGTCCTCCGTTCCTTCTCTGAGTTACGGGGGGGTCCGCGCAGCAGTATTTGTCCATATAATGGTTGTCAATGGATACCAACTTTCTTCATCCAAAAAGACACACCAAAAAACATCCAAATACCTCCATACTGCTCGTCTGTAATGTCCCTCTTGTATTGAAGCCCCGAAATGAGAAATTGTTCCGAAAAAAATTAAATAAGTCTATATTTTAAGCTTGTTTGTAGCGGAAGCTCCCAGTGTCTCGGTTCACTGCTCTTCCTGTGTCAGTGCAAATCTCGCGTGATTTGCGCTGACCGGCAGAACAATTTCTCATGTCGGGCTTCAATACCAGAGGGACATTACAGACGAGCAGTATGAAGGTATTTGGATGTTTTTTGGTGTGTCTTTTTGGACGAAGAAAGTTGGTATCCATTCACAACCATTATATGGACAAATACTGCTGCATGGACCCCCCCGTAACTCAGAGAAGGCACGGAGGACTCTGAAAATTCTCACAGCTCTTAGTCGACATGAGGGTGAGTAGATAATGAGTGAAATTTGAATTTTGGGTGAACTATCCCTTTAATGGACTCTGCTTCTTCATGAAGTGTTTATTGTCATTTGCACAGTGTGAAACATGTTTCAATGAAATTCTTTCTTGGTTGTCCACACAAATGCCACCATAGACAATATAGAAACTAAGTATAAAAATAGAAAGACAATTTAAGAGCAACAATAATAGTAGGCTATAGTAGCCTAATAATAATAATACAAAACTAAAAGCTAAACACAGACAGGTATCAGTTGTACACAGTAGTAGAGCATGTTTAGTACTTGCAATATGCATGTAATAATAAGTAATGTGCAAAGTATTGTGCATGTGCAAACTGAAGGTGTTATTACATGAGGTAGTGGTACAGCATGAACTGCTAGTAGGAAGATAGAGTTTTTCAGTCGGAGGTTCTGTATTTCACACCAGGGCCGTTGTATAGGGGACAAAGGTGATGATAATTCTAGGGGCCCAGCGCCCAAGTAGTCTAATCTTTGTATGACTGAATTATTCTGCATAAGACCCTAACTAATACTCATAGTAATGCTGCATTAGCATCAAAACAAAGTAGGATAAATAAAAAATTATAATACATACGTAGTCTAAGAAAAAAAGTGGAAAAGTCAGGGGCCCACTTTAGTATTCTTTCAGGGGCCCCAGAATTCCTAGCAACGGCCCTGTTTCACACTTCTAATAATAATACATTTTATCTATAAGGCGCTTTACAGGTGCTCAAAGACACTTACATAAAAATAACAAAACAATTACAATACAGAAACAATGTGGAAGGTCAAAAGGAGATTTGAAATAAGATAGGATAGAAGAACAATTTACAGATTGAATACCTCACTACCTAACTCTTTGTGTACACATTGCTTTCCTCTCATGTCCACCACTTTCTCCTATACGCTCCAGCTGTCAGGATCGCCTCCAACCAGCTAGAGGTCCGCGAGCTGGAGCGGCTGCAGGCTGCGGGCCGGAGTCCCACCAGGGAGCTGCTGTGGTCCTGGGCCCAGCAGAACACCAGGGTGCAGGACCTGTGCACGGTGCTGCAGGACATGGGCCACCAACGGGCCCTGCAGCTCTTCCAGAGTCCAGCTCCAGGTCAGTGCAAAAACTCTTGCTCATGTAATTTTAACATTGTTTATGTCTTAGGAAGCAGAGCACATCTAAAATATCTCTGATGAAGAGCGATTATGTTTGTTACCATGTGGCTTTGGGGTTCTTCCAATTTGCATGGGTCAATATTTGATATCAAACATTGCAACATTTCCTGCCACATCCAATGTTTTGTATTTTTGCATAATGCATAGTATTTAGTTGGGCGGTTTTGCAAAGCATATCTGCTTTCTTTACTATACTGTACCATGACATATGGCAGCTGAATATACATAAATTCCAGTGATAATATCATAGTGATATTTAAGTATGACTGTATCGAGATTGAAGATTAGATAATGCACAAGCCCACACATTACAGCTTTTATCTCATCCTCCCTGTTGATGTAAAGTAACTTTGACATAAGGGTTGTGCAGGGGTCCCGTATATAGAGGCTATACAGTCTTCGCTGCAGTTTGAATCCCGCATCGGTGGCCCTTTAAGGCATGTCATTTAACCCCCTCTCTGCCTCCCCATTTCCTGTCTCTCTCAACTGTACTGTCAAATAAAAGCAAAAAAAAACCCCAAAATATACTTAAACATTTTATTTTTGATCAGTATCAGTGAGAGAAGCTGTTAGCCGTCATGCCCTGCATTATTTCCATTGTCAGCGGTTTCAGTACAGCTGTACATTAGCCCCACACCGGAACACTGGGGCCTCTCTGGCAAGTTCATACAGTATATTCAGCACACTGAAAGAAGACAGAGTTTCTCTCCTTGTAACAGTTCTGCAAACTAAACTCAGGGCAACGGCCAATATAACCGCTTCATACAGTAGTATTTAAATTTTGCAAATGTAAAGACGGGATGAAGATGTAGGTAACTTCAGACTCTAATGGTATGTTTTATTTTCCGAGTCTTTACTACTTTTATTTTATTTTAGCTTTTGTGCAGGTTTAAAATATCATTTTTATGTAAGCAGGACCAGATCGAATAAGAAAGTATCATTTGTGTGGGAAGGCAGTGTCACACTGTTCTCACAATTACAGTAAGATTGTAGATATGTGATATGATATGATATGATATGTGCTTGTGCAGTAGTTCAGTGGTCCCCAAGCGTTTTCATCTTGTGTACTCCCTGAGCTTTTGTGTCACACCCTCACTCACTTGATGATTCTCCAACAGTGGTCATATGACACGTAACAAGACTAGAATCATTCTAATTTCTACAAAGATATTTTACTCTTATGGTGTATTGTGTTTTAAATCATTATTCTCCTGCTTTTTTTTTGTGTGACGAACTTTTTATTGAACAATTTAAACACTGTATTACAAACATAGTGCCATTGCCTTGCCATTTAAGACTTTTTAAAGAAAAAGGAAGAACATACAGTATACAGTATACTGTACATATGCACAGAGTGTGAATTATACAATGACAATTGAGGGGGGGGGGTCAATGTTTTCTCTAGGGTGTAAAGGGAACTTAGTACAGCGCAGGCACGTGTTAACAGAAGTCTTACAGTATCCTTACAGTATCTTGCTTGTTCAGTTAAATGTCTATGACCAAATTTTACACAATTTTACAGTTCATGTGGCACACAATGTACCAGACAAACAACTTTTGCAGTCACCAACAAAATATTCTAGATCTAAACTGCCAGCAAGTCAGACCCACACACTAGCAAACCATAATTTCTGCTCAAAAATGGATCCACACAATGCTGAACCAGAACCAAACACACTATCTACATAGCAAAGATTATGGCAGATGTGTTACCATACATGCTTTATAGTCTACTCTAGACAGATTCACATCCTGTACTGGTCCCAATATTGGAATGAATGGATAAGATAGGACTCTATATATAATAGTCTATAAGCTCAAAAGCCTGAGCTAGGGCGACTCTTATCTTTACCATAATTCAGAAGTGAGAAACATATTAGACTGTCTTAACACATAGTTTGATTTAGAGGTCCCCAATGTTTTCAGTATTAAAAAGGTAAAAGCCCAACTAAACCACCACTCAAAGACTATTAAAATGAAATTATAAAACTTTTTTTTTAAAATGTGCTACAGAAATAGGCTACACAAATAGCCTAACACTGCGCTATAAACACGCAAACATCCACATTAAACTTCTCATTCACTAATGTTGTTTCCAAAAGGGGACAACTGTCAAACCTGGCAACGCAGCTTGTGGCTTTGTTTACAACCTGACCGCAGTGCACGCTTGCAGGTTATGATAGCTCCGCAAAAGACACACACAAGTGAATCCATACAAAGTCTTCACAGAATTGGTGTCAAAGGTTATTATCTCCCTACCTGTGTTGGCACGTACCATTTTTTTTCTCGTAATCGGCTTACGACATGACTGGGAATGTTAACTTATCATCTTTGAAATGAATTTAGAAATGTTTCCACGTACCACCTGCAATGTGCTCGCTCGCATATCACTGGTTGGGAATCACTGCTGTAGATAACCATAATGTGGGTGCCAATTATAGTAAACCATGTGTCACTGATGGTACAGTTAAGGTCTGAGGACAGAGATGAGGTTTGAAGATTTAAACTGCAGCAGATGTGTGGGAGTTCAGTGGGAAACACGTTTGTATTGAAGCTGGTGCAAGTTTTTAAAGTTTGTTCTCTTTTTACACAATGGAAAGTGAGATTCACGTGCATTACGCCAACTTCCTCCAACAGCAGTTAGTTATAGACTTTGTAAATAAATTGCAAGCCCTTGTGACACTGAGTAGGAGGGGAAACGATATGCCACAGGAAATCTGAAGGCCTTTTTCTGGGTTCCTGCCTGTGGTGCGGGCCTGATGTCACCAAACCACACTGATGCAGTCGTCACCAGATGCTCAACTTAGAAAAATGCATGTTTGGACAATGTCTTCTGTTCCAGAGTCGACACCGCCGCCCGCCCCCAGCAATAAAAAACAACCAGAATGCAAGGCTGAAGTGAGGAAGGACGAGAAGGAGAAGGAGAAGGAGGGGGAGAGGGAATCCACCCGGCCAGAGGAGAGCCCCTCGGGTCAAAGGTCAAGTCCTGGTAAGCGAAGTAAACACTGTAGCGGATACCGACGGAAAAAAAATCTTATTTTTTGTGGAATTCCCCCTTCCACTACAATTGAATCATGACATATCGAGTGGGATTTTGTGGTGGGCGGCTGGGTGGGACTATGTGACATTTGACTCATCTGCTTTTATTGTAGCGTTTACCAGTGAAAACCAGTCACCCAGCATCACCCTCCAAGACATCAAAGAAGGAACCAGAGACTTCCACCAGGAGCTGAGGATCGCAGACGGACACTTTTCTGACGTCTACAGAGCCCGGATCAGAAACCAAACATTTGCGGTCAAGCTTTTTAAAAAGGTTATTACTGACCCCTCTGCCTCTTTACATGTGTTTAAACTGGAGACCTCTGATGTAATACAGGTATCTGATGAAATTCGAATAACATCAGATTCTTCTACTTATTTCAAGTGAAAATATGCTTGAAAGAAGTAAAAAGTGTCTAAAAACAAGCTACTTTTTATTTGATGAGTCAGATTTTAAGTATTTTTTCTTGTCAAAATGTCTAATTTCTAGTCAAAACAAATCTCTTTCCATTTAAAATAAGACTCATCACCTAAAATTAACTTGTTTCCAACAAATTTTCACTTGAAATAAGTAGAAAAATCCCTGTGAAAGCAAGTTTTTTGTACTTGCTCCATTATCAGATTTTTCTACTTATTTCAAGTGAAAATCTGCTTGAAAGAAGTCAAAAGTGTCTAAAAACAAGCTACTTTTTATTTGATGAGTCAGATTTTAAGTATGAGATTTGTTTTGACTAGAAATGACACTTTGATTAGAAATAAGACAAATATTCTTGGTAAGATATTTGAGTTTTTGCAGTGTACTCTTGTTTATTGACACACACCAGTGTTTACTGTTTACTGGCCGCGGGAAAAAAAGCAATTCATTCGGAAAAAGAGAGTGATACAGCGCGTCACGGAGCCTGATGGGGGAGCAGGCTACTGAGTGAGTCGGTTAGCTCCAGATAAACTGCTTTTTCTAACCAGTTGTTACACTGTAAAGGTTTTGTATATATCCAGAAGAGGATTAGGGCTGCTGCTCTGACTTTTTGAGATTAAAGTCAGAATTCTGAGTTTTTGTTTTTTAAAGTCAGAATTCTGAGATTGTGTTATTTCATTTTTATCCAGGTAGATAATGTGTCCTGGAGGAAGCTGTGGGACATCTTCACCAAAGAAATGGAGGTTCATCATTTGTACGTGACGACTTCTCCTATAAAACCTCTACAGTATCTCTCTCTGTGTGTCTGATAGTGTGTTCAGTCTATAACATACTGATGTGTTCCAGGTATCGACATCCAAACATCATAGACTTGTTGGGCTGTTTTTCTGATGAGGACCACTACTGTCTGCTCTATCCTTACCTGCCCGGCGGGTCGCTTTCCCACAGACTACACCAGCGGGTGAGTTTTCTATTGTTTACTATACAGCTTCTGTCCGTTATGACGTGATTCTGAAGGGAGTTCCTGTTTGTGATTTGCTCACCAAATAGCGTCTAGGAAATTCTTTAAATATCACAGGATAGGAAGTGAAAATGTGTTTTTAATATCACAAAACTCTGATGATTATATGGTAAATCTGAGTCAGCTTTGAATATAAAGGGAATAAAATTACAATGGGGGAAAAACAATCCCAGTGACGCTGTAGCTCAGCTGTCTTGAGTCTGATCTGACTGTATTGTGTCTGTGAACCACAACGGTTTGGAAGATCTATGACGGCCTTCCTCTGAGTCGACTGAAGCAACATTATGCAACTATGCATTATGCAACAGCTGTAATATCATGTTGATATAGAGAGAGTGCCATTGAACATTTGCACTATGTGACTCGGGTTGAGCACAGTAAACAAGTGTATAAAGCTTTGCGGAGTTGTGGCACAACTCCTTGCACAAGTTTAGGTGTTTTCAGTCAGACGTCAGACTAGCTAAATGCTCATTTGGAATGGGCAAACAGTGCGACTGCTGACTCTTACTGAGTTGATGGAGCTTCTTATGCTGTTTCCTGTACCTGTAGTAGCAGAGGTCAGTGTGCGGTGATGACCACCTGTGGCTGCTAGTGTTGCCACCCGTCCCGTTTTTCCCAGAATTGTTCTCTTTTATTCATCAGCTGTCCCGGGGAAAAATAAATCTCTCCCTGGACACAGTTTGTCCCGTTTTTTGGGGGAAAATATAAAAAACTTCATTTGGTTTATAGCATGTCACCATGAAACTCCTCCAAAGCAGAGAGATCGTAGTATTGTCTATAGAACACATTCTATCCATTGCTGTTCTTTGCTCTTGCACGGACGCATCAGTGTAACGGGATGATAATGAACGGACAACATGGGAAAAAAAAACAAAAAAAACTCTGCTCATATCACACTGGGCTGATTTTATATTATTATAGCCTATTATTATTACACAGCCTATCAAGTGTCCCTTTTTTTACTCACAAATTCAAGGTGGCGACTCTAGTGGCTGCAGAGGCTGCTGTAGTTGAAGTTTTTATTTAAAGCAGTTGTAGGCGGAAATGTAGGCAAGAAAAAGAAAGAAAGAAAAAACACCTGAAAACACATCGTCCCTCTGCAGCTCTGCCCCCATGCACTTAATAACTGCCTGCAACACAAGTAACTGGGCTGCAGCTGCGAGACTTTGGCTACAGCCACTTAGCAGAAGGCTAAAATGAAAAGTATTGCTTTGACAGTGAATCTATCTACACACAACCTACAATTACAACATATTACACATAAGATGTTATGAGAAAATAAAGTCGACAGCCTGTTACCTGTAGAGGAGAAGAACAACAAACTCTCTACACAACAGTAGTGATACCTATAACAGCCTGATAACTGGCTAGTGTTAGCATACCGGCTGTGCAGTAATCACAGGTTTATTGTTGCAGTGTGGTTTGGTCCTTTCTGGTTGTAGCTGTTTGAAAGTATCATCATTATTTGATTGTGCTATGTTGTTGTTGTCACTGCACAGGATGGAGTGAACCCTCTGTGTTGGCAAGAGCGTCTCACCATCATTAAGGGAGTTGCCAAGGCTTTGCATCACCTGCACACGGCCCAGCCCTGCCCAGTCATCTGTGGCAACATCTCCAGGTACCAGACACCAAACACACCCCAGGCCGTCCACCATTGAGGACACCGAGGTCATGACCTCAGTGGGGTTTTTTTTGTCGGCCTATTGAATGAAATGGAAAAAACAAAACAAAAAAACAATGAATTTGTGCGGTGAAAGTGCATGCTAGGACAGATGGAAGGTGACTGAGTGACTCCTCTCTTCTACATAATAACAATTCTGGTAGGCCACTGCAAAAACTCAAAATCTTTCCAAGAATATTTGTCCTTTTTCTTGTCAAAATGTCTAATTTCTAGTCAAAACTAATCTCATTCCACTTAAAATAAGACTCATCACCTAAAATTAACTTGTTTTCAGACAATTCTCACATGTTTCCAACAGATTTCCACTTGAAATAAGTAGAAAAATCCCTGTGAAAGCAAGTTTTTTTGTACTTGCTCCACTATCAGATTCTTCTACTTATTTCAAGTGAAAATATGCTTGAAAGAAGTAAAAAGTGTCTAAAAACAAGCTACTTTTTATTTGATGAGTCAGATTTTAAGTATGAGATTTGTTTTGACTAGAAATAAGACAAATATTCTTGGTAAGATATTTGAGTTTTTGCAGTGTACTGGCCGCGGGGAAAAAAAGCTATTCATTCGGAAAAAGGGAGTGATACAACGCGTCACGGAGCCTGATGGGGGAGCAGGCTACTGAGTGAGTCGGTTAGCTCCAGATAAACTGCTTCTTCCAACCATGATTTTAAACTCAGAATTCTGAGATTAAACTCAGAATTCTGAGAAAAAAGTCAGAACTCACTTTTTTTTGAAGGAAGTCACCCCAAAGATAGTATAGCTATGGTAAAAAAAAAAAAAAAAAAGAGTGCACATTTCACCCTAGAAACTAACAACCAGGACCTTCACATTGCATTTCAGGCTTCTTTTTTTTTCGAGCTGGAATATAACTTTATTGCTACTCTTTGGCTGCTCGGAGTGTGAGGGGCTAGTCTCCTGTTTTTAATAGATGGTGTGTTTCATCAGGATTCATTGAAGTTGGGTCTTCTCTGGATGATCACAAGTGATAATAATATCATAAAGATGGGATTAATCTATGTGTGTAGTTCTTGCACAAGATTGAAGCCTTTTAATTTAAAATTGCCAAAAAATGTCTGTGTGTGTGTGTGGCTTCTCCTCACAGTGCTAACATACTCTTGGATGACGCCCTGCAGCCCAAGCTGTCTGACTTTGGGTTGGCTCGTCTACGTCCTAATTCAGCCAATCAGAACTGTACCATCACTCTGGATAGTAGTCTCCAACACAACGTGGGATACCTCCCTGAGGAATACATGCGAGACCACAAGCTGTCCTTCAGCCTGGACGTCTACAGCTTTGGAATGGTGATTATAAACTACATCATATGAACTGAGCTAAACTTTTAAAGTAAAATAGTGCACTGTAAAAAATATCCTGAAGGAAAACTACAGAGTCTGATGGTGAATCTCTGAGGGACAATGAGGAACATTTTACATTATTCAATAGAGTCCATGGATGTGCTGTTAAAAATACAGATTTGGCACCTTTACATTGGATTTCCATGAATGTAAATATAGAATAAACACATACATGTAGAAATTACATATAATACCTATTAGAAACTGGAACAATGAAACAAACAAATACAATACAATACAGTACAATACAATAAAACTTTATTGTCCACCATCGTGGGAAATTGTCTTCGGCTCACCATAAAAGCCGAATGTGCAAAAAAATGACTGGCAGCCTATGGGATAGAGAGAAGGCAACGTGTAAACAAATAAGCAGGAGAACATAACTTCCGCTAGCAATAATATTAAAGTAGAAGTAAGCGGAATATTTGTGTTAATATAAGTCTTAAATAGTTCCTGTTCCTGTTCTTCTGACAGCAATCACTTACATAGAGTGTTTGCACATTAAAACAAAAGCTAGTGCATATTAAAACAGAAACCAATGTGTTAAAGGAGAACTCCGGTCATTTTTGACCCCTAAATCGTTGTCCTGATGGTCACCCGGTGTTGGGGGGAGCAAAACACACGACTAAAATTGATGCAGGCAAACCGGAGTTACACCATGGCTAGATGGCGCTAGCGATAGCCACAATGCTAAAGTATGAGGGCAATTTTTTCAACCACAACAAACACCCAAAAAACAATCAAATATCTATGGTACATGACTCGAATCCTTATGACACACTACTGAACCCATAAACTGTACAGTATAAACCGGTATAAACAGTGTAAACTTTGTGTTTTTGCATGTTATCACTCACCTCAGATAGCCGAACTCTGGAGCATCCTGGGAAGACATTACTATTCGATCGCAGAGCGCCTTCTCCCCGCCACAGAAACAAACACTTTTTCCTTGTTGTGATAATTTCTTTACAAAAATAAACGGTCAGAGATATTTTGGATATTACCACTGCACTGCTCCACCGTTTATTTTAGTAAAGAAATCATCACAACAAGGAAAAAGTGTTAGTTTCTGTTTTCCTTTATAATGTTTAAATAAGTGTATATGCATCAGTAGGTAAATTAAATCAGTGCATCCTATTATACTAAGTGATCCTTAATTGCATCCTTTTCATACCTTTCTTTAAAAAAAAAAAAAAAAAAAATCAGTAACCAGAGCTGTCAAATAGATGTAGTGGAGTAAAAAGTAAAACCCGTCCCTCTGTATTAAAGGATATTAATAATTTGGCTCTTATGCTCCCATGTTTCCTCTGATTCCACTATTGGCCAAGAGTGGTTTTTCCCCAGCGCTGCTACACAGCTGCTGCAATGTCCTCAACTGGTGCATGTACCCATCACTAAAAGTGTTTGCTCTGCTCACTGCCTGCTTCACACTGTTACAATGTCTGCTCTCTCAGGCAACATTATTATATGGAGCGAGTTCCTATGAAGATAAATAACTTTGAAGAGGAAATTACTATTTGTTTAACTAAGAGAGCAGCAGCCATTATATCGTTCTGTTCAAAGCCGTCACACCCCGGTGACAAAACACTCATGTCAGCGCCATACACAGGAGTTGCTGCTCTGCTGCTACTGTCAGTTACTGTAATAATAATCTGATGTAAACTTCAGTCACTAACATTGTGCTTGCTCCTAGGTGATAATGGAAACGATAACAGGGAGGAAAGTCAGAGAGGATGCACCTAGACAAACACTGCTGGTGAGTCAACACTGAAGTAGCGCAGTAATCACTTCGCTTTTTATGAAATCCACTTCCATATCGTGTTTTATAACAGTTAGTCATAAAGACTTTCTATACAGATTCACGGGGATAAGTTTTCTTTTCTTTTTCTTCTTACTTAGTTCATCTATTTTATTCAATTTTCTGATTTATTGATCTCTCTGAGAAACGTTTCCTCCTTTTGTTCTTACCTCGGTAGGAACAAAATGACAATAAAGTTTGATTTGATTTGATCTAATAGTGAAGACTCTCTCTGTGTCTCTGTCGTCTTTCAGAGGGAATTGCTGGTCACTGAGGTGGAGAACAGCGGTGGTGTGGACTCTTGTCTGCAGTTTCTGGACAAGGCAGCTGGTCAGTGGCCCACTGCCTTGGCCCTCAGTCTTCTCACTCTGGCCTTGGACTGCACCGCCAGTCGCTACCGCAACAGACCCAACATGGAAAATGTGAGTAGCCTATAAATAGTTCATTCTGGACATTTGGCACCAGTAGGATCTGCAACAGCATCTCAAATCTCATCAAATGTTAACTAAAATACAAAGAAATTATTTTCAGTATGTACAGAAATGAGGGTGTCTGGGTATTATTTACCGACTTAGTTTATCTGTTGCTCTGTTCGTGTTACTTTCAGTTTGTCTTTGTATGTATGAATGTGTTTGTATATGTTTTTATATGTATATGACTACATAGAGAGATAAAGATTAGTAATCATATGTTAGAATACATCTATATGTATATAAATATAATAATATATTAGAATAAATCCAGTTAAATAACTCATGAATTAATTTATTGTATAGACTATAATGACTAGATAACTTGATAGATAATTTATGAATAAGGGGTGGGAGTAAATAAGTTTTACTTCTTCCCACTCCTTTTCGGATATGAAAAAAATCGAATTATCTTTATTTTCAATTATTTTATTTTATTTTGTTCATATGTTGTCTTTGCAAAGTTTTTATTTGTTATGTCTGTCCATTTCTGTATTATGTTTTATTTCTTTTAACATGTCCGAAATAAACTAAACTAAACTAAAAACGAAAAAACTAACTGTCCTCAGGTACTTGGGACACTGAGCCAGCTGCTTCCTCCACCCACATGCCCACCTGCCGACCAACCCCGAAGCCTGGACGACGCAGCTGCTGTGAACGGCCCAGAGAGCATCTCACCCTCCATACCCGTGGAGCACGACGAGCAGCTCAGCCTCCCCGGTTCTCTGGCCCAGGAGGGGGGGCCCTGCGAGTGCAGCCAGTCGGAGGTGACGTACCTGAGCGGCTCGGGCTCGGGCTCGGAGGCGGCGGTGGACCTGTACGGCAGCTGGCCCGTACAGTGCAGCTGCGCGGACGAGGCCGGAGGTCTGGCCTGTGAGGACTGCAGGGCCAACGGCTTCACCTCCGACCCCACACAGAACCCTCAGAGTAAGTCTTTAGAAGATACTGCATCACTCATTACTGAGGCAGACTGTGGGAAACTTACAGATCTCATCAAACCTCTTTCCAAGACCTGAGGAAATCCCCCATATTTACTGTACAAGGTTGTCTCATGTCTCAACAAATCTTTTCTTCCATCTATTTTTTTTAAATAACACACACAAAACAAAATATACATTTAACGTCATGAAATAGATCAAAACATATAAACAGTATGTGCATACAGTACTACATACATGTACTACATATCACTCATTTTTAATACACGCACCATAAATTCATATCATAACTCAAATAAATAAATTATTAAATAATTCACTGTATATAGTACCCCCCCCAAAAAAGAAAGAAAACAAACAAACATTAAACTATATAAAATCTTCATCCCAAGTTTTTGTTTCTCCTTTTATTTTACTGAACAAACTTCTGGACAAAAGATGTCACACTCCCCCACTCATCCATAAAGATCCACTCATAACAGTCTCCTGGAGAGTCATCCAAGGATGAAGTTTACGAAGAAGAATACGCTGGTCAGAGGTCAAGCGTTGCTGTGACCTCATAAAAACATGTTTTTGGCCATGACTCGCTGATTATGACACAACTCAACAGAAATGTCAATAAGATGAAACACCAAAGTGATGATATTTAGGATCCAAAAGGTCAAAGGTCAACTTCACTGGCCCTGTTCTTAACATCCAGGTCAGGTGATCTGATAATAAGTCATCTCAAAGTTTGGGTGTGAAGTTAACGTACCCAAGATGCATTCAGGACACATCTGAGATCTCAAAACTCACAACACCACTCACTAACTGACAGTACAAACTGAGCGAAATGAGAATTGAGCGAACCAAAGGAAAGGAATAAAACAAATAAAATAAAATAAAACAAAACAAAAAAGGACAAAAACAACCTCGACCACTGACCCATGCACCGTCCTGAGCTGCGGGACCCAGCGCCCAGAGACAGGGGCGTGGCCAGACATTTTTGATAGGGGTGGCCCAAGTGGGGCACTGACTTATGGTGGGGGGGCATGAAGCCTGCATGCACACAATACGTACTCATGTATCCACATGTACATGCAAACACACACCCACACAGGTTTTGGCCATACCCAGTTTTGTCTGCAAAACCCATATCTACTTAAATTACTAACACTGCAAGAAAACTAGACCTACTAGTCAAAATACAGGAGTGGCAACAACAAACAATTGTGATAGAAAACCTCAATATTTTATTCTTGAAAAAAAAAAGACTTGACAAAAGCCAGTATAAAAGAATGTATAAAATGCCTCTGACTGGGCATATAGCCCATCATAGTTTGGGGTGGCACCTGCCTGGGTTTGCCACTTCCTGAACACGCCATTGCATGTCAGATGGCACCATCTCCTAGTGAAGGCAACCCTCTAGAATTCTTTATAGAATATACAGTACAATGATATATATTATTATTATTTTTATTGCCACGTTACTATTGTTTGTAGTAATATTACTTATCAGTATTATTATCCAGCCTTACCCTGACCCAGTTCTATCACACCATGGTTTTGTTTCTGTCATGTGTTGTGACACAGTTTGCCTCTGTGGCCTGTGTTACTTTGACACTTAGTTCAACCACATAAGGGGAACTTCATAAGGTGTCTTGCAAAGTGGGACAATATTAAACATCCTCAAATAAAGTCATGTGCAGTCTTTTATGTTTCTGTAATGTGTAATTGGAATATACTGTGTGTAAGTTAGTCTAATATTGTGTGTGGTGTGTTTCAGCTGACTTCAGTGGTGCATCTTCGGTGGTGGTGGTGGAGAACCCAGTCAAGGAGAGACTGAGGCACAAGCTGAGTCTTTATAACGGAGGGCTGATC
This sequence comes from Trachurus trachurus, assembly GCF_905171665.1. Lineage (NCBI taxonomy): Eukaryota > Metazoa > Chordata > Actinopteri > Carangiformes > Carangidae > Trachurus > Trachurus trachurus. The sequence goes on along the minus strand of NC_139912.1, from coordinate 20,570,793 downwards.
CACTCAGGGGAGCTGTTCTCTGAGACAACACTGTAGCAGAGAGACTTCACCTTTTAATACTGTGGCATTACAAGTCAGCACAACTCCCACCTCACATCACACCGGGACACCTGAGGATGTTCTCATACCGATGACAGTTACTACAGTACTAAAACACGGTGTCCTGGCGGGTGTGCGCCGGGACGATGAGGTGATTGGGTGGACCACGTTGGATCTTACAGCTGATTTCCTCCTGTTGATGTCCGTTTTAGCCATTTCGTTGTGTTACAGCACAGTTTTCTTCGTGTCTTGTCTCTACATAGATCTGTTAGTTTGTTATTTTTGGTCTTCGTCCAGTATTCATGCAATATCCTGTCAGTTTATTGTAAACGCAACAGCTATTATCCACAGACGGGAGATTTTGATCACCAGCGGTTCTGCAGATAAATATTCGTTCTCATATTTTATACAGTGTTTTATATCAGCTCTTGAAAAGTGAAATAAATGAGACCAAAAACGGTGTAACAAAAATGTATTTTAATTTATTTAACTGTTGACAAAAGAAACAACTAATATTTTTTCTTTTACAAACCATTTTGTATGGAGTCTTGTTTTTTTATATTCCATTTTATTGCATCACATTGCTTTGTCACATTTGCATGTTTTGATCTCAAGAGTTACAGTGAATGAACAGGTTTATATCAAAATCAGAACTTATGACTGCTGACCTGATGCTGCCACACATTATTCCTCCTCTAACTGTATTGGCTAAGTATGTGACAGTGTGTGAACATATACACACACATTTTGATGTCAGCCGCTTATCGTTTACATTTTTCATTTTAGAAACCTGTTTTCTTTTATGTCATTTGATGTGTCATCTATAACACAGGATGTGTTTTACATCCTGTGTGCAAACATCAACTGTGCATACAATTCGAGTGAGTAATGTGAATGGGAGTTTAAGAGAAAATGACACAGAAACAATTTTGAAGATTAGAGTTTAGTGAAGTTTAGAGGATTTGCGATTTCCCCCGTTTCATATCACTGTGAACTGACTAGATCTGAGTTTTTGGAGTTTGTCCAATAAAACAAGCAAATGTTACAACTTATTTTCCATTCTTCAATAAAATTTCATAAACAAAATTGATCTGTCCACATGACTCCCATCAGGTTGGATGATGTTACACAAAGTAAAGGATTTAAAAAGTAGCTTCTTTTTTTTTAACATCAGTCATTATCTGCACTTGTATTGAACATGTTATGCATTACTTCAGAACCAACACTATCAAATCCATTTATGTGCAAATGAAATTCAGTGTTCTATCATTGTGTACCAATGGGAGATGTTACCAGCTGGATGTGCGTCATCATCCTGCTGCCCAGGGTAAATTAAAGTCTTAAAGGGATAGTTAAACATTTTGGCAAATTGGCCCATTGCCATAATCGTTATAGTCATAGCAGTACAGTAGGTTTGTTACCTTTATTTGTCGGTGTAAGCTATTTTTAGAACGGCGGAGCAGAGCCGTGAGCTGCTCAGAGCTACGCTACGGAGGCTAATAGGATTTCTTGGTTTCCCACATCAAACTCATCAAATACACAATCCAACAACTCCAAAACGCTCTCGTGGACAAGTTGTGACCTGCACATTCACCACGCTATGAGATAATAACACAACGTTACGAGACAGAGTCATTCTAAAATTAGGTAAATTCATGCATAACCGCTGATCCGCATTGCCTTCAGAGACAGTTTTTCAGCAAGAAGTCTCTGAATTTACCTCGAAAACAACTCTGTCTCGTAACGTTCCGTTATTATCTCATAGCGTGGTGTTTGTGCAGGTCACAACTTGTCCATGAGAGCGTTTTGGAGTTGTTGGATTGTGTATTTGATGAGTTTGAGTTTGGCTCTGCTCCGCCGTTCTAAAAATAGCTTGCACCGACAATTAAAGGTAATGAACCTACTGCTAAAACTATAGGGAGTATGGCAATGGGCCAATTAGCCAAAATGTTGAACTATCCCTTTAACATAATAATAAGAAAAATGTTTACCCCAGGATGTCAAAGTCTTTGCAGCTTGGAAAATACTGAAACTGGAGTAAAAGCTTAAGCAGCTTCTTTGTGACACAAATTGGTCACAAATCAAAGTGACTGCAGTGTGTGTGTGTTTTCTTCAATAATGCCGTCCAGTCTGTGTAGGTTAGAGACTTGGCTGCGTGGGTGTGTGGGTGGAGTGGACGCCGACTCCTCCTCATAGCTCCATCCTGTGGGCGTGCAGCGGCGCCTTCTCCTGGATGAGGCTGACGAACTCGTGCTTCTCCAGGCAGCCTCGACACTCCTCCCCCCACGAGGCCAAAATCTTCCTCAGCTCCAGAACCCGCAGCTTGTTGAGCCCGTCGCTGCTCAGGTCCTTCAGCTGGGTCTCTGCAGAGTAGACACACACAGGCGTTACTTTGTGTCCCACCACACACTGATGAATGGTCATGGCTGTTGTGTATTGAACACACTTTACCGTATTTGAGCTCACAGATCTGTGTGTCTGTGCTGCTCAGGCGCTGGCAGATCTTCTCCACGGGGACGTGGGAGGCCAGAGGTCGAGACACCGACGCTGTGACACGTGTTGCTGCATCGCTGCTGGCTCCCAGGTAGTAGCACTGGGATGGTACGGAAACATCCTGTCATTTAGGCTCATGCTGCTTAAAGGGATAGTTCAACATTTTGGCAAATTGGCCCATTGTCATAATCGCTATAGTTTTAGGAGTAGGTTCGTTACCTTTAATTGTCAGTGCAAGCTATTTTTAGAACGGTGGAGCAGAGCCGTGAGCTGCTCAGAGCTACGCTACGGAGGCTGATGGGATTTCTTGGTTTCCCTCATCAAACTCATCAAATACACAATCCAACAACTCCAAAACGCTCTCGTGGACAAGTTGTGACCTGCACATTCACCACACTATGAGATAATAACGGAATGTTACAGTACGAGACAGAGTTGTTTTCGAGGTAAATACAGAGACTGCTCCCTGAAGGTAACGTGCATCAGCTGTTTTGCATGAATTTACCTTGAAAACAACGGCAATGGTCCAATTTGCCAAAATGTTGAACTATCCCTTTAAAACTGCAGCTTGCGATGTAGAGACTGATGCACTGCACTGATCAGTGATATCATGTAGAGACATTTGATGAAATATCCAGAAATTTAATTACTTTTAGAGTTGAACATATCTGTGTCTACATGTCTTAAAGGGAGAGTTCAACATATTTGGCAAATTCTCCCATTGCCATAACACCCATAGCCATAGGAGAAGGTTCATTACCTTTAATAATCAGTACATGTTGTTTTGAGATCAGCGGGGCAGAGACGTGAGCTGCTCAGCGAACACAATGGAGGTGAACGGTACAGGTCCCCTTTCCCTCAAAACTCATCAAATACACAATCCAACAACTCCAAAACACATGGACAAGTTGTGACCTGCACATTCACCACACTATGAGATAATAATCTAACATTACAAGATGGAGTTGTTTTCAAGGCAAATGCATAGCCGCAGCTCAAAACAACATGCACCGATAATTAATAGTATACCCCTATGACTCTTAGGGATTATGACAATAAGAGAATTTGCCAAAATCTCAAACTATCCCTTTAAAGACAACTCAGTCGTCAAAAATTAAATTGCTATTATCTTGTACAATTAGCTTATCTCCGATGTCTGTTCTGACCAGTGGCTGAAAACCAATAAATAAAGTTAATAAGGTGAATCACTTGAGATTTGATACAAGTCTTAGATAAGGTGGCTGCCTGTATGACAGAATTCATTTGTTGTGTTCCTGAGAGCTCACCAGCCTTGCCTCCTTCCCCTGGGCCGCGCCGCAGGCATGGACCAGCTCCTCCTCCACCAGGGCAGGAGTGAGCTCCACGTGGGCTGAGTTCAGACTGCCATACAGTCTGTGGAGGAAGCTCACGCACACTGCACAACACTTCACTGTTAGTAGGGCTGAGCAGTTCTCTCATCAGTTCACATATCAGGTCTGTCAGCCATGAAAGACTGAGTTTGGGTTTTCTTGTTTAGCCTACCTGTGAATAGCTATTACAGGTAGGCTTTATTATTCACTGTAGGCTCTGAGCCTCTCCTCTGATTGGATGATGATAAAACACAGCAGATATCAGGCAAAACACTCAGAGACACCAAATCCCAGGTTGGATGGCAGGTCCAGGTGGGTGGGAATTTGTTGTGACATCACAAAGTTACAGAAGCCCTGATTTTTTTAGGCCTGGAAGCTATTGACCTAAAATGCTCATATTTACATTATGAAATGATTAAAATGATATACAGCGGGGAAAATAAGTATTGAACACGTCAACATTTTTCTCAGAAAATATATTTCTAATAGAGCTATTGACATGAAATTTTCACCAGATGTTGGCATCAACCCAAGTAATGCACACATACAAAGAAATCCGAACATTAATGTCCATAAATTAAGTTATGTGTAATAAAGTGAAATGACACAGGGAATAAGTATTGAACACATGAAGAAAAGGAGGGGCAAAAAGGTATGGAAAGCCAAGAAAACAGCTGGAGTTTGTCAGTATTTAGAATGTAATCCTGTCTCCTATCAGTACAAAGTAATATCTGCTGGTTTAGTCCTGATTGATGCCTTTTAAAAAGGTTTCTCACCACCAAGGTGTCAGACAATAAGAATTGCATGGTGGGCAATGGCAAAGAGCTGTCTAAGAGCTGTCTAAAGACCTACGCAGACAAAGATTTCAAACAGAAGAGTCAAAACAATAATCAGAAGGGTTCCCTAACAGTCCAGGACACTGGTGGAGAGCTTCAGAAAGATCTGGAATCAGCAGGTACAGTTGTTTCAGAGAAAACAATAAGTAATGCACTCAACCATCATGGCCTCCATGCACACACACCATGCAAGCCATGGCAGTTGAGTGCATTACTTATTGTTTTCTCTGAAACAACTGTACCTGCTGATCCCAGGTCTGTCTGAAGCTCTCCACCAGTGTCCTGGACTGTTAGGGAAACCTTCTGATTATTGTTTTGACTCCTGTTTTGCAATAGTAAGGTTGTGTAGGTCTTTAGACAGCTCTTAGACAGCCCTTTGCCATTGCCCACCATGCAATTCTTATTGTCTGACACCTTGGTGATGAGAAACCTTTTTAAAAGGCATCAATCAGGACTAAACCAGCAGATATTACTTTGCACTGATAGGAGACAGGATTACATTCTAAATACTGACAAACTCCAGCTGTTTTCTTGGCTTTCCATACCTTTTTGCCCCTCCTTTTCTTCATGTGTTCAATACTTATTCCCTGTGTCATTTCACTTTATTACACATAACTTAATTTATGGACATTAATGTTCGGATTTCTTTGTATGTGTGCATTACTTGGGTTGATGCCAACATCTGGTGAAAATTTCATGTCAATAGCTCTATTAGAAATATATTTTCTGAGAAAAATGTTGACGCGTTCAATACTTATTTTCCCCGCTGTATATGAGGAGTGTTAAAATGCAATAGAAAGAGGTGTATCTCACATAGTCAGTGTAGCACTTTGGCCCTGCACTGGTTTGGGGTCAATAGGTCAGGTGACTTGGAAGCTATTGAGAAAGTAATGCTACCATTTTTTCCCCCCATAAAATTGTTGTTGTTGTTGTTGTTGTTGTTGCCAAAATGAAGAGGTAAATTAGCCTTGTCCTTTTATCACAGTTAATGATTAGTTAACTTAATTAGTTGCACTTTTCCCCCACATTAGGACACATACACTGACCTTTTCTCTCCTTTTTGGCTTTAAAAAATGTCTTATATGGACAGAGATCTTTACCACCACCCCACCCCTTAATGTGAAACCCAAAGTTACGTTAAGCCCTTGTCTGTAACTTCAGGTCAATTTCCAGTACCATATTGACACAAATCAATACAATCAGCCAAGCCCACAGAGGAGGGAGGCGGCGCCACTCGTCAGCACATGCAGCCAGAACTGACAGCCTGACACAAGACATGCGGGGCTGACTGAGACATTGCAGATAAGTTTGAGTCACTGAAGGTAACAGCGGGTCAACAGCCAGGCTGCAGTTAACCTGTCCTCACACCATGCTGCCTGACCTTCACAGTTGTCTGCTGTAGAGAGAGTGAAGCCTCTGAAAAGCAGCAGTATGGAAAGAGACAACACCGACATGTTGGTGGCTGGTCGTTATAATTAGCACCGGGAGCCCCGGCCAAGGGACCCCGGCTCAGGAGGAAGGAGAGGCAGGTGTTTCTGGCAGTAAAATCAACCCACTTCACTTTTAATCAGGTTCACTGATAAATAAAGTCTGTTCATTGTATTACTTGTGAAAACACACTCCCTTTCCGTTTGTTGCCTAAAACTTTCACGCAGACCTGAAAATGGCCAGACAACGTCGCAGTTCTGAGTCTAGGGAACTTTATTAATGCTTTTATTCTGAAAAGGCTCAACCGGAAGTTGTCACGGGGAGCGGAAGCCGGCTCGCATGCGCGTGCTCCGGCCGTTTGAGCTAAGTTTTTTCCAGCATGGCTGCTATAGGAGTTCACTTCGGCTATACCTGCGCCTGTGTGGCGATATTTAAGGTGAGTTTAACTCCACCGACCCCGGCACACACCGGGCTGCTGCTTCACATAGTTAACAACACGACGGCGGCTTCGACCTGAGCTCTGAAAGCTCAGTGAAGAGGCGCCGGATGTAGCTGCTAATGAACTGTAGGATGAATGAAGTAAAGTCATAAGTGATGGCTCCTCCTAACGTGAGTCTAATCAACACGAGGACCACATTACAACTCAGATAATGTTACATAATGTACCTTTTATTCAGCCCCCTCCGGTACACCTACGCGACGCACTTATGCATCAAATTGCAGAAAGTAGAGCCCACTGCACAGATTTTCATCTCGCTAATCACCGACGTCACCTTGTGGTCTCTGGCATTTTGTATTTATTTATCATTTTAATCATCTTAATGCAGTGTTTTAATCATAATGGAGTTAGTTTATTGACTGTAGTGAAACAGGGTAAGTTTTGGAAATAAATCAGACTGATGCAGACTCATTACAAATGCTGCACCTTCTCTTAAAACGCCCCTGCAGCCTATACTTGGTTCAACGTCACACTTCAATGACATGCAGATGTTACAGGATCATTATCTGTTTATCCACCAATTAATGATAAGTAAATTGTTAGTTAACATCCTCTGGCACTGATCCTGGTCCAGGCCAGGGCAAAGCTAGGAAAACATCCCACTACTCCCTCAGGTACCTTCAGGTCAGATGTTCCCAGGCTGAGGTGTAATCCCTCCAGCTTCTTAACTTCTTTGTGGTTTCCTCCAGAAACACATCCAAAGTCTTGTTTAGAAACTGAAGCATCTCATGCCAAGAGGGTGCTGCACCTGCTCCCCATGAAAAACATGCTTTGTCCAGTATTGACTCATATTCTTCAGGTCATTTGAAGGAGCATTGGTTGGGTTTATTGCTAATTTGAGAACTTCCTAGTCAGGCTCAGCTGTCTTAACCAAGAAAGTCCCATACAACATCCACAATACTGCTGCAACTGAAATGTGTCTTTTCTGTGTGTGTTCTTTAGGACGGACGGGCTGACGTGGTGGCTAACGATGCAGGAGACAGAGTAACTCCAGCTGTGGTCGGCTACAGGGACACTGAAAAGGTACAGTACAACCTGAACCTGTGTTCCACTTGTCTGCACAGGACGACTGATCTTTTCCTTAAAGGGATAGTTCGACGTTTGGTCAAATTGCATTTCATCGCATTGGCATTGCAATAATCACGATAGTTTTAGGAGTAGGTTTGTTACCTTTAATTGTCGGTGCAAGCTATTTTTAGAACGGCGGAGCAGAGCCGCGAGCTGCTCAGAGCTACGCTACGGAGGCTAATGGAATTTCTTGGTTTCCCTCATCAAATACACAATCCAACAACTCCAAAACGCTCTGGTGGACAAGTTGTGACCTGCACATTCAACACACTATGAGATAATAACGGAACGTTACAAGACTGAGTTGTTTTCGAGGCAAATGCAGAGACTACTCGCCGAAAAACTGCCCCAGACGGTAATGTGCATGAACTTACCTCTAAAACAACTCCGTCTCCTAACATTCCGTTATCTCATAGTGTGGTGAATGTGCAGGTCACAACTTGTCCACCAGAGCGTTTTGGAGTTGTTGGATTGTGTGTTTGATGAGGGAAACCAAGAAATCCCATTAGCCTCTATAGCGTAGCTCTGAGCAGCTCGCAGCTCTGCTCCACTGTTCTAAAAATAGCTTGCACCGACAATTAAAGGTAACAAACTTACTCCTGAAACTATAGGGATTATGGCAATGGGCCAATTTGCCAAAATGTTGAACTATCCCTTTAAAGATCAATCATAGACTTGGTTCAGAGATCTTGTCAGCAGACAGTGAAGTGAAACCTGGTTTATGTCATGACTCTCAAGGTCAATGAACAACAAATATTTAATGTATAACACAGAGTATATTATTGTAGTAAAAAGTCTGTAGTGAGCGGTGTGAACTTCTAAATGAATATGGCTAATAGCTGGACCTCTGCCATTCTGCTGCTTGCTGACTGATTGTTTCGTTTGTCCTCCTCAGATTGTAGGCATTGCAGCAAAGCAAGGACGGGTCCGCAACGCCGCCAACACAGTAGTCAAAGTGAAACAAGTGCTGGGGAGAAGGTGACATACTTTGCTGTCTTTTCTTTTCTTCCTAGCTTGGGTTAGTCAAAATAATGTGTGTTGTAAATGATCTTGCAGTTGTCCTCATGCTAGACAAATACAGACTTGTCGTGTATCACTGAGTGAGTTGTTGACAGTGACCTCTGATTCTCTCTCCGTCGATGGGCAGCTTCGATGATCCAGAGACACAAACTCACAGAAAAGAGACAAAGTGTCAGGTGAGTTTTTTTTTTTACTTTTTATTTAGATCTTTTGATTTTTCCACAAAAAAAAACATTCACTGACATAGGAATAAAAATAATATAGTATAAAAAGTAAATGAAATACAATTTAAAAAAAATAAATAAAGGTAAATCAAATAGATAACAGATATTTGTACCATAAGGGGAATTTACAGAAATACAATATCAATCATAGAGAAATACAACATATTCCTCCATCAGTCACCCAAATACAGAGTAACACAGTTCCACCTCTGCTCGAAAGTGTCCGTTTTCACTTGTGGACTTAAGTCATTGGCTCCATTGTGTAGACCCTTTTCAGCCTCTGTTTTCTTAGCAATCATTAAAAGTATCCATAACATGCATCTTAGTTTTTTGTTATTTTTGAACCCACAATTGCTTTGTTTCCTTGATTAAAATCATGAGTAGTTGAGTTTTCATGAGCTGTCCTCAGATCAGAGCATCAGCTCTTGTTGAATTGAGTCCTCAGTCTGACCACTGGTTATTTGTATTGTTGTGTTCAGGTGGTGAACAAAGCAGAGAAGCCTTACTATGAGATCACAGCTGGAGATCATCCGGAGTTCGTCGCTCCAGAAGCCGTTGCAAAACTCATCCTCGCCAAAATGAAAGGTAACACACGTCACGCATACATACAAAGACACACACACACACCTTGAAAAATTACACACCTTTGATAAAAACAGTAATTTAAATTTGCATATAGTGGGAATTTTCTGTCTAATATCGCCGCCTCGTTCTGCTGTTTTTTTTGCTGTGTGTGTTACCGTGAGACTTTCAGCTGAGACAGAAGCCTTCAGAAGTGTCACACAAAGACACAAATAAACTGTAACTGTTGAGGTCATGATAGACCAGCAGCTCCAGTGTGGTAATACATACATACATACACTTGATAAACAAATGTTGATGGATCCTCTCCGTTTCCACAGAGACGGCCCAGTCAGCTCTGGGCTCTGACGTCACTGACGCAGTCATCACTGTCCCTTTTGAGTTTGCACATGCTCAGAAGCGTGCTCTGAGGTAAGACTCATCACTGTCCACTCTGCTGAGAGAGTCCAAATCTGTCCTTTTGCACCTTTTGATAAGATGTGTGTGTGTGTGTGTGTGTGTGTGTGTGTGTGTGTGTGTGTGTGTGGTGCAGGGAGGCAGCTGAAGCAGCAGGTTTCAACGTACTGAGGCTGATCCACGAGCCGGCCGCTGCCCTGCTGGCCTACGACATCGGACAGGACTGTCACTCTGGGAAGAGGTAGGAGGAACACCGGCTCACTTTCTTTTTTTCTCTTTAGAATAATCAGCCAATCAGGTGGCAGCAGCTGGAGATGATGCAGTTACAGGTCTGCAGCGTCATCAGAGCGAGGAGATGACGTGATCTCAGTGACTGACCGAGTGTCTGTCCTGTCCCGTCCTGGTTTGAGGATTTTCACACTCAGCCGCCGGGTCACGACTGTCGTCACATGTCGTTACGTGTCCCTGCCGCACTTATTGTCGTTTATATCACTTCCACCTCGGCTCAGTGGACTCATTATGACATCATGACGTCACAGCGGTCCGGCCCTCACTCTGACAACGTGTCCTTGTGTCGACAGCCACGTCCTGGTGTATAAGCTGGGCGGGACGTCCCTGAGCGTGACGGTCCTGCAGGCCAACGGGGGGATGTTCCGGGTCCTCAGCACCCTCACCGACCACAGCATCGGAGGGGAGAGCTTCACCCAGGCCCTGGCCCAGCACCTGGCTGCAGAGTTCAAACGGTACTAGTAGTGTGATTGTAGCTCCTCCTTTTCTTTCTTTTCTCTTTCCCTCTGTTTTTCACAAATGAATGGACTGGTTTTCATGAGAGATGTAAGAGGTGTGGTGAAGTGGTGCTGAGGTGGAGATGACCTCACTTGCACCTGGCAACCGGAGGAGGTTGTCAGCTTTTTTGCCTTGGCCCGGCACTGCTCGACAGAGCGCTCATAACCCCTCTCTTTCATGCACTCACTAATCATTTTATTAACATCACTGTTTTTATGTGTGGTGTCCAAAAGTTGTGATATTGCCTCGTCTGCCCAAATATTGATAAGATACCCTAAAGAAAGGGAATGAGTATCTTCTTACCATTATGGATGTTTCAACCAGATTTCCGGAGGATGTGCCGTTGAGATCAATTAAGACTAAGGTCATAGTGGAAACTCTGCTGCATTTCTTTTCTAGGGTAGGTTTACCATTAGAGGTCTAACATGATCGTGGGTCCAACTTCACATCTGGTGTATTCCAAGAAGTGATGAATGAGCTTGGAGTCAAACAAATCACATCATCTGCTTATCATCCCCAGTCCCAGGGTGCAATCGAGAGGTACCGTCAGACTTTAAAGTCTGTGATTAAAACCTACTGTGTTAGTTAGTTACGCAGCTGACTGGGATGTACCAATACCATTTTTACTGTTTGCTATCAGAGATTCTGTGAATGAGGCTACTGGTTTTAGCCCTTTTGAGCTCGTTTATGGCCGTCAGGTCAGGGGACCACTGAGGATGGTGAAAGAGCTGTTGCAGTCGGCTTCCCAGACAGATGCTCGGGTGGTGTCCTGCAGTATGTAGGGCTGGTCGATTAATGGATTTAAAATCGTAATCGAGATTATTTGGTTATGACAAGGATTAGCTCTTCTACAGCTGAGTTCTTCAGCGGGGGCGGGGTCGTCATATAACAGCGGCTACGGCCGTGTCCTCTCGATTACAGACCACCGCGTGGTTTTCCACACAGCAGCCATTTAACTCAAGGCAAAGACGGTAAATAGAGTATCTTTGACTCAGGCGACAGAATAACAACAGTTTGTCGGTGTGTTTTTACTGTAAAATTAGCGGTATTGATTCTCGTGGCGGACGTATGGTCGGACGTCGCGCTTGCAACTCTTCCGGTGACAACGCTCTGGCCAATCAGTGGAAGGCAGTCAGTTGACGTCACGTTTTGAGAGAGAGAGAGAGAGATTTTTTTATTTTTTGGAAAAATCAAACAGCCCTAGCTTCAAGGACCGGCTGCATGCAGCTTGTGACCTGGCCAGGAGAACTTTGGAAGCAGCTAAGGGGAAGATGAAAACCCAGTATGACAGGAAAGCAGTGAAGCGGACTTTTAACATAGGAGAGCAGGTTTTGGTGTCGTTACCCATGGGTGGAGACAAGCTGGGGGTGAAATTCTACGGTCCGTATAACGTTGTCAGGAAGGACAGTGATTGAAACACCTGACCGGAGACAAAAATCTCGGCTATGTCACATTAACCTCCTGAAACCTTATTATACTTATGACGCATCCGTAGTCTGTATAACGTCTCAGGTTGCTGTGGAGGATGGGGAGAGTGAGGATGATGGGGTTGGGTCATAGGCTTAACAACTCCAGCGCCCTGGCCAATCTCAGAGAGTCACTCAGTCATCTCACCACAGAGCAGAGAGAGGATGTCGTACGTCATCTAGTGGAGCAGTTTAGTCCTCTGTTCAGTGATACACCTGCTTTAACAACGTTAATAACTCATGATGTCGACATTGGCGAGGCAACACCCATTAAGCAGCATCCTTACAGGATTAACCCACAGAAGTGGGCTCAGGTGAAACCAGAGTTACTGTACATGGAGGAAATTGAGGTGGTTGAGCAGGAGTTCTCCTCTAGTCCTTGTTCCCAAGCCTGATTTAACTGTACGCCTTTGTATTGATTACCGAAAGTTAAACCAACACTAAGGAACTTTTCAACCTTCATAAAATATTTTCATAACTTTTGTGATGATACATCGACTTACAACAAGTTGAATGACACCTCTGTCATGGCCTGAGGGGGTCTGTATCTCTTTCTCTGGCACTAAGCAGCTTTGAGGAGCATGGTAGGAACCCTGCTCTCACTTAAGTTTCACTTTCACTTTTGCGAGTCACAACAAGGAGGGAACAGGCAAAACGGCACTTTAGCAATGGATCATGTTTGTGTTTTCACTTTGAAATGATCCACTGGAAACAGAAACTTAGTTTTGCTGTCTTCTGTTAATTTTAACGCAGGATATTTACAGGGCTTCACGCTAGTGTTCATGGGAAATGGAGTCTTTCTTCAGGCAAAACACTACCGCTTTGGTCCACAGGCACCGCCAAACTCAACCAAAACTGAAAGTTCTTTAGTACTGCTTTAAACAATGTAACTAAAACTGATGCATATCCTGTACCCAGACTGGAGGATTGCGTAGATAGGATTGGCAACGCCCACTATGTGTCTAAATTTGACTTATTAAAGGGCTTGTAGCTCCTCCTTTTCTTTCTTTTCTCTTTCCCTCTGTTTTTCACAAATGAATGGACTGGTTTTACATAAATCTCCCTAGACCCGCTAGTCCGTAACAGTATGATGATTATGATCTTGGAGACAATCGCATAAATTTACACTGACAGGTGTTTTTATTTTTCACTTATTGAATCAGAATCAGGATTGTTTTCATTGCCAAGAGCAGTAAAGATCACTTCACAGCACAAAGAACTTGGCCCCGTGTCATGTGCAGACACAAAAAGGACAAAAAAAGAAAAGTAGCATATGCATATACTATATACAATATAGGATTTATATACAATAGAATAAAATAGAAAAGAAAAAGATAGATTTATACAGAATACAGAAAAGTTATTGTGCAAATTGTTGTAATCGATATCAATAGTGCAGATTCATTCATTGTCTTTTCATGTGAAACACTTGGTGCATGTACAATTTTGATCAAAATATTATTTCAATTTTCAAGTTAGAAGAAAAGAAGTGAGTGAATAATACCAATAGTCTACTTGCCAACAATGAGTACCCGGAAATGTTGAGTACCCCAAAGTTTTATGTTAGAAATATGTAATATGGGTCCCCAGTATTCAGAAACTGCCGGATGCTAACTTATATATATTGGGCAATTAGCGTAACTGACATAATTAGCATAAATTAGCATAATTGCCTATATGGGCAATATTTCAACAAAATTGACTTGGCTGATCTGGGCAATATTGGAGTGGTTTTAGGGGTTATTGATGATGCTGAATCCATTTCTGACATTTTCAAAATTCAAAATGGCTGTCTAAACCGGAAGTGACCAGATTTTAACCGCCAGTGGGCCGATTTTGATGGATTTCATCTGGTCACTTCCGGTTTAGACAGCCATTTTGAAAATGTCAGAAATGGATTCAGCATCATCAATAACCCCTAAAACCACTCCAATATTGCCCAGATCAGCCAAGTCAATTTTGTTGAAATATTGCCCATATAGGCAATTATGCTAATTTATGCTAATTATGTCAGTTACACTAATTGCCCAATATATATAAGTTAGCATCCGGCAGTTTCTGAATACTGGGGACCCATACTACATATTTCTAACATAAAACTTTGGGGTACTCAACATTTCCGGGTTCACAATGGGGCCCTATGGGCTGGCAAGTAGACTACAAGGCACAGGGGGTGTACATATAGATGATACACATTACTCAAAAGGATGCTGACAGACAAGATGCACACAGAAAATAAAACAACTTTAAAGTAAATTGAAAATGGAAACGCTGTTGTGCCCTGACTTGAGCTCTGTCTCATGTGTCTGGTTTTACGTCTGAGTCGCTGTCTGTCTGTGTGTGTGTGTTTGCTCTGCAGCTCCTTCAAACATGACGTGAGCACCAACGCCCGGGCGATGATGAAGCTGATGAACGGAGCTGACATGGCCAAACACTCTCTGTCCTCGCTGGGATCAGCCAACTGCTTCGTGGACTCCTTGCACGACGGCCTCGACTTTGAATGCAACGTCTCGAGGTGAGCCGCGATGACCTGCCGTGTGCGGATGAGGCTGCTGAGTGTAGGTCTGCTGAGCTGGCAGCAGCGAGAGGAGGGTGTGATGACGACAAGAGTTCACGAATTAAGGAAATGAGCCGAGGCAGAGCTGCAGAAAAGAGGAAGCTGGTGCAGATAACAACATATGACATGTGCTGTGTGCATGTGACAGACACCAGAGATAAAACACAAATCCTCTCGGAGAGTGAAACCAGTGACGCACTGTGGGTGAATCACATTATGACCCAAAAACCCCCCCCACATATTACAAGAGTGTTGTGTGACTCTACAGCTGTAACATCATGCAGACAGAACAATGAGACAATGAGAAAAAAGTTGTTATAAAAGTTGACATAACACTGATACATACACGTAAATACATAAATACATACAACATTCAATAAAACAGAGTGTCACTGAGCATTAGGTCAATTAGTTTTTGGAAATTAGATATTATAACTTTAAAGGTCCAGTGTGTAATATTTGTCAAGGTTTATTGGCAAAATCGGAATATACTACCAATGAATATATTTGTAAAAGTGTATAATCGCTATAAAATAAAACCCGTTTGGTTTTCATAGCCTTATAATTCTTCTTTTATATATAGCAAGGGTCTTGCTTAGAGAGTGTCGCCATCTTGTCACCCTCATTTTACACACTGGACCTTTAAGTAGGCATTAATGCACATAAAATAAATCATAGATGTAAGCAGGACACAAAGGATAAAACACAAAAGTGTACAACAAAAAAAGTAAAAGGTCACATATTGCGTGTTAACGCCACTGATCCAGTGCAGCTGAGTAACAGATTAAAATCAGATTTCGTGGAACCTCATGTTGGTGATTGACCCATGGAATTTGTGAATCACCTCCGTGATAACTTCACTGTTGTGTTTCCTCAGAGCTCGGTTTGAGTTGCTCTGCTCGTCACTCTTCAACAAGAGCATCCAGCCAATCAGAGCCCTGCTGGAGAAGGCGGGACTCTCCACCAGCAGCATCAACAAGGTAGTGTGTGTGTGTGTGTGTGTGTGTGTGTGTGTGTGTGTGTGTGTGTGTGTGTGTGTGTGTGTGTGTAGGAGAAGAGTGTGTGTGTGCAGCCATTCATGTGCAGCTGAAATTTCATTTCATAACCTTTATTTAAACTCAGAGATATATTGAGGAGTAACCTCATTTACAATAGCCGAGATGAAACACAAAACACACAAGGACAGAAGACAAGACATTTGAAACATACAAAAACATAACAGAATACCAGAATATAAATTGAAACATAGTTAAAAGCAGGAGCAGTTAGAGGTCAAATAAGATGTAGTTATGGCTTTAAATTGTCCCATTGATAAAAAAGTGAGATTCTGCAGAGTGTTCCAGGTTGTAGGTGCAACAGTAAGAGAAGCTGGTCTTTCCAAGTTCAGTGTTAACAGAGGGAACCTGCAGTGTGAGCCAGTCTTTTGAGCGTGTGCGATAGAGACCTGCATTGAAAGATACTAGTGAGTTAATATAAGATGGTAAGAGACCAGTAAGAGCTTTAAAAATAAATAAAATCCAGTGTCGATCACGCCTGTTAGATAGTGAGGGCCATCCAACTTTGGAATACAGGTCACAGTGATGAGTGTTGTAGCTGTCGCCAGTAATGAACCTCAGGGCTGAATGATAAACGGTGTCAAGTGGATGTAAAGTTGTGGCTGATGCATGCCTGTATACGATGTCTCCATAATCTAAAACTGACATAAAAGTTGCTTCAATAAGTTTCTTCCTGCAGTGAAAAGGAAAGGATGATTTGTTTCTGTAAAAAAAGCCTATTTTTTGTCTTAGTTTAATGACCAGATTAGATACATGATGTTTGAAGGTGATTTTGTCGTCGAAAGTCTTAGTTTAATGACCAGATTAGATACATGATGTTTGAAGGTGATTTTGTCGTCGAAATGAGTAGCCGACAGTGACCTCATGACGTGACGGCTGTGTGTGTGTGTGTGTGTGTGTGTGTGTGTGTGCGTGTGCGCGCTGTAGGTGGTTCTGTGTGGCGGGTCAGCCAGGATCCCTCGTCTGCAGCAGATGATCCGCGACATGTTCTCTGACGTGGAGCTTCTCAGCTCGGCGCCGCCGGATGAGGTCATCGCCGTGGGGGCGGCGCTGGAGGCGGGCATCCTGGTGGGCCGGGACGACCTGGCCCCCGAGGAAGAGGCCGTCACCGTGGACGTCGCCGCCTCCGACATCCTCGTCAAGGTAAAGGACAAAAACCCACTTTGACCGGGTTTTTATCTTTGCACGAACTTGATTCGAAATCTGACATTATTACGCGTGTCCCCGCAGGAGACGGACGAATCGGGAGCGGAGGTGTTCACCGTCCTCCTCCCGTCCGGGACGCCCCTCCCCGCCCGCAGGCACCACATCCTGAGCGCAGGAGGGAACCTGTCGTCCCTCTGTCTGGAGATTTACCAGAGGATGGAGACGGAGCAGCCAGAGAAGCTAGCTAAGGTACAGGAGATGTGATGAGATGTGTACTTTAAAGGGATAGTTCAACATTTTGGCAAATTGGCCCATTGCCATAATCCCTATAGTTTTAGGAGTAGGTTCGTTACCTTTAACGAACCTACTTCATGAGATAATAACAGAACGTTACAAATGCAGAGATTGCTTGCCGAAAAACCTCTAAAACAACTCTGTCCCGTAACGTTCTGTTATTATCTCATAGCGTGGTGAATGTGCAGGTCACAACTTGTCCACCAGAGCGTTTTGGAGTTGTTGGATTGTGTATTTGATGAGTTTGATGAGGGAAACCAAGAAATCCCATTAGCCTCCGTAGCGTAGCTCTGAGCAGCTCATGGCTCTGCTCCGCCGTTCTAAAAATAGCTTGCACCGACAATTAAAGGTAACGAACCTACTCCTAAGTATAGGGATTATGGCAATGGGCCAATTTGCCAAAATGTTGAACTATCCCTTTAAGTTGGGTTCTATTCTATTCTATTTCATATAAAAATTGAAAACACACTGTTCAGACCTTGTAGCTGCAGAATTTTTTTTTTTTAATTCAGGAAAAGTCTTTTTATATTTTCCCAAAGCCCCTTGTCGAGTCAGTGGTGCAGTTTACAGCTGGTGATGTTGTCAAAAATCTCAAATCTATGTTCATCTCCCAGGGGTGAACAACGCTTTGCATGTGATGGTCCATGTGGTGGTTTGTTGCTCTAGTGCGGTTGCCACCACACACACACACATACACACACACACACACACACACACACACACACACACACACACACACACACACACACACACACACACACACACACACACACACACACACACACACACACACACACACTTTCAAGGTTTGCATCTTGTGGTTCTGCTCTGAAGTCCTGTATTGATCGCTGATGTGAAGCCGTCTCTGCCCACTTCCTGCAGAGCGCTGCTCACCTGCTGTGGAGTCGTGGAGGGGTTTTTTGGCAGCTGGTTTTTACGGTCATTCCCATGCTCATCGCTCTGCTGGGTCTCTTCACCGTTTTTACATTTCCTGTTGGCACCTGCTCTTTTAGAATGAAACCAAACATGTTTTGACCAACCAGCAATATTCAATTTCAAGTTGTTACAGCTTGGACGCACTAGACGCAGAACCGAAGCGCATTACTATTAAGAATAGAATAGAGTAGAATATCCTTTGTCACTAGTTGGGTTTCCATCCACCTTTTCTTATGCGCATTTTGTGAAAGTGCGCATAAATACTTGAATGGAAACGCCAGAAATTCGAATAAAGGCAGTAAATGCGCATAAAAGTTTATACGCTTGGAGGGGGTGGATTTGTCAGCGTATCGAATAAAGGAAATGCGAGTTTTTGTGATGGAAACAGATTATGCGAATTGAGGCAGAGTTTGTGGGTGAAGTGCTGCCGGACTTCACCCAGCGACGTTCAAACAAATGGAGAACGACGCCCCGGTGTCCCAGCTTTCGTCCTTGCACCCCGCGACACAAACGCGCTCCGTAACCCATAATCTTTTGTTTATGACGGTTAAGACTACACAAACACACGCCGTAACATCGTTATGTAACTTATTGATTTTTCACCGGCTTCGTATGTAAACAGATGCACATGGAGGAGAGGAGCATAACCAAAACAGCGGAAAAGCGAGCAGACTGTCACAGTTCCCTACTGTCTTTCTGTGTAAATATCTCATGTTACAACAGGAAAACCTGCAGCTTATATTCAACTGCGGCCTATATATGTATTTTCTTTTAAAATGTAGCTGGTGCGGATTATACAGGTGCGTCTATAGTCCGGAAAGTACGTAAATTGTCCATGATGTTGAGTGTCAGCTGAGTGTCAGCTGTCAGCTGAGTGTCAACTGTTGGATACATTCACGCTCTCTTATGACGTAATCTCACGGCGCACTCCTCCTAATCGCAAAACACTAATGAATGGAAACGGGCATAAATTTGCTTTGCTTTTTGCGCATTTTCACAAAATCCGCTTTTAAATTCGATACGACTTGGATGGAAACCCAGCTATTGTCACATGTATAACGAAATTTAAAATGCCAAACCAACCAGATGGTGCAGCCATAAAGATGAATTAAAAAAAAGACTGTAAATGAGCATAAATGCTAATAATGAGATAAAACAAAGAAAACACACAACCATACACTGACTACGCTGAATTAAAAGGAGTAATCAGTAATCAATAATTCAATCACTTTTCCTGAGCAATTTGCAAACACTGGACCAGCTACTGAAATTAAAGCCAAGATCAACATGGACTATTTTAGGGATAGTTCAACATTTTGACAAATTGGCCCATTGCTATCATCACTATAGTCTTAGGAGTAGTACAAGTTGTGACCTGCACATTCACCACGCGATGAGATAATAACGGAACGTTACGAGACAGAGTTGTTTTCGAGGTAAATTCATGCAAAACCGCTGATGCGTGTTCCTGTCGGCAGTTTTTCGGCAAGCAGTCTCTGTATTTACCTTGAAAACAACTCTCTCGTATTATTATCTCATAGCGTGGTGGACTTGTCCACCAGAGCGTTTTGGAGTTGTTGGATTGTGTATTAGATGAGTTTGATGAGGGAAACCAAGAAATCCCATTAGCCTCAGTAGCGTAGCTCTGAGCAGCTCACAGCTCTGCTCCGCCGTTCTAAAAACAGCTTGCACCGACAATTAAAGGTAACAAACCTACTGCTATGACTATAGGGATTATAGCAATGGGCCAATTTGCTAAAATGTTGAACTACCCCTTTAAAAAAAGAGAGAAAATTAAAAATTTAGAATTGTTGACAATTGAAATTTACTGTGTGTGTGTACAGATTATCTTGAGAGACCTGCAGCCCAAGGAGGAGAAGCACGACATCGACACCGTGGTGACCATGAAAAGGTACAACCAGCCCCCTCCAGGGTCAGAGCATGAGGCCGGGTCATGTGACTGCTGCACAGCTACATCATCATTTGTGTGTGTGTTGCAGGGATGGCTCCGTTCACGTTTCCTGTGTAGAACAGAGCACCGGGAAGTCAGAGGTCGTCACCATAGCAGCCTCATCATGAAGCCACTGAGCCGCGGTCCGGACCACACATCAGTACAGTGTCAGTGCAATGCTTTTGTTTTTGTTTTCTATGTTTCTCTCAATAAACAGAATCACACTGCAGAGATGTGTTCAGAGTCACTACCTTTATTTCAGTTATTAACCTCACAGCAAGATAACTTAAGATCAAAACCTGTCAACAGCCAAACTACTGACCAATCAGATGACTGGATAATCATTCCTACAGGATCCCAATAAGGAGGAGAAATAAAGAGTTGAAGAAGAAAGTGATAGATAATATAGAGTGATGGATATTAAATAATAAAGAACAGTACACTTATAAAAATAAATTGAAATGTTTTGCTTTAAAGGGATAGTAGCATTTTTTTAAAGTGGGGTTGTATGATCTACAAATAGCCCCTGAGTACTTTAATTGCAGTAGAAGACTCTCTGCACTCCTCCCTTTAGCAACGCCAGCCCATAGCCCTGCCCAGAGATTTACAACATACAGTGTTGTGAATGGACCCAAAGAAACAGCCTATTTTTACGGCCTAAAAGAGGTTTTACCTGAAAAAAAATACACAGTTCCATTGTTCGCTATAATATAATTTTTTCCAGCCCGTCAAAGTGCAGGAAAAATGCAGTTTTTATTTGGACCTAACCAACTCATGTATCCCTCCGCCCAAGGTTAGTGCCCGCCGATCAGCAGTTGGTAAGGTCCAAATAAAAACTGCGTTTTTCCTGCACTTTGAGGGGCTGGAAAAAATTATATTATAGCGAACAATGGAACTGTGTATTTTTTTTTTCAGGTAAAACCTCTTTTAGGCCGCGAAAATAGGCCGCTTCTTTGGGTCTGTTCACAACACTGTATGTTGTAAATCTCTGGGCAGGGCTATGGGCCGGCGTTGCTAACGGGAGGAGTGTAGAGAGTCTTCTACTGCAATTAAAGTACTTAGGGGCTATTTGTAGATCATACAACCCCACTTACAAATGCTACTCTCCCTTTAAAACAGCCTCTAATAAACAAAGGGAAATTTTATTTCACCAAATTCCTAGTTTGGTTTTAGTGGTTAGGTTCCTGGCCCTGTGGATGCTGCTATGATACAATTCTCTGATGATAACTGGAAGTAGCAGCTAAACATCAGATGGTTGTTGTTTTAGGACAATGATACACACACTGTGAAATCTGCCCATGGTTATAAATAAACATTTCAGTCAGTTTGACTCATCAGACATGAGCTGTCATGAATATAAACTGTTCATCTTCTACATGCATCACATCATCAGACAAGAGAGATGAAGTGAAACGTCATGATAATCCACGAATTTGTGTCTGGACAAAATCTTGGAAATTATTTCTAGTCTTTGTGTTTGTTTTCTAGTCATGTGAGTGTACTGTTCACATCTGACCTTAATGTCATTATTTACTGTCACAGTAACTGAATGTCATAGTATGTCCACTAGATCATTTTGTTCACGTACTCATACTTATAGCATAACATGCGTGATGCTATTATAAATTATTATGAACCATTTTTAATTATGAAGTTAAAAATAGTTGAATCTAATAATAAAAATCTTTATTTTATATTTATAGGGAGCTGTTGATGGCAATAAACATGAGGGACATTCAAGTAGAAGTAGAAGTATAAATTATGATACACACAAGTAAAATGCAAAATAAACTCATTTTGTTATTGAAAGTTGCTTTCTTTATTTGTATTTATTCATATATTGCTATATTCTAATTTACATAAGTTGGTAACACTGGAAAACAAACCAGTCAAGTCAAGTGAAGGCAGCAGGAGTAGATCCATCCAATCTATGACACTGCTCCAACCAATCCCGCTTTAGACTGACCACCTTCTATTGAACATATGGACACAGAAATGGCTATATACATGTAATTAAATGTAGTAATAAATGAAATAATAAATAAGGAAACAGAAATGTACACAGATGAAATACACGTAACCAAATTATTCAGTGTAGAACTACAGAAATACAGCAATAAATAGATGAATGAACATGGTAATGCACAATTAAACAAATACAGAAATGAATTTTCATGTTGGTGAAATGTTTTATATGATATGACTATTTAAACATGATTATGCAGCCTACAAGAGTCAGTAATGACATTGATTACACATCCTGTCCACACTCAGTCACATCTGCCCACACTCTGTGCAGTGTCAGGCCTGAAGCAGGGGGGTGGCCAGAGTCTTTGGGTTCCAGTAGCACTTCATGAACATATGTTTGCATCAGTTCACATCCCATTCAAAACACAACAAAAGCTACAGCTTTAATCGTGTGGTCCTGTGTGTGTGTGCGTGTGTGTGTTGGTGGTTTTTGGAAGTTGAAGTGGGCTCCCCCCCGGCCCCTCAGCACCCGTGCTCTGGAACGATGCGACACTTGAGGATCTTTAAGTAGTTCTGGACCTTGTTGGAGTCTCGGCGGAAGCAGTAGAGGAGGTCGTAGTCCTTCATCTGCCGCCACTCGGCGCTGTCGGACTGCAACGACACCTCGGGGGAAGACTGGCTGCTGACCGAGTTACTGATGATCCCCAACATCTGCAGCTGGAGCAGAGAGCATACACACACACACATCAGCTCAGCATCATCACAGCAAATACACTGAAGAGTAATGATAGTTTCTAAATGCAGATATACAACAGAGGTTCAGGAGGTAGAATATTACGCCCAGAGGCGTTTCTGTTGTTTGGCCTCATTGATTTCAATGCAGTGGACAAAATAACAGAAACACCTGCTGTGATTTTCATTCATTCATCAGGTCAACAGCAGTTTGGAGCTAAACTTTGTCATTTGTGTTTCTTTGTAATTTAATATGAATGTGTTAGACATGACATCCCACTATACTATACTATACTATACTATACTATACTATACTATACTATACTATACTATACTATACTATTCTATACTATACTATTCTATACCATACTATACTATACTATACTACACTACACCACACTACACTGTACTATACTATACTATATACTATACTATCGTCTACTATACTATACTATACATGTCAATACATACAGTATGTATAAATTATATGTAAAACCTCTTAGAAATTTGATTTTTTTAATATATGGGTTGCTCATATACATTATAAATTACATAAATATATACTTCCCTGAGAGATAGA
Organism: Trachurus trachurus; assembly: GCF_905171665.1. Lineage (NCBI taxonomy): Eukaryota > Metazoa > Chordata > Actinopteri > Carangiformes > Carangidae > Trachurus > Trachurus trachurus. Next base: position 20,547,388 of record NC_139912.1, on the reverse strand, counting down.
CGTGTTTGAAATTTCTTAAATCCATACACAAATTAAGAAAATACCATTATGCCATATGAAAATTCACATTATAACTATTTCTAGTAAATGTATAGATAATAATTTTACCATGGATTTCATATATGCAATGAACTTATATAGAGCTTAACATATCTGAATCACGTGTAGTATGTGACAATAATAAAGTTGACACATACTGTATGGTAACATTACTCTGGATAAAGGTACAGACAGTTTAATATCAGACAGTACCTTCTCAGCCACTTTCTCTACACCTTTGCGCAGCTCGTGCACCATGTCGCTCATCTCCAGAGCTTTGTTGGAGCTGAAGTTGTTGAAGTCGTGCTGGTGAGCCATGCTCTGGTGGAAATGCCACAGAGGATCCCTCCACGCCATCAGCAGCTTCAGGATCACCTCCGTCAGCTCCTCTCTCTGCAGCAGCAGCAGCAGCAGCAGCAGCAGCAGCAGCAGCAGCAGCAGCAGCAACAGGACGGGTGGATGAACGAGACACATAGTCAAGTCAGTTCAAACTCAGGCTGAGACTTTGAAAACTGAACACCACAACATAAACTGTTCAAACAGCCATGCAGAGGTGAAGTGCACAGAGGACGGGACATCTCGATGACGAGGTACAGTCTGTGCCTTTGAGAGGAAATACCTTTCAGAGAGGTCAACTCACCGCCATTCTCTGAGCGTTCTCTTTGCCATTTGGGGTGAGGATGGTGGAAGTGTGACAGTTGCGGCTGACCCGGCCAATCTGATTCTTACTGGGCAGGAAGTACTGCTCCTGAGAGGACAAGACACGAAAGCACGGATGAAATGTCAGAGGTCAGGTGTCGTCTAAATGTCAGCTGTGGGTCCGATACAAAAGTGATGAATGAAGTAGTAGAATGGGCTGCCATCGTTAATAAACACAATTCTGATCACGCACAAACATCCAACATCAAATGTCATTAGGACAGCAAGCGTCACACAAGCACGGTGGGGGGGGGACTTACAAACTCGGAGTGGAGGTCGTTTGAAATGCCGTGCATCCTGGCTGAGTGTTGGATGACCCGGTCAAACAGATTGGCCAGGGAGAGGGCATGGCACCCAGCCTGGGCATTGGTGCTGCAGATGGGTGCTGCACCTACACCGGTCAGTTTGCAGAAGACCAGACAGATCGACACCACCCACGCAGCCGACACTGGGAGAGGAGAACACAACTAAATAAAAGAAAACTTTGCTGCACTTAAAAAAAAACACATCTTATTAAATTAACTAACTTAACTTAGCAACTGATTTCATAGGAGGAAGAAGAAAATGAAAGAAATATAGCAACAAACTCATGATGGAGTGATGGGTTGGGAGGAAATTAGAGGTGGAAAAGGAAGAGGAGATGCAGACTGATGAGGAGCGATGCATCGTTCTTTACCTGATCTGACGTGTCCGGGCATCCTGCAGAGAGCAGAGCGGCTTTGGTTTGAGAGCAGGAGGAGCAGGAGGTGCAGGAGGTGCAGGAGGTGCAGGAGGTGCAGGAGCTCTTCTATTCTATTCTACTCTGTGGCTTCATGTGAAGGTCCCTCACTCACCATTTCACTCTTACACTTTAATATCTGACAAAAAGAGAGGAAGGGAGGGGGAGAGAGAGCGACAGAGAGTGGGCGGGGGCAAAGAAAGTGATGGGCAGCAACTGTCCTGTGCTGTGTGAGTCATAGGCTACTGTATGAGGGCATGACATAATAAAAGAGTCCAGACTGGTGGACATCTTCAGCCCGTGATGTCACTGCAACGTATATACAGTACGGAGCAGTGACGTGTACTACTGTATGATTCACTGTTGCCCTCTGGGGACAGGTCGACTTTCTTGAATGGAAGTGAATGTTTTGGGTGGTGTCGTTGCGGAGTCATTGCTGTGGGGTGGACAAAATAGAAGGAAATAGACACACCTGTGTTTTTATTATGTTAACCAACTGTGTTGCATTTTCAGTTGTATGAAAAGTGCTATACAAATAGAATTTGATTGATTGATTGATTGATAGGACACCCATTTATGTCAATTTCGATTTAGTTTATTTGATAGGGACAATGCAGGTTAACATAGTAACACTTCCACTCGTTACAAACAAGTCAATGTGACTGATGTTCTGCATACAGAGATTATAGCTAATGCTATCCCTAGGCTTTTAGTAAAAGAAAGAAAGTAAGAAAAAAGACATCAAAATGACATACCATTACAATAAAATGTACAATACATCTAAAATCATTCCAAGTCATGACCCATTAAGAATGCGACAGCAATCACTTACATAGAGTGTTTGGTCTGAAACACGGGTCTGTCAGTCACTCTGCTCTGCTGTAAGCCGAAGAGAAAACTTTCCTTGTATCCTACAACCTTTATCCAATGAGGAGAGAGAACGGCATATAGGGGCGGTCCTCTCTGTGTGTGCAGCCAAGGGATGCGCGTGAATGTGACGTAGGGACGAGGGCGGGGACTGCTAACTCCATCGGCTGACAGGAAGTTAGCCAAAACGACCGGATCGCTTACTTCTGCTTTAACATTTTTATTAAAAATCCTAATGTCTCGGGTTAGTTTTATTTCAGTCAGTAGTGAGTTCCACATCTGGGAGCCCTTTACAGAGAAGGCTGATTGCCCAAAGGAGGTCTAACGGTGAGATATTTTACAGTTACCACTTGCTGTACCCAGGTGATACTATCACTATTGTGTCTGCTAAAAAGACTGCACAAAGCATCTGGTGCCAAATTCTGCAAACACTTAAAAAACTATTTAAGACATTATCAAAACTAAGCAAATGATACTGCTTCTGACAGTAATGCCGCCTTATTGGTTTCTTGTCCATTATTTTTAAGGTTTTTTAAGGTTTGGTTATACAGAGTTGGAGGGGCCTGACTCCACACTCTTAACACAATACGACATATGAGAGAAAATCATGGCATGCATATAAAGCTGTGCTGCTTTGATTGGGATTGGTATTTGATGTCTTATGAAGCAATTTAAATTGGTATATCTTTTTGACATGTTTGTCAAATTTGAGTCTGGAATCCAGAACTACACCCAAATATTTAAAATCCTTTACCATTTCCTCTCCCTGCATTGTTAGGCAAACATTTTTCAGATTGTGGTGTGTTTTTGAAGAGCACATAGGAGAAACCTGGAGAAGTTGCTAGGCTAATTTTTTCTGTCTGTATCTTCTCTTCTCTTCCTTCTGTTTTTCTTTGTTTTAGCCATCACCGTCAAAATACAATATAACAAAAACTAGTTACATGTGTCTGTAAGGATTAGGACATAAACGTTATAATTTCTGTCAGTAAGTTATTGTCAGTCATAGTAGTGATGAGGCATTTGATCACAATGTTGAACACATGTTCACCAATTTCAACAACAGAACAAATTTTGTCTGTGTGTATACTGTTGTTCATTCTAACCCAGACTCTTGAGTCTTCATTTGGGAATAAAACTCATTAATGGGTCAGGAATTAAGGTGGAGGTTTGGGTTAGAGTGGGGGTTAGTGTTTAGTTATAGCAGTATGATGAATATACAGTACTTTGTATAGCAAAACAGCTTGTAATGCTCCTTGAACTCTTGTGCCTCCTGCATCATCAGCCAACGACGTCATCCCAACAGAGCCTGATTGGACTGTCTGTCTGACACGTCTGGATAGTGGACGGCTGAGGTTCACTCAGCAGCAGCCTACCTATGAATGTTTATATGTCGTCCAGGTTGAGGTCGGAGCGCTGCAGGCACTAACAGGAAGAGAAGTGTGGCCTGATGACTGAGCTGCATAGACACTTACAATGACACCACGGGGCAGCAGTAGAGCCAGTTGAATGACGTCAAGCAGATGTGGAGTAGATCGTTTCATTTCCGCAATAAGCTGTTGACGTACTTTTTCTGTGTTGGTCAGGTTTCATTGGATAGCTCATATAAGGTTATTATAGGACAGCAACTGTGCCTGATGTGTTTTGAAAAGATAGTAATCACAAACTCTATTGACAGTATATTAGTAGATGTTTTAATGTTATTGGCAGTAGCAGTGGTAATAGTTATAGTTACTGTGCTAATTGTTTAGTTACTGTAATATTTTACATTTTTTACAGTAAATGTCTAAACCTCTTTACGTAAAATAAAGCACAATGTAAAACCCAGTGTAGATAGATAGATGGATAGATGGATAGATAGATGGATAGATGGATAGATAGATGGATAGATGGATGGATGGATGGATGGATGGATGGATGGATGGATGGATGGATGGATGGATGGATGGATGGATGGATGGATGGATGGATGGATGGATGGATGGATAGATAGATAGATAGATAGATAGATAGATAGATAGATAGATAGATAGATAGATAGATAGATAGATAGATAGATAGATAGATAGATAGATAGATAGATAGATATACTTTAATTTATTTAAAAAATACATTTAAAAAATACATAAAGATAAGATAAGAAATAAAATAAAATAACTTAGGCTAATAGGCCTAGTATTAAGAGAAAAAAAATGAAATAGTAGGCCTAACATAATCTTTATAAAATTAAAGGAGACATAAAACATATTTACACAGTTAATGCAGAATGAACAATTGTGCATTGCAATGTAATGTACAAAGTGCAGGTGTGCAAATCTTTAATAATTATAATTTTACTGTATTACTAGTAATATGCTAGCAGCCATGTAAATCTCAATCATACTGTACGTGTGATTTACAGTGGATTTCATTCTGCTCCATAAACTCAACGTGTGATTTACAGTGGATTTCATTCTGCTCCATAAAAATCATCATCTTAACAATCCTTCCCTAACTTCATTTCCAGTGTTTTACTGTCATTTTAAAGTAGCTAGTCTATTTGTACATTTTGCTATTTCTACATAGCTAACATTAAAGCAGAAGTAAGTGTTTTATTCTTGTGTGGTGTAAGAATAACGAGTCTCACTCAGTTTCTGTCTTGCATCGAAAAAACCCCGCTGTTTACTTCACTGTGCCATTCTCACTGACCACGCAAGCACACACACGTAAAACTCCTCAACCCTGACGTAAAACGTCGTAAACCAGATTAGTGTTTTACTCGTACATAACATTTCCCCCCCCTTTCAAAACCCAACACAGCTGAGTAACAATAGAACAGTCCCTCACAGAACACGATAAGACATTAGCAGCTTATGTATGAAACGTAGTCACAAAGTCTTTGAAGCGAGGGGGCCGAGCCCGGTCCCGCTGTGACCTGCCCTCCGCCACCATGGGATGAGGCCCTGTGTCTGGGCCTGGTGGAGGCTGAAGAGGGTGCATGCCCGGTGGGCGTTCAGGAGGAGGAGGAACAGGGATGACAGGCAAGGGCTGCGCGGCTGGTTGTTGCAGTGGATCCCCCGGCAATATGGGTCTCGGAGGTCTCCACACCGTTGCATCCATGTCCGACACACTAGCAGCTGGTAGTAGTGTAGGTGTGGGCGTGGCTGGCCCCGAAGGAGCAGGAACTTTGCGCAGTCGGCTGGCGTGCCAGCGGGAGCCGTCACTCAGCATGAAGGTGGCTGGCCCTAGCTGACGTGTCACCTGAAGGGGCCGAGACCAGAAAGACGCCATCTTGTTGCGCCGCTGGGGCCTTCGGGCCCGGACCCAGTCTAACACCCGGATAGCAGTGCTCTTGACTCTGTGTTTCTTATCAAAACGTTGCTTCATCACCCGCTGCTTTTCCCTCACCACTGCCTGAGTGGCATCTCGGGTGTTGAGTGTTTCAGATGACACTGTATCTCTGGGCCTGAGTCTGCCCAGTGGCAAGTCCATCTCGCGTCCCAACATGAGGGCTGCCGGAGAAGCCTGCGTCGTTGCGTGTTGGCTCGCTCTGTAGTGCAAGAGTGTTTGATTGAGCGCAGCCTGAAATGTGCATCCCTGGAACAGATGTGCTCGGATTCCATTTTTCAGGCTTTGGTTGAAACGTTCGACTCCCCCGTTGGCCTGGGGGTGGAAGTAGGCCGTGCGGATGTGCTTAATTCCTTTCCCACTGAGAAAGTCTGCGAATTGCGCTGCCACAAACTGGGGCCCGTTATCTGTGGTTATAGCGAGTGGCAAGCCCCATCTTGCAAACAGGCCGTCCAAAATGTCGATGATGACCTGAGTTGTGACTGTACCTGCTGGGATCACCTCAGGCCATTTTGAGTGAAGGTCATAGGCCACCACTAGAAACCGCTGGTGGTGTGGAACCCCTCGGCCATGGATTTCACCACAGATATCCAACTGTAGATGCTCCCATGGGTGGGACGGCCACAGGATAGGCTGCAGGGGCGTCATGGGCGGTGGTCCACATTTTCCACTGAGGAGGCATGGCTCGCAGTCTTTGACCATGGTCTCAATGTCGCGGTCGATACCTGGCCACCACACCAGGTCACGGCATCGTTGTTTGACCCTGACTATCCCCAAGTGGCCTTCGTGCGCCATTACCATGACACGCGCACGTAGGCTACTTGGGACCACAGTGCAGAGGCCCCTGGAGACACAGACGTCGCCCCAGCATGAGAGTTTGTGTCGCACCCTAGCAAATGGAGCAAGATTCTCAGGCACGTGTGGAGGCCACCCAGTCCGTATGTAGGTGCGCAGAGTAGACAGCAGCGGGTCCTGTTCCGATTCCTGCCGTAGCTCCTCCAATGACACGACTGTTTGCAGGGGCCCGTGCAACAGCTGGATGATCTCGGGCTCTTCTTCGATGGTGGCAGGAGAAACGGTCGGAGTTGGGGTGTTAATAGACCGAGAGAGGAGGTCTGCAACCACGTTGTCACTACCTGGAGTGAACTTGAGCTGATAGTCATACTGCCTGAGCCGCTCCCCCCACCTGTGCAGACGGAGGGGCCTGTGCCCACTGCCCGAGGCAGACAGCAGAGTAGTGAGGGCCTGGTGGTCCGTGCGGAGGGTGAACTGGCGGCCGTACAGATAGAGGTGCCATCTCTCACACGCCCAGACACAGGCTAGGGCTTCACGTTCACCAACTGAATACCTCTGTTCGGTGGGGTTCAGGGCCCTGGAGGCAAAGGCAACTGGCCGCTCGACGCCATTCTGCATCTGTGAGAGGACAGCCCCCACCGCTCCAGCTGAGGCGTCACAGGTGACAAGGGTGGGGCTGGACGTGTCAAAGTGGGCCAAGACGGGGGGTGTGGTGAGCTGAGCCTTAAGTGAGCTGAATGCCTCTGAGCAAGCTGCAGTCCAATTCCACGGCTCCTCCTTTTTGAGGAGGTGGCGCAGGGGAGCGGTGGTCTGGGAGTAATGGGGCAGAAACCGGAGGTAGTACGCCGTCATGCCCAGAAATGAGGCCACCTGGGAAGCTGAGGTGGGCTCGGGGAGACAATGTATGGCATCGACGTTTGACAGGAGGGGTGTGATGCCCTTAGCTGACAGGCGAAACCCCACAAAGTCGATGGTGGCGGCGGCAAAGGAGCATTTCTCAGTGTTCAGGGTCAGATTGTTCTTCTGGAGGGCTCCAAACACCCTGTCGAGCCGCTCATCATGAGTTTGCGTGTCTGGGGCATGGACCACGATGTCATCCAGGTACACAGCCACCCCGGGGATGCCAGCAAGGATTGTGGCCATAATCTTTTGGAAACAGCTGGGTGCAGAGTTAAGCCCAAATGGCATCCGGGTGTACCGGAACACCCCGGCATGTGTGACGAAAGCCGTCAGGTCCCTGCTGGCTGGGTGAAGGGGCACCTGAAGATAACCCTGCCGCAGGTCGAGCTTTGTGAACACTGTGGAGCCATAGAAGAGAGCAGTCAGCTCCTCTGAGGTGGGTAGGGGATACCGATCTGGAATAATGGCTTTGTTGACACGCCGCAGGTCCACACAGAGTCTCAGCCCACCTGTTTTTTTCTTTGCGAGCACAAGGTTTGAAATCCAGGGGGCAGCATCCACTGGCTCGATAATGCCTGCCTCCAACAGTAGCTTCAGCTCCTTTGTGACATCGTCCCTCAATGCGAGAGGAATCCGGCGCAGGGGCTGTATGACCGGGGGCACCTCTGTGTTCACGAGGGGTCTGTGTATAAATGCCGTGAGGCAGCCCAGTCCATCAAACAGAGCTGGCCATTTCTGCTCCCAGGTGGAGGTGACGTGATGAATGGGTGAGCCGTTGTTGTCCTGCAGTGAAAACCCTAAGGCTGTAAACAGGTCAAAACCCAGAAGATTGGCACCCCGCCTTGCAATATGAAACGGAAACGCAAGAATGGTCTTGGATCCGTACCGGACCTGTACCCAGAGGACGCCCACGATCCCAATCCTTGAGTTGTCATAACCGAGCAAAGGGGTGGAGGGTCGCTGCAATGGCATGTGTGCAAAAAACTTACGGTAAGTGCTGTGATTGAGGAGGGATGCAGCCGCCCCTGTGTCCACCAGTAAGGGAAGGCTCACACTTTCGAGCTGCACCGTGCATGTCTTAAAAGTCACATGGTTGATAGAGACAGTTCTGATCTCTGCACGGTCGCTGTAAGATGACGGGGGTCTGGGCTGTGATGAGCGGGAAGCAGGAGCAGACCTACAAACCTTGGCAAAATGATTGGCTTTCAAACAGTTCTTGCATATCTGACCTCGGGCTGGGCAGTTTGGGGCCCGGGTCTTATGTGAGCTGGATCCACAGTTATTGCAAGTCACAGAGTTATGGGTGTTTCCCTGCCTGCGGTTGAGCTGCACTGGAAAACCCTCATCTGGCTCATGGCTGTCCTCTTGGCTTGCCACAGGGTGGAGCTGTTGTGTTATAGAGCCCGTGTGGATGGGGACGGGGCGAGGGCTGTCAATCAATGCTGTGGAGCACTGTAGCGCGGATTCCACCTGTATGGCTTTGGCCAGGGCATCATCGAGAGTCAAGTCATCTGGCTCCAAGAGCAGCTTCTCCCTGATTTTGTCACACAAAGTGCCCTCAATAAGCTGGTCACGAATGATCTGATCCTGAAGCACACCGTATTTACAGGCACGTGCCAGGTCCCGCAGGTCCGTTACATAGCTCAGGATGGACTCACCGGGCCGTTGAAGCCGCTTACGTAGTCTGTACCGCCGGAGGATCACCCGCTGTTTACCGGCAAAGTGGTTCGTGAGGAGAGCAACGGCTTCATCGTAGGTGTCCGCGCAGCCGAGGGCTCTGAATATCCTCTGACCCTCCGTACCGAGACAATGGCGGAGCATCGCCACTTTCCTCTTGTCCGGGATGTCGTCCAAAGCCATGGCCTCGAGGTACACACTGAAATCCTCCAGCCATCCGGACCATGGTACCGGCGGGTCGCCGGGGACAGACAAAAACGGCGCCGGTGGAGGCAAAGAAAACTCAGCCATCCTCGTCGCCAAATGTTGTATTCTTGTGTGGTGTAAGAATAACAAGTCTCACTCAGTTTCTGTCTTGCATCGAAAAAACCCCGCTGTTTACTTCACTGTGCCATTCTCACTGACCACGCAAGCACACACACGTAAAACTCCTCAACCCTGACGTAAAACGTCGTAAACCAGAATAGTGTTTTACTCGTACATAACAGTAAGTGATATATTTGTGTTAATATAAGTCTTAAATAGTTATATCTTCCGACAGCAATCACTTACATAGAGTGTTTGGGCACGGGTCTGTCAGTCCCTCTGCTCTGCTCTGAGCCGAAGAGAAAACATTTATCGTATCCTACAGTTTTTATCCAATGAGGAGAGAGAACGGCATGCAGGGCTGTGTGTGCAGCCAAGGAACGCCGTGAATGTGGCGACGTAGGGACGAGGACTGTTATGGTGCGTTCAAGGAAACTCGTATTTTTCTGACCGTGAAGTGGTACCAGTTCGATCTGGTACGAGTTCACCGGTCGGAAGTTACGAGTGGCCATTATAGTGACTTTCACCGGTAAAACAGGTCGGAAAAACACGAGTGGGTTGCCTGAAATGCTACAAAGTCGTAAGTTGTGACTTGAAGCTGTAATTTACGATTTCAAAAGCCTGCCTGGAACGCAGCATTAGCGAAAACGACCGGACCACTTACTTCTGCTTTAACAGCTCGTTGCTTTCAAGTCTAGAAAAAGCCTACCTATGTTTAATTGATGATCTGGTAATAATTTTATCATCTATAACAGTAAGCCAACCACACACATAAAGATCATCTGGCTGATTATGATGACATCAGCACAACATACAGTAGATGTGGCTGCTAGTATATTTAGATACTACAGAGTTGAACAATCTGCAGTCAGTCAATCAAATGAACCATTTCACAGATGGATGTAATTAAATATGAAATAAATTATGTCGCCTACAACTGTAGTAGCTAGCCTACTCTCTGCATTGAGTCTGACACTGTTGTTCAAAGATCAGTTTAAAACAGATGTTTTTCGTAAGCAGGTTTGTCTGGGACAGTGATGACAATGCACTGCTGTAGGTGTCACCCTCAAGATTTGGTTAAAAGATTTGGTTAATGAAAACCTCAGGGGTGACGAGGGGCTGATGCTCCATGTGACTCTGCAGCACGTTCTTACACACACACACACAGACGTAGACACAGGAGCGTAGTGTTGTTGGGCAGATGGCCTCGTGTTGTCATATTCAGACTGACCTGCAGACTAACAGGGTGACTGTACATGCCCATGGGCCAGAACACTCCCACACTTTGGCCTTTTGCTCCCATTTAACTAGAACTTTTTCTGTGAAGATTGACCGGTAACCGAAACTACTACATGAAGATTTTGTGTCTTTCATGTGATGTGATGTGTTTTTATTCTTTTTTTTTTTGTCTAAAAACATGGAGATTCAGTTCTCAACCTTCACTGCCATCAGTACTAGGAATTCATTAATTCATTAATTTATTTCCATTGGTTCATGTGAAGAATAATGCGTGCAGTATGAGTAATTTCAGAATGGGGGGAGCTGAGTCAAGGGCTGCTTGTCAAATGCACTTGTTTGGTCATGCATCAAAGATCAGGAATTGTTAATATAAAGCATTATTCACCATGGCATTCATGAACTTTCAACAAATGCTGCTCCGCCCTCTGCTTGTCACGACTTTGTCAACAGAACATGTCCACACACGCACAAAAGTGTATGACTATTTTGGCCATGGGTTATTGTCTGTAATGAAATAGCTAAAAGCAAAACCCTTTTCAGATGTGGCCGGTGTGAGATAATGATAATGATTTCAGAAATATAGCCTCAAAATGTAACAGAGATAACAGAGGTAATAGGCCTACTCATCTGGTTCTTCAGGCAAAGCTTTATTTGTCTAGAGATGGCTGTGTAGGTTTGGCCATCTCTGCTATATGCTACAAAAAGAAACATTTCTTCAACTTTGAACCAGATTTTGATTTGGATACTTAGAACTCACACATTCTTATTCTTAACATTTAGCTTGTTTTTTTTTTTCTTGTACATGCATTCTATGATGTATAGGAATCATAGACTGAGACTGTATATAAAAGAGTAGAGTCGTAGAGTAGGAATGTATATTTAATTTGTTTGCCTTGTCATTCTGTATGATAAAACCATTTAAACGCAGTGATAGAAAATATAAGTAGTTTAGTAGTTAGTAGCAAGAGTAAATAAAGTTTTTTCTGATGGAGGAAACTGAAAAAAAATGCATGCAAGTATGACGTTTTTTTTCTTTTCTTTTTTTTTTGCAAGTATGACGTTCTTTCTTTCAATGAGCTTTATTGAAAACGTTGTAGGCTACATACTGCAAGTATGACGTATCAATTGTGGACGTGTGGTCTATGACGTGTACGTGGACTCTCGTGCTAACTCGGCTGAAGAAAGGTGCCCTTGTTTCGCCGCTCAGCGTGTCCCACGGGACGGAGATGGTGGCGGAGCTCTAACACAGGATACTGCGTTTTATCGCACAGAACAAAACGAGGCGCGTGTATTGACTTCACTTCGTTTGAAACCACACATGGACGCGGCGTAAATTAAAATTTGAGCACACTTTACTGCTATGGACCATGCCACGTAACCAGCCGTGTCTCCGCCCGCTCGTCACGCCCGGAGAAATAAAACGAGCGTCTCCCCCTTTTCCGTTCCTCGGAAGTTTGTTGACAGCGTTGGCGAAACGAAGATGGCGGCGCTCAGCGCAGCAGCGGAGCAAACAGGGACCAAACTGTCACAACCTCCTTCAAGTCCCGTCCACAGCTCGGATGACGAACCGGTTTCGGCGGACCCGGACGCCCTGCAGGACTTTGTGGTGGATTTCCTGGAGAAAGAAGTCGGCAACGACGTGAAATCCCTGAAGAATGTGGGCAACCTGCTGAAGAAGCTGAGGGAGGAGAACAAGCTGCTGGAGGAACAGGTGATATGTCTATGAGGGGCAGCAGCCTGCAGCCTGCAGCCTGCACCGGACGAGTTCATGTTGATAGACTAGAATGAGTCTTTGGTGCTACATGGTGTTTTTCCACTGTCACATTCACATAGAGGTACAGCGAGAAGACTATTATATCCAGATGTAGCTCATAGAATCCCACTATGAGGATTTTGCACGTGTTGTCTAACTGTTTGCAAAATGTGCTCTTTAGTTGCAAATATATTCAGTAGTGTTATTCAGCAGTCTTATTCGGCGATGCTGCATTCACGACAGTGTGGTGGTTCATGTAAAATGCTGCCCAGCCATTCATTTAACATCCTCCTCAGTGCCCACATTGCTCTCACTCTCACATAGCTCTTCCTACTAGGAATTCATGTGAAACAAATACATTTTACAGACCCCCAAGAATGTAAAAAGTGCAACCCAGTAAATATGTGTCTTTATTATTTTTTTTCCTAGCAGGAGAGTGTTAGTATTTAAGTATTAGCTAATAGCTTTTTAACCCACCTGTTGTCCTAGGGTCAAGGAAGGAAGAAGGGTGGAAGGGTGGAAGGGAACAGATCGGGTCAATTTGACCCAGGAGGACAAACAGGAGCGTTAAGAACACGAGCAGTGACTCTGTATTTTCTGTCTTCCAGGTTCTGACCGTGTCCAACTCTGTGCCTCCTAAAGTCTCTGAAGCTCTGTCTGCTGCCGAGGAGGCCAGATGTTCCCTGGAGGTCCTGCAGCAGAAAGAGAGGCTCATCTCCAACACGCTGCAGCAGGTAGAGACACCACCCACAGAAACTGAGGGAAAAAATAGATCTGCTCTGTTTAATAAGATTCATCACCAAATGTTCCTGTAATGTCATTTAACAGAGAGGTGAAACCAGAAGTCCAGTTCCTGTAAAGATAAATTCCTCTCTCTTATCACCCTCAGCAGTTGTTTGTCTTGGTTAATGATTTATGTCTTGCAGCACCTGCAGGGGGCTCAGCCATGGATGGATAATCTTGGCCAGACGCTAAATCAGGTCGACACCATAGAGAGACACATGAAATACCTCCGCTGCCTTCAACATATAGAAGAACTCAGGTACTGTGGTGAACATACAATTAATTTATCTTGCACATTGCAAAAGTGTCAGAGATTCTTCATAGGTCTGTTCAACATCTTTGCTTCTATCTTCCTAAATGCAAAGCTATTTGGCCACCTGCATCACCCCCATTTGCATTTCAAAATGATATAATACGCTTTATTTATGTAGCATCTTTCTACACACAGCTACAAAGTGCTTTGCAAGACAAAATAAAAAATGAAGGACAAGAAATGAAGAACAGTTTAAAAATATATAGATTTAATTTTAAGAATGTCATGTAAAATGACAAAAAAAAGTAACCCTGACTCAAAAATTTGAAAGTGAACTCTGACTCCAACCCCTGTTTTGATATATTTTGGTAGAGAAAGCCCAAATGTTTCAAGGTTTAAAGGGATAGTTCAACATTTTGGCAAATTGGCCCGTTGCCATAGTCCCTATAGTGTTAGGAGTAGGTTTGTTACCTTTAATTGTCGGTGCAAGCTATTTTTAGAACAGCGGAGCAGAGCCGTGAGCTGCTCAGAGCTACACTACGGAGGCTAATGGGATTTCTTGGTTTCCCTCATCAAACTCATCAATTCAATCCCATTAGCCTCCATTAGCACTGAGCAGCTCGTGGCTCTGCTCCACCGTTCTAAAAATAGCTTGCACCAACAATTAAAGGTAACAAACCTACTCCTAAAACTATAGGGATTATGGCAAATTTCCCCAAATGTTGAACTATCCCTTTAAGCTTCAAGTTCCGGGTCATCCAGCATTTGAGGTCAAGTTTTGGCCTAAAAGACAGAGTATATCAATGAAAACTCCCATAATTCCTAGAGATGACCTACAGAGAGACCCAGAGAGGCTGGAGAACAAATTCTGCACGTCATCTTCACACAGGAAGACCGTGACGTGGCCACACCAAGAAAGAACCAGAATGAACCCAATTTGAAACTGAACCTGAGGTGGCCCCCTCCATTGTTGGAGGTGCTCCAGTAAACTAGGACACTGGGACCTAATAGAAGTGAAGCTGAAGGTTTTCTCCCAGCAGATCATTCATCACTTTAAGGAGGGCAGTCAGTTCAGCACTATCTCTTTCCAAAGCCCAGCAGAGAAAGGGCAGTGAGACATGCTGAGTTTACTATGACCTTTAAAAAAAGCAGTCTCCCTTCCTTCAGTCTGCTGTGGGCTGACAGAAGCAGTAAAGTGTGTTGTTTGCCCGCAGTGCTGCGGTCCAGCAGTGTCTGATGACCAGCAGTGTCTGGGAGGCCATCAGGGCGGTAGACAGCATGGCCTCGCTCGACACCGGCCTGAGTCAGTCTGGCTGCTCTCACCTCCGGGACTTCCTCCGAGAAACGCTTCACTTCTGGCACAAGATCATCAAAGACCGACTGACCAGGTGAAACCTCAGGGCTTTGGTTTACTCACATAGACTGTGTGTGTCCTTACCTTGAGTTCACCATCACCTCTTCAATTCTTCCCCCCAGTGATTTTGAGAAAGTATTGACTCAGCTCCACTGGCCGATCATCTCCCCCCCGACTCAGTCGCTGACGCCCACCGCCAACGGTCAGGAGATCAGCAGTCAGCTGGAGCTGCTGGTCGCTCAGCTCCTGGCCCTGCAGACCTCGTATCCTTCACTTTGAGCTTCTGCACATCTGTGTTTTGGTCTATAGATTAGGGGTGGGAGAAAAAAATCGATTCACATAAATATTGCAATATCTTTTTTGACGATTTTTAAATGGGGGGTTAAATATTGTGCAATGTGCATTTGTTAGCCTTTTTTACATAAAGAGAGTACATGTTTTGAAAAGGGTTTAAGTTCACTTTATAATGGAGTATGTTAATTTATAGGCTCCTACAGTATTTGTGTGCAGATAAATGTTAAAAATGCAGACTAAAAATCGAGAGAAACGGCAATATCGTAGAATCGCAATTTAAATTGAATCGCCATCCAAAAAATCGTAGAAGAATCAAATCAGGAGAAAAGCATATCGTCCCAGCCCTACTATAGATATTCGGCAGAAATTAACAATCATTACCATTATTATTAGCATTTGATATATCCTTTATTTGATATTATGTTAACTGCTTCAGAAAAGCTACTCTGAAGCAGCTCCATGCTCGACTTAGCATTCTCAACTTTTTATTTTTTTTTACCAAAACTCCTCTCCCAGATTGCTTAGTTTGCTCAAGGTGTAGAAACATCTCAAAGACGATGGAGAGCAGTGTGAGAAACTTGAGATACGTATCAAGTGTCTCAGCAAAGTGTCAGAAACATGAAGGGGTATCATGACCTTCCGAATGTACTGTAGGACAGTCTGTATGATGAGGTGTTTCTTTAACGTCCCCTGACAGTGATGACCTCATATCTCAGAAGGCTGCGGCCTCTGCTCAGGGAGCTCCATCCACGCAGCCTCCGTCAGCAGCCACGCCTTCCTCCCCGGCTCCTCCCCTCTGTTTGCCCATCCAGATCATGCTGCTGCCGCTCAGCAAGAGGTTCAAATACCACTTCTACGGGAACCGACAGACCAACTCTCTCAGCAAGGTCTCTCGCACAGAACACACACACACATACACACACACAAATGGTGATATGTGGAATGATATCACAGATGCTCCAACTCGTCCTCTGTCTGTGCTTCTTGCAGCCTGAGTGGTACCTCACACAGGTTCTCATGTGGATGGGGAACAGCACCACCTTCATGGATGAGAAGATCCAGCCTATTCTGGAGCGAGCCGGAGCCACCATCAATGCCAGGGTAATAAATACTGCTCCATAATGACTATCTGACTGTCAAATGGGGCTTTTTTCAATCAGATGTGATCCAGGCCAGACCACTGTGTTATATTCTTGGTACTACTGTAATGAGAGGACATGTAAACAATCCCAGTAAGTAAAATACAGCAAGCCCAAACAGACGGCTTGTTTATTTTCTAAATTAAAGTGACTACGAGGACTTTCGGAAAGCGGAAGTGTTTTCGCACTACATTTCCCATGAGCCTCTGCACGCACTGTGAAATTCTTGGACCGGCACAAGACGGACGAAAGCGAAAACATTTGCCAATTCGCCGGCGGCGTTAACTAAACTAGGAAATACTGGGCGAGTCGACCACTAAATAATAATATCAAAATAACTATAAGACAAAACAGTGTATTTATCGAAAATGGACCCATTAACAAGTGTAGGTAATGTAGATTCATCCACATTAATATGAGACTCTTTAATAACCAAAAGCAAACTTCTTGGAGTCTCTTTAATGTATATTATTTTGGATTTGATCAAGAATATCTATTATTTTTTTTCTGTCTGTTTTGATACTCCATATGTAGATTCTATCAGAGGCTTTATCTACTAATGTAACTAATGTAGCTATATTATATGTAGTTCTTATTATTCTCCTCTTAATGATTAAATAAGTAGCCCAGAAGCTGCCCACTGCAGATATGATGATCAGCTGTGTTTTGTCAGTTGGATTTGTCCACTACTGTCATATGTAGTACAGTATATGGCTGTAGTGATGTGTTGAGGTTGAAGTGTCTAATAGCTTTGAAAAGTGAAAATTAACATGACTGTGTATTTGAATATAAATTAATCTGGTGAAAGACCGAACTAAAATCAAGTCAGACTAAATGTACGTGTGTCTCTCTCTGTGTCTCCCTGCTCTGTCTCTCTCCTAACCCTCTGTCTGCGTCTCTGTGTGTGTGTGTGTAGGTGGAGCTGTGTCGTGGCCTGTTGTGTCTGGTCCAGGACAAAGTGGCCAGCGATGCCTCCAGGCTGCTCTATGACGACATGCTCTTCTGCCACTTGGTGGAGGAGGTGCTGCAGTTTGAGAAGGAGCTGCGGAGCAACCAGAACTACCCGGTGGTGCTGCCCGGCCTGCTGCACCTCCTGCTGGACGACGCCGTGCTGCAGAAGTGGCTCACTGTGGAGAGGAAGAGTAAGTCGTTGAGAGCAAGGCCAGTTAACCGAGTTCATACGCTGTGTGGTTATTAGTCAAAGGATGAACTGATGACTATTTCCTGGTGTAAGGTCAAAGACAAAACATGTTCTTGTCCATAACACACAAATGCATACACTATCACACAATTTAATGTCTAACAGCATAAAAAGGTGAAAGGTCACTGTGACCTCGTAATGTCCTGTGAAAACACGTCTGGCCATTATTCAGTGCTGTGACTCTGGACTGTGACCATATTTGGCAATAATTGCAGTTAACTAACATTCGTCTTTATATTAAAGGGATAGTACAACATTTAGCAAAACGGCTGATGCACGTTCCTGTCGGGGGCAGTTTTTCGGCAAGCAATCTCTGCATTTGCCTCGTGATGTTCCGTTATTATCTCATAGCGTGGTGAATGTGCAGGTCACAACTTGTCCACCAGAGCGTTTTGGAGTTGTTGGATTGTGTTTTTGATGAGTTTGATGAGGGAAACCAAGAAATCCCATTAGCCTCTATAGCATAGCTCTGAGCAGCTCACGGCTCTGCTCCACCATTCTAAAAATAGCTTGCACCGACAATTAAAGGTAACGAACTTACTCGACTATAGGGATTATGGTAATTGGCCAATTTGCCAAAATGTTGAACTATCCCTTTAAAAAGAGTCTGACCAACTCAAACTCTTCAAGCTGAGCTAGTATCCTGAAAGACGGCGGTTGCGTGTTTCTCTTCACTTCACGAGCTGATCACACAGTAAAAAGATCAGCACACTTCAAAAGATATAATGCAAACATGCTACAAGTACCTTGTTTAGGTATTCTGTTATTCTAAGCCTGCGCTCCTCTGTGCACACAGTGGCGGTGGAGAAGATGGACGCCATGCTGTCTGCCGAGGGAGCGTGGAGCTCTCAGTACAAAGACATCAGTGACATGGATGAACTGAAGGCTCCAGACTGCGCTGAGACCTTCATGACTCTGCTGCAGGTCGTCACAGGTCAGTAACACTGTCAGTTTGCCTTTATGGAAATGTGTCAAAAGCATAGACTGTAAAAAGAATGGACGTAGCGTCCGTGACGTCACCCATTGGTTTTGGTGAGTCTGTTTTGTGCCGCTACTACGGGGGTTTGAACCGCGCCATGTTGGATTTGACTTTCCATATTTGGAGCGGTGCGGCCGTTAGCCGGCCGAGAGCCCGCCCACTGGCCTCGAAGCAGCGGTCTCCGGACCTGTCACTCAACGTTTCCGCGCCCTAATTGGCCAGAATTTTAACCTAATAACAGTAAAACGGTAGAGTATAAAAAAAATTCACCCCCCTCAGAGTGTGTGCGGGGGTAGAAACTATCGGTTGAGACCAAAAAACGTAATGGTACCAGGCTTTTAACATGTTTACTGAGGACGTAAAGTCGGCTATTTTAACATGGGGCTCTATGGAGAATGCTCCCTTCCGGTACCAGCCCCCAGAGGAAGCCGGGGGGATTGCAGTTTTTTGAACGCGGAAGTGAGCTTCACTTCTCAGACCGACAACTGCCCCCTTGGTCAAAACATGTGCTTTCATTAGGAGCATTACTGTCACACAAGACAAGCTGTGGATAAATGATCTGCACTTATAAATAGTTTTCCTAGCCTTGTTGACCCGTCTGTGCTTTACTCTAATACTTTATCCATCACTTACACACTCGCACATTAACACACCCATGATGCATTGGGAGAGATTTGGGTTCACTTTGCTCTCATAGAATGCACAACATGTTGGAAACTTAGCTCAGAGACTCTGCCTCATATCGACATTTTTGATGGTCAAATAGAAAAATCCTTTCATTTAGAAGCCAACTATAGCTATGTGAGTAGGGCAGTGTTTTTCAACCTTGGGGTTGGGACCCCACATTGAGTCGACTGAAATTCACATGGGGTAGCCTGAAATGTCTAGGAATTGATAAGAAAAAATTACTCAAAAATATTTTTTAACAAATTTTTATTCTTTTTGAAATTATGATTAAAAACACCACACACAGTCTTAAACAACTGTATTCTATACTTTCACTTTCTTGAATATAAATCGAGATCAAATAAAATGCAGCATATAAAAATATCTTAGCTGGCGAATCTTGATTGACGGCCGTGATCACGTGCGGTCACGTGATCGAGGGGTCGCCAGAAATTAGTGATGTCATAATCGGGTCACAAGTCAAAAAAGGCTGGGAACCGCCAGAATGGATCTCTATGAACTGGAGTGTGTGCATGCATCATAAAAACATTACACCACAGCTTTACCACTGGTCAGACTTCACAAGGCACATTAAAGCCACACAGGATGTAACATTTACTGTCAGAGAGTATAAACCATGTTTGAATCTGGTGTTGTGTGTCCTCTTCCTCTCCTCAGAGCGGTACCGGGGTTTACCCTGTCCCTCTGCTCAGCTCAAGTTCCTGGGGCTGCAGAGAGAACTGGTGGATGACTTCCGCATCCGACTGACCCAGGTAATGACACCGGAGTGATGAGGTGAAAGATGGTGAGGCTTTCAGTGACACTGCTGAAGAAGGAGGGAAGAGCTGAGCTCAGGATAACTGAGAAAATGAGAGAGAGAGAAAGATTAATTTCCTCTCTGACAGTTTCAAGCCTGTTTGTGGCAGAATTGCGAGGGACACTGTTTAATTCATCTACTGGTTAATTGTGCAGGTGTAAGAGCTTTAATCCATCTGATTTACAGAAGAGCCTGACATTGTCAGAGTCTATTACTGTGAGGGAATTTAAGTCTTTACGAATCGAGGAACAAGTTCTCACAATCAATATGTCTGCTCTGAAATTTACACAGAGGTCGATTTGGCTGTCAGTTGTATTTATCTGTTAGTACTATTTGTGTTCTGCACGCTCAGCTTGAAGAAGGGATTTTAATCTAAATGAGACTTTTAACCTGCTTGATTTACGGATATGATAATATAATAATGATAATAGCAGGGATGGGCAAGTCATTCCACCAAGGGCTGCTGTGGCTGCAGGTTTTTGTTCCAACACAGTTTGACCAATCATCTGTCTGAAGACTGAGACCAGTTGATTAAATGAGTCAGGTCTGGCGTGCTGCTGCTGCTGCTGCTGCTGCTTGGTTGGAACTAAAACCTGCAGCCACGACGGCCCTTTGTGGGATGAGTAATGATTGTTAATTTCTGCCTACAGCTTTTGTGTTTGTTTTGTCTCTGTTGTTTCTTCTCATTCTTTGTCTGATTATTTTTGAAGAGAGAAAGCATGAGAGGAAATGAATGAAACAGATGTAGTTGAATTAGATTTTTCTTTTTTTCTTTCACCAGGTGATGAAGGAGGAGTCTCGCTGTCCACTCGGTGCCCGTTACTGTGCAATCCTCAATGCTGTCAACTACATATCCACCATACTGGGAGACTGGGGAGACAATGTGGTGTGTGGAGTTAATTCAGTTTATTTTATTATTAATATTATTATTTTGAAGGCTCTTTAACATATATTTGGGTGTTTGTCTTGCCTTCCGGGCCCCCAAAATGTGAGAATTGACAAAAAAATCTGTAATGTGCAGACTCCCTAGGTTGAAATCCATGTGGTTTTACGAGCTGTTCCCTCAGTTGTCTTCCAGTGATGTAACTAGTTTTCGAATTTGCATAATACCACCCCTACCTGGTACCAGTAGAAGGGGCGGGGCAAGCAGTGGCTGATTTACATTTAAAGGGACAGACACTGAAACCAGCCGTTCTGAACAGGGCTGTTTTGAGAGGATGAAAAGTGATGTTTGATCCTTGGGGTATTTTGACCACAGCATGTCACAGAGATGTCTTTAAGACACCTGGGAACTATTTTAATTTGTGGAAAAGGGGGCATCATATGTCTCCTTTAAAGCAAAATTGGTAGAATCATGATTTGATACAGAATCTGATGCGAATCTAATCAGGGATTAAATGTCTGTTTTTGGTACCTGACACATCCTTTGTCCTCTGTCCTCAGTTCTTCCTGCAGCTGCAGCAGGCGGCCGTTTCCCTAGGCGACGAGGCGGTGCTGGGGGAGCTGGGGCAGACGGAGGTGGGCCGCCTGGCGTCTCTGGAGGGCTCTCTGTTCGAAGGTCTGCTGGCGCTGCTGGACCGACTGAGAGGAGACATGATGGGGAGACTGCTGGAGTGGACCATGAGAGAAATTATGCAAAAAGCCAAACCATACGGCCAAGACAGGTGAGACGGAGCAGGTTTCTGTTCTGCTTCCTGTGGACTTATTATATTTATAGACGGGACGGGTGAAGAATAAACACTAACACTCACTTGTTCTGTTTTCTCTAGGTGGTTGTCTCTACCGTCCCAGCACGACCAGTCCACCATGTCCCTGTCCAGTTCAGCATGTCCCATGATGCTGTGCGTGAGGGACAGATTGTTGAACCTTCATCAGGTCC
The DNA here is from genome assembly GCF_905171665.1 of Trachurus trachurus. Lineage (NCBI taxonomy): Eukaryota > Metazoa > Chordata > Actinopteri > Carangiformes > Carangidae > Trachurus > Trachurus trachurus. The sequence goes on along the minus strand of NC_139912.1, from coordinate 20,525,706 downwards.
TGAGTCTTTCTCTGTTCCAGCTGGCCTGGCAGGGCCTGGCAGAGAGACTCGACAACTTCCTCTACCAGGATGTAAGACGTGATTCGGTGGCACATGCACTATTTAAAACTGCAAATACATTGAAAAACCTCAGACAGGTGCAGGGAAGCAAAAACCACACCTGCGTAACCGCTCTGCTTGTTCCCTTGTAGTGTTTGTTATCAAACAGCTGTGTGGTCTCCTAGCAGCCAGGTACAGTCAGCTCAGTACATGTCCCCGTGTCTCCGACAGGTGATCCTGTCCAACCATTTCAGCGACGGTGGAGCGGCTCAGCTTCAGTTCGACATGACCAGAAACCTGTTTCCTCTGTTTGGTCACTACTGCAAAAGACCTGAGAACTTCTTTAAACAGTAAGTGTGTGTGTGTATAACACCGTTCTCAGTCTCCTCATCCTTGGAACACAGAAATCCACATACATGTGACTAAATAGTGGATGATCCTCGTGACCCTGTCATCATATGACGTCTCAGATTTCTGCAAATACTGTATAATGACAAATAACAATAGAAATATTGTATAAAATAATATATAAGTATGAAAAAAGTACAATAAATTCACACAATAAGGTCATTGGTTATAGTGATAATGTGTAAATACACTGTTGCCCATAAAGTTGGAATATAATTTTTTTTTTACCTCTTCTCATGAATGATTGTGACAATGTGATTATTATTATTAACTATCTCAAAACCTTATTGATCAATCTCTTCCAAACATATCACTGTGAAGATTAAACCATAATAAACATTAAATAGAGATAAAAAAGAGGCATGTGTCTGAAAACAAAATTATTCCAACGTTATGGGTTATATTACCTCCTATTGAAAGATCTGACTATTTATAGTTGCTAATTTAATTTAATCTCATGCCTGTTGCTCCGTTTAGAAGAAAATAAAACTCATATAATCAAGATGGTTCTGTTAAAGGGATAGTTCAACATTTTGGCAAATTGGCCCATTGCCATAATTGCTATAGTCATAGCAGTAGGTTCGTTACCTTTAATTGTAGGTGTAAGCTATTTTCAGTACGGCGGAGCGCAGCAGCAGGCTGCTCAGAGCTACGCTATGGAGGCTAAGGGAATTTCTTGGTTTCCCTCATCAAACTCATCAAATACAAAATCCCAAAACTCCACAGCGCTTTTGTAGACAAGTTGTGAGCTGCACAACCACCACGCTATGAGATAATGACGGAACGATACGAAACAGAGCCGTTTTCGAGGTAAATTCATACAAAACCGCTGATGCGCGTTGCGTTCAGGGACAGTTTTTCAGCAAGCAGTCTCCGTATTCACCCTGTATTTACCTCGAAAACGGCTCCGTTTCGTATCGTTCCGTCATTATCTCATAGCGTGGTGGTTGTGCAGGTCACAACTTGTCTACAAAAGCGCTGTGGAGTTTTGGGATGTTGAATTTGATGAGTTTAATGAGGGAAACCAAGAAATTCCATTAGCCTCCATTAGGACTGTCAATGAATATTTGAAATTCGAATGTATATTCGAATCATAGTGATAAAAATGAAATTCGAATATTAAAATATGATATTCGAATATTAATAATTTATTTTTAAATTATCTTCACGCGCACAACCACAACAACAGCAACTACAACTTCCTCCTACAAATGCACGGTCGTCGGTGTGACGTGCAGAACGCAGCAGGATGCAGCAGGACGACTCCTCAGTCCATGAGTTTCATGTCTCAGACCGGATCATGTCAATCCAGCTGCAGAAATATCCGGGGGACAGGAGCGCCGCGGTAACCGTAGTAACTCACACACACCCAGACACACACCTGTCTGTGTGTGGTCACGTCTGGAGAGAAGCAGCTTCTCTGTTTTCCCAAACTACCGAGTGACAGCGTTAATCGCGCATAAACAAAATTGTGCCGTTCACTGAGAGCTATGATGATCCTCTGCACTTCATCGCGACTGTACTTGATCCGCGTTATAAGGATCATTACTTGGATGTGGGAAGAAAACATGCTGGCTCTTATCCCGTTTCCCGAGCGAGCTGTTTGCTCGCGTCATCACAAAACGTTTGACATGAATTGATAAAGGCCGAGTAAAACGCGGTCTTTTTCACGTATTAATATGCATATAATGTCGTTGCTGATTTGCATTGTGTAGCCGTTTGTTTTGTGTAATGTAAGCTGTTCAAAACGTGTTTGACATGCGCTGATAATAAATACAGGCTAACCCTATAAAAGTCCATCTCTTTGTATTGATTTTTGGAGAAAATATGAAAAAATAGAAATTCGAATTTTATTCGAATATCTGTTTTTTTTAAGAGGCAATATTCGAACCTCATTTCTGCCATTCGTTGACAGCCCTAGCCTCCATAGCGTAGCTCTGAGCAGCCTGCTGCTGCGCTCCGCCGTACTGAAAATAGCTTACACCTACAATTAAAGGTAATGAACCTACTGCTATGACGATAGCGATTATGGCAATGGGCCAATTTGCCAAAATGTTGAACTATCCCTTTAACAATGGATGACCATGCTTGGTTATCACCACACTGTGTTGTTTACAGAATAACCAAAAATATGGCGGACCGGAACAAACTATGCATTCAAAGTGCTTCACGTCAGGCATAAAAACATTACAAAGGGCACAAAAACAATTTTAAAAAGAATGCTTTAAAATGCATTTAATTGATGTTTTACCGTTGACGGTGTGGTTCTGCCCGGCTGCAGATTGTTGTGTGACATCAGACAACTGATGCGTGGGCCGTGTAGTCGGGGTAGATTTTTTTCTTCGGGTGGCGTTTGATTGCACTTTTTCAAGTTGGAGGTCGGAAAAATCCGAGTTCCAACTCAAATGCAGCATTAGTTAGTAGAAATCAGAAACAGCTGGCTGAGATTGAATATTGGGACTAGATTCACCAGCACCTTGAGCTGTCAAGACAGAGTCATCAGGCTCAGTTATATATGTGCGTCTGATGTTGTTCCCTATGTTTGGGACGTATGGGAGTTAAACTATTGAAACAAGAAAATGTAGAATGTGGACATAGTTAACTCCTAAATGTTTTGTGGAAGAAAAACATTGAAAGAAAATATTATTCAGGCAGATCATTTTCATACTAATTTGTTGTATCCCTAAAACATTAAGACAAGTGAAGACAGAGATAAATGAGGTGAACCAGCATTCTGATTAGTTTTGTCTTTCTGCTCTCTCCTCTCTCCACAGTGTTAAGGAGGCCTGTATTATCCTGTGCCTGAACGTGGGCTCTGCTATTCTGCTGAGGGATCTCCTCAAAGAGTCGGAGGAGGAGACAAGAGACGTTGGAGGTATAGAGGATCCTCCACCCGAGTCTGCCCTGAACGAGTTGGGGGTTTTCTGCTTGGCCCCCTGTGATGTGCAGATTCTCCTCAAGCTCAGAGCCTCCTGGCCTGGACAGTGACATTTCCCCTCCCCCGACAGTGTTTGTTGCTAGTGTGGAGCGTGCTGGTCAGAGTTTTCTTAATCCATTTGTAACAGCAGCTTTAATCTTCTTTGTAAACAAGACAGGTAAATTATGTAAATTATATACAGTAAGTTATGGCTGTTGAGACCGTGTTCACCACTGGACAGTCACTGTATGTCATTAATGCCTTGCACTTATTTTTTTGGGACCTACTCACTTGTCACCTTCATTGACCTAAGAAGACCACAACGGTAAATAACACTATACAAGTATATAACAGTTGTCCTTGTAGATTATGTAATAAACCCAACTGACCTGCAATACTCCATTGTTCAGCTGCTCTGTAACTTATTTTTTGCAATACATTATAATAGCAAACTGAAGGAAACCTTTTTTTTTAAATATCTTCATAAATCTACATAAATTACAATATAGTTAACACAAATGGCCAAATGCAACATTTGCTTTTTTGACAATCATAATGCAATTAAAATGGCACCAGTCACATAGTGAAGAAGAAGAAAAAGAAGAAGCGCTTTATTGCACATACTTTTTTTGTAATAAACGACATTTGTGTACAATATGTTGCTGAAAAAATTAAATTTGTTATTCCCAGACTCCATTTTTGATTATTATTGAGGGACCAACTTATATTTTTCAATGTTTGATCATAACAATAGATCTACTCTGGCCCCGCCCCCTCAGTGTGATACCCCGGAAACGAGCTCCTCTGTTCTCCTCTCATTGGCCAATTCTTGGATTTCCGCCATATTCAAAAATAGTTACGAGTCTGCAGTAGTACTAACATGTATTGTTATTACTGTGTTTAACCCTTTCTGTAACCTGTAATTACCACTGACCTGTATCGTCGCCGACATTTAAAATGGGTGAGACCGGTGAGGTTGAAGCTGCCGTTTCCAGAGTGGAGAAGCTGAAGCGACAGCCGAGCTGCCGCAGCCTGAAGAGGAAGTGTTCAGCTGAAGATGAGCCGCCGTCCCCCGAGGGCAACAACAGGAGTCTGCGCCGGTGAGCCCACGGTTCTCAGTCAGGCTTTGAACTAACCTCAGTCCTTAAAACTGCAGTATCAAAAAATAATAACACCAGCATAACCGCGGGTACACGCCATTATTGGCTATTAACCCTGAACAGCAGTTATTGATTAGCTAGCAGCTAGTGTGTTGTAGCTCGGCACGTCACTGCAGTTAGCTTAATGCTAAATGGTCCAAACTCTTTAAACGACGAAATTATTTATTTTAAATAGCACAGAGTACGATATAGGTTTTAAATTATATAATTAGAGCTATATACATTGTGTTTTACATTGTTTTTAAGCGTGTGCAATTATTATCAGTTGCGTCGAAACGCCACTAGATGTCAGCAGAGGCTCAGTGTGGCGCCACCGCCTGTGCCTCGACTGCCACCTGAACCCTTTTACTTCTGCACTGGGTTTAATTTCCTGCTGCTTATCTGCTCTCATTGGTAGGGTTTTCGACCGCAACATTAAAATCAACATGCCCTTTTTATTTTAACAAAGTCTATTTTTATTGAAACTCTATAACACAAAGATCACACAATTTGGTTTGCACTAACACAGTTTATTGGTATGACTCAGCTGCACCTGCATTTATATTTCAGAGTTCTACATCCCAGTAAATATGTTTTGTGCCATCTGCACAGTGGATTTACCCTTGTTTTATTTTTAGGCTCAAGTACAACACAAAACCACTTTCACCATGTAAACAATTGTTAAATTATCAACAGAGCACTTCAAAGTATCAACACAGTAGCTATCACCTCATAAAATATTGCAACATTTTAGTGTATTGATATTTTCTTACACCCCTAGTTGACATGTCCATTTAATTTTTGCATACTGCACATTAATAGGGGCATTAGGCCTACTAACTATTTGATTACACATTTCATGTTGCTTTTGACCGTTTTTAGTCAGACAGTTAGAGATCAATGATTTTATTTATTTTTTTGAGCCCGTTTCAAAACGAAACTTACATGCCCACCCCTGTGTATGACAAACCATTCTGGGGAAATCTTGTTCCAAAGATAATCCATATACTATCCGTCTTTGCTTGTTCTAAAACAGTGTCCACCTTCTGACGTCTCATTTCAGCAGAAGGAGAGCATTTCTCAGAAGAGATCAATCACATCTAATAAGAGCAACCAATAGTCTTACGAGTTTTGCTTCAACTTGAAAAAAATGTAACCCAGGCATTCTGTGAGTAAAACTCCTAAGAATTATTAACAACAACAACCATGATGATTAGAAAGAAAAAAAAAACAGTTCTACAGATAAAGCTCTTAGCTCTCAGCCAATAAAACTGACTCATCTCCATTTATGGAGAGAAGAGACATTTGAAATTCCCATGGTAGTGCTCATAATAGTAAGCTCAGTGTGTGGGCATTGGTATCCAACCCTACCTCTGTTGATCATTGAATAAAAAAATAAATAAAAAAAACGTATCCAGGCAACACAAACATAACCTCTCCAGACCAGTATACATACATGTGACCTGATCTTTAGTGTCCTGGAGTTCAATCATACACAATGAAATTTATTTGAGGGGGTTAGATTCTCAGACTGGTGGGTAACATCAGAGTAATCAGTAATGTTTTGGAAAAATAAAGCACTGGGAGCATTTATGTTGGACTTTTCTTTTTTTTTGGAACAGTTTTCCATATCGTGTGCCAAAGTGTCCCAGTGCTGCCCAGTGCCCAACCAGCTCTGCAGACAAACATGGAAAAAACATCACCCCATAGTTGACCCCCCGCCCAGTATTTGACTGCAATAAAATGGCTAATGGAAAAAAAAAAACATAAATGTTGAGTGAGAGAAAATCAGTCTTGAATATTCCCATGTGATACTGGCATTAAAATACGAGACTGGCAGTGGGTTTATTAATTTCTGAGTGGTCTCGTTGCCAAACACGAGCAGATAAAGTTCACAGTGGAAATATGTTGAATACAGTATACAGCAGTTGTTGCTTGAATAGCAGTTTGCTTCCTTTATACAGCACTAAATACCTGCACCGCGTGAGTGACTACTGTGTTGTGTTCCTGTGTGTGTCGTCCGCGGTATCAGTTGAAAAAGACACAGGAGAGGACATGTGGGTGGAGGTGGGGTGAGTAGAAAGTTCAGTTTCACATCTAGCCCGCTTTAACAAACAAGGGCTGGGCTAAGTGGGATGCTAATGCACTGACTCACGGGCGGCGGGGTCCACTAACACTTCCCTTCACACATAGGAGCAGGCGCAGGAGCAGAAACAACCTTTGTCCCCCTGACTTGTGGCGGCCAAGGAATGTGTGGTGACATTAATCACGTATTCGTGAATAAGTTACATGTATCGGGTTTCTAAAGTGCTCGCCGTACTGGGACGTCACAGTGTTTACCTATTGGTTGTTTTTCTTTTCTTTCAGCATCAGTGCTCAGGCCGCACTGGACTGGTACTGATGTGCGTCAGTGAAGAGACGGCATGAAATGACATTAGAAAGTGGGTTGTTGGTGTTGTTCACCCTGTCACACGTGTTTGTTTACCTGTCCTTTCAGGAATAAGTGAACTGATGAGCAGAGTGCAACCTTTGTTGGACTGCTGGATGGTGACGTCGCTGTGTGTCAGTGTTTTTGTCAGTGTGTGTGGGCGTGTTGTAGGGTTCCCTTTGTTAGATACCGGTCTCTGTCAGTAGAGTACATTATGTAGTTACTTATATCATAGATGTAAGGTGGTGAAATTACATGCATGGAGTGGAAAACCACATATCTAATGGGACATAATGATGTCATCGTTTGCGGAGATGTTTTCATTAGTTGTTCTGTACATTGCACAATACACAGGTAATGGAACCAGTCATATATATATATATGCTTCTCTTTGAAGAACCTAGTTGCAGATGTTTAGTTGTTGCTCATCTGTCCACGGGCAATTTACAAAGAGTGAGCAGGGATTTGGTTTCTCTCTTCAAGGCCCATTGAAAGAAAGGAAAAGAAAAGACAAACTGTTGACGTACACACTTGAAGTGAACCTGCAGGTTTGTAGCCAGGATGATGTCACCAAAGAACCAGGCCACTGGTCGACCTTTAGACTTAGACCTGTAGTTACAGGAGATGTGAGATCATATATTCGCTTTCTTAGAGATTCGAGGACAGAAAAGGCCAGGTTAAGCCTTTATAATACACAAGACATTAAACAGGCTGTAACACAACAAAGAGCTCCAAGGATACTAATCAGGCTTTAAGTCTCGATTTGCAATTTTGCCAATTTGCTATTGAGATAATGATCAACTTTGTTAGAATGAATTAAATACAATGCACTGACCATATTTTGATTCTTTAGGACCCAGAGCCAATAATGTACTTTAAATGAGACATATTATGCTGTTCCATATTTTAGAACGTAGATGTAGTAGTAGTAGTAAACCTTTATTTTACCAGGCAAGAATTGCTAAGAATACATTCTTATTAAGGCAATGGCCTGGTGGTAGGAGGTGAAAGACCTCCTAAGGAGAAGGGAGAAGGGGAAACATCCTTACAATGTTATAATGTTATAATGTCATATGTCCATGCTGAACCTCTGCAATCCACCAACAAGATTTCACATGGTTTCCAGTCTCTCTGAACGCTCGGTGCAAAACCTGATGTCAGGTTTTACCGTCTAATTAGGACCAATGCCCAAATTGTAAGTGATCCGCCCAAAACATGCCCACAACACCTGCCCCCAACACAGGTCTTCAGACTACCATTTTTCACTAGGAGCACAGTGGCTCCTAACTTAAAATTTTACAAAGTTTCAGCCAAAACAAAGCGTTTTGCCTTAACCCTAACCCGGGATTTTTCTTGACATTCGTACAAGACAACTGAGGAGTTTTTGGAGCTGAAAATCATGCAGAACTTCTCTGTAGGTGCTCAAAACTGACACAATGGTAAGCAAAAAGCAGTAAAATATGCATAATATGTCTCCTTTAATCGTTGATACTCATACCCTCGGCCTCCTAATAAGTAATTTCTGCCTCATAGTCTCTTTATCACCTGGTTCTACCCTGGTCTTCCTCTGTCTAACACTAACACTGCTGCAGCCTCGAGTTTCTCTGAACACCTGCTGATGCTCTCTCTCTGTCTTGACAGTCTACAACTGTTCTACAACGAGAGCAGTATAGCGGTCAGGAGGAGGTGGGGTTGAGTGTGTGTGTGTGTGTGTGTGTGTGTGTGTGGGGGGGGGGTTACATCTCACTGGTGGCCTTCCGATGATGAGTTCACTTCCTCAAACCTCCTTTATTACAAATATGCTCGTCCGCTCCAGCGCCGGCGGCTTTTACAACCGTTGTTTAGGCTAACAGTGAGATTAAGTCGATGAGCAGTCGAGTGGTTTACAGTGAGATTCCCGGCACGTCTGCTGACACCAGAATGAGAAATATGCTAATGTGCTGAACTTTGGTATGAAGATGTCATACAGTGAGTGTGTCCTGGCTCTTGAACCAGTGCATGTCATTTTTCAGCAACGTCATGACATTTTTTTGTGTAGCAATTGATGATCAACCACCAAATTCTCCCATTTGAGAGCCTGAAACTAGGATATATTTGAGGTTTGTGCCTCTATGATTAAAAGGGATATTTCACCATTTTGGCAAATTCACCTATTGCCATAATCCCTATAGTAGGGGTAGGTTCATTACCTTTAATTGTTGGTGCAAGCAGTTTTGAGATCCGTGGGGCAGAGACGTGAGCTCTGCACGGCACACAGTATTTCCGGGCTTTTCCTCATCAAACTCAACAAATACACAATCCAACAACTCCAAAACGCTCTCATGGACAAGTTGTGACTGACACATTCACCACGCTATGAAATAATAACGGAACGTTACGAGACAGAGTTGTTTTCGAGGTAAATATGTAACCAGAACTACATTACCGACACGGCTGCTCGGCAGAGTGACTTCAAAAGCGAAAGTAGTTCTGAGTATTTGCTTCATGTGTCGTAATGTTACATAATTATACGTTATTTCATAGCGTGGTGAATGTGCAGGTCACAACTTGTCCACAAGAGCATTTTGGAGTTGTTGGATTGTGTATATTTAGTTTGATGAGGGAAACATAAATACCATGCACCTCCGTTGCGTTAGCTGAGCAGCTCGCGTCTCTGCCCCACCGATCTCAAAACAGCTTGCACCGACAATTAAAACTAAGTGGCTTATGGCAATAGGCAAATTTGCCAAAATGTTGAAATATCCCTTTAAATCTGATCATGTCGCTCACATCGTTTAAAGATCAACAGAATAAATCGTTATTTTTAGTGGCTAAATGGAGATTAGAGGACACCGGTGCTCAGGAGGAGTGTCACATTAATTCAGCACTCTGACAGTTAAATCTGAGCAACACCTGCAGCGACCTTTGACCCCTCACTTGTCTCTTCAGGACACCCACGGAGCTTCTCATTTTTCCTCCTCTCCCAAAAGCATGTTGCTGTTTTTCCACAACACATGCTGTTTATCCAAAACACCTTACAGGAGCATCGGTGCATACGGCTCCAACATGGGTGGTCCCAACTGGAACTCTACACCCACCTTAGTCAAACAGAGCCTCGGTCCTCGGTTTCACCCACCTGTCTCCTCATTGTTGCTGATATCACTTAGTTATGTAAGGCTCTCACACAGCTACAACAGTGCTTAACACTTGTGGACTTGATAATATTATTGTTTATTATTTCTCAGATGCAATCACACCCTTTTTTTTATTTATTTAGTTGCACATGTATAAACAAAACAGTAAACAGTTCATAGTAGGAATTTGTGGGTGAGGTCATATACCCAAAGAGGGCTTATTGAGTGACCCAACCCGGGTATTACCAGTTACTTATGTAGAGAAAAGCTATTTAAAATATATAACGATACAAGAAAAAAAAGAGAAAGATGGGGAAAAAAAGAAAGAGAGAGAGAAAGAGCAGATAAAAACACAGTCCAAGTTGCACACCACATACTGTTGAGATGAGTTGGAGCTTTTAAACAGCTCTTGGTGCAGCAGGATGAGTGTCTTATTATTAAACACCCTGTTAACCTCCACCTCCAGCTTCTCACTCGCTGTTACTATAAATGTCATCAGTTAACAAGCAGCTCTAATAAACCAAAAACCGCCACCACCACCACCCCCCGCCCCGCCACACAAACCGCTGTTACTGTTACCGAACCGTAAAATGTCTCACTTCCTGTGGAGCAGCTACTGGACTCAGCGGGGTTGTGTTAATTGCTGCCAGGCCTTTTTGTTCTGCAGTAACAGTGGTCCATTCAAAAGTGCTGATACTAACTGCTGCTGCTGATTGGCACTGTAGTGATGAGTAAATGAAGTGTCACACAGCTCAATTGAGTTCTCCATGGAGCTAAAGCAATTAGTTTAAATGACATAAACCTGATAATTGATTGCAAGTCAGTTGTCAAACTGTAAATATTAGAAGATTTATTTGTCACATGCAAGTACAACAGCAGTGAAATGGTGTTGCAACTAATCTGCACTGTGCAAAGTAAGATAGAATAAAAATATATTCTATAAAAAAATAAATAAATATGTACGAGTCAGTTATGTGATGCAACCCAGTGTCATGTGGTGTAACCGGAATTTTTTTCCCCCTATGTACAGGAAAATATATTTGGACTCAAATGTGGAGTTTTGTAATGCAACAATATGTTTCTTGACAAATATTTACATAATTTGTCACACTTTCTTTAGAAAAGAAATGGTTTTAGGATAAATCCTGCTCAGTGATGCTGAAATGCATTAAAATTCAAATACAGAAATACAGCCAAAAATGCATTTCAATCTAATGTTTTCAGAAGAAAGTATTAGTTTTTAGAAGTACAATTAAATGCACTTTAGGTTGATAAAATATTTATTATTTTTTCATTCTTTTGTTACACCATTTGACATTTTCAGGGCATTCAGTCTTACTTTAAAAAATGGTTTAAATGTCATTTCAAATGACATAAAACCAACATGAATGCAAAGTGTACATTTTAACAAATGTGATGCATTGCATGCATTTTTTTTCATTTATTTAAAACATTTTTTTATTTGTCACTGACCCATATATCTCTAAGAAGAGGGAGAGCTATATACATTTTTATCTACAAAAAATCTTGATATGTTGGGGTTGCAATATTTTGGCACCTTTGCAGCATCTTTTATCATCCCCATCACTTTGCCCATCTACTATGCTATACGAGCTCTACGTAACATCCTTACCAATATGAAATGGTTAGATAATAAGTGAGTCCAGTAAATGCTGATGGACGACCCCTCCGCTCCACCACCAGCCCATGTTAGGGAGGTGTGAACGGGTGCAGGCAGCGCTGCAGCAGCCAGCAGCGCTGACTGGAGGACAGCTGCTGTCTCGTTTGATAAACGCCGCCTGAAGCAACAGAAGCCCAGTGACAGCATGACTGGAATGACTCAGCCTTACGAGCAGCGCTTGGCTGACACACACACACGCACACACACATAGAACAAGTGTTTCTGAGCAGCTCAGCATTCTCTGCATGCTCATGGTTCTGCACCCCCCCCACTCTCCCCCTGTGACATAAGTCTTCAGTATTATAAACCGTTCTGATACCATTTCTGATAAAGCGTGAGTCCTGCATGAGAGTGAGGTTTGATTCACGACGCAGGGATTCGATGAGCCACGGTTGCGTGATAAGTTCCTTTAAACACACTCCGCGGTGTCTCAACATGTCGTCTTCTGTTTGCATTTTCACATCAGTTCAAATATGGGCTCGTGTTTCCAAATTAGTGACATTAAAATTCATCTTACTGGTGGTGTTTTACAGATCGTCCTGGAAGAAACTTGGAGAACCACCCTGTTTGAGATCGGGTGACTGAATTATATAACGTAGCTGCATATGAAACGATGTCAAATAGGTTGCATGACACGGTTATGGAGAATAGTGGGTTGTTTGGTTGTTGGAAGAGTTTGCATTATGCACACTGTTGTATAAGTGGCATAATGACATGGTTATGGAGAATAGTGAGTTGTTTGGTTGTTGGAAGAGTTTGCATTATGCACACTGTTGTATAAGTGGGATTAATATAATAAAATCAAAAGTCCAGGTCATGAAAAGGTCATAAAAACCTCCACCTTCTCTTCTCTTACACAGTTTCATAAGTTGCCCTGTTGTGGCCATGTATGGCTGTGTGAGGCACGCCTCTCATTGAAAGGATCTCATCAGTGTGAAATAGTGCTTCAATAAAACAAATCCAGTGTGTTGTTGGTACATAACAGGACAGATCTGGGCTCTGCTTTGATGTTTTGTCTCAGGTCTGTGTAACCAATCCGTGTGTTGTGTAACGGGCCCCAGCGCAGCCTGATCCAGGCCTAACCTCGTTGTAACACTGTAATAATCACAGGGATTGAAGATAAGTTGTTTGACATGAGAGGGATTTACAATACGCACGGCTGCTTTTTTGGAAGGGGGAGTGTTCAGACCGGACGATCCCACCACCACCACCACCACCACAGTGTAGTCCCAAAAAAGGCAAACCTCTCCCCTTTCAGAACATCTCCCAACAAAAAGACATCTGGGTGCCGTCCAAGATCTCAGGGAGGGAGGAAGGTGTTGGATAAAGGACTCCTCCTTCAAATGTCACCGGGGTCCTCGGTCTGAGGACGGCTTAGTGGGCTGACGAAGCAGACTTTGGAGGGGGGGGGGGGGTCATGTTGCCCTTTCCGCTCTGACTGACTGGGTGCATCCCGATCTGGTTTTTGGAGGACCGGTCGGCGCTGCAGCGACGCCATGCTGAGGCTGTGGTAGGTAACGGGAGGTGGATGGATGTTTTTTTTCCCAGGACAAACCTCTGTTCTCTGAGTCACAGTTCCCGTCTTATCGCCTCACGAATGCTTTGAACTCACCGAGTTAGAGGCTTTGCTCACTCCCCGACCAGGACGTTAGGTCAGGGTGCAGTCCAGTCGTGGTTCACATTCATTTGAAGCTTCTCCAATGTTCTCACAGTTGGGTTGGAGTCATGTTTACTCACAGCACAGTGTGGGGCCCACTCTTGAAATAACACTGAGGCCTTGAGAGGCCGTGATGAAGTCTATAGACTCTGTGGTTTTTGATGCACTGTAGTCTGACCTTCCTTTTATCTTCTTTATTTTGATTATCACACAGGTCTCTGCGAAGAGGAAGCTCCTTCTCCTTCCTCACCCCGGGGCCACAGTGGGACTTCAGTCTGGTGAGTACCAGTGTTGGGCACGTTACTTTAAAAGTAATTAGTTATAGTTACTAGTTACTAAGTTAGAAACTGAGTTACTACATGATAAAAGTAATGACTTACAATTAAAGTAACTATTGTTATCTCAAATATGTCAAATTAGCCTACTTGGACTTCCCTCCCTAACCCCGTTTATCTAACTACTAGGGATGCAAATTATCGAGTAATTCATTAATCGATAGTTGATAGACCTTATCGATCGATGATCGATTAATTGATAAGCGGCGATTTTCCTGAGAACCTAAATTTAAGGGGAAAATTTAAGATCAACATTCCTTATGGACTTTACACTAGTATTTGTTAATTTATTAAGAGCACAGCACAATGAAAATGTTTAAGTAGCACGTTATTGGGACAGAGAGCTCTGAGGTTGAAGTCCTATCATAATGAGATGAGATGAGAGACACCGCTGCGTTTCCATTACAGATTTTCGCAAAATAAAAGCGATATTTCTGAAACTTAGAAAAAGTGCAATTGCCATTTGCGGGTGTTTCCATTGAAAGGTATTTTGCGAATGAGCCGTAATGGGTCTTGCGTTTCTATGGTGACGGCACAGCGATCTCAGCTGCCGACAGCTGTTGCTGTTTTTAACATTGACAAAAACAGCGCTTGATTGCTGAAAGGCAAAGCCCGTGTGGCGCTGCAGCGGCCACAAATAAGAGCGCACTCACACGGGCCAGTTGTTCTATACCGTGCTGAAGCCCGAATGCCCCCCCCCCCGCCCCGCTGGCCCGGACTCACACCACCTCCAACCCAAGCTGCTCAAGCACGGTTTCCTCCGTTGATACAGAGGGATTATTTGTTTACCAACACGGCGGATGTGCGCTTTAACCTGACTGCAGAAAGAACGGAGCCTTTTAAACACCAGCGGTGATGAGGCGCTGACAACAATATAGGTGGTTGTGTCCACACACCCTACTTGTTCATGTGACTTAAGGGGACATGTCGGCGCAGGAGGGAGTGGGAGCGTGGATGCGAGCCAAATTTCCTTCAACCATGCACGGAAAAGCGGAATGATAGGAAAGGGTTTTCTAATTTAATGAGAAACAATGCCCAGGTCAGCAATGCATGACAATAAACATGTGGTTCATTTGTCCCCTCAAGTTACATAAACCAACACAGCGTGGACACACGCGCTGTTCTCCGCGGCACCGCAACGAGCGCTTTTTTTTCTTTTCTTTTTTTTTTTTTTTTAATTAAGCTCCGGTAGCGACCGGCTAAACTACGGAAGGATACTGGAAACCAGCGCGGATCCGGTGTGTTTGTCAAAGCTTGCTGCCGTGAGGCACCGGGTCGGTTTGAGCTGCGGTCAGGCTGCATTACAACTCCTCAGGCAGCTCCGTGTCGGCGGCTTTTTGACTCGTACTCACTGGTCGTCTGTGTGTTAGCGATGGTACAGCCTGAGTCCCGTATAGCTACAACAGGTAACAGTGTTGTCTCTTTTCACCTCCTCTCCCTCTCTCCCTTGTGTGCTGCAGTGCGCAGCGCTGCACACGTTTACACAGAGATCCGCTACATTACGTCGGCTTTGCTTGTTTACATTTCACAGTAAAACTCCCATTGAAAAGGAACGATTAATTGCAAGTAATTTAATTTAATCGATTAAATTCTTATCGACAATTAATCGATAGTCGATTAATTGTTTGCATCCCTACTAACTACTGCACTAACCAATGCACTCAGCCGCTGATCTTAAAGGGATAGTTCAACATTTTGGCAAATTAGCCCATTGCCATAATCCCTATAGTCTTAGCAGTAGGTTTGTTACCTTTAATTGTCGGTGCAAGCTATTTTTAGAATGGCGGAGCAGAGCCGTGAGCTGCTCAGAGCTACGCTACGGAGGCTCATGGGATTTCTTGGTTTCCCTCATCAAATACACAATCCAACAACTCCAAAACGCTCTTGTGGACAAGTTGTGACCTGCACATTCACCACGCTATGAGATAATAGCAGAAGGTTACGAGACAGAGTTGTTTTCGAGGCAAATGCAGAGACTGCTTGCCGAAAAACTGCTCCCGACAGGAACATGCATCAGCGGTTTTACATGAATTTACCTCTATTTCTTTTCTTGAGTCAAGTAACAGCGTAACAACGCATTTTATTGTCATAACAGCATTGTAACGGGGGAAACTGTAACATTTTTGATTACTTGTTACTGAAAAAAGTAGCACCGTTAGTAACGCCATTATTTCAAACGCTGTTATTCCCATCACTGGCGAGTACAGGCCTCATATGCACCAGTTTGCACATCATATTAGACCACCTGCAGGGCACAGACACATTTTAGCTCGTTTATCACAAGTCATAACAACCTACAGCAGAGGGGTGACCAGGAAGTAAATAATATATAATATGAACCAGGTCCACCAAAGCAACAAAAGGCACCTGCTTTATTGGCTCCATATGTGTGATGTACAGCACATGTATCATCCTATGTACATTTATGGTCTGCTCATTTCTCTGACTTGGCTCCTGGTTGACTTCTGTCCTCTCGTGCAAACACACTTGAGCGCTGCTTCCCATCATAACAGTGTCTCTCGGCTTTAAATCTCTCACCTCGGGAGTTTTCAACGCGGTCCAGGAAGCCGTATCGCTGTTCCCTGTCACAGTGATGAAAAGGCGGCTCCTCGCTGGCCCACGGCCACGGTAACCCTGATAAACCACCCAGACTGCAGGAGAAATGTCTGATTTACTTCTGCTTGTTTTGGACATGTTGAGCATCGTCCAGAATGTAAAAAAACAAAACTAGATTTGAACAATTTGAGTTATTTTTGAGGATGAGTTTGAGCAAATTCTTCAAATTCAATAAGCTAAAATAAATCTTAGTTATTGTGATGCAAACTGAGAAAAGACAACGTCACAGCAGCAAAACTCATCCGTCCATGATAAAAAGAAACTCACACAAACTGTCTCTTAGTGCCTGAACCCTACAGGCTAACAATACATCAGCTGCTATTCTTTTCTTTAAACAGGGAAGCGGAGCATAAACAAAGATTTTTGATAAGTGTCCCTCACATTTATTAATTGTGAAGCTCACGTGTAGAGTGGGTGCACGTTTATTTTTAGTGTTTTACCTCTGGTCTAATATCCTCGGTGCTGAACAGCTGCTTTGAGATGTAATGGTGAAGCCTCAGCCAAAAACCTCATAGCATGAATTCTTAATTCTGTGTTTCAGCTCCACTTGTAAAAATCAGACATGTTTCAGATGAACTGGCTGAAACTGTCCTGACATGAGAGTCTGATATTTTTTTTTTACCATGATGTCATTCACCATTATGTCATAGCCAGGTATAATGCCATACAATTAACAGCTCATTAGTTTCCCTCCACTGACAGTTTCTTATAATTACAGGTACAGGCCACGGCATCAACCAGCCTTGTGGGCAACTTACTTAGCAACAGACAAAGTGCAAGTACATGTTTTATAGTAGCTGTCTGCACTTTACAGATGAGGTAGGAAATTATAGGCTTGTTTCATGAAATCAGCTTTGTAGTCCAGCACCCAGTCACCTGGAGCAGACTGACTTCCTGCAGCACAACCAGGCCTGCTGTCGGACCTGAAATGGTTTATTATCACTTGCTCTGTGGTAGGGATGTCACGATTATAGATTTTTTGGTACGATTATTGTCAGAGAAATAATCACGGTGTTACAATTATCACGATTATTATGCATCAATACATTTCACAACACTATGAATATGTAAAATCAAATATAGTCAAAATATAATTACATTACTGATCTCTTAATATAGGACCAGTTATTGATCCCCCGGGGGAAGTGTCTGGAATATTTAAGTCATTAATTGTCATCTATACCAAATGTCTAAGTTCATTTCAATCATTTTTTGAAATTACAAATGACACACTAACATTCCTACAGCTGAACTGATATATACATGCACAAGAGCAAACAGTGAAGACTGAAAAGACACAAGAGACCTTTATCTGTGTGTTATGTACAAAAATAAACAGCAATTGCTTTGTTTATACATAATTCTGATTATCAAAATGAGTGTGTTAATGGGATTTTTAAATTTTACTACCGGTATGCATAAATATCATTTTGATGCCCTCACAACCCTCACAAAGCTGCAGATAAAGCTCTGCGGACCCCCTGAGATCTCTGGTGCCCGAACCCCAGGTTGGGAAACAATCCAATAGGTTATATAAATATATAAATAAGGGGAAATGGTTTATTATCACTGGAGTAATGCTCTGTGGTTAGCTGAACTGATAAAAATACACAAACACACACACAAGAGCAAACAGTAAAGACCAAAAATCAGTTTTTACTATATTTAGTAGAAATTCAACACGAGAGACTTCTGTCTGTGTGTTCAGACTCTTTCGACTCATTATGTAATGACTGTTGTTGCAGTGTTTGTTCATGTAACCAACTCTGTCAGTCAAATCTGGAGAAGCCACACCCACACAGTCAAGATAAAGCAGACCATTAAGCTCTTAATGAATATTAACAAATGATGCTCTTTTCTTTTTCTTCTCAAATTTACCTTTGATTTGTTACTTATTTAGTCATGAATATATTGTATATTGTTTTTGAGAATCTCTTAAAATCAGCGTACAAATGTGTGCAGGCATGTACATGTTTACAGGAGAACAGCACAAAACACGTAATCATGGCATTAAGATAAGGAGGAGCACAGCTTATCTTGTGTGTTTTGTCCAGTGTTGCAGCACTGCTCTAGTTCACAACAACCAGCTCTGTAGTGCAGCTGTGTGTGAATATGAACTGACTCACTATGGATTTACTACAAGATCCTGCTCTCGTAACGCTGTTATCACACCTTTACTCTAACTCATTTGCAAACATGAACATTAAGGTAGCGGCTCCTCACCTGTAGTTGGTGCGGGCTGCTGCTTTTAAAGGGATAGTTCAACATTTTGGCAAATTGGCCCATTGCCATAATCCCTTTAGTTTTAGAGTATAGGTTTGTTACCTTTAATTGTCGGTGCAAGCTATTTTTAGGATGGCGGAGCAGAGCCGCAAGCTGCTCAAAGCTACGCTATGGAGGCTCATGGAATTTCTAATGGGATTTTCTAAAAAATAGCTTGCACCGACAATTAAAGGTAATGAATCTACTCCTAAAACTACAGGGATTATGGCAATTTGCCAAAATGTTGAACTACCCCTTTAACAATGAGAAGGACAAACATTAGCAGTGACTGGTCCCAGAGTAATCTGCTGATAAACGTGGTGACAGGACTCATTTAAACTGGTTTGATTAGACTGCTGTGTGCAGTTGGTGTGTGTACTCAACCAAAGATCTTTTTGTTTTGTTTTTTCAAGTATATTTTTGGGGGTTTTTAAGTTCATGATTGGCTCTCGTCTCGTCTGGCTGCTGCTCAAACTGCACCTGAGAATATTGTATTGTTGGTGTGGCACTTGTTGAGCCTGTTGGGCGCATTACTGGCACAAGTCTCGCTCACATTGTCTTTGTTTGAGTCAGACGTGTTGTGTTTCAAACATTTCCCCGGTTGGTCCTCTGGCCTTTTCACTAATTGCCTCACAGCAGTCACCAGCCTCGGTCCTCGTAAAATTAACTTTAAAGTCAAGTCCAGTTTTTCCCTCGGCAGCTGTCGGCACCGAGTGTGTGTATCTACATCTAATACCTCACTCTTCATAGCCCGACCACGGCCCTGCTCATGTGGCCCCGGACCAAAACGCTGGATCAAGGAAATCCAGCCCTGCTCCGATTTCTTATCCTCCTCCACTCCAGAGGAACATAATGACCTACAGAGAGCTGCTGGCTCTGAGAGGCCGGCGCGGCACTGCTGCCCGCCTTTTTTTTTTTTTTTTTTTTTTTACAGTCGGCCTTAAATGAAACGAGCTGATTAGAAACAGAAAATAGCGTACAGATTAGAGGAGCGAGCAAAACATGACGAGAGCGGCGGGCATTCCAGGGGTTTTACAGCTGCCGAAAAACACAACCCCATCGCTCTTCTGAGGAATAAAAAGCGAAGTAGGCAGAGGGCCAGCGGCTCTTTATCTCGTGCCAGCCTGCTGCCTTTGATTCACAAACATGGCACGCTTAGTTCATCCACCAGAAAGCATGTGGACCTCATTAGGTCACCCTTTCAATCTACTCACCCCCCCTCTTCAGCTCTAATTTACCTGTCACTTATAAATCTAGCAGCGAGCAGCGAAAGGATCCCGGAGGACTCATTGTCTGGTCGCCCCCTCATCGCCCCACCTTCCCCCTCGCCACTCTCCGCTTGATTTTGCCAGACCTTTAAATACATCTCTACCCAGGTCTTTGGGCTTTGAAGTGGTGTTTAAACTGCTGTCTGCTGGGCTGGAGCAGGGCCAGGTATAGGTGGGGTGGGGGTGCGTTGGCCCCCGAGGCGAACCTTTTTGGAAGCAGGCGAGGCGAGCATTCCCCGGGCACTTGTTGCATTCTCTCAGACTACATCAGACGCGAGGCCTTGATGGGCTTTCTGTCATGGCAAGAATGCGAATCAGGTTTCCAGCCCAGTGCCAAGGTGGAGCAGATCAAACCAGACTGCCATTTGGTGGAATGCGAAGGTAATTAACAAGACCGAGAGAGTCAGATTCAGAGTTTTTTTTTTTTTTTAAGTCTCGTCGAGCAACAAGTTCAGGCGGCCAGAGATGTCAGCCCCTCCAGAGTGGCTCGTCTGATAAGAGGCATTCCAGCTTTAATCAGACGACGTGATTTAATGTGGCTGTCGGCCGCCGGGGCGCAGCTGGCTGTTTCACCACAAACATCGATAATTATTGTGGGAAGGATTTGTCCCCGTATCAACAGCAATTTGTGTTCAAACGAAGAATTATTTCCCTTGCTCTGAAGATTCCTCGGCATTCCTTAGACGGCGAGGATTTATACCACCTGACCTCGATGACTCGCAGCATCCCCGAGGTGCCGCTCCCCTCTCCATCCCTGTCAGGGAGGAGACCCCGGCACAGCTGCATCATCCCCCTGTGGATGCATCACACTTTGATGTTGCACTGCAGTTGTCCAGTTATCTTCAATAAATGCCTCTTATTAGTTGATAAAACGTGTGAAGTGAAATTCATTTTTTTTAATTTTATCAACGTTCTTTGATGTTTTATAAGCTCTCGATAGAGGATCATAAAGGCGTGTTGTAATGCTGCGGTCAGAGGTCAGATTTCAACAGAGACCCATCGTGATCCAGGTGTTTTAAGCCAAACTGATATTTTAATTGGCTTTTTTAGGGAAGGAAACACAATACAAGAATGAAAGTGTGGTGTGTTACATAAGGAGATTAAATCATTTTTTAGCATATTTGTGGAAACAGTGTCATAGCCTCAGGAAAGATGATTTTCTACGGGGGGTTTTTTTGACTGATCTGATACCAATTTTTTAAATCCTAAGATCTGCCCTATTTCAGTAAACATAAATCTTAACAGCTGAATTGTTCTGTAAACAGTGGCCCTTTGTTACATTCTTCAGTTCAGAGCTGCATCAACTACTTTGTAAGAATCGTGTTATTACATAGGTGCACAAAGAATCAGTAAGTTAAAGGGATAGTTCAACATAATGGCAAATTGGCCCATTGCCATAATCCCTATAGTCATAGCAGTAGGTTCGTTACCTGTAATTGTTGGTGCAAGCTGTTTTAGAACGGCGGAGCAGAGCCGCAAGTTGGTCAGAGCTACGCTACGGAGGCTAATGGGATTT
Organism: Trachurus trachurus; assembly: GCF_905171665.1. Taxonomy (NCBI): domain Eukaryota; kingdom Metazoa; phylum Chordata; class Actinopteri; order Carangiformes; family Carangidae; genus Trachurus; species Trachurus trachurus. The sequence continues at coordinate 20,504,327 of NC_139912.1, read as the reverse complement.
CTTGGTTTCCCTCATCAAACTTATCAAATACACAATCCAACAACTCCAAAACGCTCTGGTGGACAAGATGTGACCTGCACATTCACCACGCTATGAGATAATAACAGAACGTTACGAGACAGAGTTGTTTTGTTGAGGTAAATTCATGCAAAACCGCTGATGCACGTTCCTGTCTGGGGCAGTTTTACGGCAAGCAGTCTCTGCATTTGCATCGAAAACAACTGTCTTAGCGTGGTGAATGTGCAGGTCACAACTTGTCCACCAGAGCGTTTTGGAGTTGTTGGATTGTGTATTTGATGAGTTTGATGAGGGAAACCAAGAAACCCCATTAGCCTCCGTAGTGTAGCTCTGAGCAGCTCACGGCTCTGCTCCGCCGTTCTAAAAGTATCTTGCATTGACAATTAAAGGAAACAAACCTACTAACTATAGGGATTATGGCAATGGGCCAGTTTGCCAAAACGTTGAACTATCCCTTTAAAGAGTAGGTTTCTGTGTCTTGAACAAGAGTCTTCCTTAGTTTACAGAGGGGGCAGACTGAAAACAGACACTGTGCACTGGTCTGAGCTCTGTGTTTGTGTTTGTTGAGGAGATATTATCTCTGACTACAAGATGTGAAGCCGTGGACTAGACAGTGTTTGAGTCTGGCTGTCTGTCTCTGCTGGGCAACTCGCTAGCAGATAACTACACATGTGATGTCATAACATACACAGAAAAAGAACAAGCGAGAACCAATAATAGAAGGAAGAATTTTTACAGTAAATATTATAATCAAAGCAATTTTACGGAGGTAAAATTCCGGGCCTCATTTCATCCAGTACGACTAAAAACACTGAAGCCTGTAGCTGGAGCCTCTTGACTTCAGAGAGATTTAGAACAGATAACGACACCAGTCAAAACAAACATTAAATATATTGGACAGAAGTTTTCAGCTCTTCAGATATTTAGATCATTATCCATCAGGGAGGCGTCTGCAGGCCTCAGATACATTGTGTTGTATGAGTCCAGCAGCAGATGGTCTGCCTGACCCCCAAAGAGCTTTGATATCAACATCATGGAGTCAGTGTCTTCTGCCTCTGAGACTCAATCTACACAACATCTGTGGCGACTTCTCCAAGCACCTTCCTGCCAGATTCATGAAACTAGAAAGACTGGTTGTGATCATCATCTAAAGCTAAAGGCCGGCCACTTTTTTCTCCAGCTTGTATGAAATCAACGTAGCATTGCCAACTCTTATTGCCTACACAAACATCTGCATGAATCTCCGATGTATACGTATGACCCCCGGGATACCTGTAGCTCCACACTTCCCCTTGTCACCCGCTTTTTGTTTTACTGTCATTTACATGTGAGTGAAGCAGAACAATGACGACTGGGAGAGGGCTGGTGGGGGTAGCTTTTTTTCTCTATGCGCCCACCTCCTCACAATGCATCTCTCATTCTCTCTGACTAACTCAATACACTCTGTTAGGTCGCGCCGCTGCCAACCCCCTCCGTGAATGTTTACATTTGATTTGCAGACATAAACTTGTCTGTTTTTTTCTTTTTTTGTGGCTTTTATTTATCTCTCTCTCTTTTCCCTCTCTCCCACCACCTCTTCCTGTCTGCTCAGTAAATATTTATCCTCCTCTTTCTCACCAAACTGTGTGTGTTAAACCTTTCTTGGCTGGTCGGCCTCCTATCTAATACAGGGTTCGGTCAGAGCGAGCAGGTGGTCAGGTCGGAGGATGGATTTAGCTCTCTTTGAAGCCCCGGCCTCATGATGTCATGGCAACATGAGACGTGTATGTAACATATGTGATGTTGTCTGAGTCATAGCAGGCAATAAACTCCTCACCAGACAGGGAAAAGCAAAAACCTCTCATTGCCGGTGTCTGAAAGTGTGCGTGTGGCTGTAGCGTCATCTCAGTGTTCCTGTTGTGTGTACACTTCATTACTCGTTTTTTATGCAACACACAAATCTGTCAGTCGCTCCCCAGATGAGTAACAAGGCAACCTGTGAACGCTCCTCTGTAGCCTCAGTGTGTGTCTGTAATGAGCGCAGAGCGGGGAGTTGTGTTAGGTTGAGTCAGAGTATTTACATTGAACCCAGGCAACCCTTGGACAAGTCGCTGCTTGGAGTGTGTTATTCTATCTGCGAGCTGCTGACGGAGGGATTTCCAGAGGTGGGAGGAACGGGACGGGCTAATTTTCTTCTCTCCCTCTGCCCCCGTTGTCTTGTTTTTGCACAGAGATTACGCCAGTGTGGGTTTTTATCTTATGTGTAAGACCGAAGCTTAAGGCAATATTTAACTTGGAGGGAGCTTTCACACTTAGCACGCACGCTTCACAGACAATGAGCTGCTGACCTGCTGAACTGTACCTAACACCACTGTGGAGACTTCTGTTTTTATAACCCCCTTACATCCAATACAGTACTGTACAAAAGTTGTAGGCATTATTAGTAAAGTAAAGATGCTTTCAAAATAATGCCATGCATAGTCTTTACTTATCAATTAAAGAGGAACTATGCAAGATTTTTAGCTTAACTATCCTAAATTTTTCCCTTAATTAAACAGCTTTGGAGTAATAGTGCATATTGGAATTGTTGGATTGTGTATTTGATGTGTTTTGAGGGGCAGGGGACCTGCACCATTCATTGTTCACTGAGCAGCTCGCGTCTCTGCCCCGCTGATCTCAAAACAACATGCATTGATAATTAAAGGTAATGAACCTAACCCTATGACTATAGGGATTATGGCAAAATGTTGAACTATCCCTTTAAAACAGCTCCAGGTTTTCTCCTGACACTTGCACACAGTTTTTCAAAGTGCTTGACTGGCAGGTTGTTGAAGCATCTTGCAGAACTTGCTATAGTTATATCAGGACTCTGCGGGGGGGGGGGGGGGGGGGATTAAAGGTATAGTTCACCCAAAATTCAAATTTCACTCATTATCTACTCACCCTCATGTCGACTAAGGGCTGGGAGAAGTTTCAGAGTCCTCAGTGCCTTCTCTGAGTTACGGGGGGGTCCACGCAGCAGTATTTGTTCATGTAATGGTTGTGAATGGGGCTCACTTTTCTTTGTTCAAAAAGACACACCAAAAAACATCCAAATACCTCCATGCTTCTCCTCTGTAATGTCCCTCTTGTATTGAAGCCCCGACATGAGAAATTGTTCCAAAAAAAAAGTTAAATAAGTCTAGCCTATATTTTAAGCTTGTTTGTAGCGGAAGCTCCCAGTGTGTCAGTTCACTGCTCTTGCTGTGTCAGTTCAAATCTCACGTTTGCACTGACCGGCGGAACAATTTCTCTTGTCGGGGCTTCAATACAAGAGGGACATTACAGACGAGCAGTATGGAGGTATTTGGATGTTTTTTGGTGTGTCTTTTTGGATGAAGAAAAGTGAGCACCATTCACAACCATTATATGGACTAATACTGCTGCGCGGACCCCCCCGTAACTCCGAGAAGGCACAGAGGACTCTGAAACCTCTCCCAGCCCATAGTCGACATGAGGGTGAGTAGATAATGAGTGAAATTTGAATTTTGGGTGAACTATCCCTTTAAACTAGTTAGTTTTGACACTAGCTGTAATTTTTGGGTCATTGGGACGGTATTGCATAATGGATAAGAATCTAAACATATATGTGCTGTATATGTGCACACATGCTTGTGTATGTGCACGTGTGCCACATTGTCAGTTGAAACAGCAGCAGTGAGTCTCTGTTGTGCTCAGCTGTGGCCCTGAATGAGAGTCTGCTGCGTGGAGGAGAATTACACAATCTTTTGTCATGTGCAGCCTCCCCATTGTGATGCACCCAACTTTGAACAAACCGTGCTATTCAACAGGCAACAGTGGGTCACAGCTCCACCTGAAATACATGCTGTGGGGGGGGGGGGGGGGGGGGGGGGATATTTCTAAAGCGTTTAAGTTGAATTTGTTTGTTTAGCTCTTAAACTTTATGGTTGTGGGAAAACAAACAGTTTGGCCCCGCGGAGAGGAAATGCCCCCACACCAACACAAACAAACACGCAGCCCGGCCCATTCATCGCCAGCCACCCCTGACCATTATGTATCCATTTTGGCCGTCCTCACCTCACTGGTCAATCAGGTCCTGACATTCTGTGAGTCATTCCGGCCTCCATGGTTAATGGAGCGCAGTGACCGAGGCCTGGGGGTCCCCGCGGCCACCGCTGCTGCCTCCCCCTCCCCTCCCCTCCCCTCGGGGGCTTTTACAGCCCTCAGACTGCTGTTCTCACCTGCTAACTGACTCCCATGACTGACAGTCGGCATGCAGGTGTTAAAGTGTCCCTTTGCCTAATTAACCCTTTCCTGTGCTCTGCAGGACCTACAGCATTGATTTACAGCAGCTTTACAATAGAGCTACAGGGGCAATGAGCATAACTGGCCTTCAGGTACAAGTCAGGAATGGGGTGGCACCCAGACAAGGATGTGTACTGCAACACAAAGCAAGAGAAATGTTAGTTGTCCCCTTATGCAAGTGCTTTTTTTTTTCAATTAAGATTAAGGATTTAAAAAGAAATGCAGATGAAGTTGTGAAATCCAGGTGTGTGAGAAGTTTCTGTATTACTACAGTTAGTTTGGAGGCATAGCCTGGAGTCCATAAAAAAATCAGCGTATTCTAGAGAAATGCCACTTGTGTAAGTGTTGACAACAGTCCAGACTGCACACTTTGCATCACAACGTTTATTCTAAAGTCAGATGGTGCAACACTACATTCTCTCTAATCTTCTCTGTTCATCTCTTTCTACAGAAGCGAAAGCGACGGGAGAAGGATGAAGGTGACGCAGTCAGCCTCTGCAGCTTCGACTTCAAGGTAAAAAAAAAAACACGTCATCATCAGGGATGTGGTTAACACCTCAGGTTATACAAACCAGAGTTTCCTACATTTCCGGTGTGGTTTACAGTAAATGCAGTACAGTTGAGTTTAGTTTGGAATCGTAAATCACGGCATTGTGCAGCAGCTGTGTTGTGAAACCAGTCTTCTCGTAGAGAAAGGTCACATTTCACTGGTACAGATGCCTCCTCATGTCACAGACCACCCATACACCCAGGCAGTTATCATTCACAGAAAATGAAAGCATTTTTATAGCATTATAGACTGAAGCAGAACCTCCAAAATGCTATTTCTATACGATATGTTAATAGACGCATTGTTAACAGAGCTGTAAAACTGTTGCCTTGCTGAAAAGGAAGGCAGAGGAGAACACAAGCACAGCTGGCTTGTTAACGTGGCTCCTTATCTAATGTAAGCTGGAGCTTTTCTCAAGCTTTATATAAATGGCCAATCTCACTAACCAACCCTCATTCTCTGCTACGTTTAAAGTGCTCGTCAACGATGTCCCCCCATGATCTGCTCCTCATGGGTCTGAGGTTCCTTAGCTGGAAACCACACAAAGAGACACTATTTAGATGAAAACATGAAAACAATGTAACTACAACTACTATGAGCATGTTGTGCTCCACAGCAATGTAAAGTGTAAACAAGCTAGTTTAGTAGTGATCCCAAAAAATACTTTATTTTTCATTGTTACAAGAACAACGAGACAGCACAGCATCTCTAGCCAATAAGGTAAGAAATTGCAGTACCAGATAATAAATAAATAACATCATAGACAAAATTGAAATTGAAATTCAGTAGTCATAGCAACATTTGCAAGAGAATTTGTTATATTGGTAACAGCAAGATAGTTAAAGTTGTCATGGCTGGTAGCCATTCCTAATGAAAATGGACCAGTAACATTTAATGAACATAATGTTAAAGGGATAGTTCAACATTTTGGCAAATTCGCCTATTGCCATAATCCCTATAATCATAGGAGTAGATTCATTACCTATAAGTATCGGTGCATGTTGTTTTGAGATCAGCGGGGCAGAGACGTGAGCTGCTCAGCGAACACAATGGAGGTGAATGGTACAGGTCCCCTGTCCCTCATCAAACTTATCAAATTCACAATCCAACAACTCCAAAACGCTCTCATGGACAAGTTGTGACCTATACATCCACCACGCTATGAGATAATAATGTAACATTACGAGACAGAGTTGTTTTCAAGGCAAATGCGTAGCCGGAACTACATTCCAGACACGGCTGCTGGGCGGAGTGATTTCAAAAGCACAAGTAGTTCTGAGTATTTGCTTCATGTGTTGTAAAGTTACATAATTATAAATTATTATTTCATTATTTATTTATTTTATTTCATTACTTCAGTCATTGTTTTGGACCACTGTATAAACTGTTTGAGATTTTTTTCTCTCTGCTGAATTTCTATAAACCAGCCTGATCACAGACTCGTTACAAACTGTTACATTTATAATTATCAGGCCTCTGTTTTTTTGTTTTGTTTTGTTTTTTCAAATTACTAAATGTTTTCCTGTAATAGACCACGTTCTTGTTCTGTGACTAAGAGTGGTGGAAGCGTTTCACTGATGAGGGGAATTTGATAAAACATCCTGAAAACACTGATATGCCTGAAAGTTGCACATGTAAACAGCTTCTCCAGTGTAAACACGGCCCATCACCTCTGTCCCATCTCTTTCCTGCTGCTCCAAACGTTGTTCCCGAGGGGCTCCGACTCAGATTAGAGAAACACTGATCCCAGTGCAGATTTGTCTCACGTCAGTCTAGTTTATAGAAACATTTGACGGTCACAAAAAACACCTTGTTGCTCAACCGACTGAATATCGGAGTTCGTATCTAAACTCTGGCTGGATCTGAGGTCTGTGCTTGTCCTGTTTATCCAGCTCGTATCATGAAAACATATCACCGGAAGACGTCTAGATAAAGCCTGTGTTTGTTTGGTGAAGAGCTCGTTGAGGTCGGCTCAGCTGTTTGTTACAACCGAAGCAGGTTTTCTAAGAGATTTGACAGACAGGACTGAACGGGCAGGAAAATACACCTCACTGGTGCGTGGGTGTTAAATGAGCGCACCGACACGGTTGCACAAAGATCTGTCAATGCTTCTCATAACTGAACACCCTTCGGCTTCAGGCGTGTCTCACTATCACACCGACTATGTCAGAATTTACTCCTGTATGTGGCGTAATGTCAGATCTGACTTTCTTTGGTGGCTGTCTCTTATTTGAAGCGTGGGAGGGCTGAAGGGGGGACGTCAGCGAACCCCCACAGTTTACATTCAGCCCGTCGCTTCCCTCCCTCCATCCATCCATTCTGTCTCCATACAGGCTGTGTTTTGTCCTGCGCCCACGGGGAGAGGGATTAGCAGAGAACCTACAGCCTGCACTTCTTTAACCAGTCGGATCAGTTGCAGTGATTTAGCCAAACAATGTTTTTTTGTGTATCTCCTTTTCCAATCGAGCCGCATCCAGCGCGGCCTAATCCCTGCACACTCTGTTGCACACGCAGAGACAGTTGTTTTTAGAAATCCCTGGTTAAACATATGGCACGCTGCTGCCCTATAGGTCGGCCTCCAAATGGACCTATGGAGGAAAATCAAGGGTTACAAGGAGCGGGCTGAGGAAGTCTGGCTGTCCAACAATTTGGTTGTGCACTGTTTGATTTTTTTTATGTTGTCATGATGAGGGCTGCAACTAGCAATGATTTATTATCCATTAATCTTTTTAGATCAAAGCTTACGGTGGAAAGTGACTGCTTTTTAGTTTATTAAGGTGACTACGAGGAGTTTCGGAAAGCGAAGTGTTTTCACACAACATTTCCCATGTAAGACGGACGAAAGCGAAAACATTTACCAAGAATGTTTTCATTAAGCAAGAATGATAAGATACCGTCGTAATTCCGACCATAAACGGCGATTCAGCAGTGTTATTCCCACAACGGCCGGGCAGCGTCCGGGAAAACGAAACTAGGAAATGCTCGGCAAGTCGACCAATAAATAATGATATCAAAATAACTATGAAGACAAAATGATATATTTATCGAGAATGGGCCCATTAAGTGTTGGTAACGCATTCATCCACTTTTATAACCAAAAGCAAACTCATCAGGGTCTCTTTAATCACCAAGTCAATCCACTAAAAATAGCTCTTTTGGCAACTGATTGTTCACAGCAAGTATTTATCAAATACAGCTTCTGAGAATGAAAGATTTCATGCATTTCTTTTTTCAAACTCAATGGTGAACTGAGTATCTTTATATGTTGGGCTGTTAGCTGAACAAAACCTTGGTCTGGCATAACAGACTTTCCTATCATCATAACATTTTGTTCACAAAACAGATGAACTGATAAATACAAAAACAGGAAAAACGTCAGAAAAGAGGGAAAAGTCGAGAAATACGCTCATTAAATTACAATCTGCATTTGGCTAATTCACCATCACCATCCATCATTTGGATCGGGAGCTGGACTAAACTGAACGTCCTGTAACTATTTGTTCCGACACACAGACAAAGGCCAGTTGATGATTTACGTTTACTCATGGAGGGACACCGACGTGGTCCTGCTTCCGTTTCGTGCTGCAGTCAGCGATGTGCAGACTTGGTCGTGTCCTCCTGGGAAATAAACAGTACACACGACACGTACAAGGCAAGATACAGAAACGCCCAGTTAGAATAGTTGTCTGGAGCCTGTGGAGTCGGCCACTCAGACCCCAGACTCCTCACAGCTGCATGTGGTTGTTCTCACTGACGCTGACTCAGGCCAGACATTATTTAGTTGTATAGAGATGGTTTTTATATCACTGTATGTTTAAATTGACCACCATATTATTGTATTGTGATGTAGTATAAAAGTAAAAATAAATCAATTGGGAAACAGTTCATTGATAAAATAACAGGAATAATGATGATAATCAAGATAATATGATGCCATTAAGGTTCTGTATGCTGGTTTGCAGCATTACTCACATTCAGTTCATACTTCTAGTCAGAGATATTAAAGTCATACCTACCATGGAATAAAGCTCATTGTTGATTGGCCAACTCACATGATCTACCTGCACACTGACTGAGTGTCCAGCTTCCTGTGTGGAAACCGAAGCCGTACCCACCACAGGTCTGGTCCTGCCCACCGCAGGTCATGCCTGTCTCTCTCTGGTTGTCATCACAAGAAGCAGTGTATCGTAAATGAGGCAGAGCTAATTCGTTCTATTGGTAACAGCAAGGTAGCTAACGTTATCGTGGCTGGTAGCCATCGCTAATGAAAACAGACCAGTAACAATAATAATAACGTCATAGTGTCGATCACTGAGCTATTATGAGAACTGCTGAAATATCAAATAGCAGGTAACGTTAATGATCAATGTCCACGTCACTATTTTATACCACTATGTAAACTGTGTATTTGCAAGAGGCTGTGATCAGGCCACTGCAGCTGGTTAACAGAATCTCAGAACAGAAACAAAAAGAATAAAAAATAAATAAAAAAAATCTCTAACTGTAGTTGAAATGATCATCAGGCCAAATTCAGGGTTTTTGAAATAGTTTATTATAGCAGTGTGTGGTAGAATATAAAAATTCTGCAGATGTAGGTGTGCAGCATTCCTCTCTCTCAGCTCATACTTCCAGTCAGAGAAATCACAGTCATATCTACCATGGAATAAAGCTGATTGTTGATTGGCCAACTCTACAGCGAACCCCATAATCTTCACTCACATCATCTACCTGCACAGTGCACACTGAATGAGTGTCCAGCTTCCTATGGGGGTGACTATGCCCTGCCCCCCCCCACCACCACAGGCCTGGTCCTGTCCTCAGGCCATGCCTGTGTCTCTTTTACCTGAGGCGGGAGATTGTTATCACACTGTAATGACGCACATACATGCAGTTTTGGCTTTGATCACCCAAACTGTAACTTGAGTCGGAATTCCCTGAAAATCTAAGAAGATTCAAAACGAAAACAAAACTAATTGCCCTGTTTCCATTTAACGGGAAAGTACATTTTGACGTACCGTATGTAACAACAAGATCTGTGTTTGTACTGTTGCTCCGGCGTCATAACTGCAGAACATCCCTGTGCCAATCATCAATCTGTTTTGCTTTACCTTTAAAACGGTTTGATATTTACTTGACAGATTGTGTTTTTAGGCTTCTATGTGTGCGTGGGCCCTCTATCAGTCGTATCAGTTTATTCTGTCTGCACAGCGTTGGCGGTTTCATGGCGAGTCTTAGTTACCGCGCTGTGTTTGTTAGCAACCGGGGCAGCGTTGGGCGTGAACGCTGACAAAACAAAAACCTGACTAAAAAAAAAAAAGAACATGAAAACTATTGAGTAACCTGGGATGTTAGTCTGGTTTGAGAACTATGGTTTTCATTGTCTCTAGGCTGTGGTGTGATCACTGTCTACTTCTACCTTGTGTCCGTGAAGGTATTTATAGTCCTGCCCTCGGAGCACTAACCTCAGAGATTAATAAGAGTTAATATCACTCCTACATGCCCAAACTGAACAAATGGACTGTCTAAACCCTTTAGGAGGGTAAAAAAACAAAAAACAAGTTTGTTAAATTCCCTCTTAATAATCAACACTTGTTCTGTACTATTTAAATTAGACAAACTGTTGCAGATGCTGCATGAAAAACAATGTTCATCATGTGTTGCTTCATTCAAACTTCGAGATTAGAGTCAGATTAATGTAAATGCTAAAGCAGAGAAATTAAAAAAACTTGCTCTGTCTTTTTTACCAACTTTTTAATTACTTCAAAATCAAAAGAAATATAATATAATATAATAATATATTTATCTTCATAAAACCACAAACCACTGAACATTTGTTAAAGGGATACTTCACTCAAAATTGATAATTCACCAATTTTCTACTCACTGTCATGCCAAAGAAGGGTTTGGAGAACTTTTATTAGTTATCAAAATGCTTTTGTAGTTCCAGCTGGCAACATTTTCTTTTATATAATGGCGGCGGATAGTGCTCAGTTTTGAATCGTCCAAAACACACACTATGAAACATCCAAATATCTCCATACTGCTCGTCCGTATACTGACCCAAGTGTCCTGAAGCCGCAACATGAAAAAGTTGTTGAGAAAAAAATAATGTGATCTCTGTTTTTAGTCTTGTTGTAGTTGTAGTAGTAGTAGTAGTAGTAGTAGTAGTAGTAGTACTAGTAGCAGTATGGAGGTGTTTGGATGTTTCATAGTGTGTGTTTTGGGCGATTCAAAAGGGAACTCTATTCGCCGCCATTATATAAAAAAAAACGTTGCCAGCCGGACCCCCCCTGGAAGTTCCGCGTTTTGATAACTCTGAAAGTTCTCCACACCTTTCCTTGGCATGACGGTGAGTAGACAATTGATGAATTATTGATTTTGGGTGACGTATCCCTTAAAGTTGGTGATGAAATTCGGTTCCGGCTACAAAATGAAAACCTGTTTTCCGCTCCTACTCACAGGTAAAGAAGAACTGCAGACCTCGTTCATTTGTCTTACCTTTGTTGATGATTATTTAAGCAAATGGGAATTAAAGTGAAACTGAGAAAACGTATCAGTGGGCTGGGCTGTGTATCTGTGTGAGGGGATTAGGGCAGCATCACTCTCACTGTGGGTGTTAATCAAGATGAAATGAGTTTCAAACCATCAAGGATACAGCCTCAGGAAATGAAAAAATAACTTGTGCTGAAGCATAATCTTTTATGTAACACACGGCGCTCAGGTCTGAGTGATAGAAGTCATTCAAGGCTCTTCCATCATCAAACACCAGATGAAAGGACATATTTTTTCCACCCTCTTTAGCCTGTTTTCCTGTTTCCACATGACATTAAAGCCAAAATCCAGGAGAATCGGTCTGATTGATAACAACAGTGTGAGATCTGAGAGGCCGCTCCACTCGTTGCTGCTTTAGGAAGATGGAGCGTCCACTTCCTGTATTTTCCTGCTGCTGCTGCTGACCTCAATCAGCAGAGGGCAGCAGCTCCTCCACCGCACAGGCTGTTGTTGTTTCAGCAGCTCTCTGCTCTGTTCTCCCCCCCCCCCCCAGAGCTGTAATTACACTCTGAGCGTCCCGTACTACTCAGGCCCCCGGGGCTTCAGTCCATCCCTGGCACGGCATAAGGTTAGACAGCGGTGAAGCCCCCCCGCCCGCCGCTCGCTGCATTACTCATCCGTCTCTCTCTCTCTTTTTTCTGCGCTCAGACGGGCATGTATGTGTGTGTTTTGGAGTGTAAATCACGACCTGCGCTCCAGCTGCACCTCAGTGAGACTAAGGGGATGGGGAGGGATGGGGGGGGGGCAGACAGGCCTGGCCATGTTGTGTTTAGTTTTTTATAGCGGCGGGGCCCAGATGTACAGCTGATTCAGCCCAAGGTCTCCCCCTGTACCCGCGTGAGTAACAGTAAGGCTGTACAGACTACACACAGACACACAGACAGACACTTTTTTTTATTTTATTAGATCCTCTCTGACTCTTCAGTCTGCTCAGCTGTCCATCGCTCCCACAGGAATCCAGATCCAGATCCTGATTCAGTTCTGATGTGAACTCTCCTGATCCGCGATGATGCACTGCAAAAACTCAAAATCTTTCTAAGAATATTTGTCCTTTTTCTTGTCAAAATGTCTCATTTCTAGTCAAAACTAAACTCTTTCCACTTAAAAGAATCATCGCCTAAAAATGTACTTGTCTTTAGATCACTTTCACTTGTTTCAAACAAATATTCACTTGAAATAAGAATAATCTGTCAGTGAGGGCAAGTTTTTTGTAATAAGGAAGAAAAACTTGCTCCACTATCAGATTTTTCTACTTATTTCAAGTGAAAATATGCTTGAAAGAAGTAAAAACAGTCTAGAAACAAGCTACTTTTTAATGTGATGTTTCTTCTTTTAAGTAGAATGAGATTTGTTTTGACTAGAAATAAGACAAAATTTATTCTTGGTAAGACATTTGAGTTTTTGCAGTGTGTAAGTCCGACTGTGTGTAGTGTACTGTACCAACCTGTTGGTCGGCAGCAGATGAACTCTCCGTCAACAAAACGTCAAAGAACGAGGCGTCAACGTCCACACACCTCCATCAGCATCTGTGTTTTATCACCTATACACACACACACACACACACACACAGCAGCATGAAGCCTGTGCCCGAGCTTCTTCACACCTCGGCGTTGACCCAGGAGGACGAAGCAGAGTCATGAACGGCCTCGTCCCATTTGCCCAAAACACATCCACACACATTTCGACACCTTGCCTTCTTGCAGTACACATGAACCGCTCCATCAGACCTGACACCTCCACTTTTTTTTCCTTTTTTTGTTGTTGTGCATTTGTGCACCAGCTGCGTGCCAGGGTGTGTAAAGGCTTCAGGTGTGTGGTGTCTGGGTGAGCCGTCTCGCCGTGTGTGTGTGTGTGCGCACATGCATGAAAAAGAGCCACTGCTTTTCTTTTTCTTTACTGAAATTGTTAAACATTTCCCCCTCTCTGCCCCCCCACTATTAGACCAATCAACATATGGGTGACAGTTGCACCCCCCTCCCCTCCTCCCTACAGTCTTTCAATATACAGGTTTCAGTTTAAACATCTGGCTGAGTGTGTCACTATTGATATTCTAATTGATCACCCCCCCCTCCCTTTCAACTGATGAGACTGATAACAGCTCTGTTAAGAGTAAAGAGCAGAGAGCGCCGGCCCCCGGAGCACAGGGCCCCGCTTTGATTAATGAGCCAACAAGAAACAGCAAAGGAAAAAAATGACTTTGTAGTTTAGTTTTGTTTCATTTGAAGTTTATTAAACAGAATTAGTCGTTTAGTTTCAGAAGCTGATACCAGACATGAGAGAAGATCAATGGGCTGCAGCATTAATGACTTGAGTTTCATTATAAGTAGAAGCATCGACTATTGAAACTGCAGCATTAAACTTCCCTTAGTGCACGTGTCATTGTTAGAAATAGTGATTTACTGTATACCAATGTGATTATATGACCACAGTAACGTGATAAATGTTATCATTCTAATAGCTGCAACATAAGAGGCTAATTATCTACCTATGCTGTTTTCATTACTGTTATATTAATGATCAAGTATCAAGTAGTTTTTTTTAGTTATGTTGCATCAATCAGCCTTTTAGAATATATTTTAAAAGTCCAGAAAGAGTGAGTATCAAAGCTGAGTTTCACTCCCCCTCCCCTCCTCTCTCTCTCTCTGTCTGTGTGGTCACATGCGCATTTTCTTTCTCAGTTTATTCATATTTAAATGTTGGTATCAATTAATTAATTTCTGGTCTTGGTCCAGTTCACCAGCCTGTGTCCTGTGACCTGTGTCCAGTTCTCAGCTGATGAGACATGACATGTGTCAGTAGAAATATGATGATGATGAAAAGTTGACTTAGCTTGATGAGTGGATTAAATAATAATAAGAGCTGTTGCCACTTATTTTCTATTATGGATGCCACGATTACTTGTTTTCACAATTAATCGCGGTATTAAACGCCACAATTAATTCATCATAAAGACTCCTAAATGCCATCACTCTCCAAAAAAGATTATGTCAGAACCATCTCGACAGTTGTGCGCCAAAGTAAAGGTAAATGCACAGATACTGGTCCATTTACCTAATGTAACATTGAATCGGTCGGAATTTAAAAGTTTGCGTGTCATTTGTATAATAATAATTTTAAAAAACGATTAAAATAAACTTAAACATTTGGTATAGATGACAATTAATGACTTGAATAATTCAAACACTTCCCCTGGGGAATAGAATTGGTCTTTTATTAATAGATACTTAAAATATTTTGTGTAAATAATTAGCATTGTAATTATTAAGACTATATTCAATTTTACACATTCATAGTGTTGTGAAATTAATGAATGCATAATAATCGTGATAATCATAATACTGTGATTATTTCTCTGACAATAATTGTACTAAGACAATGTATAATCGTGACATCCCTATTTTCTATTATCAACTAATTGCTTCATCTTGATCTATAACAACTTCCAGATAAATTAACTTTTCAAAAAGTCCTCTATATTTGCTCTTACTGCAGCACCACTAGTATAACTTTTATTAATAAATGTGGGGAATCCTCGCTAGTAAGGTTTCTGTATTTAAAGAATAAAATCAAACAAGCTTTTTTGAGCCTTAAATGCCAGTTTTATACAGAACTTTATTATTATTTTTAAATCCTAGCCCAATTTCTCCATCTCACCCTGTCCTGTATTATGTCAGACAGGGTTCAGCTGTCCTCAGCTTTGCTTTGGCTTCATGGGGGCTGTTTGTGTTGTAAGCTTTACCTGTGACCTTCCTCAGACTTCTCACTACTGTTTTCGGGGGAGTGGATGGAACCGTCGGAGCATGCAGGCAGCCTGCGCTCCCTTCCAAGTAGAAACCCAGTCCCGCCTCATCTGCAGCCCTGCAGCCATGAGGGCCGAGCAGAGGCTCCTCCCCGTCTCTCCTTCCAGTATAAAACCTCTCCCCCCTCACTACACCTCAGACCAAAGTTTAGAGAGAGTGTGTGAGAAGAGCTTTCAGAGAAGCTCTGCCCCCCGAGGCAAGAAGAAGAAGAAAGAAAAAAGGATCAGGAGGGGGAAGGTGTATTTATTTATTTAGGTTTTTGTGACTCTCGCACAGCCTTTTGACTTTCATCGACTTTTTTTCTCTCTCTGTTGGATTACTTGAAAAACCGACTCGCCAGGATTAAAAAAAAACGGATATCGTGTTTTTACTGAAAGCTATGGTGGCTTACGATGAACTGGGTAGCTTGGTGCCTATCAAACGGACTCTGCAAGTGATAGACTGCCAGAACCAAGCCAACAAAGAGTCAGAGGTGAGATGCTGCTGCTGCTGCTGCTGGCTGAGAACATGTTCTATCTGCTCTATCTGTCTCTATCAGTAAATGTTTGACATGGACTCGTTTAGATGAAGTCATATCTTTTGTGTCATGTGTCAGATTGCGAGTGAATCAGCGCCTAACCCTGTTCTTTATCTGAGCCGGGGTGTGCAGTTGTGGGTTGTTGCGTGTTGTGTGTGTCCCTGTGGGAGCAGACTTTGAACCTTGAGCCCGGGCTCTTGTAGAACAATGCTTGAGATACTACCTAACCTGGAGAAGTTAATCATTGGATTACACTGCACCTGAATGGAGCTGTAAACAGTCAAACTACCACCACCACCTCCACCTCAGCGGGCGGTGGGATATGGAGAGATCAGGATAAACAGTGAAGCAGCAGGGGGGCAACTCTCAGTCAACAACTTTGCATCCTCTTCATCTAGAAAATGCTGTTTTTCCTTTTGAGCTCTGCCTCTGAAGTCAAAGCTCTTCAGGTTGTCTGATGCAAATTGAGCACAGAGAGCATTCCTCCTCGCTACAGATACCGTTAAAGACACGCAGGTGTTGAAAAGCCAGGTGTGTGTGTGTGTGTGTGCTCTCTCTCTGCACGGACGAAAGCCACAACTTCCTTCCCCCTTTTCTGAGGTTCCCCCTTTAGGATGATGTGGTTTCATTGACGGTAAACCGCTCCATAAAGGAGAAGTCTGACAACAATTTGTGAAGTGAGATCAGAGACAGTCCCGGTTTCAGTCCTGCGTTTTTTTTAGTTTTTATTTTTTGGTTTTCTTCTTCTGTGCTGACCTCCACTCTTTCATTCAAGGCTGCTAGTTGTGCGCTGCAGACACACAGTCAGGGACACATCTGGGGATTTAGCTCCCAGCACACGAGGTCACATCAAAGAGAAAGCGCAGGGCAAGCTTTAGGGTTCCCCCTGGAAAAAATAAAAAACACACTTTATGAGGTCTAGGAGTTTAAAGAGCACATATGTGTGTGTGCTTCATTGTTTCACTGATATTTGTTCTGCGGCACAAACCCCGGATCCGTCTGGTTTTCCTGAAGTGAACCAGACTTATTGAAACTCCGCAGAGTTCCTGGGTCAAACTGCCAGGAATAGCAACTTTCCCCCGTCTGCGCTGGTTCACTTTACAGCTGATCCACAATGAGAGGCTTTAGTGGCCTTTTGTTATTCTGGGGCCAGTCCCAAAAGGACAGGAAGGGCATAATGGCCAACACGCTTTTCCAATGTTGACTTTGGGAACCCCCCCACCACCACCACAACCACCACCCTCCTCCTCCTCCGCCTAACTTTAACTTTTTTTTTTAACTTTCTTTTTTCTTTGTCTTTGATATTATTAAAAGGTCACAAATTAAAAGCAGGAAACCTCCCCAGCCTCAACTTTCTTTTTTTTTTTTGCATCCTGACTTGTCCCAGCGTGTCTTGGCTGACCCCCGCCACTAGGGGGGCTCGGCGAGGCTTTTGTCTGGCTCTCCCCATGCGGAGACCCCGGGGCCACGGCGGGGACCGTGACTCAACCGCAGCCTGGGCTACAGCTCTCAGTCAGGCCAGCACCAGACTTAAAGTGGATCTGTTCTGCAGCTGTGTGTCTGCACGGCCCCGCGGCCTCCATGACGGCTCTGTTTCCCAGAAGCGCTGAGCCAAGGCAGCAACTCCCATTTGGCCTGAGTCAGGAGAAAAGAGAAAAAAAGCACAGGCCACTGCTCCAACGCTGCACTCCATTTCCACTAAATAAAAAGCAAAAGGCTTCATTAGTGTTTGGATCATATTTAAAAAAGAAATGTTTTGTGGGGAGTGCAAACTTTCAAACTGTGGAGATGCTAATTACGGGCTGTGGGTGTCTCATCCTGTGGGCTGAAATCATTACTTCAGATCTTCACTTCTTTTGATTCCTGTGGCCTGTTGTTGTTGGCAACAGGCCCAGCAGTTCTCTCCTTTCTCCCAGCCTCGGGGCTGTGTGAGGGGAGGAGTGCAAGGAGGAGGAGAGGGAGAGGAGGAGGAGGGGAGGGGGGGTCACCTGGCCCAGGTGTGGTGCTGCTCTCACGCGAGGCTTGTCGAAGAGCCTGTCTCGACTCGCAGCCGCGGAACCCCCCCCTGCGTCGCCGCACTCTGTAAACACTTTCGGGGGATTCACTGTCTTGTTTATGACTGCTGCTGCCCCCCCCCCAACCCCCCGCGACTCACACAGAGGGTCTGTTTAACTTTAAACACTCCTGACACACTGCCACACTCTCCCATACTGCTTTGTCTCCACGGGAAAAGAGCCCGAGTGTTTTATCTCACACTGTTTTGAGTGACGGAACAGATCCATTCTGGAGTGGAGTTGTAGCTGCTGCCCGGCCAGATAGTAGCAGTGTGTGTGTGTGTGTGTGTGTGTGTGTGGGGAGGGGGTGTTGAACAGCTGAGAGCAGGGTCTCGTGCATTCCTGGCATTCCACCAGAAACTCCTTCCCCTCTGCAGATCAGCAGTCAGAGAGAGAGAGAGGGTCTTTGTGCTCAGACTCTTCACATGATGGAGCCAACAGCTGCTGCAGCCGCTTCCTGCTCCTCGGTATCTCCGTCCGTCCGAGGGTCCGCCAGTCTGTCTGGGCCCTCGCCCCCACAGCGGAGAGCGGAGAGTCAATAATTAAAATTAATGACTCGATTTACTGCGTTCGAGTCGCGAGGGAGCGTCTGGATCGGCGGCCGAGGTCTCACACTTGGCGTCTCTGATCGATTTGTTCTCTGTTGTTGCACAAAGAAAGAAAGCACATTTGCTGTGATAAAGCTGCCTGACTAATCCCTCCTTCCTTTTTTTTCTTCTTTCCTCCAAAGGAACCCAGCAACAAGCGTGTCCGTCCTCTCGGCAGGGTGACGTCGCTAGCCAACCTCATCTCTCCGGTGAAGAATGGGGCCGTCCGGCGCTTCGGCCAAACCATCCAGGTAGATCTTCCACCGCCACCCTGCACAAACAGATGCTCCTCTTTGCTGTTTAATGTGTTGTAATGAACAACTTGCAACGTGTCTGACATCTTGGGCTTCCTGTTTTCCCACCTCACAGGCCTCATTTCGGGGCGATGGCAAGTCGCCGGGCGTGCCCCAGAAGCCTTGCAGCAAGGCAGCGGCCCCAACACCGCCGAAAAGGAGGAACAGCACCCTGTGGTCAGAGACGCTAGACGTCCACCAGAAGGGGACGTTCTCCACAAAGGAGATCAAGAGGCAGGAGGTGAGAATCTGCACCGGGGTCGTTTACATACAGTAGAAAAAGACAAATAAGGGAAAGGAGGGGGGGGGGGGGGGGCAACTCTAGACGAATGAGTATTGAGAGTCAGACGCCCAGAGAGCCGTGGATTCTACCTGTCTGCCAGAGTAGCTCCACATATCCCTGTAGTATTTGTGTCAAACGCTACGATCGGTGCCAGAAGTCCTCCAAAAAAAACCCTTCTGTCCTGCATGTGTCATAAATCTTATCCAACTGTCAACATCCATAAAGTTTTCACCATGGAGACAGAGGAGCATAGTGAGCGAGCGGCCAGACAGACTCTGGAAGTTTGGACCTCAGTCGCCTGGCTCCGCCGTAGCTTCAGATTCAGTCTAATCACTGTCAGTTGCAATCATGTAATGACATCCTGATTCATGTGTTTTGCTAAAAAACCTTCTCTCTGCTCCTCCTCCTTCCTCAGGCCATATTTGAGCTGTCTCGCGGAGAACAGGACCTGATTGAGGACCTCCAGCTGGCACGCAAGGTTTGTACTTTTAAACCTCCGAGGCAAGAGGGAGTACATGCAAAGCAAACAGATTAAATCAAAGTCTGGCAGGCTCTGGGCTCAGCCCGGCCAGGAGCTATAAAAAGACAGGAGCTATTCCTCCGTCTTTTTTTGCTGCCGTACCCCTCTTGCTCCTCGCTCAGCTATTCTTAGCATCTCGCCCCCCCATTGGTCTGTTATTTGTTGTCTGACCGCGTTGTGATCCGCTCCCGTCCGCAGGCGTACCACGACCCCATGCTGAAGCTCTCCATCATGTCCGAGGAGGAGCTCACCCACATCTTCGGCAACCTGGACGCCTACATCCCTCTGCACGAAGACCTGCTGACCCAGCTGTCCAAAGCCACGGGCCCAGACGGGACCGTGGGCCAGATCGGACGCATCGTCGTCAGCTGGGTGAGCGTCTTTTCATTTTCACAGACTCTTTCACAACTCTTCGCTTCTGTTTGATATTCTGTATTTCAACTGAGGCAGACAATTTTGTTAACATGTTTCTTCTTCTTCTTCTCTATCTGCAGCTGCCCCGGCTGAACGCCTACAAAGACTACTGCAGCAATCAGCTGGCAGCCAAGGCGCTGCTGGACCAGAAGAAGCAGGACAGGCGGGTGCAGGACTTCCTGCAGCGCTGCCTGGAGTCGCCCTTCAGCCGGAAGCTGGACCTGTGGAGCTTCTTGGACATCCCGCGCTCCCGCCTGGTCAAATACCCACTGCTGCTCAAAGAGATCCTGAGACACACTCCGGCGGAGCACCCCGACACCGCCAGCCTGGAGGAAGCTGTAAGTCCAAGACACAAATAAAGTTTACCACCACAAGAACCAGCGTCATCTTAAAATATGACTGAAGTTAATCATTTGATTCCTCCTGTGTTCAGATCACCATCATCCAGGGCGTCCTGTCTGACATCAACATGAAGAAGGGCGAGTCCGAGTGCCAGTACTACATCGACAAGCTGGAGTATCTGGACGACAGGCAGAAGGACCCTCGCATCGAGCAGTGCAAGAGCCTGCTGTGCCACGGGGAGCTGCGGAACAAGAGTGGAACGGTGAGCAACACACACACACTTCCCTCTAAACAACACATGGCCCCTTTGGCCGCCAACACACATCAACACAGTAGTAGTCAGGCGGTTACTACCTGCTCTCCCCAATCCCCCAACCAACCGATGATATAACCGTACGAGCATGAGCCATAAAATCTTCCAGGAAACTTTTGTTTTGATGCTTATGTAATATATCAGCGTTCTGGTTCTAATATTTCTCCTTTTTATGATTCCCCCTCCCACCAGAAACTGCATGTGTTCCTGTTTACCGAGCTGCTGGTCCTGACCCGCCCCGTCACCAGGAACGAGCGCCAGTGTTTCCAGGTTTACCGGCAGCCAATCCCAGTGCAGGATCTGGTGCTGGAGGACCTGCAGGACGGAGACGTCAGAATGGGCGGCTCCTTCAGAGGCGCCTTCAGCAACGCAGACAAAGGTGAGGCCGGCGTCCAGCATCCAAGAAATATTTTGCACCTGAACGGAGATTTATCTTTTGTCTCCTCAAATATATCAAGTTGTTAATCTCATCTTTTTTTTTTTTTTTTCGATCTCCTTCAACAGCCAAGAACATTTTCCGTGTGCGCTCCCAAGACCCGAGCCAGGCGCAGTCCCACACGCTGCAGGTGAACGACGTCTTCCACAAGCAGCAGTGGCTCAACTGTCTCCGCAGCGCCATCTCCGTCCACCGGCCCCTCACCGAGCCCTCCACCCCGACGCTGCCCGCCAGCAGCGCCCGCACCAAGCGCCGCCCCTCCTCCGTCTCGGCCATCGTCCACATGGAGGAGGTGGACGAGAACCGCCTGCAGCCCACGTCGCAGTCGGCGCCGAGCTCCCCCTGCAGCACCGCCACACCCAGCCCCACCTCGTCGTCTCCCTCATCCTGCTCCTCAGCTTCATCGACGACATCGTCATCGTCATCGTCCTCGACCTCGACGTCCCCGCTGATCTCGTCCACGTCGCAAAAAACCAAAAAGGACAAGAAGTCTCTGTGTTCTTTAGGGAAGAGGAAGGAGACGATGGTGTGAACTGAGCTCACAGGGAGAAAATGGACTCCAGGGTGGACTTTTTCTTTTTGTACATAAATTCAAAAACAGCGCAAGTGAAGCGCAGGACTTGTATTTATGTATGTCTGCGTGTGTGCGTATTATTACAACAGTGTTCTGTGTTACTGTCCTCTTTGGCAGCTATTTACCTCACCCCTCCTTCTGGGCGCATCCCACAGAGATGCAGACTTTGAGGGGAGACGCAGGCCCTCCACACGAGAAAGGGAAGCATAACGAGAAGCAAACACACTTTGCTCACATTTTTTTGTGTCATAAGTGAGTTTCTTGAAGGTAGAGGTGGTGCATCAAATCCTGTTTACTCTTAATTTGATATTTAAACATTATTTTAGACCTTTTTGGGGGGAGATAATGAAAGTTTTACATTTTTTATATCCTAAAATCGATTGTAGTATTATTTTTTTTTAGATATATCATAAAGCAGCACTGTTTTAGCTTTTAGGTGAAGTTATTTGAAAATTTGAGTGTGTTTAGGAGGGAATAAAGAAAGAGAATCCCCAAACAGATGAGATGTACTACACAAAGCTACACACCTTACTCTGTAAAAGTCTGATTTTTACATTAATGAGATCTTATTTTTATACATTCCTGAAATGACAGATGTTTGGACACAAACATTTTTTATTTTTTTGCAGATTCTGCAGTCAGAGGCATTAATTTAAATCCCTAACAGATGAGATTTCATTCTCTCTCGGTTAGAACAATAACAAATCATCAAATGTTGAAATCGTGTAAGAAACGAGGAGTTTTGTTTCCACACAAAATTTTTTTTGAACTGAGCCATGTTGGTTTTTTTAAAAGCTGACTTTTCAGAATGAAACACAATGAAACTTTTCAGTGTAGCATCTTGCATGGAGCTGTAGTTGTGGGCACTGCTTGCGCCCGTCGAGGCAGCAGGATGTTTTAACTTGTCCTCAGAGGACGGGACAGTTAAACATGTAAAGGACTAGAAATGAAATGAAACTAGGAGAATGTTGTCAGAAGGCCGAAGAGATAAGAGACGAAATGGATAAAGCTATGTTTTGGAATGTGAAATAGATTGTCACTGCGAGATGTGTAAATCCAACAACTTTCTCTTGTGTAAGTTGAGGTGATATCTTGTCTGTGTATGGATGATGGATGGTAAAACTCAAATGAGTGTAAACATTGGGAAAAGTATGTAGGGGAAGAGATATGAAAAAGAAGGTTTTTGTATGTGCACAAAAGATGTTTTTGTCAGTGAGATGGAAAAAAGAAAGGAAAAGAAAAGAAAAGAAAAGGCAATTTGCTGCCACAAACTGTATTTAATAAAAGAACAATAAAAGTCTGTGTAAGATTTGCATCTGAACATTTGGTTTTGTGTCTTTATGGTTCACTCTGACTTAACATTGGTGAGAAATTAAGGAGTGCCCCTAACGAAGGGAAGAGCAGACCACGTCCATAGATTTATGACAGCTTAACTCCAAACTAAACAGCTAGTTTCATGTAGGTGCCAAGAGAAACATTTCCAGTGAAAGAATTAGTCAGGATTTGCTTTTTCAAACTGCGACATCCCTGCCTGGTCCCTGCTGAGAGAACTTATTTGTTGACAGAGTCTTTACGGGAGGAAACAGCTTTTTATCAGGTCTGTGCTTTCCATTTGGAAGAACTGACAGACACCGTCAGACCGAGGTCCCAAACAGGTCCATTGTTTTACATTTCTCCTGTGTTTTATCTAAGTTATTTAAAGCTTCTCTCTGGAGCTCTAGTTAAAACAGGTTGATGTCAGCCAATCAGAAGAGAGGAGGCCCTGAGACTCTCTTCTGATTTGTTCACTGTTTTCTTAGTGATTGAATAAAAATAGAGCAGATTTCAGGTAAAACGCTCAGAGAAACCAAGTCCTGCAAGTGTTAGATGGTGAATCTGGGTGGGTGGGGCTTGGTGACTGTTTTGTTGTGACATCACAAAGTTACAGAAGTCCTGACGGCTGTTTTTAAGGTTTGTGAATACAGGCAATTCTCTGTGGACTGAAGCTTTGACACTATCACAGTATTATACGACTTAGACCTTGTTAAAAATCAGACTATACATGGACATCTAACTTTATATTGTATGGGGCTAAGCTTTAACAAACATACTGAGGTTTAGACTGGAGGGACTGCACACTTCACAGTGGTGTATCATTTGGTGATGATTCATCATGAGAACAGTGATCACCAGACAGAAAATATAGACTGTGAACTGTTTAAGTGCAACGTATAAAGTATTGGTCAGAATGAGGCAGATTTTCTTCCTCTTTAATTTGTCCACTTGGCTCAACCCAGATGCTGCTTGTGATTTTTATTATGTATGTTATGTCTTACGTCTGTCTCTCAGAAACGGAGACATTCTCCAAGCTTTCGCTCATGCTCTCCACACAGTCGCCCATTCACGGTGGTCACAGCAGAAGGGTGTAAACAAACCATAATTTAAGCCTTATTATTTAAACCACAAAACCAAAAGTGACTCAGATGAAATGTTGCTAATTAGCTAGCAAAGTCGCAGCTAACATTTAAAAACCTGGTAATGTCCCACTAAAAATACTAACCGTGCTACAAAACAAGCTAAGAGCTAATACTAAACAGTGGAAAACTGTGAGCTATTCACTACAGTAGGTCACATAAACTGATGGATGTGCGCTTTAAAAATGTTTCCTGTTCCACAAGTTGGATTTAAACCCACCTTTCTCATGTTTCTGTCTATTACTTTTCTTTTTATGTGATTTTGCTACATTCCCTGATCTCAGCCGCTTAACTTGATGAAAACGATGTTATTCTTGAAACGGTGCCCAAAACTCAAAGTTGGATAGCCTCCTTCTGATGGCCAAGTGGTATGGTGGTACGATCGCTACCCTACAATTAGGCCCATTATCCCTTGGAAACGCATCCCACTAGGACGATTCCACACCTCACAATCTACATCCAGTGCCAATGTTGAAGTGCCAGTGCCGTAAGCAGCGTGTTGTTAGGCAGATAGGTCAGAGTGATGGATGGGCATGTAGCACATCTGACGTTCTTCAAGGGGATATAAGAGGCTGTCCCATCAAAAACCTGCAATTAACTTAAGCCTTCACCCCTAATCCTTCCCTGACCTTGAACATCACATGATTTATAGCCATTTGCAGACACTATGAAGCTAAAACCCTCTCTCGACTGCCAGCGGCTGACAATAAAGGCTAAAATGTTAAGTAACATCCAACTTTTCAGAATTGACAATTATCCTTTAACTAAAATTCAATCTGTAAATCCAATTGGTGGGAAATCTCTTTTTAAAATCACTTTAATGAACCTTTATTTTACCAGGAAGTCTCTTGAGATTACATTATCTGTTTTGCAAGGGAGGCCAGGCCAAAATAGCAACGTAAGATAAGTATCAGATAGATACACATCATTCATTTGCAACAAATGAAGCACAACAGCAAAGGCCTGAGAGGTCTGAGACAAAACCGCCCCTCTAAAACAGTTACATCCCCTCTGAAACTGTTTTTGAATGTGATGTTTGAAATATTGATATGAAAACAATGTTTCTCTTTCCAAGAAAACTCTGTTTTTCTATTATGCGAGCAGACTCTGGGGGCCACTGTGGATGACTCTAGATGATCAGGTCTGATAGAAACATGAGAAAACATCTCACTAAGGTAAACAGGAAGTTTACAGAGGACGGCTCTGAAGTCCAGCCAGTTCATTTGTGTAAATTGGAGTCACATGTTGTTGTTCCAGCGTCCAAAATAAAAGATATGAGATACAAGTGAATGATAATAGGACCAAGGGATCAACATTATCTAAAACAGTTACAAAAGTGGGCTGACCAAGATGCTGCCAAGGAACTTTTTTCTGCAGAAGGGGGAAACATTTGCTTTTGGTGCATTCAAGGTTAATCTTATTTGATGAAAGCCCATGCAGAGAACAATGTAAAGCTCATGGTGGTGACTGCAGGTGCTGAGTTGTATCATGTCTGAAACACAGAATGTCAGGATAAGAGATATTTAAAGAGCGGTATCCAATCATAGAAAGGTTCAATAGGTGCTCATCGTACTGGTCTGAACTCTTTGTTCCTTTGTCCCTGAGCAGGTAAGATTACTCCGGCTAAACTCTGTTTGTTTGCCTGCGATCCATAAAATTGAAAAAACTCTAGAAAACTCTTTGTTGTTTATTCGAGTGTTCTGCTGAATCAAAGTTTTAGAGATTAGGCAAACAAAGCAACTGTGGTTTATTATACGATGCCACACACCAGCTGCTGCTACATAACAAGGCTGCCTTTTTTTTTTCTTCCTTTTTTTTGGAGATGTTACAGGTTATGCAACAAACATATGCTTCTTTTAACCAGCACCATAACAGAAAACAACCCAAGCTGAGGAGCAGCCAGAACCCAGAGCCATCAGGAACCTCCTCTCCCAGCAGCTCAGCTGTGTGATTCAAAGACCTGCAGGTCAGATTATTGACAGACGCAGGGAGCTTAGCCTCCTGTCAGTGATACGTCACTGTCGCATCCTTTGTCACTCAGTTATCTCTGTTTTAGAAAATTCCACAAACACACCCCGATGGTCACTGACTGCCCTCCTCATGAAGGATCAGATACCCGGCGGGAAACTGAAACTTCCCTGACTGGTCTGACTCAGGCCCAGTTGCCTTATTACCATAAGTACAATGTGGAAGTGACTCCTGATACCGGACATTATGTGTCAAGGAGCTGAGATGACAGAAGTCACCAGCGAAAGAATCAATGAACAGCCTGACTCACTTCAACCGGGCCTAAAATAGATCTAAAATAGATCCTAATATGTACAAGATGTCATCAGAGTGTTTTACCAAGGAAACTCATAATTTTTCCCACAACTCTTGAACTTGGTCTTTCTTCATTTTGTTGTTACTGTGTGTTCCTGGTTAGAAGTTTTTGTGGGTTTTTACTGTCCTGGATTAGTAATTAAATCTGTATTACTCAATGTTTTTGCTCATCAAGAATTTAACTGGTCAGATTACCAAATAATAGCTCAGCGCTGCAAAGCATTTTAGTGTCTTTTTCATCAACCTTATTTAAAGCACACTGGTGTTTTCTCAGCATCCAGACAAGCTAGTCAGCAACCGGCTGGGGAACAGAGAGGAGCATTAAGCTGGTGGAGACCAGAACAGGAAAAGGAAAAAAGGAGAGAGGATACTGCACTTAGAGAACCATGAATGTTAATGTTGCTCTGGATGTGTGAGTGGGTAAAACTGTTTGGTAATACATTAGTCAGTTGATAAAAAGTTAAGCTACCTCCAACTGTTCTAATGTAATAACCAAAAACACTGTAGGTGATATATTTCCCTACCAAGACTACCTAGTCTAAGCAAAATGAAATAAAGGCATTAAAGACATTTGCACAGATGTTTGTTCATGACAAAAAAAAATCCAGCTTCTTCTATGGTGCATGGAGATGGGAAAAATGATCAAGAGAATCAAAATCGAGCAATACATGAAGCAGACACAATGACTTCATTTGTCTGTCATGGCCCTGAAGGCGATGACCCTGGTGAAGGCCACCTGCTGTAACACACTGGTCTAATAAAGTAATGCAATCTGGAGCTTTGACCTCTTTATACGACCTCTGATGGTACGCCATAAACACAACGCTTTTATCTAGTTTAAGTTGTTCTATCCACTGGTTACTGTAGCTGTTGTGCCAACCATGTCACAACTACAATGACGTTTCCAAATGAAGACTGTAAAAGAAAATCTAAGCCAAAAGTCAGATGAGGAAATTGATCCATTGACGTCAGCCACACCCACAATTGTCAGCCACACCCACAATCCAAGATGGCAGCACGTATGGTGTCTCTGTTCAGTGTTTGTCTGTTTTAAGAGTTTTTACTGTTTTTTAGTATCTTTTTTTGACAGTTTCACTCATGCTTTTAAGCCTAAAAGCCTTTTGCTGATCTGCAATTGCTTGGTTTCCAACAAGCTGTGGAATTGGATAAGTTTGTGCCTGTCTTTGGAGGCTATCCCATGTCTGACTACTCCATGGGGCTGAAGCTAGTCAGTACCTAGGATTGGCCTCTACTATGGGCTACCATAGATAGCCTCCTCTGCCTGTTCACAGACTTTGGGAGCTGCTGCAGTGTGGTTAGTTTTCAGCCTAGAACTGCAGCAGTATAGGAGCCAGAGGCCTACCTCCACCCACCCAGCCCTGCAGCCTGAGATCTACCTCCATCGACCCAGCTCTGCTCCCAGACTTTGGGAGCTGCTGCAGTGTGGCTAGTTTTCAGCCTAGAACTGCAGCAGTACAGCAGCCTGAGGTCTATCTGCAGCCTGAGGCCTACTTCCATCCACCCAGCCCTGCAGCCTGAGGTCTACCTCCATCCACCCAGCCCTGCAGCCTGAGGCCTACCTCCATCCATCCAGCCCTGCAGCCTGAGGCCTACTTCCATCCACCCAGCCCTGCAGCCTGAGGTCTACCTCCATCCACCCAGCCCTGCAGCCTGAGGCCTACCTCCATCCACCCAGCCCTGCAGCCTGAGGTCTACCTCCATCCACCCAGCCCTGCAGCCTGAGGCCTACCTCCATCCATCCAGCCCTGCAGCCTGAGGCCTACCTCCATCCATCCAGCCCTGCAGCCTGAGGCCTACCTCCATCCACCCAGCCCTGCAGCAGCCTGAGGCCTACCTTCACCCATCCAGCCCTGCAGCCTGAGGCCTACCTCCACCCATCCAGCCCTGCAGCCTGAGGCCTACCTCCATCCACCCAGCCCTGCAGCCTGGGGCCTACCTCCATCCACCCAGCCCTGCAGCCTGAGGCCTACCTCCATCCACCCAGCCCTGCAGCCTGAGGCCTACCTCCATCCATCCAGCTCTACACCTGGGCCAACTCCATCATGGCAAGTGTTATTCATGCCCTCCTAGTTTTGCTCTGTCTGTCAACATTCTCAGAGTATGAAGTTAACCAGGAGACCCCTTTGAGTGACTGTAACACCATGTTTTATACACCTTACATGTCATCACGCTCAAAGGTTACTGACTGTGCACAGAACTATGTCGGCAACCAAGGGTGCTGGATGTTTGGCATGAGCCTGGTTTCAGAACACAAAAACTTTAAACATCTCCTAAGCCTTCTTCTCCTAAGTAACTGTTTTATCCCATCAAACAGCTCTTGGTCAATCACTATGAGCAGTGACTCTAAGAAAATCAAGAAGCATTTTTATTATACACGCATGTTGAAATGTATTATTATGTTGATGTTGCTGATGTCAGGAAATGTGCAGCCTAACCCAGGTCCTGTGCCTGATGTGATATCTCTGCAAACCCCTGCTGATTTTTTAAATAGGTCCGGTATTGGTTTTGTACACATGAATGTGAGAAGTCTCTTGCCCAAAATTGATATGGTTAGAATCTGGGCCAAATCAACCAATGCTGATATTATGGTTTTATCTGAGACATGGCTGGGTAGTTCCACTCCTGATAGTTATATATATATGGAGGGGTATAATATTTTTCGTACTGATCGCTGTGCTAAAGGTGGAGGGGTGGCTATTTATATCAAAAATACTTTTCAGGCAACAGTACAATTATCCAAGTCTGTGCCTAAACAATTTGAACTGCTTATTTTGAAAGTTGAATCCACAAAGAGCTGTGTTATATCAGTTGCAGGATGCTACAGACCCCCTTCTGCATCAAAGGATACTTTATCCTCATTGTCTGACTGTTTATCATCTATAAAGTATAATGAACTGGTTTTAATGGGGGACTTAAATTGGGACTGGTTAACTCCTGCATCTGATTCTTTTAAATGCTTCTGTGATTCAGCACTGTTGACCCAAATTATAGACTCACCAACCAGGCCAAATAATAAACATCCTGAGAAGTCAACGCTCCTTGATTTGATTTTAACAAATGTTCCGCAGAAATATAAAGCCATTGCTGTCTTTGCAAATGATGTTAGCGATCACTGCATAATTGCTTGTGTGAGAGACACAAAGTTGCCAAAGTGTAAACCACGTATTATACTAAAGAGAAATTTTAAATTGTTCTGTGAACAAGCTTTTTTAAATGACCTTTATCTCTGTGATTGGACCAAAATAAATTTGATCCCAGAGCCCGAGATAGCATTGCAGTATTTTAAATCATTATTGTTAGACATTATAAATAAACATGCTCCTCTTAGAAAACACAAGATTAAAGGACGTGATAACCCGTGGTTCTCAGAGCAACTGTCTGAACTAATTCATGAACGAGACCTTGCTTGGGCAACTGCAAGAAAATCCAAAAATAAGTCAGACTGGCAACATTTTAGGTACCTGAGAAACAAGTGTGTCTCCCAAATACGTAAAGCTAAAGCAGATTTTTATGTTAAAGAAATATGTGATAGCACAAACAACCCTTCTAAATTCTGGAAGATGATTAAATCATTGTCTTCAGGCACAAGGGACACTGTACTTCCGAATACTTTAAAGCTGAATGATGAGATCATTACAGAAAAGAAAAGTATGTTAGATTCCTTAAACCAGCATTTTATATCTTCTGGTTTGTTGTTTGAGCAGGAAATGAAACAAGATATGAGTCAAGTGGATTACTCTCTGTCTGGTGAAAATGTACTTTGTGATTTTGATCTTGCTCTCATTACTAAAGAGGAGGTATACAATGCTCTCATTAAGTTAAATACCAAGAAATCCTCTGGTCCTGATGGGTTAGACCCATACTTCTTGAAAATTGCTGCTGAACATATTGCAGAACCTTTGACATATATTTTCAACTTGACTATAGAAACAGGAATAATTCCTAGTGTCTGGAAGTCAGCATATGTCACTCCTTTATTGAAGGGTGGTGACCGATCAAATCCTAATAATTATAGGCCGATATCAAAACTGTCTGCTTTAGCCAAAGTTTTAGAAGGGCTTATAAGTGACCAGTTGAAAGATTTTCTGACAACAAATAGCATTTTAAATGAACTGCAGTCTGGTTTCAGAAAAAAGCACAGTACTGTCACTGCCACTATGAAAGTCTTAAACGATCTCATAAGTGCTATTGATTCTAAAGAATACTGTGCTGCATTGTTTTTAGATCTGTCAAAGGCTTTTGACACAGTTGACCACTTGGTCCTGTGCCAGAGACTGCGAGATATTGGAATGTCTTCAAAAGCTGTCATGTGGTTTGGAAACTACTTGAGCGGCAGAACACAAAGTGTTCAGGTTGATGGTGTATCCTCCAAACCTTTGTTGACTCAAAATGGTGTCCCCCAGGGGTCCATATTGGGTCCCATTCTATTTACTATTTATATAAATGTCTTGTGTCAAAATGTAAATGATGCCAAATTTCACTTTTATGCAGATGACACTATTTTGTACTGTTCTGCTTCATCATTAACAAGTGCCATACAAAAGCTACAATCTGCTTTTAATGTCGTTCAGAGTAATCTTAATCAATTAAGACTTGTGCTCAATTCTGACAAAACTAAATTGATGTGCTTTTCAAAATCAGGGAAGACAGATGATGCTTGTCAGATTGTTATACAAAATGAAAAAGTGATTGAACGAGTTTCAGTCTACAAGTACTTGGGATTTTACTTGGATGAAAATCTGTCTTTTAAATATCATATTGAGTGTCTTACAAAGAAACTCAGGGTTAAACTTGGTTTCTATTATAGAAACAAAAGTTGTTTCTCCTTTAATGCGAGAAAAAGACTGATTCAGGCAACTTTTGTATCAATACTTGACTATGGTGATATCTTATACATGCATGCAAATCTCTCCTCTCTGAAAATGCTGGATTCAGTGTATCATGCAGCATTAAGATTTGTAACAGATTTAGGTTTTCGTACTCATCACTGTAGTCTTTATGAGAGTGTTGGTTGGTCTTCTTTGTACAATCGTAGATGGGAACACTGGTATTGTTTCCTTTATAAGGCCGTCCTGTGTGACTTGCCTCCTTATTTGTGTTCTCTCTTGGTTCCTAAAGTCAACACCAGAAGCTGTCGTCTCAGGCACGATAGATTGATAATGTATACTATTCCTCGTACACGGACTGTCTTTGGGGAAAGTGCCTTCAAAGCATTTGCACCCTCGTCCTGGTATAAATTACAGAGTCATCTTAAATTGGATTATCTCCCAAGTATGGAAGATTTTAAAGCTAGGATCAAGGACTATTTAACTACTGAATGCACATGTTCTCTCACCGAACGCAGCTGGTGATTATAATGTATTGATGCGATTTGCTGTTATTGTTTTAGCTGTTTTTATGTTTGTTTTGTTGATGTTTAAATGTGGATGTACTGTGCTGCTTTCTTGGCCAGGACCCCCTTGCAAAAGAGATTCTGAATCTCAATGGGATTATTCCTGGTTAAATAAAGGTTAAATAAATAAATAAAAAAATCCAAAATCACATATTAAAGGGATAGTTCAACATTTTGGCAAATTGGCCGGGACGTTACTAGCCTCGTAAACCCGCCTCTCCCGGAACTGCATTTCATTTCATTCTGAGGGAGAGTCTGGCCTCATCCCCGCTCTAAGCGTCTGGGGTGGGCGGGAGCTGGGCGGGAGTAGTAGCGTTGACAGACAACCCCATTCAGCCAATCAGCAAGTTGGTGTAGTGACGGGGCTTTGCACCAGTCTGTCCCTGATTGGCCAACGTGCTGTGTCAATCACAGCGGCGACGCTGATTGGCTCGGCCTTCTGAGGGTTTCAGTCCAAACGCTTAGAATGGGGATGAGGCCAGACTCTCCCTCAGAATGAAATGAAATGCTGTTCCGGGAGAGGCTGGTTTACGAGGCTAGGACGTTACGAGACAGGTTTGTTTTCAGGGGAAATGCACCTCGAAAACAACTCTGTATCGTAACGTTCCATTATTATCTCATAGCGTGGTGAATGTGCAGGTCACAACTTGTCCACCAGAGCGTTTTGGAGTTGTTGGATTGTGTATTTGATGAGTTTGATGAGGGGAAACCAAGAAATTCCATTAGCCTTCATAGCGTAGCTCTGAGCAGCTCATGGCTCTGCTCCACCGTTCTAAAAACAGCTTGCACCGACAATTAAAGGTAACAAACCTACTGCTAAGACTATAGGGATTACGGCAATGGGCCAATTTGCCAAAACGTTGAACTATGCCTCTAAAGAAGGTTTCCTCCAGAATCTCTGAGGTTGATGCTGAGCTCCTGTCTTGTCGCAGTAGAGCGAGGACACTGGTCGGTCTAAACCCGAGGGAACTCGTCAACAAGATGGTCAACATGTAAAGCTTCTGTTGACAACGAGTGGTTTGGTAAAACAACAGCAGAATCATGTACACGTGACGTGTGCGGCACGTTTTCTGGTGCACAGCGGGACAATGCCGCTTGTTGAAGGCCCACGGTCCGACCATGTGGGTGCTGAATTAACTCATGGCTCATGCATGTTAAAAAGGCCAACGCAGCCCCACACACACACACTGCAGATAATATAACAGAGAGATTGTCTGTCATATTAACATGCAGACACACAGGCGAAGCAGCCCGTCTGTTTCCTCCCAATGCAACAACATCTCTTTCATTACGGCTCGTTCAGACGGTCGACGGTGCTGGAAACTCCCTGGGTATGAGACTTAGTAGATCAATTTACAAAGGCCACACCCACAACCAATAACACAATGAGCACATGACTAAAAATCTGACCAGCAAAGTGGCGCTTGAAGGCAACCTCAGACGACCGCAGGTCAAACAGGTTCACTGCGCTTCTCCGTCAAAAACCTGGACTCCCTGTTTTTGTCAAAACACACTCTGAGCGGCAGCTTCAGTCGTCACCCTCACGCTTCCGAGAGCAGCTGTCAGCTCAGCGTGTTTCTTCTCTCAGATAAATATCACCTCTTCTCTGAGATCCTTTCGCCTCGGGAGATGACATGTGAGGGTGGGAAAGCAAAAGAAAAAACACTTGAGCAGCCATCACCGGCTCACTAAAACATTCATCTGTTTTAAAGGGTTGATGGAGGTGCTGCCCTGCGGGGGTGTCCTACATTAAAGCTGTGTTGGTTTGCAACAACAGGGACTTGTCTTAAGCTGACACAACCCACAGTTGACTTTTACCACTCTTAATCTCATAAACAACAGTCTTATGATGCACAATAAAATGACTGACAGTCAAGCGGGCACATTTACACCGTCAGACCACAACTGAAAAAGTCCCAGGTTTTTTTCCCATAGGCTGCGTCGTTGGGTGCACGAAGTTGGTTATGAAACTCGTTATCATTAAATCGCCATTATAGTCGGTAAAAAAACAAAACAAAAAAACCCGGGGCTCAGGCATGAGCACTCTAAAAGGCAAGAGATGGAGTTTCATCAAAAATAGAAGGCGATGAGGATGAGGGGAGAGGAAGAGGGGCAGGGGGAGGAAGAGCAGGATGTGGAAAAGACGAGGAGTAAATTTATCAGATGAGACTGGAGCTACATTAGCTGACCATGCTGTAAACCAGGAATTGACATGGAGCTTCAGCCGCAGCAGATACTGTTGCAACGTTAAATTCAGCAAGAGCAGTTTAAACCCAAAATGTTTGAAACAATGTCTTATACTACAGCGCTACAGGGAAGATGTAGTTCCGTAGGCAAAACATGGACAAAGGGACTTTTGATTATTGCAGAAATTAAATTGGGACAATTGACAGTTTATGACACTGACAGGCTCAGCTGAGAAGGATCATCTTCACTAATCAGCCACTTTATGGTGTTTGAAGCTAATGTAATAAAGTAAGGCTATAAACCAACTCCACTAGAGTCACATGACTGCAGTGTTACCACCCCGTCTGTATTAACACAGTGAGGCTGTAAAGGCGACAGTGTCAATTTTCATGTGCACTGTGATGATGTTTAACGTCACTAACATCCTCTGGGGTCTCATTTAGACTCTTGTTAGCAATTGGTCTTTTTTTTGGGACACATAACATTTAAAGGGATAGTTCAAAATTTTGGCAAATTGGCCCATTGCCATAATCCCTATAGTCATAGCAGTAGGTTCGTTACCTTTAATTTGTCCGTGCAAGCTTTTTTTAGAACGGTGGAGCAGAGCCACGAGCTGCTCAGAGCTACGCTACAGAGGCTTATGGGATTTCTTGGTTTCCCTCTTCAAACTCATCAAATACACAATCCAACAACTCCAAAACGCTCAGGTGGACAAGTTGTGACCTGAACATTGACCACACCGTAGCGCAGCTCGCAGCTCTACTCCACCATTCAAAAAATAGCTTGCACCAACAATTAAAGGTAACGAACCTACTCCTAAAACTATCGGGATCATGACAATGGGCCAATTTACTAAAAATGTTGAACTATCCCTTTAAACTTGTGCTACCAGCAGAGAGGCCTATGGGTACGGGAATCTGAAGTAGTGTTAGGACTCATCTCTGTGTCACACTGTGACACTGTGATGTTGTACGTACGTTCTGATTAGTCAGTGGAGTCACTCAGGGTGGAGAAGATCAAGGAGGAAGAAGAAAGAGCCCTCATACGCCACAGACTGACAAACATGTCTGACCACAGAACTCCAGCTACCACACCTGGACACTGATGCTTCGCTCGTCTCTGTAACACATTGTTCCACTCCAACAACAAGCGTGTGTGATGTTCACCGAAGTGGTTTTCAATCCTTACAGATATTGCTTTTTGTGATCCGAGCTTTCTTTCATTTCCTCTCTCGGGGGCCCAGGGCTTCGCAGGAATGAGACAGTGACCTCTCACTCTGAGCTAATGGTAGTTTTACTTGGATGTCTCGCGATGCCAAACTCTCCCCGTGTTTCTGCGCTGTGAGTCTGTGGAAGTGAGTAATCGCTCTTTATATGCTGACATTGGCTGCGGTGAAGTGCAGCAGAAGTGCTTTAAGGGCGCACGGCCCGCCAAGAGTGGTGTAATAACTTACAACAAAAACTGATACTCATCAAACATTATAAGATGCATTTTTCCATATAACTCTGAGTGAGAGGGCACGCAGGTTCAATTTGCGAGGAATGCCTGAGCTTTAATTGAGTTTTTCCCTTTGTTACGGGAGCCATCACACAGGAATCTGCTCCACATATCATACATTCACAAACACATTAGGCAAAGTCTAAAATAGCTGCTGGCTCCGTTCCTCGCTTGCCTCACCGCACTGACCCACTCTGTCAGGTATGAACGCTTCCTGGGTGAGCGCTTTGTTTTAAAATCTGTCACTGGATTGTTTGGTGTTCTCGTCCCTGTCCAAGCCTCCAAATGTTCAAAAAAAAAATTAGCTGGGAAAACAAAGCTCGCTGATCCAGAGGAAACCGGAGAATCTGGGATTATCGCAGACTGTTTCAAAGGTTTGGTGCCTCGTGGCCCCCGCAGCCCCGCTCCCACTGCACCACAAGCCATAAATGGTCCTGCAATGTTTCCATGTCTACATCAGGAGCCACAGGTAATTTTCCATATGAGACGCTCTGGCAATTTTCTGGCTCGGGAACCGGTTCCAGTATGATTTCCATAAATATTCCTTCATGGCTCTGGGGGGAATTAAAGCAGAAACAATCTCACATAATGGGCCTGGTTAAGCAACAGCTTGAGTGACAGCTGGGAGCAAATGAGCCAATCATGGAGGATTCAGAGAGACGGATATTAGCTCACGTGCTGTTCCGTTCTGCAGCGATAGAGGATTCTTATCATTCTGGAAAAGGACCTGAGCTTGTGTGATTAAAAAAAATAAAACATCACCTTATATGGATTATTGGACCTGGCACCATCTCCAGGGCCCAATGGGAAACAAAAGGTCAAGAGTTGGTGAGCCTGTTTGCTTGTTTTGTGAACACATAATTTTACCTCTTTAGAAACCAGACCTTATCTTTGTAGTTGTGGCTCATATTCCTGTAACATGTAACATCACCGCCAAAGTCATGAACAACTTTACGAAACAACACACACAATTAGCTGAGAT
Source organism: Trachurus trachurus (assembly GCF_905171665.1). Classification (NCBI taxonomy): domain Eukaryota; kingdom Metazoa; phylum Chordata; class Actinopteri; order Carangiformes; family Carangidae; genus Trachurus; species Trachurus trachurus. The sequence goes on along the minus strand of NC_139912.1, from coordinate 20,467,936 downwards.
TAGTCAACTTTATTTACATAAATACTAATGGTCAAATTGTTAGAAGGCGGAGTTGTGTGCACGCAGCTCCTCTGTTCAATTAGGGAATATTAAAGATATTTGAAACACATTTACTTATTATTAATTAGCCATATTCACAGCGTCCTTTGCTAACCGTCATCACTCGGGGTGGGAAGACTCAACTATTTAACGTTCCGGTGTTCACCACAACATCTGATCAACTGCAATGGATAGTTAATCTGTGAAGGTAGACTCCAGGAAGAATAGCGATGGCCTTAGCCTAAGCTAATGGAGATCTAAATAAAGGAAATGAAATGATATCGGCTAAAAAATACAAGCTTGTTGGCTCCCAGGCTACTGCTTTCTTATCTTACATTACACAAGGGTGTCATATCAACATTGACGTTACTGTTAACGTTAGCAGTTGCAGCTAACGCCGGCTAATAATAAATTCAAATCACCCACCCCGAGTGATGACGTAAGGAAAGATGGCAACGTTGTAAATATGGTCAATTGAATCCATAGAAATTAGAATGTATGTTTTTCCAAGACCCAAAAACTGTCTCAGTATAGTTTGACATCTCTTCTCTCTGTGGCTTGAGTAACAACAGGTCAATGAGAAGAGAGATGAGCCTGAACCTTTCTACTGATTGGCTGGGTGATCTATTACAAATAAAGCAGGTTAGATGGTGGGTTCAGGTGGGCGGGGCTTGGGTCATCTCTTGTTGTGACCTCATAAAGTTACATAAGTCCTGACGGCTGGTTTTAAGGCTCAGTGTCTGAATATAGACTGTGTGTATTTCTCTGTGGATGAGGCTTTGATACATTTACAGTATTAACACCTTTAAATAGTGACGATCAGAGGCCCCAGAGTGTGAAATCTGCAGTTAATTTCATTTCTAGGCCATAAGTTAATTATCTTCAGACCTCTCTGTAATTAACAAACAGACGCAAAGTATAATTCTCAACACTTTGGCAAGAAAATGAATAAACATGTTACCTAACGGGAGAAATGGAACCATTTAGAGTTAAACCAGCGAAAAATCATACTCGTAAAAGTGAAAAAATGAACAGTCGCCACGAAAAACCTCACTAATTTGAGCATCTATTTGCGCCACACTGCTCTATTAACATTATATAATTGTACTAAATGCTCAGATGACCTAATCAAACTTGGCTGAGAAGCTAATCACAGATTGCAGAGGCAGCATGCAGCTGCATCCAGGCTGGAGCTCCTCCTCCACTCATAGCATCCAGATGAGAACAACACCTTTCAGCACAGCATCAGGAGCTTTAGCGAGGCCTCTGAGGACGCTGTGCACGTTACCTCCGTGCACGCAGCTGAAACGCTGTCCTAATCTTATACAGCTCTCACTCACTTCTCCATCTCTCATTTATGATTTCATCGTTCGATACCAGTTTCTTTCATCGTATCCTTTCCTAAATAAAACACATCTCTAACGTTTACATTCCAATTTGAGGCTTTAGGTGATGTAATGTGCTCTGAATGCAGCTGTATAATAAGTTTAAATTATTACATCACTGAGATACATGACAGAGGGGAAAGGTCAAACTCGTAACAGTACTCCAGGCAAGACTAAAGAAGGAAACTAAAGAAGAAATGAAAGTTCCAACTTAAGGAAGACAGGAAGAAAGGGAATTTCTCATATTTCTAGAACAAAATGTACCATCCGTCGTGCTTTTAAACAATATTACCCCGCAGACAAAATATTCAGAGGCACAGGGGGGGGAACCTGGAGCTGAATTTACAGACGTGAGCAGGATGTCATGCCTCCCCTCCAGACCACACAGATCCCTATCTGAGCGCTCTGACCCAGGAGGAAGTGTATAAGACTGAAACCCCCCGTTCGGTGGTGTTTTCCCCACGCTGTGTGGTCGACCCCCCAAAACGCTGAGACGTGGAACCAAAACAGGAGCTGATTATCAGAATTATGAGCTGGACTTTCAGCCTGATCCCTCACCCCGTCTTTGCCAGTTGTCAAAACTGGTGTTGGAAGTTTCTGGAAAGGTTTCTGGAGGACAGAGAGTAGGCGGTGAGATCCATATCACCACAAATCCTGCTGGTTGTATATTATTCCTGATTCTTAATTTACACCTTAAGGTTCTTATTCCATTCTCTCTCTAATCGCTGCAGGGGTCTTCATTCCTGAAGGGAGGATCTGGAGAAGTTTAAAGAAGTAGGTATTTTACTAAAAATGTCTCCTGGCCTCCTTATTGTTGATGCTTTTGTGTTAAGTAATATCAAATATGACGCAACCGCTGCTATTCCACTGTTCAGGACAAAAAATATTTCCACTGTCAGAACACTGTGAGAACCCAGAGATCCCGTCAGCAAATACAGACCTGGAAAAAGAACAGAGAGAATGTGCTGGAGGCCTCGTCTGTGCTCCTCTGTGCTCGGCAGTGCACAGCAGAGTTCTTGTTAGAGCAGCACTGACCCAGGGGAACAGCGCCGCTCTAATCCCATGTGGCTCTGATCTCCAGCCACAGTGTGTCTGCTCTAAGTGGGCTTTGCTCCTCTGTGTGGACACGGATTAAGAACCTGTAACTCTGAATGCAAAGGCTTGACTCGACACATTCGATAATAACAGTTCCTTGTTCTGTATATATGCATAAAACAGGTGTAAAGGTGTAATTACGATAAAATATGCATATACAATAGTTAAGACATGGGGGGAAACTACAGTTTCCCTAAAGGGATTTAAGATTTGACTAATTCCAGGGTTTAAACTGATTTTAAAGGATAATTATCGTTTTTCATTTCATTTACTCACCCAGATAACTTTTGTGTCATTACAAGTCGTTCCAACGAAATTAGATCCAGCTGAGAGCCGCATATCCGTATAATGCGAGTCTACGGGGCAGCGGAACGCAGCCTCTAAATAACACATTATCCTCCGCAAAACTCGTTCATTTCACCAATATTTTGTTATGATACGCTAGTGTTATTCCCCTCCGAGCCCGTGGTGGCATGTTATCAACATCCGGGGTCTGTAGTTTGACCTACTGACCTCTGACCTAGATGATGTCATCTCCGACCGCTGCCCAGAGCGGCTTGTTTACCTGAAAGTTGCTACGGCTAATGCTACGGTTCGTTTCTGCGTGTTTCCGACTTGTCAGAACAAAATGAGCAGCTGGATGAAGTTCAGCTTCCAGGCTTCCTCTCCTCAACCTGGACTCACTAAAGCTCCGGCTAGTTGAGATAAAAATGGACCCGAATGCCGAAGCGGAATGATTATTATCAGAATGAGCCGGACAGCGGTCGGAGATGACATCATCCAGGTCAGAGGTCAGTAGGTCAACCTACAGGCCACGCTGATAACAGCTAACCCCGGACTCAGAGGAAAATAGCACTAGTGTATCATAACAAAATATTGGTGAAATGAATGAGTTTCGCAGCGGATAATGTGTTATTTAGAGGCTGCATTGCACTGCCCCATGTACTCGCATTATATGGATATACGCGGCTCTCAGCTGGAGCTAATTTCGTCGGAACGACTTGTAATGACACCAAAGTTATCTGGGTGAGTAAATGATCGTATTTTATGCTAGAAATAAGGTCCAGATTGTAAAAAAAACGGTAATTATCTTTTAAGAATCACAGGAAAATCTGAACAGCTGTTCTTGGCACTGTGGACAAGGGACAAAAGTCAATTGACCAACAACAAGATGACTGAACATGTGATCATCATGCAAAACTAAAGACCTGTTGTTGAAAACTGTTGTGGAACTGTAACTGTAAACAACACCATTTAATGGAAATGAGCAAAAGCTGCTGGAAAAGTTACATAATGTTGATAGATGATGTTTTAAGGGTAAGTAAGTAAGTTAAAGTGTAACGTATAAGGTTAAGAGTTCCCTATTCCTCATTTTACAGCCTCTTGCAACATATCAAAAACAAAAAGCCCCTCAAGAATACAGTGCAAACCATAATGTACTGTTCCTCTATGTGGATAATAAACAACAAGCAATGTTCATTCAGCTTCCTTTGGTGACTTAAATAACAGAGCAGCTCGTTCTGATTCTTCCTTGTTTGTGTAGCTCAGACACGCAGAGGTTGATTCTCCACATCTGGCCATAAACACGCAGCGTTATTAAGAATATTATGTCGGTGGATATCTCAAGAGCTCTCTTGAAACAAACCAAAGATGACATATTGATGATTTTCCATTAACTTGTAGCATTTTGAAACGCTCCGATCGCAGTTTACGTAAATTTGCCCGAAAGATTAATGTTTTATTGCTTTATAAGAATGTTCAGACCATTGCATTGGACCTAGTAAAACAGCTGGGACAGGGATCAGAGAGCTATTTAAACGACTCCCTACTCTACATCCCTCTTAAAGGTTAAATGAGGTAAGAGAGAGTTACATAAAGATCCATTTCCAGATGGCTGCTCTACTCTCTAACATCAAAGCGATCCACTGTCCTATCAGTCAAACTATGTGCTCCTCTCCCTGTCCACCACAGATCCTCCTTCAAACCTAGATCTCTAAAACCCCTGTTGGAGGCAGAACTAATCCTCTGTGTCCTCACACCCTCTCAATGAGTGCCTCTTTTCTCCCTCTGAGCTGCTTCAGGTTCATTGTCAGATTGCCAGCAGATTAGTGATGTAACAGTTTGCACTCGGGCTGATAGTGAGTTAATTTTGAACTATTTTCAAACGTTATCAAAGTACAAAGTGTCAGTGTGATCACTGGAGCTGAAGATGTACTTGATCTGTGGTGTTAACAGCCGATGGATGAACTGCAAGGTGGGAAAAAACAGCCATCAGTAACTGTGGGAGTCAGTTTGGCAGAACTATATGAAGATATACGAAGATATATTTGTGGTTTAAAGAACACATCATACATCTTCCCTCTCAGCTTCTCTCTGGAGCTCTAGTGACAAGAGATCGGTGTCAGCCCATTAGAAGAGAGGAGGCTCTGAGTCTCTCCTCTGATTGACTGTTTTCTAAATGATCAAATAAAATAACACAGATTCAAAGTAAAACACTCATAGACACCAGATATCCTTCAAAACTGTATGAATGTCACATGAGGGCGGGATTTGCAGCATGGCTGAGAGCAGTGGCTGCTTTGTGACATCACAAAGTTACAGAGGTCCTTTCAGTTGGGCCCAACTGTTCAAATATAATCTGATCAGATTTTGGGTAATGGATCAAATCTTGAACATGGATTGTTCAAAACTAAAAATGAATTCTGAGATTGGATTAGATCACATAATCCAATATTGGTTTTAATCTGGAACAAACCCTCAGTTCGTGTTGTTTTTTTCAGTAGGACCGGGATAACTTTGATACAAAAATCAGGATTATTCTGATCCCAACGGTTTGGTGGATTCAGTGTGGATTTCATGGACAAAATGTGATTTATTGATTCATATTTTGCACCTGATTTCTAAACCATTACAGTGATAAAGTAAATAAAATTAACATTTGATTATTCCACAAATTAAGAACTTTCCCCCAACTACTGGATATTTAAAAGTTTGAATTTTGTAATTTGAAGTTTGAATTTGAAAAACAAAATATTCACAATATATTTCAATAATGTACTGTATATTTGCATTTGTAACAGCCAGACCAGGTGAGGTCTGGTTGTTAAAAAGACATTGAAGAAACAAAAAACGATACATACACCTCATTTCCCCTCATTTCTACCTGTTTTTTTGTTTTTTTCTGCATACCTTGTAGCCTTCAGTATGAGATGCAGTCGATTTAGACTCATTATCCAGATTTGGTAATCTTTAAAAGTTTGTATCTGGATCTGACTGATCCAATCCATCTGTGCTTTGAACAACTGAGACAAAAGTAAGACGGATTACGTGATCCTGGATGGCAAAACAAGGGATTTTTAAAATCCGGATCATTTTGATACAGGTTACACCTTTTACACAACTGGGCCCTGGTTCTGAGGCCCAGTTTCTGAACATAGACTGTGTGCAACTCTTTGTGGACTGAAGCTTTGATACTGATGTTTACACAAAACAGAAATGGACATATCACTAATATGGGGCCTTTAATAAGAGGAAGAGTGTACTCTTGGTTAAATGCGTCCACATATTGAAATTCTTCGAAGCAGCGTGGGAACCCTGCAGAGAGCTCTGTTACAACACAAATGCAAATGTGCCACCTGTTATTAAGAAGTACACGGAATCAGTGGGTGGAAAGTGACGCCAAACACCTCCTGTCAGCGAGCAACTCCACCTAACGCTGTCGTGATTTAGTCGATCAGTATTGTTAAAGGCCGCATGCCAAACCACTGGGAAATGAACGCCCATTGTTACGTACAGGTAGCGTAACAATTCACTCCTCAGGGTGTGGACTAACAGAGAGTACAAACTGGTTGTAATTATATCTCATAACTTGACTTTTTATTACCTTGAAACTCATTTACAACTGTAAATTGCCTCTTTTTGCCCTCTTATTATTTGCATATGAAGAGTAATATGTCAATAAGTGAACTTTTGTTGGGGTTGGAAACAAATCAGCACATAAAACCTGTGTCAAAGAGTCAGAGATACGCTATTGGTTCATCACACCTCAGCATTGGCCTGCAGGGTGTGGATGATGAGCCTTCCCATGGCTGCAGCTGCACAGACCCACAGGCTCAAGGTCAAAGGTCAAGAGGTGAGAGTTGCAGTTTTAGTGGTAATATGAGACAGTCCCAGGTAGGTGGGCAGGTTGGCAGGTGCCAGGCTTTCCCACTTTAAACTTTATATGGTGCAGAGGAAGTTATCATGCCTGAGGTGCAACTGTTTGTAATTAAGTGAGACAGGTTTTGAGGGGGCATAAAAAACAATGTGATGAGGATGAGTCACATCAGGTGTGCATGTGGCTCTGATTATCTGTGGTGACACCTGAGGATAAGTTTTCATTCATAAGTATCAAATACTCACTTTGCGATAGAACAATAGAACAAAAGGCGGTTATTATTCGTTTTGAAATGATCACTGCACCAGTAGTTTTCCTACAGAGAGGAAACCATGAGGAAATTTACTGATACAGGTTATGTCATACTGTTCATCCTCTGGATATACTAGGAGTATGTATGGGACGATAAAAATGTATAACATACACACTACCAGTTAAAAGTTTGGACACACTGATTCAATGGTCTGTCTTTATTTTTTTTTATTACTTCCTACATTATAGATTCATACTAAGACATCAAAACTATAAGGGAACTCATATGGAATTATGAAGTAAATAAAAGTGTTATCAGTCACCTGACCTAAACCCAACTGAGATGAAGTGAAGGGAAAACAGCCAACAAGTGCTCAGCACCTCTGGGAACTCCTTCAAGACTGTTGGAAAACTGTTCCAGGTGACGACCTCATGAAGCTGAAGCTTTGAAAAGTCTAAAATCTAAAACATATTCTGCTTTGTTCAAGATTTTTTTGTTCACTACATAATTCCATATGTGTTCCTTTATAGTTTTGATGTCTTCAGTTTGAATCTACAATGTAGAAAGTACTAAAAATAAAGAAAAAACATTGAATGGGAAAGTGTGTCCAAACTTTTGACTGGTAGTGTAAGAAATATCAATTGTAAATTATAATATTTTGTATTATTGTAATCAGTATAACATTTTTCTCATTATTCTCCCTCCATCACCCACTGCAGATTAATTCAGCTGTTCTCCAAACAATTAGATATCCTAACAATCTCAATCAGCCAATCAAATTGTCCCAGTTACATTTGAATTCTGTTCTCCCCTCTCCTGCTGTAGCTGTTACTTCAGCGCTTTTGCCCCTCCACTCCACTCCACCCCCAGTCTTCATATGCAGTCAGGCTGTCATCATCACTGCCAGATCTTCAGCTTCTCCTCTTCCTGTCTTCAGACCAGTGTCTAGACCTCAGGACACTTTTCACTTATGATGAAACCACAAAAGGGGGGTTGAATCAACAAAGACTTATTGACTTCATTCAATTATAACATGTCTATCTTCTCATCTTGGGAAAGTGGTCTCAGGCTTTTTGGCTTTTCAGCTTTTCAGCACCCACTGTATATTATCATCAATATGCTGACAGACTGTAGGATGGATATATGTTTACATATGTCTACAATATAAGCATACATATATAACAATGCATTTTCTGTGGGGTAGGCTATATATGTCAGAATATGAAACTTTTCCCATTTCTCATAGGTTTTCATGTAATTGTTACACATATGTTTTTATTTCATATGTATATATATACAGAGATTCAGTCTAGGCACAGAACAGCCTCTGTCAGTAACCGCACTGATGTCGGCAGCTGGACTGTGACCTACTGGCCTCATAAAAACATGTGGTAGCTTTTTCTGAGGTTTTGGTGTGAGTGATGTGGAGCAAACAAAACAAAGCACATCAGTCACGTTGGTCAGCAGTTCAGTGTGTGGTAGAGTAGAGAGCAGAGAACAGTGTGGGGGTGAGTGGGAGGTCGCCGCTCTGCATCACACAGACCCACAGTTGTGTTTTCATTTGCCATTTAGTTCTCATTCATTTGCATTCATTTTGCCAGCCCACTTCATGTTTTTGCAACCATCAGACGAGGATCTAATTACAAACGCAGAGTACACAAAAACACAGGGAGGGAAATTTGAAGTGTAATCAGCCGTTTCAGTGTCACTTTGATCTAAAGGCACATTGCAGACTGTGCAGGTCATCGGAGTCTGCTGGCGGCGAACGCACCTTCTCCTCTGACTGATGCGATCCAGCTGCTGTGTTGTTGTGTTACTCGAGCTGCGACCCGTCCCTGTCGGTTGTACATGGTACATGAGTCGGTCTCTTTCTCCACTTTGACTTGACTCAGACCTGTGGGACCGTTACCTCTTGACATGGAGTGGCCTCGATCTCGTGTTTGTGTTGGTTGTCTTGGATCTGTTGTCCTGACTCACTGTTTGAGAAAGACTTGGACTTGTGCTGGTCTTGTGTTTTGACTTGTACCGACCTCTGTCTCATGGGTGTTTTGACCTTGACGTGTCTCGGCCTTGTTGGTGTTTTGACTCATATGTTCTAGTTGCCATGACAGGTCCTGTCCCTGCCCAGTATCCCAGGTCATTATGCCGTGGGAGTTGGATTGCAACATCATGTATAATTTATTATTATTATTATTAACCACCACTACCACCACCACCACCACCCCTAATGGGAACATTTTCTTCTTTCTTTCTTTCTCATTCTTTTTTTTTTCATTTTAAGAAAAAAGACACAATAATCAGGTGGCAGTAACATAGAATCCATCAACATCACAAACATAAGGGAGGACAGAAAACAAACAAACAAATCATCATCATGTATAATTAGTTTCTAATAGAATTATATTTTACTGATTCCAATTCAAGCAAATAAAGATATGTTTAAGCAAATGTTTCTCAATACTAAGGATTTTAGAACTGAAGTTGTATTATCCTAATAGGATAGGAATATAATTGTCATTAAAGCATTAGTAAGCGATCCGGTCGTTTTGGCTAATGCTGCGTTCCAGGCAGACTTTTGAATCCGTAAATTACAGCTTCAAGTCACAACTTACGACTTTGTAGCGTTCCAGGCAACCCACTTGTGTTTTTCCGACCTGTTTTACCTGTGAAAGTCACTATAACGGCCACTCGTAACTTCCGACCCGTGAACTCGTACCAGATCGAACTGGTACCACTTCACAGGTCAGAAAAACACGAGTTACGAGTTGCCTTGAACGCACCATAACAGTCCTGGTCCCTACATCACCACATTCAGGCGCATCCCTTGGCTGCACACACAGCCCTTCATGCCGTTCTCTCTCCTCATTGGATAAAAATTGTAGGATACGAGAAAAGTTTTCTCTTCGGCTCAGAGCAGAGCAGAGTGACTGACAGACCCGTGTTTCGGTCCAAACACTCTATGTAAGTGATTGCTGTCGGAAGATATAACTATTTAAGACTTATATTAACACAAAAATATTGCTTACTTCTGCTTTAATTTCATCTTGGATTTAAAATAAATGCCCTATTTGCCTTACATCGTCTGGCTGTAGCTCTGGACTGGGTCATATTGACTTTATTAATCCAGTAGATTTGTCAGCGGTGATCAGATAAACAGGATTTAACCAATTTCAAACTAGGACATCAGATTTGTTCTCCTACATTATCACTGCTTAGTGTGTTATGTCATCAGGACTCCAGTCAAACAGATTAATAGCTCCAGTTTCTAGGAACTGATAATTCAATAAACTGGTTGTGAAAGGTGATTTATCAGTGTTGGAGAGGTCAGCCCACTGGGTGTGTTTTCACTTGTTTTTATCTAGGTTTGTAGAAAGTTACCCCCCTCCCTCCCCGGTCCGTGTACGTTTCGTTAGTTTGATTTTTCCTTTAAACCGAACTGTCAGAAAACGAAAGTCAGCTGGTAATTTGGTTTTCCGTTTCAAACCAAAAACCAAAAAACCAAAATTCAGGCTGGTTTTTTGTTTTTTGTTTTTTTGTTTTTAAAACGAAAAAACGAGGAAACCAAAATCAAATTACGGTAAAATTTTGATTGTCTTTTTGTTTTTGATCTTAAACAACACATTAACGCCGATGACAGACCGGAAGTGTCGGAACTTCAAAATAAAAGCCCAGTGAATTGCGTTAGGCTATAGCCACAGACTGTAGATGAATGGCCTATAAAATCTTTTTTTTTCTTTGTAAATGTTGTGTTTTGAGCACATGGATACATTTTCACAGCTGTGTTTATTTTTACACATGAGTGACAAGCTGATCGTTAAATAGTTCATCTTCCTCATGTAGGCTACTGTTCTCCTCGCTGCGCTGGGTCTCAGTCTCCATTGCGCTGTAGCGCTTCGCTTTTCTTCCATTCAGTCAGATCATTTTCACAACGTGTTCTGGGCCCGTCTCCGGTCCCAACCCGGCTCGGGACAGGCTGTCCCTCTCTGAAGCAGAGGGTGAGGTGGTCAGCTTCAGTCCTGCATTAACGCCGATGACAGCCTGGAAGTGTCTGAACTTCAAAATAAAAGCCCAGTGAATTGAGTTATAGCCATAGACTGTACTGTAACCTATAAATAGCCTATGCAATCTTTTTTTTCTTTTTTTTTTGTGTTTATTCTTTACACATTAGCGGCGAAGCTCATCATTAGTTCATCTTCCTCACGTGCCTCGGTCTGTCCGTTGCGCACGCTGCAGCGCTTCGCTCCCAGGTCAGTCAGAGCATTTTCACATGAGGTCAGCTTCACTCCAGTCAGTCTTCACAGACAGTCCACTAAGAGTTTCTGAACATTTCCTCCTCAGTTTGTCCCAGGCGGCGGCAGATAGTTTTTAATTTTTTTTTTTTTTTTTTTATGTCTTGGCTTGAACGCCATTACCCGGCTATTAATTGAATACCGGCTGATTGTTTTGTTATTTGAGGAATATAGCTATATTACGATCTGCTGCAGTAACGTTCGCCACCTTATGGAATAATGCTACATGGGGCTGGGTGATAGACCAGCTCTTCTCAGAGACTCAACCCGACCCTGAGATCTCCAACCCCGGGCATATTTGGCAGGTGGCAGCGGCCCCTTTATGGTTCTTTTCTACTCTTTTCAGTCACATGAGATCCAGTCCCAGACCTCGGCTACAGTCCGGGATTTCATCAGGCTCCCTTCCCGGCACACGGCACTCTATTGGCAGCTTAGATGAGGGGAATCGCCGTGCGTAATGGTCGCGCGTAATGACAGCTCCTCGCCGGTGAAACACAATAAACTGCGCTACTTCTTGCATGTTTGTCTCGTGACATGGTGGAGCCGTCACAGAAGTCCGCTGTGAAAATGATCTGACTGAGTGGAAGCGAAGCGCTACAGCGTGCGCAATGGAGACAGAGACCCAGCGCAGCGAGGAGAACAGTACATGAGGAAGATGAGTTAACGATCAGCTTCGCTATGTGTAAAAATAAACACAGCTGTGAAAATGTATCCATGTGCTCAAAACACAACATTTACAAAGAAAAAAAAAAGATTTTATAGGCCATTCATCTACAGTCCACTTCCGGGGAATCGCCGTGCGTAATGGTCGCGCGTAATGACAGCTCCTCGCCGGTGAAACACAATAAACTGCGCTACTTCTTGCATGTTTGTCTCATGGCACGGTGGAGCCTACACAGAGGTACACAAACAGGTGGATCAGGCTGCAAAGAAGTCCGCTGTGAAAATGATCTGACTGAGTGGAAGCGAAGCGCTACAGCGTGCGCAATGGAGACAGAGACCCAGCGCAGCGAGGAGAACAGTACATGATGAATTAACGATCAGCTTCGCTATGTGTAAAAATAAGCACAGCTGTGAAAATGTATCCATGTGCTCAAGACACAACATTTACAAAGAAAAAAAAAAGATTTTATAGGCCATTCATCTACAGTCTGTGGCTATAACGCAATTCACTGGGCTTTTATTTTGAAGTTCCGACACTTCCGGTCCGTCATCGGCGTTAATGTGTTGTTTAAGATCAAAAACAAAAAGACAATCCAAATTTTACCGTAATTTGATTTTGGTTTCCTCGTTTTTTCGTTTTAAAACCAAAAACCAAAAAACGAAAAAACCAGCCTGAACTGTGGTTTTTTGGATTTTGGTTTGAAACGGAAAACCAAATTACCAGCTTACTTTCGTTTTCTGACAGTTCGGTTTAAAGGAAAAATCAAACTAACGAAACGTACACGGACCCTCCCCTCTCCATACTTATTTGAGTGTGTGGTGCATTCCACATAGGTATAATGGTCATTTACAGGGGTCAGGAAGTATAATATGGAGCATCTTGATGAGGCTGCAGTGTGCAGGATTTCTTGTTAAATTCCTTTTTACGTCTTTGTTCATATTTTTGTAATAAATATTTGTCGAGCACATTCTCTGACCTGCGTCTTGGAAGCGTCACTTCAGAGGTTTCCAGCACCTAAATACCATCGTCTGCTCTTCAGATGTGGTAACACCTCAGCACTGAGCCTTCGAGGGATTTGGTGTCCAGTAGGAGTCAACACTGATTTATTAGCGGCTTATTGGCACAATGTATTGGAAACTTCTCGTTTTGCCAAGTTGCAGATTTTAAACAGATATTCTGGTGACAGACAGTCGAAATCTGATTTCTGTTCATCTGGGAATACCGGATAAATACGAGTCTCAGCTTTGTTGTTGCACACAAGATGACAAGAATTCAGTGTGGTATTTCCTTTAGTGAGCAGTTTATTAGGTTCACCTGTCCACCTGTATGTATTCTAAGTCAATGAAAGCTTATAAAAACATAATTTGAACAAGATACCTGAAATTGCTTTGCAAGGCCTTTATTGTGCAGGTTTACTTAAAGGGATACTTCACCCAAAATCGATAATCCACCAATCATCCACTCACCGTCATGCCAAGGAAGGGTTTGGAGAACTTTTGGAGTCATCAAAAGGCTTTTGGAGTTCCAGGGGGGGTCCGGCTGGTGGAAAGTGTCCTGAAGCCGCCACATGAAAAAGTTGTTCAGAAAAAAATAATTTGATCTCTGTTTTTAGCCTTGTTGTAGCAGTAGCTCCCAGTGGCTCTGTTGATGTTTGTGCACATGCTCGAGAGTACGGACAGTGCGGACGAGCAGTATGGAGGTATCTGGATGTTTTATAGTGTGTGTTTTGGATGATTCAAAGTGAGCACCATCCGCTGCCAATATATGAAAATCCGTTGCCAGCCGGACCCCCCCTGGAACTCCTAAAGCGTTTTGATGACTCTGAAAGTTCTCCAAACCCTTCCTTGGCATGATGGTGAGCAGACAATTGGTGCATTATCAAATTTGGGTCAAGTATCCCTTTTAGTCAAATAACTATTAAACACATTAAAGAGAAACAGAAACAATATGTGTCTGAGTCAGTGAATCAGTGTGCTGCACACAGCTCTGCAGAGAAAGTCATTTTCCATTGCATTGCAGTTCACCGACACTGCACACTTCATTTAAACACCCACACTCCATGGGTGCACAGATAAGAACATGTGTCTTTGCTTTTAAAACAACATGCACACTGGAAGAATTACAACTGTGCCCGTCTGAAACGAGCAAAAACACTTTTCTTACACCTAGCGTAGCACGTTACATAAGTGCACTCCAACTTGTCAAAACACTTCTAATGGTCACAATAATGGTTATGTAACAGAAGGGAGGCAGAAGGGACCAGCACATATTTTTTTCAAACTTGTGGACATGGTGATCTAAGACGGAGGAGACATCATCAGTACCAACACGGGTGGCACACAGGACAGCAGAACCTTCATTTAAACGTGGTGCTTGCATGCAAAGACTGTGATTTTGCACAGCACTGCCCTGTAGAAACTGCTGTTGTGCACTTACCGTAATCGTGCACACATTGCACTACATGTGATTGTTGTGCCTGACTGAACACACTTTATATAAACCAGGAAGTGCAGTTACTTAACCGCCACAGGAAGTGTGAACGATGTGATCTGACGAACCGAACTGACAGTATATTGGCTCTGAGTAACCTGCTGTAAAACTGCTCAGTGGGTGAGCACGTCCCGACACATTGGTGCAGTTTAGCGGCCCCGCCCTCACCGCATCGGCCTGACCCCGCTCTCCTCTGGTCGCTCGCGTGTGAGCCTCCTCTAACCCACCTGGACCTTCTCCATCACCTCAGGGAAACATCGTACTATTCAAGCCATTACTCACCTCTGTGCTGGATTACTCACACCTTCACTACCTCCCTCCCTCAGACACTTACATGTCTTCAAAACATCTTCATGTCAAATAGATGTCAGATCGCCCCCCCCCCACCGCCGCCGCTGCAGCGGATCCTCGCCAGCAAACACACCCCGCGCCAGTGACAGACGGTACTGTACATGCAGCACCAAACAAAACACAAAAACAATGATTCACCAACAAAACAGTTTCATAACTTCTGAAACAATAGGTCAAAGCGAAGGTGGTGCCACATCAAGAAGCCCAGACACAAGCAAACTTATCAGGTTTCTAAAAGGCCTTTAAATATGGTGATCACCACTGTGAAAACAAGGAGTCAGGTTTGACTGCATTATATAACCTCATATAACCTGTTATTTTCCTGACGTTTGGCTGTTTGAATGTTCCACTGTCTGCACTTATAAGGCTTTATGTAAGTTGAATAAAAAGATTAAGTCGTCACTTCTGTCACGTAAAGATCACTGACATAATGTTCAATTCAAGGCACTTTATTTATGCCTCAAGCGAGCTGACAACTCACAACACACCAAAGTTCAAAAGTCAAACGGCTAAACATCCTTCAATTTGTTTTTGGCAAAAGGGCCCATTGCTATAATCCATATAGTTTTAGGAGTAGTTTCGTTTTTTGTTTCCTTTAATTGACGGTGCAAGATATTTTTAGAACGGCAGAGCAGAGCCGTGAGCTGCTCAGAGCTACGCTACGGAAGCTCATGGGATTTCTTGGTTTCCCTCATCAAACTCATCAAATACACAATCCAACAACTCCAAAACGCTCTGGTGGTTGTGACCTGCACATTCACCACGCTATGAGATAATAACAGAATGTTATTAGACAGAGTTGTTTTCGAGGTAAATTCATGCAAAACCGCTGAAGTGCGTTCCTGTTGGGGGCGGTTTTTCGGCAAGCAGACTCTGCATTTGCGGATGAAGGAAACGAAGTAATTGTATGAGCCTCAGTAGCATAGCTCTGAGCACCTTGTGGCGCTGCTCCGCTGTTCTAAAATCAGCTTGCACCGACAATTTAAGGTAACGAACCTACTCCTAAAACTATAGGGATTATGGCAATGGGCCAATTTGCCAAAATGTTGAATTATCCCTTTAACATCCAGCCAATCTTTATATCATTAGCTCAAGTAATCACATGACTCTGGTGGGGCTGTTGATAATCTGTAGGTAATCTTATGTGAGGTATCTTTGTTCAAAATGAGAGTTGCATCTCATCATTGGTTCATGTGCTTTTGACAAAGAAGGGTGACCCATAAAATGAATGAAAAGCATTAGTTTATTCAAGCAGAGCAGATGCTGCTGATCCTTTTTACAATCACATCTGTATTTTCAGTGAATCTCAGCCTGTCATCAAACACAGTTCTCAAGTTTTTGTGAGTCTGGATAGTTTCAGCACTTTGACACAGACCATCTGTGTGTTCACTCCAAAATAGACCTGTCACACGGGTCCATAAATTATTGCGTTATGAGTCTGTGTGATTGAGAAAAGTCATAATAACACTGGCAACATTTCTCAAGATGATCCGTCTCTAGTTCTTGCATCATCAACATCTCTCTTAGGCAACTGCTCCATTTACAGCCACATGCAGTTCACAGATCTAACAGTTTCACACAGACTTTTCATATCATGTGGTGATAATGCAGATAACAAGTCATAAAGACTGAAGACATAACGTGCAAATATCAGGGACAATGAGACGCAATAGTATAAATCAGGTGCCAGATGGTGAAGTTTCTCCAGGGGCTCAGAGTGATCCATCGCCCTGATTGGTCGGTTTGTTTGAGGAAGGGTCCTTACAGTGCCAACCCTCCTCCATCTAAGAACGATGCAGGCCTCTTTGTTCATGGGAACCTTCCCTGCAGCAGAAATATTTGCATTCTGTGTGTCTTCCTAGATCACTTCCAATCGACTGAATTTACCACATTTACTAATGAGCGCACAAAACTCTAGCCCTTTTCCCGTATAGCGTTTCATAACGGAAGACAGCAGCTCACACCCCCTTGCAGGAGTCTAGACATTCAGGCTGTTTCCAAATGTCATGATATAAGTGGATGCAGTTTGTTTCGCTCACGCACCATGCAACAGTTCCTCCAAGTCATAAAACACAGATGAACCGGCAGGTCACGCAGTCCTGCTCTCCTCGGGCCTTATTGTGCTTTATGAGGATCTGTGTTATTTATTTCTCATAGATTTCTTTTTTTTTTCTATCTGTAATTATTGTAATTTAATCCAATAACGTTTTGTACAGTTTGTTCTTTCTGCAACTGCGTGACCTATTTCTGGATTCAATTTACTTAGAGAGAGGATTCGCTGGGTTTTGTTTTTCCCAGGCTTGAATCTGGAGGCTAAGACATGACAGGCTAATGAGCGTTGCGCTCAGTCGGGCGCGAGGAGAAGTTCGGCGGACATGATTGTGAAACAAATAACCACCGTAGCAAATCTTAAAATCACATTTGCGGCAAAGAAGATCTAGAGTATTAGTATTTAGTTGTACGCGCCAGTGATCGCTGTTAAGTGTTCCTACTGGTGCGCTCAGCAGATTTCTTTTGTTTGCATCTGAGCCTCTGGAGTCATGACATCACAGAGAAGTTCAAAGCCTGCGTGAGGTGAAGTCGGCGGCGTGCTCTGACTGTACCTCCAACACCTGGATTATGTTGCGTGGTGGTACTCGCGGCTCTCTGGATGTCAGCCAGCAGGCCTCTTTTTTTTATGTGTGTGTGTGTGTGTGTGTGTTAGGGAGATGTTTCTGGGGCAAGTTTTAACAATGTCTCCTTTGTCTGCCGGCGCGCTCACCTATTTCTCCTCCTCTCTGAAGTGACAGAGCAGGTGACAAGGTAAGTACCAGGAGGGAGATAAAAAAAAGAAAAGGAAAAAAAAGCCTGAGATTAGCTTGAAAAGGAGGGAGGCATCCTGTGGTTCATCAGATGTGGAGCTGGGAGGAGGATGAAGAAGTGGAAGAAACTTTGGATTTAACAGGAATGATTTAGGAGATGAATTCCTCCAATAATCCCCTTCAACTACTGTGAAATATATCAGTGAATATTTGACACCTCTTCATCAAAGCCTGTCCACCCTGCAGCAACTGCTCACCTCGTCATACCCGTTGACTCATATTGGAGGCTAACCCTCATTGTGCTGCTGTTGCCTCATTGATAATTGACTTTAAGAAATGATTGACAGCTGATTCACGCCATAAGCTCTTC
Source organism: Trachurus trachurus (assembly GCF_905171665.1). NCBI lineage: Eukaryota > Metazoa > Chordata > Actinopteri > Carangiformes > Carangidae > Trachurus > Trachurus trachurus. Next base: position 20,450,043 of record NC_139912.1, on the reverse strand, counting down.
AGGAAGGTTGTTCCAAAGTCTAGCGCATGAGGAGACAAAACGTCTGTTGTTTTTCAGTTTTTACCCTTTGAAACCGCCACTGGAGATCCGTCTGAGCACTTTGCGCTGTCATGTGGTTTATCTGAGGTTAAGCTGCCCTTGATGTGACCGGGTTTCCTGCCTTAAAAAGCACCAACGAGTTCGGGCAAAGCGGCTCAGACCAACTGTAACAGTTCACCATAAAACTATAAGAATACTGTATGTTTCTGTTTGTAGCACAAAGGAGATCATACACTAAGTGCAAATGTCAAAGCCACAATTACAATATACATTTGAAAGCTCATCTTAAATGTCACATTTTAAACATCGCCTGTGTTTTATTTGATGGATGAGTAGATGTGTTTGTGGTTTTAAGAACCAAAAATCCAAAATTCTATTGTAGTTTTACAATCCCCTCTCTCAGGCTGCTCTCTGGAGCAACAGGTTGGTGTCATCCAATCAGAAGAGAGGACACTCTGAACTTCTGCCCTGATTGGCTGGATATTTTATGAGTGATTTGAAAAAAGATTTCAGGTAAAACACAATAGCAGGGCTCATGGCTGAGGGCAACGGCTGCTTTGTTGTGACATCACAAAGTCACAGAAGTCCTGACGGCTCGTTTTAGATTCTGAATACAGGCTGTGTGTATTTCTCTGTGGACTGAGGCTTTGATACTTACACAGCATTTATATACTTATTTATGATAAAAAAACAAAAAAACAAATGGACATCTACTTTAAAGTACATCAGTAAAGTAAAATAAAAAAATAATTCTTGTGTATTTCCTTCAAATATGACGATTGTATGCCTACACTTTGTTATCAGCCTATTTCCACTGGGTCATATCTAAGTTGTGAGAACCCCCTACTGTTTTTCAAAACAAACATGCTTTGTACATTAATCTTTTCTAACACTGGATCCAAAGTCAACACAGAAAAGTCACCCCCCACAGTCATCATTGCTAACTGCCTTGGCATCTCCACCAGGAGACTTTCATAGTTAATTTTTACCACAAAATCATAGGTGGTGGAAGAAGTTAAATTTAAACTCAATACCACAATGTTAAAAAAAAAACCTCCATGAATGAAGAGATGAACATGTGACTTCAGTTTCCTCAACCGCAGCATGAGCCACCTCTCATGGGATTAGACACACATTTACCAACATTTACGTTCACATCACAACAACAACAGCTTCAGTCCACCTGACCAGGCAAATACTAAACCACAACAACAAAATAACAAGTAAAACTGAAACACTTGGTTAAACTGAAGCACCTCAAAACTGAATGGATCAAGCAATCAAGGACCATTTGTACATTGTTGTTAATGTAGCCATGACAACAAAGATCATCTAATGATCAGGGAGTGCTTAGCTACTGTATATTAACCGCTATATGAAGTTATGATCTTTTCCAAATCCAATCAAGTCATAACTGTTAGTAGGGTAATAACAGTACCCATGGAAACAATGCTACTGTAGGTGCGCCACTTTCCATATGGTCTATGGTGTGTTTATTATTGTCCCATCCGTGGGCTTGTCAGCTATTTCAGGAGACACTCCTATGTTACGTATCAGAGCGTTTAAAACATTACCTACATGGTTGTTCAAATTGGAGGATTGGTTGAAATTTATGGACTTGAGCTGATTTTTTCCACTTGTACTTGACAGCAGAGCCATTGTTCACTGATCATTTATGTGGCTTACAAATTGACTAACTCCATTTCTTAACCAATAAACAGATATTGCACACAGAGGTCTGCAGGATAAAACTATGGACGCCCAGGAACACTGAGAACACGTTCCTTGTTGCCTTTAGAAAGAATACATTGCACATTACATTTCTAGATTAAGAAGCTAAAACAGACTCCAAATCTCTGCATCTCAACATCCGTCCCCATCGCCCAAATGTCACAGGCTATTACCTGGATGACATAATGAGGCTATTAAGTCAGGATATCTGATGTAACTGAGTCGACTTGGCACAAGTCAACCGGATGCAGTCGAGAGTTCCTCATCAGTTTAATGACAGTGACCTCCCCTCTACCCACAGCAACAGCACAGAGCCGTTTAAGCGTCCAGTTGGGGGTACAGTGTTTTAACAGGAGCCTGGAGGACTCTCATAAAACAGGAAAAGGAAAACAGCAATGAGAGGCTGAGATTTTCATTTCTCGGCCCGTAGATTGCGATGTTGTTTTTCATTAAATGTTCATTAGATGAAGTCATGGCTGATGGGTGTTATTATCTACAACTATTACAAGGTAGTCATTGTTCATTTCCCTGGTTGCAGCATGGGGGGGGGGGGTCAGAGTTGCTCTGATTTAGGTTGAGGAGAAGGTTTTAGGAAAAAAAAAAAAAAAGACACCCTGTCTTACATAACACACAAACACAGACAAACACCATAAGCTTGTGGTTTAGTCAAGAGGACCTCAGTTTAAACAGTGAGTGGGGTGATGACTTCATAGTCCCTTGTGTTTATCACTGTGGGTATTTTTATTTGTGCATTAAAATGCCATAGGTGAACCCTGCAAAGCTGAATAAATTTAACCCAGATATTTCAGACACATGTGTGAAATGTCAAACTCATAAAGGCACCCTCTTCCATTGCATGTGGGAATGTGAGAAGATGCAAACATTTTGGAAAGAAGTAATACATATAATTTCCCAAATAATTTCCAAACCCAGTCCTATCTCCCCTAAATTCTGTATTTTAGGCCTATATCCTGAAAATCTCTCCTTAAAATCACATAAAATGAAATTGATTAATCTCTGCCTTGTCCATTCAAAACATCTCATTGCCTTGTATTGGAAAAATATATCATGTCCCCCTAATCATTGGCTGAAGGAATTATCATTGTGTCTGGCTTTAGAGAAGCTGACTTATAATATTAAACAGACATTGTGAATTCAATAAAATCTGGGGCCTTTTCTTACATTTTCTTGAACGCACGGATCTGCAGTGTGCTCTTAACCCTTGAATCTCATTGCTCTACACTGACTCTGTAATCGTCTGTGCTGTTGCTTGTGCTGTCTGCTGTGCATCTGTTTTTCTTTTCTATTTTTTTAATGGCATTGCACCGTGTGTTTGATTTTATGGCTATATGTATCATTACTTTTTCTTATTTTCCATTTGCTTATTTAGTTTTAGTTTTTTGTGGACCTTGATGGATGAGATCCTTGGTGGGTGGGGTATTTGAAGTTTGTGTTGTATGTTTATGTACACTCTGTATAGCTTAATCAAAATGTCAATATACATATGTTTTTTTTTTTAAATGCTATAAGTAAAACAAATGTTTTACACTTGACTGATGTGCAACCTTGAAGCTATGGCCATCATCAGCATCTTCTAAACACAATCAATGGTTGTTATGAAATGAGTGGAAATGCATCTTGGGACTTCTACCTCAAAGTTTTAAGCCAGTCCAGGCTGGAGTAGCGTTAAAGCTGTGAGTCACGCATCATGGTATAAAAAAAATGAATGGACCTTCCTGAGGGGAACCTGAAGTAGCTCCTCCCACTTTGCAACTTTATCTGCTCAGCTGTTGTTTATTGTGTTTGTGGGAAGAGGAAGCGAAAATGAGGAATGATGCCATGCATTTACTTTAAATCGTCACATGATTCACTGCATTCTGGTCTGAGGAGACGATAGTGAAATCTTACAGTCTCTGAATGTTAGCTCAACAGTATCTCATTGTAGTATAAATAGATGGTCACACTGTTGCTCATGGAACTGATTAAATATTGGCAAAAAGAGTGTTGCAATGAAACTTGATTGCATAATAGGGCCTCATGGCTTTCTTAGAGCTACATTTTCCTGAAACTCTTCACTGTCTCCTGCCCTCTGTCCTCCCCTGAAGTGTAGCTCTAATACTTTCTCCTGTGACCTCCATTCAGGAGCTGTCACTTCCCTCCTTTGTTCTGAATTAACTGCCGGCAATCGAACAATGATTGAGTGGTGCAGCTGATCTGTGAGACACGGCAGCGGCGGCGGGCCTCTGTAAGATAATCCTCGGCGCTGTGGAATAACCACCCTGAGAAAAGTCATGGGAAAACCCCCTCTCTTTTTTTTTGTCTCGTTCAGCTCGATGCCACAGTGTCGCAGCGGGAACAGGTCGGTTCAGATCTGCAGCAGCCGCAGACGTAGCTGTCAGGATAAAGGAGGGAGAACGAAGGTCTATTGTGGAGCTGATAAGGACCGATTGCTGATATGTCGGGTGTAAGGTGGAGGTCAGATACTGTGTCATTCCTCAACAGGTTGTGACAATGCGTGACAAGTTTTTTAGCTCTAGGAACATCCTGTTTGTAATCCCTTACCCTTGTGTGTAGTGCAGAGATATCACTGCAAAGGCTGAGGATGACCTATACTACAGCCTTCAACACTGTACAGTATGTCTAACTGGAAAAGTACTGATTCATCACTTCACCAACACTGAAACTCCATTTACAGAAAATGCAAAAGTGAAAGTATTTGTAATCTCTTGGAAATGGTAGAGTTGTTGCAGAAGTAACAAAAGAAACAGAGAAAAACAGATTGCTACCAATTTCATTTCACAGTTTTGGGAAGAGGGAAATAGACTTTCACTAAATGCAGTAGTACAGACCAGCTCAGACTTTTCCAGTTCACATGGCCTCTGCTTTACGGTGAGTGCAGCGGTGACGCGTCGTCACTACCTGCACAGTCAGTGATGTGTCAACAGATTCATGGTGGTCTGATATTTTTACTCTGCTGATTTCTGCGAATGTGGCCGTGCTAATGCTGTGGGAGCTTTACTCGGAAACCAGAAGGTCATCAGCTGCAATGATATAAACACTGTGAAATCGCACACATTCGCCCTTATTCTAACCAGAGATCAGGGCGTTCCTGCCTGGACAGGAGACAGAGATAGAAAGAGAGAGAGAGATCGCCTTAAGTACTGAATAAATAGAGGTTCAAAAAATGGAAAGTTCCCACACGTGAAACAAATACGTCACAAAGAGCTGAGAGTTGACAAGACAAACAGGACTGACATCACCCATGAGTTGGCTGCGCGTTGCCAGAATATTAGAGGTATTATTAGAGTATTAGAGAGACACAGGAGATATTGTCTATGAGGTTAAAGAAGTTAATGTTGAGTAGGATTAAAAAGAAATGTAAGAAAGAACTGGTCTAACAGAGCATTACGCTTACAATATGTCATTCTCCTGAATTTCTTTAGGAAAATACAATTTACAGTAAATGAGTAAACAAAGACCCTGATAATACTGAAAGGTAATTTACATGGTCACACTGCGGATTTGTCAGATGCGTAGTGTGAGGTCAAATTTCCCAGAATAAGAAAAGAAGAAGGGTGAAAAGTGGTTTTCAATTGTGACTCACGGTGATGTGACAGACACGAAGACAAAACAAAACCGAGAGACAAAAAGAGGATGAGACATTAAAAACCACAACCTCCGTATCACCAGATAAGATAAACTCCTCTCAGTGCGTTTCAGAGATCAGAACAGTCACAGTCCTGGTCCTGATCCTAGCAGTCCTTTAATGTCTCTGTCCTCAGACTAAATCAGGGTTACTCTGTTCTCCTCTCTGTACTTTGATGTTCTGTGTTAGGAAGGAGACAAACACTCAAGGTGACTGTTGATATCAGCATGTGACAGGCACAAATACAGTCATGCTAATGGCTTGTGGACCATGAAACCACTCTCACAGCTAAAGGCTAACATTATAGCGTGCTAACATGCTCATTATGAGGTTACCATCTGATTCTATACAGCGTTAATCAGGGCATGGATATTTATAATGATGATAGTATTTGCATCCTTCACCATCACATTTTAGGTAACATTTTCTATTAGCATTGGCACAGATTAGGCTATTGGTAATGCTAGTATAGGTAGCCTATTTGGTATAAAAAAATATATAAAAGCACTGATGGTGTTGGATTAACTTTTAATAGATCATCAAATTGTGATTATAATTCATTGAATGAGTTTGTCCAATAAAACCACTGATATGAACCTCACTGAGAGATACAATCAAATCTTCATGGTTCATTATCTGGAAAACATTCATTTATGTACATGTTTGTGCAGTTCTGTTGAGCAGATATAGAGTTATCACTGGATAATTGATCAGTTAGACCTGCTGGTGACAGAAGGCCAGCTAATCACCAAAGTAATTGGGTTCACCATCCTCTTGTGTACCATGAATGTTCATCTAAAGAGAGTTAGCTATAGAGTAGCCTACTGTAGATTTATCCTCAGGATTAACAAATCTTTGCACATGATCTGTAGAGGTTAAGTTAAGGTCATAATGTACTCTGAGATAGACATGGATGGCAAGGCGGAGCGCAGGTGGAGCTTACAGGGTAGAAATACACCACTTAATGTGTGTGTCATAGCTTGATCTGTCAGTCAACATGATACACCCCCGCATATCCCAGTAGATCTTTGAAACCTGAGTGTTTTTCACAATTCCAGAGAAACTGCTACTGAGATACAACATTATTTCCAAAATGTTTAGACATCGTCAACTCACCACCACAGACATGACAAGTACTGACACAGAACTTTAACTGAGGTAAATGGGACTGAGCAAGACGCCTCATGGCCTCAGGTCACCCACATGTCCACAGTTGAACCACCGGCTTGAGAGTGATTTACTGTTGCACTGAACCATAGTGACAAACAACTATGGTCTGGGGGTAGGCTATAAGGAGGGTAGTTAGGTCCAAAAGTGAAAGCTGAGTAGATAATAAAAGATTCCATAACAAATAATAAACATTACCTAGTACTACTGGGCTTCTCTGAAAGCTATACATAAAAACAATGGCCCTCTGCATGCTGCTGTAATGTTATGAGGAAACAGAGTGTCATGTGTCATGAAAACCGGTTCATGGAGATAAATGTGCCTTTTAGTGAGCTCATGTCTCGGCCTGGTCTACAGTATGTCTTTTGTTCGGTTTGTCTTTGCCACATGAGTTGAGATGTTTATGACTGATAGTGGGCTTTTAACTGTGGTAATATGTTGAAGAAAAAACCACGGACAAACCAAATGTAAAAAACAAAACAAAACAATGAGGGCCCAATGGGAGGACGTGATAGTCAAAATAAGTGAGAGCATGGGTGTGCTGAAACCATAAAATCTCATGGCAATATAATTTATATACAGCACTCTCCTGAGGTATAGTGAACTCACACATTAGCACTGTCATCCATGGAGCTGCTAGCATTCTGGCGCCAGGGTGGTGGTGCTGGCGGGGGGGCTGGTGGGGGGACTGCGGGTTTCAGATTCTGTTCAATGATTCAACGAGCTGACTCACACCTGTAACCCAAGAGTCCAGTCAGGGCCTCAACTAGATAGCATGCATGTAGCACATCCTGCTAGCTCTACAACTAGAAATGTTCAGTCCATTGTGTTATTATCAGATTTGAGCCACTCTTCTGCACAGGAAATACACTGTGAACAATCATATCATCAAAAGGTGATGTGACTAACAGGTTAGCAAAGGGTTGTGTATTCATACACTCAGCTAAACCATGATATGGAACTTGTGGTAAATCTTCATAAAGAGAGGTGAACTGCAAAATTAGATTAGGCTAATCTGTGATTCATCACCATGCAAACTCCTTCATTCAGTTCAATTCAAAAACTTTATTGTCCATCATTTTTTTCATGTTATCTTGTGCTTTTGTACATTAAATTCTAACATTAATATTATTATAAGGTGGAGGCTTCAGATAAGCCCACCGTGGTTTTTTGCCTCTCCCTGCACTGTTTCATTATCATCTATTATGTTTTATGTTGTATTCTTTTAATTTGTGCAAAATAAAAAGAACAAAGAACAAAATCGTCTTCAGTTTAGGACTCAACACATAAAAACAAAAGTAGTCTATATTGTATGAACTAATACATTCATATAGCTAGGTTTCCAGCACTATCTATATGAGATGTATTACTGTAACTTAACTGTGCTGCTTTGTGCAGAGAGTGCAGACAAATGCACAGATAAGATCTGCCTCATAAAAGTTATTTGGTTCCTCACAATAAGACACATATAATGACACAAGAGGACAACTCTATTTTGCATGTGTTAAAAAAAAGTGTTGGACAGGTTTCTACAGTCTAGCCAGTGAAAAATAAATATGTTTGTCCTCCTTAAATTTGCTTCTAGGACAAGCTGCTGAAATGTTCTGGTCCAGCCAAGACACGGAGCCTCGTGCAGCAGCTGCTCGATGCATTACTCTACCTTCTCCCCCCTCTGCCTCAGACAAAACAAGGCAGCACAGGAAGCCTTGATTAAAACACTTCCTGTCTGACTGGCCTGGAGGATCAAGGAGCTCGGCCGAGGCTCTGGGATTATTTTGCCCCTGCCACTCTGGGACGATGTCGCCTCTTTGACCCCCCGCTGAAGTTTACTGCTGAAATCAGAGAAGAAGCAGCAGCTGCCGAGCGCTGTCTGGAGTAGAGAGTGTGAGGACGTGGATGGACCGTAGTGTGTGTGTGTGAGTGTGTGTGTGAGTGTTAAGGGTATTGAGGTTAAAAAGACAAGGAATTTATGTAATCGGTGGATTTTATCTTTAAAACGGAAAACGCTGACATTAAGAAAATCTACATAGATAAACATTTCATGTAACACTCAGACATGAGCGTTGAGTAAGTGGCACTAAACTGGAGTCTCTACGTGATGAGCCTCACGTAGCATAAAGACTGGAAACAAGTCTGGTTTTCCCTTAAGTATAAAAGAAATGGAGCCAAATGGTACTTAACCATGCAGCAGTAACACTTCTCTAACCTGTGTACACACACTTTATTGTGTAGTTTATAGGGGTATAACTAACACAGGTATGCTTTCCAATTGTCCTCATGAGGCTAATGTTTGAATTGAAATCCTATGCGTCCCCCATGCTGCCCCTTATTGCCGCTGCTTATGTAAGTGTTGTGTAACAGCAGAGGCTCCTCTGACAGCTTTGATTAAAGTTTTGTGGAGGAGTGTGGTGGCCAGGAAGAGGACCGCAGTCACACGTCTTTATTTATCTTCTCCTCTCACTCTGAGGCAGCGGAGGCCGTTCCCTCCGACACTCCGCGACGGCAGGAGGAGGTTTTCGTCTACTCTGGACCATCTCGCTCCAGCAGCTAATGGACCACCGGCCTGCCAAGCTGACAGACGCTCCTGTCTGGTTCTGTGGCAGGTTCACGAGGCAATGAAAGTGTTTTCCTATCCCAGGCTGCCTCCAATGAACAATACAAGAATTTACCATACAGAGGGGAGAGCCAAGGTTGAAGTGCAGCGTGCAGTCCACTGGATTCCCCTGGCTAAAGTATTTACACTGTATTTGTGCTATTTCCTTCAAAACACTGACATAAATTTGGGTCTTTGGATCAGCTCCTCTGCCTTGGATATTATTATCAAAGTGATGCAACAGGCTCAGTATCAAATACACACATGCTCCATTTACACTGAATTTAATTTGAATAAACCTGAATAGAATTAAAGTCTTATGATGAATCTGATTACAATCCTCCCAGTTTTCCTGGACTACATTTAAATTAGTGTCAACCCTCTTCCAGCCCAAGGTCATAACTTCTGCTGCACAATGAGAAATGTGAAAATATGCAGGATTTGGTCTTAAATCATTCTTGTTTTATCCTTCAAACCACTACGTCTGTACATTTCCCTCTCAGTCCTATTGTCTTTAAGATCACACACAGTAACAAAGCCTGTACTGTTTGTACCTGTCTGTACTGTACATCCCTGGCCTCCCTATAGGAGACACCGTTAAAGATTGTGGCCTGCATAAACAGATAAACACTCGTAGACTTTAGACATGGCCTGACGATGCCTCTTCCAAAGTCCTAGTCATATCTCAGCCTTTAACCACCACATGGTCCGGACCCAGCTGGGTCCTCATGGTTTGAAGGACTCTGGACTGACAATGAGCAGAGCACCACTTTAGGAAAGAATTTTCTAAAGTGCAGATCAGATTTTCAGCTTGAGAAGAGGATGGGGATCATGGGACAGGCCTAAAAAGGTTTCAGTTTTTGATTTGTCAGTGTAACTAGAGCCGCTTCTCTATCAGAAAAGCTCAACATTACACCACTGTTTCCAAGAATGCATTCCTGCTTATGCTACACCCACATTGTTACTGTACAATCTAGAGTAAATAACCCCTGCTATTGATCAATTGCAGAAAATACAATAGCCAAGTCTGCTGTAGCATTAAAATGCAGAATTTAGAATGTGTGTCTTGCATCCTTTCCAAGTGGCTCTGATATAACCCCGGACTTTTCAAACTAACGCAGGATCAGCAGCTTTCCTAAAAGTCTTTAAAACTAAACTCAATTAGCGTGGATGTTGACTTAGGAAAGTTTGACTTCAGCATCTTGAATGTCATGAGTGAATTTAACAGAGTGATTTCTGTTTTCATGGTCATTACGTAAATGTTCCTCAAACATTTACTGTTTGCAACAGTCGGCTAATTGGCTTCGGGTTTTGATTACCGCTCATCTGTCTTGGGTTTAGTTATGTAACTTGTGTGAAACTCCTCAGTGTCTTCACACCAGGATGCTCTGTTTTTTTGCAGCCCATGTGCCAAATGACACAGACTCTCACCACTGCAGGTGTGTACGGGAGGATTTATCTGGATGTCAGACGTCTGGAGCAGAGTGTGTAGCTCTGCTGTTTTTATCCTGCCTCATACTCGAGGAGTCAAAATACTGGTTTTCAGGCAGAGCTGAGCCCGAATGCTCACGGGGCGCACCAGAAGCCTTCCATACCGTCACACTGGTGTTATTCTCTGGTTTCTCTGCCTGAGCTGTGGTTGTGGTTTGGTGATTAGTTCTGGCAGAGAGGAGAGAGCATACCGTTCCCTACCCACACTTAGCTCTCTGGGTTGCCAGGTGGAGTCTCTCTTTTTTTAAATTTTGGTTTTGTCTGTTGGATACTGAGAATGGAAACACACGTGACATCCTTATTTTCACTAAAGCTGCATGTAAAATCACTGTGTTGTCTTTTTTCTGTTCATTTTTTGTGATTTGCATTGAATCATCAAGTCTGGTTTTTTATTTTGTTTCCATGACTTTAAAGATATATTCCTAATCATTTGCACATTGATGTCGTTTTTTCATATTTCACCACCTTATTTTGTTTCTTACATGAAAAGACTCCAATATTCTCACAGTCAAAGGAAATTCAGCTCTGAAAGCTTTTTAGCACCGAAACACCACAGGAAAAATGAATAAATAAGTGGGACACCCAGCGAGTGGAAACATCTGGCAAGGCCAACGCCAAACAACAGACACTAGGCTTAAGAGAAATGAGAATTCAATTCCAAAGTCAATGACCCGGTTCACTACTACACTAAGTGGTTCTTGTGTGAGTACAGGATTGCACGGTACTGACTGAGTGCTTTGCAGCTCAGCACTGTGCAATCCTGTTGACAATAAAACAAACAAATCAACTTTACAGCGGAAATAAACATGTTTACGGCCCTGAACAAAAACAGTCCACAGATAATTCTCTCCTCATGACGAATCCACAGGGACGAACTTTTATGTAACTCACCCATTAAAAAGTTCTGCACAACTGGAGGTGTGGTCTCTTTGAGTGACAGGTGGGCGAGTGTATGTCTGCCACTTTCCACTTCTTTCAAACCTCAAACTTTATTTATTTATTTAGCACCTTTCATACATATAAAATGTTAAAAGACACAACCCCTCTCTCACACACACACACACACACACACACACACACACACACACACACACACACACACACACACACACACACACACACACACACACACACACACACACACACACACACACACACACACACACACACACACACACACACACACACACACTCATTCACTCACTTTTTCCATGGAGGGCCCCCCATGAGGAAAAGACTGGAGCTAGAAGGTAAAAGGAAAGCAAAATGAAATCAACACTAAAAGAAGTAAAAAAAAAACACAACCTAATGCTATAAGATTTTAATAGCTATAGTCATAGCAGTAGGTTCGTTGCCTTTAATTGTCGGTGCAAGCTATTTTTAGAACGGTGGAGCAGAGCCGCAAGTTGCTCAGAGCTACGCTACGGAGGCTCATGGGATTTCTTGGTTTCCCTCATCAAACTCATCAAATACACAATCCAACAACTCCAAAACGCTCTGGTGGACAAGTTGTGACCTGCACATTCACCACGCTATGAGATAATAGTTGGAAAAGTTGGAAAAAAACTTGGAAAAAAACAGGAACTGGAGGACCTTAAGGTCAGAGGTCAAGGTAAAAACTAATAAAAGAACCTTAGAACCACCTTGTGTAGTGTAAACTGGAATTTCAAGAGCGTCAGGTACTGTACTGGCAGTTCACTTTGAGATTCAAAACCATCCATCTTTATTCATTATCTAAAAACGTATACACTCGGAACTGAAAATCAGAAAGTGAATCAATCTCCATAGACTTCCATGTTAAAGTATCGACTGAATTAAATAGGTTTACATCCTGGAACAAAAACCGTTTTGGCGAAAAGATGGTGACAGCAGATCAGCCCACTCCCAGCTCAAAACTGTTCTTCAGAAATCTGTGGGTGACTAAGGCTTCATCAAACTTTATTAACTTCCTTACCTGAATTGTTTTAACCATCCACCCACGAGGATATTGCAACAATCATTACTGGCAATGAGAGACAGAAACAAAGATTAATTGTCTTTGCTTATTAGCCAACAGTTTTCATAAGAACACAACACAACTCATTACTAGAATAACAGTCGTGACAAGGCCCGACACTCCTCCACGTCACACATACAGTTTTAGTTATTTATTGTCCTTAGTCTTTGTGCAAGACAGCTGTCCTCCAGCTGCATGAATTGTCTTATTGCTGTGTTGAAAAAACTCCATGGTTACAGTGTAATTTTAGTAGTTGCATGTTGAATGAAATACTGATGTAAGCATTCATAGATACAAGAGTGTGTGATGTGATTTTTTTCATGCAACATGACTTCATTTTTGTCTTGCCAAAATAACTTGATAAGATGCAGCGGTTTTGCAGTGTGACGTTGATTCTATTCGTAGCTCTGTCTCTCTCTCTCTCTCCGTTAAATAAGTGTTGTGTTATTCTGGAATCATTCTCTCAGCACAGACACCAGTAGAAATACACCTCCAAACAGAGGCACACACACCTCATCTGCTGATTTTAGCCTTTCCAATGGCACCAGTGTCTGTGTTGGAAAAGCCGGTTACGTCACACTGAAAACTCCCCTTGTTCTTTTAATAGAGCCCTCCACTTGTATTAGGATGGTGGTGTAGAACAATAAACTCCCTGAGGGGCGCTTAACACACATGCCAGCACAGCAACAATTTAGCACCAAGCTGTATGTGCATAGATCATTGTTTATAAATGGACAAGTTGTCCCGTGTTGTCACCGGGCTGGAGGTGCTCCTCCTCTGCTCTCTGTCTCTTATCCTCCTCCTCATCGTTCTGCTGTCTGCCACTTCACAAATGACCCGTTGTTGTCCCCGTCCCCGTCTTGCTGCAGCCGCTGCAGGTACGTCTCGGCCCCGGTGACCCCAGGCTGCTGATGTAGTACAATAGGTACAGTCTGCGAGGGGATGAGGGTGAAACAGAGGAACTTGTGTTTTATCGCCTGTGATAATCTATCAAGACAAAAACAGCCCACACATGCTGCGGCCACAACACGTGTTGTTGGACTCAATTGTTGTCTGGCCAAGTTCAGCACCATTGCTCCTGTTCACCTGTATGAAACCGCTGTAATATGCGTGGTATGATGTTGAAGAGGTTAAAATAAACATTGATTAGAGAACGATACTGAAGTGTGAAGCGATATCTTGTTCGTATTCGTATTTGATCTCATAACAGTGGTAAATCCCATCAAGTTTCTGATGCCTGTGTGCATTCGTCATGGAATATGCAGCCTAGTGACTTGACTGACTCAGAGATGGCTTGACTGACTAAACTATCGGTAGTTTCTGTTATTTTGGTTGTGACTTTGTTGCCTTGGTAACGGCTGGAGCTTGCAAAGTATAGAGGACAGCAGCCTTTTCTGTGGTGGTGTGTAGTATACTGTATTATCCACCTGAACTGTTTGCTTTAATATCTTGTATTATCTTATGTTCTTTGTGTGTGCTTTGAAGACCAAAATTAAATGAGATGTTTTGTCCGACAGAGGATTTCTGTCAAAGTCTCTCTGACTTTTTTTTAAAATTTGCCAAATTATATCAATTTCTTAATTTTACTGTATGAATTTTTGAAAATTTGTGAAGAAATCTTGTCTGTAAAGGAAAACACAAGCAAAGACGTGGATAATGTTAAAATGTCAGTTCATTTATATTAGTTTTCCATCTTGGAATAAACAAAAGTATTAAAAGTTGAGGATGTGTTTGTGATTTAAAGATAAAAAAAAATAAAAAAAAATCTCTCCTCTGGCTTCTGTCTGGAGCTCCAACAGCAACAGGTTAGTAAGTCAATTGGATTGGGGAATGTTGTTGTGACATCACAAAGTTACAGAAGTCCAGACAGCTGATTTTAAGGCTCAATTTAGGCTGTGCTAATTACTCCATGGACTGTGTCTTTAATACTTTAACAGTATTAAGATGAAGGTCTAGAGAACCTAGACCTGCTACATAATCACACTACACATGAGCAGCTACGGGACCTTTAACATTCACCTAACCTAGCAACATTGTCACAGTGGGTAGGTGAAAGGTGAAGGTAAACCAAAACTACGTAGATGAAAGAACTTGTTCACCCGGAAACTCTGTGCACACAGTAGCACATGTAGCTAACACAATGTTGCATAAACACTTAAATGTCTTTCAGCCTGAGGAAAGGTGGCTGTCCTCACCCGTGTGGGAACTGAATGTGCTGTGGATTGTACACAGCTGTCAACCAAAAATTTAAGGTCTGGCAGCCGTCTCTGAAGCCAGTTCAGCAGGTCTAGGCCAGAGGTGAGCCGCCTTCCTCCCATTAATCTAGTGCAGGTTAATTTGTCTCCCGCTCCGTTTGAATCCTCTTCAACTGTTATCTCAGCCCTTCAATTGTTTGTCACTGAGTGATTAGTGTTGAGGCCTGTTGAAGATTTGGACTTTTTAGTGAGACTGTCCAAACATTTCAAACTACTAATGCATGTTTGCTTCTCTAAATGGAAGATATGATCTCCTAACCAGGTGGAGGGGCATTTTGAGCACCTAAAAATAAGGAAGGAACTGGGGCAAAGTGGTTTTGCACTTGAAACCTGTCTGTGTTAATAAGATGTGGCCTACTTTGTAGATCCAGGCCTCTGCATCCACTAGAGTCCGGTTTTAAACGACGATTAGAGACATTACAATGCCTGAAAAAAAAAGGCTTAATGTATACAACAGGTTTTAAAAGCGGGCCGGGCAGAGGTCACACACTGGAGAATCCCATACAGTAGATTAAAGTGTGTGTGTCAGGGCCTTTGATGTGGGATCAGTGTGACTCCTGCTGAGTTACGGGCTGCAGGGAGTCAGAGAGGAGAGCAGCAGCTGCTGTTGTCATCAGGAGCTTCAGTCAACCACATCACTCCTCCGCTCCAGACACAGTGTACAGTGTGCTGTTCACTACATTAACATGCACGCTGATGTTTTCACTGTAACGCGATTAAGGCGACATACAGGTACCAGTCATTTCAGCCGGCATGTAAACACTGTCACCAGCTTATCTGACTGAGTAAATAAACCCAGATCACTGTGACAAAGCTGGGATACCCATCACTCCTCTGTTCTCTACTACTGCTCTGCGCTGCACCAAATACTCACGTGATGCAAACCCTGGGCTTGTGTCGCTGTGGTGTGTTTTAAAGCTGAACTCACAAATACTTAAAAAAAAAATCCACAAATGGAAATGGATGCATTTCAGCATCTTTCAGCTCATTGTTTGGATTTCATGGTCCTTCAGATCACTGTTTTAATTTCACTCTCCAGGCTCCCATCATCCTTGAGCTCAGCAGCTAAGAAGCCAGATGTTTTTATCAGGAGATGGTGAAGTTCAAAACAGCTGGAAAGAAAGTGAATAATGAGGTTTGGGTGAACAGAAACAAGACTCCAGATGAATGTAAATATTGCTCAACGTCTATTGGATTTGTGACTTGGCAGCTGTTACCAACTTTATAAGGTGCAGTGTTGAGTTTACAGTTTAATACGGCTTTAATTTATGTGATTTGTTATCAATGTTTGTCAATGTCTTATTCTTATTTATCTCACTTTTTGTCATATTTCATGCAAATAAATTCATTTTATTTAGTGTCTGGTTTGTATTAATTAACAAAAACTTTGGTTTAACAATAATTGAAGTGTTTGTTCCATTAGAACCTGATTACCATCACATATCATCATACCAGATAGATCACCATTAACTGTACTTTAATCTGTATCATTGCACTATTGTATATTCATACAGCACATCTGTATATAGAAAAAGACATTATTATATTTATATATCATCTCCTTGCACTTGTGTATGTATGTATGTATGCTATTCATTACAGTATACTGCGTATGCACTCTGGTTGGATGCAATTTGCATTTTGTTAACATGTGTAATAACAATAAATGTAATCAATCAATCAATCAATTTTATCTTATTTTATTTATCTACATACATTTCCTCTGTGTTTTCCTACAGCTACAGCACCTACAAAAACAAACCTATAGGGCATAGGTGTGTGTGTTTTTTGTGGGTGTATCTGTGGTACAATAGCTTAAGAGTGTAAGTCATGCATCGCGGTGTCACATGAACAGGAAGCACAGAAGCAGGGGTTTAACTGAGTACACACTGTCCAGGAACGCTGTTGTGTTTGAGCGATGTGATTAATGTTCTGTCATTTGTATAGTGAGACGGTATATTAGTTACAGACAACTGTGTTCAGATAAATACATCATTGTGTTCACTGGTTTAGAAAAATGCTTCCCACTTAGATTACTCCCAATCTGCATTTGGCAAAATTCAGTAATGGAAAAAAATAATTTGAAAAAAAGTTGCATGAGCAGCACACAACTATCTTTTCTTCACCTCCTAATTCCCACCTTCGATTAACCTATAAGGCAACATGCTGTAATAGGTTTGATTGTTGCTCTAATACATTTAAATATATTCATTGAGAGACTGAGAGAGGAGAAATTACACTGAGATGGTTCTTAAAACTACAAATATATCTTTAATGGATTAACACTTCACATAAAACACTGCACACTATAGGACCTTTAACCTAAGGCACATAAATGAAAGCAGCATCTAACTCTCAGCAGCTGAATTAACCCAAAATGTCAAATTGTAATTTGGAGTTGTTCTGTTTTCTATTATTTCGTCACTTTTATGGAAAGGAAGTGTTTTTGTTTTTCTGTTTGGAGCTGGATTTACAGCGTGAAACCCAATCTGCTGCTGCAACATGCATGAAGTCACATGTTTTTGTTGTGAACTCTCTACATGTGTTCAGTCTCATGTTCTACATGGGAGCTTATCACCTATAGAGGCAGTTGATGTGACTTTTTCTCATGGGAAAAATGATATGACACACACACACAAGCACACAAACATACAACATGCACACAAACATACACACTCACACACATTCGCCTCTAATCTCAACTCTCTGTCGTCCCACAGTCGGGCGGATGATGTCATTCACCTGTGGTGCCTTGGGTGACAAAGGCCCTTTTGTGTCTGTGCAAACACACACACACATACACACAGTCAAACACACAGACACACACACACACAAACTCACTTTCCTTCCTGTGTGTGGCTCACGTGAGCGGGTCCGATTGAACTGAATGCACATGTGGTGTGTATTTGCAGGGTGAAGCGGGGCATTTATCATTCGTTTTCCGTCTCATTCATCAAGAGCAGAGAACAGTGAGAGCTGCTGTGCTGTCACACACTCACCACTCTCTTTGTTGAGTCAGTTAACAAGACGAAGCAGGAGACTGACAGGTTTCCTTTCAGACGTTTGAAGAATTTGCCTTTATAAATCAGACATCTGTCTGCTTTGTAACTTCAGAGAATGAAGCCCAAATCCAGGCTGTCAGGGAGTGTGTAGTCAATTACTGTGTAACAAAAGTAAAAGAAAGCTGATGAATAATTTGTTCCTTACACATAATGAATGCAGCATGTTTAATGATTAATGAATCTCATAGAGTTAATGAGTCCCAAGCTCTTTAAACTACTCAAATCAATACATTTATATTGATTATAGCTTCTTGAGTGATGATGTGTCATGTGAAAGACTCGTCGTGAGGAGCCCCAGAGGGTTATCACTAACAACCCCAACATCTTTCACCTCAGTCTGCTGTTTTTATATTTTCTTCTCCTTTTTTACTGGAACTTTTATAGTTTTTTTTACATGTGCAAAAAATGCAGACATTTCCAAATGGTGAAAAAAAGACTCTACATAGTAGTCTTTCACCTTTTTTTCTCTACATTTTTTCTCTGCATTGTAGTGAATGGGCTGAACTATACAGTAATGTAGCCATCTATACAACACACAAAGGAAATGGGCAGTTTAAACAAAGGGGAAATGTTGCTCAGTGAATAACAAGTGTTCTGTGATTGTTTAAAAAAAAGAAAAAAAGAATATAAACACACAGGAGTGCTTTAAGTAAGTTTTGTATAAGTCGTCATGAAATCCACTATTTTATTTTATTTTATTTGCATTAAAATTATCTCAATAAATAGGCAGGGGAGGACTACTGAGTTTATTATGTCACACATTTCACTCGACTCTGTTGTCACTGTCAGTTTAATTGTTTACAGGTAATTATGGGCCTTTTCAATTCTCTGTCCTAATTTGCACTCGTGATTTTATCTGTTGTTGATGTTGCAGACTGAAAAAGAAAGGAAATGACATGGGAGGTAGAAGACATCACACCTGCCCTATCGAACTTTACTATCACTACAGGTGCACAGATATGACTGAGATTACAGCCGCTGGGAGTGTGTGGCTGCACGTACAGTACAGAGAGGCACGTACCTACCGGGCAGAGGAAGGCTGCTGGCAGTCCCATATAAACACAGACTGTTTGAGATGCGATTTCAAATCTACCAAACTCTGAGTTTTACCACAAAGACGTCATCGCTCTCTGTAGAAGCCTTTATTTTACTTTTGTTTTGTCTTAGCTCTAATTCATTGTTTATGACATGTTTTAATTAGAACACACTGCACGTTTATATCATGATCTCACTTTTGGTCAGGTTGAAGCTGAAAACTGAAATCAGATCACACTAATGAAATTGCTATGATGAGTTAAATGGCTTCCAGCCATTCGTGTGCCGTCTTTACAGTGCTTATACTGACCCAAGGTAGCTCTGAGCTTATCAGCCTTGTTGCACTGTTCACTTTTATTCAACCTACACTGAGGTATAAAGGTTTGTTTTTTACAAGACATGAGTCATTTCTACTGCACATCTTGTAAACATGTGAACTGATTAGCTCTTTAGTGGCCTAACTAATAAGTTCAGTTACAGTCTCTACGTTTACAAGACAGTTGAAAAAAAACGAATTATGGCCTTAATCCGATTATAAGTGGACAACTAAAGTGCCACTTCTCCAGATCCGACTAAAACACCCAGATAAGGTGATTGTTAACCGGTTTTCTTCTGCATGTTTACGCCTTAATCTGACTGAAACTGGACAATGCATGTGCACAAAAAAAGCACACAGTGCAACCAGTGAGAAAATATGTTTTATAAGAAAAAAAAGGAAGTGCTTGGACTGACCCGACCCGACTCATTTGTATATATTTTCAACGCAAACCTGTCCCTGAGAGAACTCTAAGTAATTTATATCAAGTTATTTAAAGGAGTGCGTATTAACCCTCTGAAATGTTGTTGACGTTGTATGTTGACGAGGTAGACACTGTCAATTATTCGCGTTTCCCTGTTGCATGTGAACTAGGACAGTTAGGGACAGAATTCCGAGGAGATGTCCAAGCAGAGCAGAGCTCGACCTAGCTGTGCATGTAAGCACACCGAGTGACAGGTAGCAATTAGCTAGCTTGTTAGCCTGAAGAGTTTTTTTTTCTCCACTTCAATTAAAGTCTAAAAACTGAGGACTAAACAGCACAGTGCAAAGAGTCAAAGACAATAGAAATAAGCATATGTGCTAATGTGACTGACTTGTTCGGGTGTTACCAGTGTGCTGTCAGGTGCAGTTCCTCCGATAAGTGGTCTGACGAATGTGTAGATTGGTTTTGATGTATATTACAGATAACAGTTTATGTAACACTTCTTGGAGACAGGATGGAGTTGTTCCTTCTACTCTTTAAAGGGATAGTTCAACATTTTGGCAAATTGGCCCATTGCCATGATCCCTATAGTTTTAGCAGTAGGTTCGTTACCTTTAATTGTCGGTGCAAGCTATTTTTAGAACGGCGGAGCAGAGCCGCGAGCTGCTCAGAGCTACACTACGGAGGCTAATGGAATTTTTGGGTTTCCCTCATCAAACTCATTTTAATACACAATCCAACAACTCCAAAACGCTCTGGTGGACAAGTTGTGACCTGCACATTCACCACACTATGAGATAATAACAGAACGTTACGAGACAGAGTTGTTTTCGAGGTAAATTCATGCAGAACTGCCGATGCTCGTTTCCATCGGGGGCAGTTTTTCAGCAAGCAGTCTCTACATTTGCCTCAAAAACAACTCTGTCTCATAACGTTCCCTTATTACCTCATAGCCCTGTGAATGTGCAGGTCACAACTTGTCCACAAAAACGTTTGGGAGTTGTTGGATTGTGTATTTGATGAGTTTGATGAGGTCAACCAAGAAATTCCATGAGCCTCCGTAGCCAATTTGCCAAAATGTTGAACTACCGGTATCCCTTTAAGACTTTAGGTATCAATCCATGTCTTTGTTTGCAGTATGTTTATAAGAAGTATATTGTATTCAAAGTTGTGTGCTCCACTCATGCACATGTCTGAGAAAACAAACAACCGTAGCCACAGTTACCGGTGTTGCAAAGGTTGAAGTGAGATTGCACTGTGCACCGACTGATAAAACAGTGAGATTATTGCTGATGATGCTGTGGGAACGATGCGCTGGAGCTGCGTGACCTCGTATCCCACTGCCCTCCTCAACCTCCCCCTCCTGAGCACCGCTCACATGTGAGCCAGTTTGGATCAGCTGAAAGGTATGAGCTCATGTAAACTGCAGCTCCATCACACTCTGTATATTAACCTCAGCCGCGGAGTAATGGGGGCTAATCCAAACACTGATAGGGAAGGACCACCCTCTTAACTGAACATCTGCCAGATCTATTTCACTGCATCAGGGGAGGGTGAGTTTGTGTGTTGATCATCAGGGTTGAGATGGTGAACAAAGCCATGTTTGGACCAAAGTGCTCTCCCTCTGTTGCAGGGCAGGTTAGTGCCCCAACAACGCCTGATTGGCTCACACATCACCACTCTTTAATCTCAAAGCCAATTTATGAAATATTGCAAACACTAAAATGAGAATTTAATTTCCATCAGTGTGGTTGAATTGAGAAAACTGTTTGAGCTCAACAGTGTGGGCAAAAGTTGGCTTATTCTTTTATTTGTAGGCAGAAAAAATAAATTAAGTTGTAATGTTCTACTCTAATATGCCAGCACATCAGTGCATTGACCACCAACTTAGATGGTATAGTGTTTCTGCAAGACTGTAGAATGATTGCACAAGTGTCCTTCAGGTCGTCCATATCAATTCTACCTTACTAATCACATTCTAATTGCATATAAATCACTTTTAATCATTAACCAAAATCTTGCAAGAGTATTTTCATTTTATCTCAGTTTAGGGGCTTTTGATGTTTTCTGCAAAGAGGCTTGTCTGTTGTTTGTCTTTGCTGTGTCCCATACTTGAGTCTGCTGGAGGTGGGAGTAGTTTCTCACAGTACCGGTGTGTGTTTTTTCGGCCTTGAGAGGAGGAAGAGGTTTCGGTGTTAGGTGGAAACTGACCTGCGCGTTCTTATCTCACTGGGCCAAAGGCTAACAGGTTTCAGAGCAGCAGAGCCAACAGGAGAACAAAGACTGACCGGAACACAAGTCGTGTTACACTGCAAAAAACATCAGTGCAACTAGAACTAATGTTTACAATGATAAACAACACTGTAAAAGCTGCTCAGGTCAGTTCATTTGAATAAATGTGATGTGAAAGCAGTTTTCCACAGTGATGAATCCACATCTTCTTAAAGCTTATTGTTTAGTTTTTTTTAGTAAAGCTGGAGCTTAGGTTCCCTCTCATCAACCTTTTATGTCAGTATTGTATTTATAGCTTCCTGTTCTGCTTTAATCGATATATAAAAACGGAAGTTGCTTCATAACCAGCTTAATATAGAAACACAAACACTGTCCGTGTGTTGTTTTGTAGCTGACAAAACAAACCACAACACTGTCTCTGATGAGAAGGAAGGTGTACTTGGGTCACTTCACGAAGACTGAACCCAAAGAAACGACTGGAGCACTCGATACATGCAGATATTTAATAATAATACAGGTGCACAACACCTAACGTTTCGACGCAATTCGTCTTCATCAGAGGTAAAACTGTGTCTGATGAGTTGTGGACATGAATGTTTTTTACAGTGCTGGGCAGCACCTGTGCCACCCGACATAACACTGTCTGTCACCACAGGTAGTGTTGTAAACACAGAGATAGCTGGTTAGCACAGGGAGTAGCCAGTGAGTAAACTGACCTACTGTGTTGAGAACAATGTGTAGAAAAGTTTGTTTACTATGAGTGATTCATTCAGTTGAATCGAGGGGAACGATCAAAGTCTGTCTGTAGCTTCTGCCTACTTTCTTCTCTTTTGAAGAGCTACATCAGCTTAACTTTTCCACTGTTTTATTTGAATAGTTAATCCAGAAGAAGACATCTTGGTGGTTTTAGGAATCAAAAATAATCTCAGTGTAGTTTTACAACTCCTGTCTCAGGCTCTAGTAACAGCCAGTCAGTGAGCCAATCAGAGGAGAGGGAGCTCGGATTTGGTGACTGTTTTCTTTTCAATTCTTATGGGTCCAAGA
This sequence comes from Trachurus trachurus, assembly GCF_905171665.1. Taxonomy (NCBI): domain Eukaryota; kingdom Metazoa; phylum Chordata; class Actinopteri; order Carangiformes; family Carangidae; genus Trachurus; species Trachurus trachurus. Next base: position 20,427,012 of record NC_139912.1, on the reverse strand, counting down.
GGTGTAGAATGGACTTGAACTCATGGTTGGTACATGCTCTTAATGTTTTTTTGACTGATCCAAAAAAAATGTTATGGATTATTAATGGAATTCAAATGAAACACTCAGAGAAAACCAAATTCTATGAGGCTAACTGCTGGGTCCAGGTGGCCGGAGCTTGGTGACTGCTTCCATGTGACATTACAAAGTTACAGAAATTTTGCCAGGTAGTTTTAAGACATATTTCTCTGTGGATCGAGGATTTGATACATTCACAGTATCACTATACAACAGGCATGTGCCATATACAGCCCATCAAATATTGGTAGAAAATTATCGCAAAGACTGCAAAATTTGATGCACTGGCAAAAAAAAGGGTGACCGACAACACTGCTCCCACTGAAACTGATTGTAATTTGAATGTAAGTTTTCTTTCACTTTTAGGTTATAACTTTAACATGTAATTTATATTATCTCCATCCATCTGATTCTGGCTCAGCCATCAAATTTTAAAACTCATTTGGGCCACTGAGCCAAAACGTTTGTCCACCCCTGCTACAGAACCTAGACCTGTTTATAGGGATTTTAATGGAACTATTTAACATGATGAACACAAGTGCACCAGCTAACACCTGTGCAGTCAACTGTTTCAATGGCTAAATTCAGAAAAGTGACATTAGGGCAGCTGTGACTCAGGAGGTCAGGTCGGGCAGGTCACTCACTAATCAGAAGGTCGGTGGTTTGATTCCTGCCACGTGTTGGAGTGTCCATGGGCAAGAAAAAGAACAGTCTGAGGAAGGGTCCTTGAGCCCGAAACGTTACACTCCCCCCTTGGGTGATAATAAACTATTGCTTTTTCATCTTTGACTTTTTGTGTCCGGCACCCAGCGTTCAGATTTTGGGATGTGCATGCTTTTTCTATGTTTTCAAAAAAAAAGAACAAGTTGCCCCAGTCCCCAAGCTGTTGTGTGTGAAAATGTGCAGTGTGGGGAAATAAGTGGCTGTCCACTTCTCCTGGTCTTGTGAAATCTTAGTTTCTGCACTCAAATGGACAGAATGGTTGATTATCAGCTTATCTCCAACAGAGAAACACATCTTTCACGGTGCACAAAACAATGTTGTGTTTCATTTGGCAGAACAGGATTACACTGTATAAAATTGGATAGCGTGACACCGCTGACATGAGCGCTCCATCTCCATATCTCATATCCTGTCAGGACAATTTGCAACTGCTCAGTGGCTGGAATTTGCATACTTGACCAAAATTGAACTCGGTGCAAATTTGATTTGGCTCGACAAACAAATACCATTGATTGTGATGATTCTGTTTAAATGAACTGATTTTGACTCCAAATTAAGTTTTTTTTAAATGACACTGTAATTTGCGTACGGCCCAACAACAGCAGTGCAACCATCAAACCTCTTATTGTTCACAGGGAAAGAAAACACAGATAAGACTTTTGTCTCCACAGTTGTTAGACTCAAATACAACAGAATGTCTTATACCAATAATTTTGACAAATGCATTGCAGAGATGAGTCCAGAATATTGTGACATGTTTTCAAACGTCTTATTGAACATCGTCTCAGGTTGCTTTCTTTGGACTGAGCCACAGTTTAAGAAGATTGCTTTTCTGCACGTTTGTATTTGGGTCGTTTGGGTTCATAGTGTCTGACTAATATCATGTCTGAACAAGAGTCAGACTGGAGACATCCCAGTTCTTCTTATTTGATTGTTCCTTGCTTCTTGCTTGACCCAGAAACTGTTCTGGTCCTTCATCTTGAAGCCTGTTCCAAGGCTCTTATTTTTCTCTGAGAGCCTGGAGCCAGGAGGGATCTCTGGATCTCTGAGGAGGTTATGAGTCAGGATGCATGATACAATCCAACACGTGGCTTTGCTTGTAGTGTATTAGACCAAAATTACACCAAAAATAGATGTTTTGAGTCTTTCCTCGTTGCCAGTAGACAATACCTTTCTGTGTTTTTTCTGGTTTTTCATGTGTGCGGCTCCTTTTTCGGCTGTTTTCGGTTGTTGACTGACTGACTGACTGACTGACTGACTGAGTGACAAAGTTACCCCACTGGTCAATCAGGCCTGTTTTGGAGTCTCCTCATTGGCTGTTGCTGTTTCATATCAATTTGCACAAACCTGCATTTTAGGCAGTGTTGTCAACCTAGTACCTTTGTCACTTCACTGGCTTTTCAAACCCCATTGTGAAATAAACAAGCATCTATGTCTGCAACCTTAAAGGGGTAGTTCACCCAAAATTGAAATTTCACTTATTATCTACTCACCCTCATGTCGACTAAGGGCTGGGAGAAGTTTCAGAGTTATCTGTGGCTTCTCTGAGTTACAGGGGGTCTGGGCGTAGCAGTGCATGTCCATATAACGGTTGCAAATGGATACCAATTGTCTTCGTCAAATTTGGACGAACCGGGAAGAGGACGGACCCTGGTTCGTTCAAATTGGACGAACCGGGAGCTTCCGCTACAAACAAGCTTGAAATATAGACTTATTAAATTTTTTTCGGAACAATTTCGCATTTCGGGACTTCAATACAAGACGGACATTACATAGGAGCAGCATGGAGGTATTTGGATGTTTTTTGGTGTGTTTTTTTGTTACGAAGACAGTTGGTATCCATTTGCAACCGTTATATGGACATGCACTGCTACGCCGAGACCCCCTGGAACTCAGAGAAGCTATACGGATAACTCTGAAACTTCTCCCAGCCCTTAGTCGACATGAAGGTGAGTAGATAATGAGTGAAATTTCAATTTTGGGTGAACTATCCCTTTAACTCACTGAGGGTGTGGCCTTACACAGAGCAGTGCAGTAGCAGATTTCTTCACATTTTGACCCTGTGTTGTATTAAAGCCCTATGTTGATCTTTACACTGTCAAAACTAAAATGTTAAACTGATGTTAAAGGGACAGTATGTGAGATTTACCCCCATCTAGCGGTGCGGTTGCATGTCGGCACGTATTCTTGCTGTTGCGTTTACGTAAACTCGGGCAGAAGTCAGAAAAACAACACACGCTGCATGTATCAGGATAAACAAGCCTCTATGTAAACAAACGGTCCGCCAGCACGAGGCAAAACAATACAGGCGTGACAATATGTTGTCATGGTGATGTCGTATTGTTTACCTGACCCACGTTTTACCGGCTTTCTCTCGTCGAGTAAAATAACATCCAGTTGGTTTGCCGACGGCGTCACTCACTGCGTCACTCACGGCGTCATTCAGGTGTCTGACTGCACCTGAAGGCAACACCAGTGCCTCCGTCCTTCCTCACACTAGCTACACGGTGGTGACAGTTTTAACAGGCGCTGTCTGGAAAACTTTCTCCCCGAGCCGAGAAGCTCCGGCGGCCCGAGTTTGAGGTTACTTACAGCCACGCTGACACTGAACGTAAAACATGGCGATTCAACATGGCAGAGAAGGTTCGGTGAACCCCCCCCTGTATGTTTGTAACGACTTGTAACATCACATTCTAAGGTACGAGAAAGCGCTCGTTTGTATGCGGGCGCGATTCCACTTCAGTGAAATACGTATTTATGAAAGCGATATTTGATTTTTGTCAATAAAAAGCCAATAAAGTCCCATACTGTCCCTTTAATGCTGTAGATTTTGAATGTGCTTTTACTTTTACTGTAATTTAAGTTTGTACTCAAGTTTGCACTACACGTTTAAGGTTATCCTGCTTTCTTTAAATAAACTGTACTTTATGTAACAGTACTGATTAATGGCTCCTTCTAACCATGTCTGTGTATTTTTTGGGCCTATATTTATGTCCGTGTGTGTGTGTGCGCACTATTTTGGCTGGTTCTCACAACTTTAAAGGTCTTTTTGAAGGTTAAGTTGTAGGGTTGGGGTTAAGATTAGCTTTGGAAAATGTGTGTTGAGGAAATTAGTTTTAGCGGGGGCGTGTACATACAGTAGCGGGCCACTTCTGTGATAAGTCCCGCAGCCTAAGCATCGAGTTTGTTTTTAGGCGCTGGGTTCACAGGAGCCTGCTATTGATAGAGGCTGAGCACTTTGGAAATGAAAAGTGCATTGGAAGCCCCATTATGAAGCTGCATTCCTGACTAATCCAGAGGAGATCTGCACTGTGATCTCTCCAGGCAGGGCAGAAATAGCAAACAGGGAAGGCCAAGCCAAGGGGAATGAACCTGAGTTAAATAGCCACTCAGAGCCCAGTTGATGTGAGGTAGGAGCATCTAGAAAGTTCCAAGATATTCTGAGTTACTTTGAAGCATCTCAATTTGTCATAAAGGTTGACTGATTGTTTTTAGACACAGTAGTGATACATAACCACCCACTCATCCACCTTGTCCATGTAAGAATTTAAAGATGTCCCATGCTTTCCTTTGAAATAACATTCCCATCATGCCTAGCTGTGTTTTTAGTGCTAATTTATTATGTAAGACACTAATAGGCTCAATAAAAATGTCATTTGTGCAAATAGTTAGGCCATTTCTCTTGAAGTTTAGCACAGAGCTTTCACCATGGCTGTGTGGACACTTGGTCTTGTGTGGATGTGAAGCATGACATGGACTCTCAAATTCACCGTCTCAAGTGTCTAAACTTCCCTGCTTTTACTGTTTTGGCTCATTCTTTCCATCCAAGTCTAACAATGATACTCCCGCTGCCTGTGATGTTGACATAGCCTTTGGTTTTTCTAACAAAGTGGGTCAAAAGACGATACATAAACTGAGAACAGAGGGGAGAGGGTGGGGTGCTAGTGAAGGGGCCGGTGGAGAAAGAAACAAGAACAGAGGGGGCAACAGAGTTTTTTTTTATTGCTGAAACCTGATCTCCGCACTCAGCTGCTCGTCCCAAAGTGGGGCCTCTTGTCATGGAGGTACAAACGGCCTCGTAGTTCAGTCAGACAAGAAGCCACCCAAGCAGCGGCGGTGCAGCTTTTTTTAAAACCTGGAGTTCAGCTTGATCCATTTGCAGACAGATGACACTGCTGTAAACAAAGCTGGGGGAGCAAGATGAGCTCTCTAAAATCCTTCAAAGCCTGTAATACAAGCAGCTCACGTGAAAACACTGTAACATCACTGTAAATGAAGCTCGCTCCCAAAGCAAAGACCATAAACAGTGACCCAGCCAACATGAAGAGGTTTTTGTATCTCAAGAAACCGGAGTAAAGACCTGTAGGAGTTTGATCTAGGTAGTTGGTCTTTCACTAATTGGAAGGTTGATGGTTTGATACCCAACAATTAATATGGATATGATGTATAAGTGTGTGTGTGAATGGTTGAATGGGGATAACAACAACTTATGGTTAAAAATGGTTCAAATGGAGCAGACACATCTCGTAAACCAGCTGGAATCAAATTTCATAACTGGTCTCACACCAAATTGACAGGTACATGGGTTGATTATTTAAAAAGACCATTCATTTTAGCTGAGGTGAGCAATGCATGCAGTTCCAGAGCACACAGTCAAATAGTATAATAGTATGCTGCTGACATTTACATCGATGTTTTTGAAACTTATTTTAAAGGTGCAGTGAACTTTTTCATCAGTGTAGCCGTGGTGTCCCTGCACTGTGACAGGCCTAGACAGTGTTTGTGCTCTGACAGTCACAGAGCAGAAAAGGGATGAAAATATCTTTTGTATCACTGCCGATCAGAGTCAGTGCTGATCAATACCAATACCTACTGTACACACACTAGTGAAACTTAAGTATGCTTTTAAAAATATCACATGTTTCCTTGCGTTGTTTCTGCTTTATTTTTATTATTATTTGCATCTTTTGAAGATTTTATAACATAAAAAACAACTACCAAATTGTGAAAAAAAACAACAAAAACAAACAAGAAACAAAACATAAAACAGAATAATCAGACAATGTAATAAAGTAAAAAATAAAATAAAAATTACATAGGGTTTCAGTCAGAGGATACATTTTCATCAGTATGTATGCACTAGGTTGTTTCTGCTTCACGTACTGTGAATCTCTCTGATGCATGAATCCACTGCAGCAGTGTGTGTCTGGGGTCCTATGAATGCTGACACAAGTGAAAAGTGCCAAATTTGAAAGTAGTTCAGTGCAGCGGTTTTGGAAAAGCTCCCTCAGTGTTTTTTCTTAAGCCTCTCTGGCTCTAGCATCTGCAGAGCTTTTTGCATAACCTTTGCACTCAGCAGAGCATATACACACTCTCTGCTGAACCATGTGAGGAGGAAGCCTTTGAGGAGGGGGTGTTAGGAACAAAGGAAAGCCTATTTTTGAGAGTCATCCACCACGGGACTCAATTAGCACTTCATCCAAAGGCCAGAGTATGGGGTCAACGTGCAGCTCCCTCCCTTCCAGTGTTTCCTGAGGAAAAGCTGAATTGAGTTGACTCTGCACAGCGGCGGCTTTTTCCTCTCGACCCACTTCTCCAACAGAACCCAGAGGACTGGACTTTCTTCTGCTGCCTTCTGGTTCCTCTGCTTCTAGGTTTCCACAGCTTTAGACAGCCCTACTGGCCTGACTGCATCTCCTCCATTGTCACTCACTCATGAGATCTTATTTCCTCTCCACTGGCCTGAAAATAGCACACATTTGGCTGACTGATGCGCTGAACCTTTGTCTCTTTTCACTGCCAAAAGTCCCATATGTTTAAGCTCTACTCGGACGTCTCAGATGATGACTGTGCAGACTGTGTCTGCCTCTCTTATTCTTTCACCCTCTCTTTAATGTCTGGCATTTGCTGGCTTTTGTCCGTACCCTGACTGTAAACATAAGCAGTGAAACGAAACCCTAACAAAAACCTGGAGCTGAGGTGCAGCGGCTACAACACTCACGCTTTCCCTTAATCTAATATGTCTGATGGTAAAATGAGCACCTGCTACGAGCTATTTATTCAACAAATGAGATTTAAGGCCATATAAAATATGTAATACACACTTGACGATGACATTTATAGTGTTATTCATCGAATATACAGATAAAGGTTCTTTGTGAGTTTTAAACAAAGGTCACTGGTCAAACAATTCATGTAGAAAATGTCCCGATAACCTACAGTACAGAGCTGAAACAACAAAGCTAACCATGCAGGAGAAGAAGAAACGTGTCTCCAAACCCTGTAATAAAAAACCTGATGAGGGAAAAGTGAATTGTGATGGTGGTGGACAAGTAGGCACAATAAAATGTCCTATTTGTCTGGGACTTTACTGTGTATAATCTTAAAGGGATAGTTCAACATTTTGACGAAATTGCCCATTGCCATAATTAGCAGTAGGTTTGTTACCTGTAATTGTCGGAGCAAGCTATTTTTAGAACGGCGGAGCAGAGCCGCGAGCTGCTCAGAGCTACGCTACGGAGGCTCATGGGATTTCTTGGTTTCCCTCATCAAACTCATCAAATAAACTGAGTTGTTTTTGAGGTAAATTCATGCAAAACCTCTGATGTGCGTTCCCGTCACAACTTGTCCATGAGAGCATTTTGGAGTTTTGGATTGTGTATTTGATGAGTTTGATGAGGGAAACCAAAAAATCCCATGAGCCTCCGTAGCGTAGCTCTGAGCAGCTTGGGGCTCTGCTCCGCCGTTCTAAAAATAGCTTGCACTGACAATTAAAGGTAACAAACCTACTCCTAAAACTATAGGGATTATGGCAATGGGCCATTTTGCCAAAAATGTTGAACTATCCCTTAAAATGAATCTGTGAATAATCTGAGAACAGGTGGAATTCCACTCAACATCCATACTGTATACATGCTGCACTGTGAAGAGTTAATTAGGGCTCAGCTCAGCAGCATTTTTGCAAAAGCAGGTTAGCAGGCCATGCTGACAAGAGTTCTCAAGTGCTAACATATGTTCATTATTTTCTCGCTGATAAACATTCCTTGGAACACAAACAATTGACATATAGCCTCAGGAATAAAAGTTAACAATGGGAAGATTAAGGATGTGCAGGTATTCCCAACATTGGACAACTCAAAGTGGTGGCTGCTCATAGCTGAGGCAGGGTGTCATTTTGATTAGACCTATAAACTAACATCAATTCACAATTAAAAAATAAATAAAAATTAACATGTTAATCTTCCCTGCAAAATACATACACACAAATGCTCATTTAAAAAAAGCTATATTCAAAGTATGGTATCACAGTCAAGGCCAACCACTTTTAGTTTCTATGTATAAATAGCATAGGGTGTAAATGACAAAGTGTAAATGGATATTACAAATACCACAAAAAACACCTTCCACCTCTCCAGCTGAGACTGTGCATTGTTAGAGGTCATAAAACAGCATGAAGTCTTTAAAAGTTTCCTGATGGTGGAGTTGGTTTCCCCGGCAAGAATGCAGCACAGAGATCTCTTAAACACGCGTCACACAGGGGCACGTTTTCTAGACGTCGTGCCCTGCGGATGAAGAAATCGCAAGATGACAGGTTTATAAGGACTCATTTCCTTTCAGCCTTTTCATGGGAACTGGAAAAAGGGGAACCGGAGAGAGATAACCTCCCTTAACCGAGGCGGTCAAATGAATCTTTGCTGGTTTATACACCAAAGTATTCGGTAATGTTGTGTTTGCACTGATTGAACCAGAACCCTGTGGCATGTTTACACTCTCAGAGCAGCTTCTTGCAGACCAGTGTGTTGCTCTCCTGTCTGTGTCTGAGTTTCTCCAGATCCTCGCTCCGTGTTGTTTTGCTCTCTCCATCCCTCTCCTTTGTTGCTGCCGGCCATGTGTTTGGCAGCTCCAATCTGGCCAAGCTCAGCACTATATTAATGTGTGTTTCATGTGCCTTTGTTGCCGCACATGTCTATTTTTCGTTTTCCTCTCGGGTGCAGGAAACGTGTGTGTCCTTGCTGTAAGAAGATCAGTTGCCTCCTCGGCAGGTCGAGGTGACCTCTGCCCCCCCATCACACCCGGCGCACTGTGACCTGTCAACCTGGCACGAGTATAGCCTACATATGGACTCCCTGGTGTATTCTAGGATGTTGCCTCCATTTATCCTGCGGAGGTTCATCACAGGTTGTTGTCCCAAATTTAACCCCCTCTCCCCCTGCAGTGGCTCTGGTGATTCACGGGGATATAATGAAGGCCAATTACCTCTGATTCAGCCTTAACACGAACCAGTAACATCAGCCAAACAAGACTAGGGGGTAGCCTAATAGACACAGCAGAAGCAGGGCTCAGTGTACATTTAAATTACTGGCAGAACAACATAAACAGCGTGATTACCTGTCAGGAGACTCTATTTGGACACATGTTTGTTGTCAAGGTCTTTGGGAAAAGTAAAGAGTTGGCTTGGTTGGTTTTTAAAGATCTGCTCGAGAACATTTTATTATTCTCTTACCTTAATATGTATTTACCAAAAACAAGAAATTCTAATGTACAGGATTCTTTTGCTGTACAGACAGACACCAGCGCTAGTTTTGCTATCACCACAACTAGGCGAGAGACAGCTAATGCTAACCAGGTATTGACATGCAAGACATCATGAGCAGAAGCCTGGCAATGATAGGAACCAGGGCTCACACGCTCACTCGTCACTGATGACATTTCTCCCGCTTTGAAGTGATAAAACTCGCCGCACATAAATGAGTAATCTATGAATGGATGATGCGAAGGCAAACTGCTCTGTTCAGTCCATCCATAGCTACAGCTGTCTTGAATTAGCAACCTATCAGCCATTGGGAAAATAGTATTTCTTGTCTGAAAATGGGTTTCACAAATGTTCTGAATATGTGCACAGGTTGCAGACAGTGACAGACTGGCCATAGGGCAATATGGACAAATGCCACAACGGTGTAACATAATGATGCAGCCACAAAAAAGAAAAAAAAACAGTTGGTCGGGGCCGGCCGGCTCTGAAAGAGAGTGGAAAACTCGATGGTGATACTGGGGCGTTGTAAAGCTCACTTAAAACAGTCCCCTATAATATGAGGCTATGGTGCATCTTGGGCTCAATTCCACCCGACAGAAAGAAAGAAAAAGTCTGAGTTTCGGGTCCCACGAATGCGCACAAATGCTCTGAATGCGTACACAGGTTTTAGACAGTGACGGACTGACCATAGGGCCATATGGACAAAGGCCACAAAGGCCACTTAATGATGCGGCCGCAAAAAAATCATGGGTCGGGGCTGGCCGGTTAATGGCCGGCCAACTCTGAAAAAGAGTGGAAAACTCAATATAAACTGTGCGTTGTATAACTTGTATAGCTCAGTTGGGTAGAGCAGCTCCTAATAAAAAGAGGCCCTGGTGCACTGTGGGTTTCATTTTGATCATGAATGCATTTTTTCATCATGGAGTGATCACCGATTATATGTATACATGTTTCCCCCACCCAAAAAAAATCTCACTCTAAGCTAAGTTCAAAACTTGAGAGCCCTGGTTTATACAGTTGCTAGTGAACCTCGTAGAGAAAGTGGGTGAAATACCTTGCAACCCGTCCAAAATGCGGCTCTGTTCTCTTTTGAGGAGTAACATTAAAGCTAATCCTTCACAAAGCTGCTCTAAATACGCACCATGTTTGTTTAACCTGCCCTGAAACAAAAAGGTAAAAATGTTGTGGTTTTATCAGGGGGTTATGTTCTTGACTATTTCTTGGCCGCTCCGTGTGCTGAGTGTGTTGGTACTGTAGGTGGATTTTGTGTGGACAGAGCCAAGCTAGCTGTTTCCACCTGTTTCCAGTTTATATTTCAAGCTTAAGCCAATGTTTTTCAACTATAGCTTTACATTTTGCATACAGACATGTGGGTAGTTTCAAGTATATTTTCCAAAAGCTCAACCTAATCCTAAAAGATGTCAAAGATGTTAAAAAAAAAAAAAAAAAAGATCCTGGCACTGCAGCGATTCCTCCACATGCATCGTTTTAGTTGCATGCAACCAGTGGAAATCAGTTTGTCTGTTCATGCCAGCTGTGTAATGACATGCCGGGAGAAAAACGGCATCATCTGATAAGCCGCGTTGCTCCATACCATCTGCTGATCTCTGCCTCCCTCGCTTCACTCTCCTGATTCCCAATTGGAGGCTGTAAACCAAGCAGGGAGCTCAACTCCTCGCACAAAATCCTCCCTTTGTGAGCAACTGGAGCAGGTGAGCCAGGGGAACCATTTGTCTGTCGTTGCTCAGATTGCGACGTGCCAAAAAAATACCTGGCCAACAATGGCCTCCTTCACAGAGAAGCTGAGGTGAGTTTAGGATCAGAGCAGCGAGGCAGCAGGTTACAGCACATAGAGCTGATCTTTAGACAAAGCTGTAATGTTTTAATCTGGCCACAATGGCCCTTTAATATCCATGATGAAGGCCAGTGCGTTTGTATAACAGCTTTTATTGTCTTTTGGTTGCTCTGCTTTTTTTTTTTTTTTTGCTTTGGTTGCACTTTAGAGGAGTTGCGCAGTGTTTTTCCCTGTGGAGACAGGTGTGGGAGTGTACCGTACCTTTTATCTTTCGGCAGAACACTGGTTGTGTTTGCTTTGGCGTGATTTTTTATTTGGCAATTTAAAAGAGTTTCATAACAGCAAGGTCGTGCAAGAAACACGGTTCAACATCTGCAGGTCTGCAAACAGGGTGCAGATGTTAACAACAGCTGAACCTATACCCACATGTGCACAACATTAAAGGTCTGCAGGTTTGCATATTTTGGCCCATTCTCTACAAACAGTTTGTAAAAGGTGGTAAATATTTTTCCATTTCATTTGCATGAACTGTGAAAGCACGAATTATGCATAGATCAAAACATAGATGGATCAAATAGGCAGAGCTGTCACCAGTAGTGATCACTCCACAGCCTTTTAGCATCCCTCAGCTCATTGTTTTGGTTTTAAAGCTCTATATCTTGCTGTTAGATGCATATGGGTAAGGATTTAACCATAATTAAGTACTTTATTTAATTAGTTAGTTCGTTAGTTAATTTGTTCGTTCGTTTGTCATCTGTCATGGCTGTATTTGCACCTTAGAGCTGCAGTGACAATGACTCATCATAATTCAGACATACAGGAGCTACATCAGAAACCTAAGGAGCCAATCACATCGAGTCCCATATCTGTTAGTAAAGAGAGTGAGAGTAGGCATTACTTAACATCGTGCCACTGTCAGATACCATGTGTTAGTCACTGTCAGTTGCGTACTAATGAACAACATAACTGTTTGGGTGTGTCTGTCTATTTGACTTTAGAACCCACTGTTTATAATTTCTACATTGACAGATATGTTTGTATACAGGTATACTGTATGTTTATATATGTTGTAGGTCTAAAATATAAGCTTTAAAGGGATAGTTCAACATTTTGGCAAATTGGCCCAGTTTTTGGATTGTGTATTTGATGAGTTTGATGAGGGAAACCAAGAAATCCCATGAGCCTCCGTAGCGTAGCTCTGTGCAGCTCACGGCTCCACTCCGCCGTTCTAAAAATAGCTTACACCGACAAATAAAGGTAACAAACCTACTGCTAAGACTATAGCGATTATGCAATGGGCTAATTTGCCAAAATGTTGAACTATCCCTTTAACATAATCCTACATAAACACAAACATGTACATACGTATATGCATGTGCAAATGGTTCTTATGCCTAATACTGTAGATTCCATTTCACTTGTTATATGTGCTTTTTTGTATCATGTATACATATATAGAACTTTATTGTATGCATATATGTATTACATTTACGTGTGGGACGTGGTGGACGAAGCTCGGGGCCTCATCCAGAATTCCTCAATAAGGAAATGAGGATGTGCTTACAAACCCAGTTTTTTTCACTTTTATGTGGGGAAACCATGTTAACATGTAGTACTTAAGTGAAGCTGTCTAATGCAGGGTTTGGTGAGTTTGATTGGAATAAAAGACTTGTGGTGGGTGGTGGCTTCGTACGAACTCCAGACTACATTTTTACTTAGACTGCCCAAAAAAAAAAAAAAAAAACGCTTTTCCCTCAGTGAAACAAAATAACATCCTCTGGCTGTTTGGAAGCAGCGGTGGTCAATAAGCTGAATTTACTGTGTAGCCTGATCTGTGATCCAAACCGTGTCAGTCTGGTCTCCTCTCATGTTGATTTTAAACACACGTGGCTCCTCCGAGTGGATATCCAGGAATCCTCCCAAACCTCAGCCGGGTGGTTTTAACAATCACTCTATTCTGCGTCCACCCTCATGAGGCATAACTAATGTACCCTACCCCTACGCCTCCACCTCCCCGCTGTCTTCCCTTAGGTCCTCAGTTGGAGTAGCTTGGCACTCTCATGCAACACTGAACAATGGCTGGCGTCCGACAGACTGCGGAGCTGTAATCATGGGACTGAGTAATCCCGACAGGCATTTTCTGTGTGTGTATGTGCGTGTAAGCAGTTGTTGTCAGGCTACTGTGCTAACATGTGTGTAGCTCCATCCCAAAAGTTTTAAATATGTTTTTTCTCTCTGTGGTTGTGTCTCACAGTAGCCAGCTACAACAGCAACGTGAGGCCTCCAGCTGACGGTTTGTGAAAGTGATCCCTGGTGGCCCGGGGTGGAGGGCAGGCGGCCAGGGCTCAGGCTGCACATGAGCAACATGTTGGACGCCTCCATGAGCATCAGCAGACACAGTTATTATCTTTCTCTAGCTGGTTTACTGCATTAACTTTTCATAAAAACGTGATCTGATCTTCATCTCGCGGCCCCCGAGTCCAAACGACCACAATGTGCTGAAGCTAATAGCGCTCGAACAATTATAATCAGCCGTTACACGTTCACGGCGCTGCTGGAAAAAGTGAGTGAGTCTAATCACCGGTTGAAGCTCCCTTTGGCAGCGGTAACCTCAGACAAGCTCTTCCAGAAGCTGCAGATCGGAGCTTCAGAGCCATAGTCCTGCAGCTGCATCAGCTCAGGATGAGGCCTGAAATCTGGGAATTAGTTGTATTGTAGCTCTTCAGGTCTCTTGGTAGAAGGTGGCTGGGTTTATGTGTGTCATTGGATGACTGATTTAATGTCTGTGAGAGCATTTGATCCTTTAAGCTTTTACAGTGGTATGCAAAAGTTTGGACACCCCTGGAGGGAAGATGAAATGATCTCCAAAAGGCATAAAGTTAAACATGAAACACTCTTTTGCAATATTTTAAGCAATATTAGTGAGTTATTTTTGTTTTATACAGTTGTAGAGTGAAAAAGGGAAACAAAGCAGCAGCCTGCAAAAGAATGGGAAACCCAGGAGACTTGAGCTCTAACTTTGACCAAGGTATCAGACAAGATATTTACTATTTACACACTAGGGGGCTACTAGGTACTAACTATACAGGAGGCCCAAACCATTGCCGAAGGCTCTTTTCCTCTTCTGTCATTTTGAAAATGTAAAAGATGACAAAAAATAAATTGTATTGTTTAAAATGTATAGGCAATGTGTCATCTAACTTTATGCCTTTTGGAGATCATTTCATCTTCCACTTGCTGAACTGTTGACATCAACAGAAATGTTGCCCAAACTTCTGCATGTCACTGTATGTGTTAAAACAGGCCGGCTGCTGACAAGTGTCTACATGAAACTACCGAGGTTGTCAGAGACGTCATCACAGCCAACATGAAAACTGATCCAGTCACGTTTACAACCTCACTGTGTTTATACTGATGATCTGACAAACTGTGTCAGAGGAAAGAGGTCAGAGGTCAGACTACAATTTGGAAGTTCAATGTTGCCTAACTTTTAGCGTTTAAAGGGATAGTTCAACATTTTGGCAAATTGGCCCATTGCCCTAATCCCTGTAGTTTTAGGAGTAGATTTGTTACCTTTAATTGTCGGTGCAAGCTGTTTTTAGAATGGCGGAGCAGAGCCGCGAGCTGCTCAGAGCTATGCTACGGAGGCTAATGGAATTTCTTGGTTGACCTCATCAAACTCATCAAATACACAATCCAACAACTCCAAAACGCTCTGGTGGACAAGTTGTGACCTGCACATTCACCACACTATGAGATAATAACAGAACGTTACGAGACAGAGTTGTTTTCAAGGCAAATGCAGAGACTGCTTGCTGGAAAACTGCCTCTGACGGGAACGCTCATCAGCGGTTTTGCATCTTCTCTTCTATCTACTGAGAAAGCTGCTTCTGGTCCTGAAGGCACCTACCAGAGCTATGTGACATGAATGAGACTAAAACCTTGGTGTTTTCTGTTGGACTCTAAATGGACTCCTCACTCTGAATATCAGTGTGTCAGTCACACTAACCCATATTTGGATCCGTTTTGGTGTGTGCATATGTTACTGTGTTAAAGCTCCACTGCTGAGCTCAGCTCCTTTTCACACTCCTCTGCTTCCTGTCTCTGCAACACTCCCTATATAAACACAGTTTGCACTAATAAGCCTGACACAGCACAGTTTAATTGGTCCATCATTTCCTGTGCAGGAGGGAACCCCTCTCCCCCTCCCCTCCCCTTCTCAAAACACACACACACACACACACACACACACACACACACACACACACACACACACACACACACACACACACACACACACACACACACACACACACACACACACACACACACACACACACACACACACACACACACAGTCCTCCCATCATCCGTTGGTTACATGTTGGACCACAGCTGAGAACTTTCTCAAAACCTTATATCTCTCAGTTTCATCCGGTGGTGTGTGATCTCACCTCCCTCCCCCCTCCCAGATGTTCTTGTGAGCCTCACAGATGTTCCAGCACCCATAGGTGTCACGTGCACCGTCACCGGGTGTGTCCACTCCAGATAAAGGCCAGAGGATGGACCGTCTCTTCTGCCTGTGGCCTGTAATGAAAACACTGTCAAACAACTGGATGATGGAGTGAATGTTATGGACTTTATTTATGCTGCTGTTGATAAATCCGATGAGGGATTGCACACAGAGCCGCTGCCACTATAGATGATGATCATGGATTAATGATGAATTTATCCTCCATTGCTTTTATCCAACACTATGTAAGGTAGAGCGCAGTAGCCGGCCTGGGTGCACCAGGTGCACAGGAGCCACCAACTGTGTATAAACACCCACACGCTCACATATCTGTCATATATGTGCATGAGGATACATGCACCAACACACAAATACTGTACACATGGAAGTGAGTGTGCAGGTTATATGACAGGAACTTCACCCACAGTCAGTGTGCATGTGGGTCATCGCTCTCCCAGTCTGCAGCAGCAGCAGGCTCAGTTTGATCCTACCATCAAACAGAGCTTTCTTTTGACAATAACGTCTGTATTCCTGTATAACACATAAGAGCTGTGTTCAGCCACAGATCCGCTGTTTGAGTTAAAAAGAGCTCTTTGACACAAAGAGCCATGGAAAAAATTACTTTAAATTCAGAATTATGCATATCATGCAAAAGAGATGTCCAAGTCTCCATGGGCTTCCTCCTTCCTTCCACACATCTGGGCCCAGATGTTCACAACACTGACTGACTTCCTGTTGGCAGCTCACACATATACAGTAAGTCACACAAAATAATTTGCCACTGCTGTTGTCTTGCACAACACAGTTTGTACTAAATCCTGCAGCACTGCCCTGGGTAATTAGTGTGTGGCACTGTACAGAGGCAATTTACTGCTGTGGACTATCCACCCACTACATTTCTAAAGTAGGCTACTGCAACTTTGAACAACCCCTTTTGGTAACACTTTATTTGATGCCTATCTCTATATAACGCATTATAACCATACTTATAATGAGTTATAATGCAGTTATAGCACTGTATGACTATTGTTATAAACATCATAATGATTTATAACAATAATCACAACACACTATAAAGCATTTTATCATGACTTATAAGGTCAGGTATTATAATACGTTATAATTGTTAGTAACTTGCTGACAATATCGATAATACATTATAAATAATGTTATAATGTGTTGTTATTGGCTTATAAACATGAATAACTATCATTATAAACACTCATAAGTTATCGTAAGACTTTATAACAATAAGTATAACACATTATAGAGCATTATAACTAATAATACATTATAAAATGCTCTATGATGTGATATGCTTATTGTTATAAAGCCTTAGGATAATTTATGAGTGTTTATAATGATAATTATAAACGTTTATAAGCCAATTATAACACATTATAACTATATTTATAATGCATTATCAATGTGGGTATTGTCAGCGAGTTACTAACCATTATAACGTAATGGTATACCTGACCTTATAAGTCATGATAAAATGCTTTATAGTGTGTTATGATTATTGTTCTAAAGCATTATGATCGTTCATGAGTGTTTATAACTATAGGACCAGTCCCAGCCTGGTCAGATGCGTACATGAACTGATGAAGCCTCTTGGATGAGAGGTGAAACGTCTTCCTAGACAAATAACTAAGTCCAGTTGCTTTTGATTTAACCTCCTTTGAAATACTATGACCTGGGCAAATGAGAATATGCACCGGTTTATAACTATAGTTATACAGTGCTATAACTGCATTATAACTCATTATAAGTATAGTTATAATGCGTTATAGAGATAGGCGTCAAATAAAGTGTAACCCTTATTTTTTTTAAAAGCTCAAATAAGTCAAAAAATTCTATAGAATAGATCTTTCTGGTGATTGTACTGAATGTGTACACAGTATTTTATCCACATACAAAAATGAGGGACTCTCTTGCTGTACGATCTTGATGCACTAGCCACATCCAAGTTGTCTCAGTCCTTCAGATGTATCATAATCTTCAATAGTGAATATCAAAGATTCTTTCCTCTAACAGAGAGTGAGGCTGTTTCTCCCGACCCACTGCTGTGCAGAAATATGAAACAAGATGTTCTCAGAGCTCAGTTCCTTCCCCTGGTCTGTGTTAAGTGACATCCTGAGACGGTGTTATCTTTCGCCGCCGTGTCACCGGGTGTCAGTTTCTGCTTTAAAAGCCACTGGAGAAGTTTCAGGACTGCTGCGGCGGAGACTAGAGGCAACGTGGCCAGAGCTGCTCCAGAGAGATCCAGCTCCACGTTGAAGAGTGTGGGGGAGGTAGGAGGGATGTCTCAGCTAGAATATGAACATTAATCTACAGTTAGTACCTCATTATGACAACGTAAAACATTAATGGAAAATTATAAAGAATCAAAAACTGAAATCTCCCACTCACAAAAGTATTCAGACGTTTGTTCATTTCATTGTAGATGTCCTATTGGCGACACCCTCCAGTGCTTTTGGCTGAGTCTTGGCCAGTTTATCCCACTTTTCTTCCATTTTTCTTCTCTCAATCTTCATCAGGTTAGATGGGAAACATCTGGCAGCTGTCATCCTCAGGTCTTTCCACAGGTGTTCAATAGGACTGAAGTCTGGGCTTAACAGGGCCACTCGAGGGGAGTCAGAGGCGTGCCTCGTCTTGCCTCTAAGCTCTGGGTCAGTGTCATGGTGAAAGGTGAACCACTGGCCCTGTCTCAGGTTGCCTGCACTCTGAAGTAGCACTTTTTTCAAAAATGTTACCAATGTTTATAGAGTTTTCATAATAACTGCAATATGATGGGATGAAAGGGGGCTTGTTATATGATTATCATGTAGACTATTGGATTTCTTTAAACCCTCACTGTGAAAAAATTTAAAATAAAATCAATAATAGTTTGACTGCCAGTAGTGCATTTGGAGTTTTAAGTGAGTTATGCAAGAAGTGGCTGCTTGATAAATGTTAAAGCAGATATCAGCTTCGCGGCCGTTTCGGCTAATGCTGCGTTCAAGGCAGGCTTTTGAAACCGTAAGTTACAGCTTCAAGTCACAACTACGACTTGGTAGCGTTCCAGGTAACCCGTAGCTCGTGTTTTTACCATCCTGTTGTCTGTGAAAGTTCCCTATAACGGCCACTCGTAACTTCCGACCCGTGAACTCGTACCAGATCGAACTGGTATGACTTCACAGGAAGGAAAAACACAAAGTACGAGTTTCTTTGAACGCACCATGAGTTAGCAGCCCCCGCCCTTGTCAGGCATCAATTGGTCCTCGTGCTACGTCACCACATTCACGCGCATCCCTTGGCTGCACACACAGCCCTTCATGCCGTTCTCTCTCCTCATTGGATAACACTTGTATCCCACAAGGAAAATTTTCTCCTCGGGTTACAGCAGAGCAGAGTGACGGAGAGACTCGTGTTTAGGCTGAAATACTTCATGTAAGTGATTGCTGACGGAAAATAGGACTATTTAGGACTTATATTAACAAAAACATTCCACTGATATCTGCTTTAAGTTATGGTGACATAACTTGATATTTATCACACTTCCACTTTCTACTAAAGGTTGTGTTTTACAGTGAAGCCTTATACAAATGTGTTGTTGTATCTTGATTTCTTTTTAAGGTCCCATACAGTATAAAGTTAGATTTCTATGTGAAAGTATTAAGGCCTCAGTCCACAAAGAAAAAATCCACACTGCCACTGGGCCTTAAAACCAGCTGTCAGTACTTTCGTAACTTTGCGATGTCACAACAAAGCAGTCACCTCTCAGCCATGCCCTAAGCCCCGCCCACCTGGATCCACCATCCATTGCAGTGTAATGTAGATGTAAACTAGATGAAAACCACAAATGTATCTTTTCATGGATTTAATCCAATAAAACACCAGTAAAGCTTAAAACAAGGCTCATTAAACAAACATGTTGTTTTTATGTTGCCTTAATCTTTGAAGTTTGGTCTGGTTTTTCAAATAAGCAAAGTCTCGTTGTTACTTCTGGGAAAGCAGGGCAAAAACATTTTTCAGGTTTCAGCTGAAAAACAGATTGGATTCCTTATGTAGACATTTCAAGACTGTTTATGTTTTTAACGAGAATCAAAGTTTGAAGTATCACCCATCATTCAACACCGATGATCTACTATGACTAAACTTTCTCTGGACAAAACTCCATCGTCTCACCTTTCACATTACCTACTCTCTCTCTACATTATTTTGTCTTGACAAATAAAAACTCAACTCTCCTGACAGCACACGCTCCAAATTCCTGTTTAGTTCTGTTTAAATATTCATGGTCACGATCATCAGGAGTTGTACATTTCTGTGTGTGTTTTCTGCAGCAGTGTTGTTATAACCTCCAGTGGGGTGGGGGGATAGGGGGGCCGGAGATGTGGATCGGCCTAGACCTGCTGTGAAAAGCCTCCTTTGTCTCGCAGCCTCAGACCTCGTCCAGCATCGTGTTTCTAATGGCTTCTCCTGGAAGTCAGAGTGCGTGGCTGACGTAACAAGCGAAATTAAATGTCTCGCCAAAGCAGATGTTAGACAGAGGCTGCTGGCTGAAAAGATGTGGATGTGTGAGGGGGGAGAGAAAAATGGGTGTAACTGCTGCTGCTGCTGCTGCTGCCTGGAAGTAGAAATTTAAACAGGAAAGGAGAGAAAATGAGGTGTGTGAGTGTATGTTGGTGCATAGTTTGGTCTGTCTCATTTATATGCCTCTGAACTTATGGGAACCACTGGGATATTTTAGTCGGGTGGCTGCAAGGCCGATGATGCCAAAGTCACTCTCTACGTCCAACTGAAGTTCTGACGAAGTTCCTAACCCGAAATGAGGACATCGAGGACCAGAGCTCGGCTTTCCAGAGAGTTGTGTGGTGAAGATCCCCAAAGTTTCTAAAAATTCAGCCACCTCGTTTTGTAATATGCAACACTGTTTTTTAAAGGTCACATTTAAATACTACCTAAATGGCAGATTCTGTTTTTCATTCATAACAAAGAGGCCTTTTAGCTAATGTCTCTGTGGAGTCATAAGATGTTTATTCCCGGTGGTGCTCACATATTTCATTTCTCCTACAATATCCGTTCTCAAGTGTAATTAACTTTTTTTTATAATTATGTGTTGGTTCTCATAGGACTTGGTTAAAATTTCTGGATGTCCCCATGGCCTGTGTGGTTAGAGCTTCACCCTGTAATTATGATGTTCCACGTTTGATTCCAGCCTGGGACTTTTTTCCTTTTTCTTTTTTTTAATATGACATTTCAATCCCTCTAACTCGAGCATCCCTCTCGATCTTCCAGAATTTCTTGACGACTCATCTCTTCAGAGAGCCCCTCCTCCTCTGACACTCCTAACACCCTGACATGCCTAAGCAGCACTTTATGTGCACTTGAAGTGAACTGCCTTATCTCCTTGCACTTATTCTGCTACTGCCATGGAGTTTTAGTGATTACTTCTCTATTATTTAACCAAATTGATTTTGTTTCCCCTCTTGAATTAACCAATGTTCTTTAATTTAAAGGGATAGTTCAACATTTTGGCAAATTGGCCCATTGCCATAATCCCTAGAGTCATAGCAGTAGGTTTGTTACCTTTAATTGTTGGTGCAAGCTATTTTTAGAATGGCGGAGCAGAGCCGCAAGCTGTTTTTGGATTGTAGATTTGATGAATTTGATGAGGGAAACCAAGAAATTCCATTAGCCTCCGTAGTGTAGCTCTGAGCAGCTCGTGGCTCTGCTACACCGTTCTAAAAACAGCTTGCACCGACAATTAAAACTATAGGGATTATGGCAATGGGCCAATTTGCCAAAATGTTGAACTATCCCTTTAAATCTGCTCATTGGTGTCCAATGCAAGTTTTGTTTTCCACGCCACCATATCTTCCCTGGAGGTCCCGTGCAGCACAGCCGTCTATAGCACTTCTCTGACGGGAAGAATAAGACAGTCAGGAAACACATAACTCATTCATGCCTTGAACAATAATAAACAGGGCTGCCATGTGCATGTGTCACTGTTGTGTTTCTCTGCCAGAGGCATCAGAGTGTACTTTTATCCAGCATGAAGAAGATTCACCTGGGTCGTTTTCAACTATATTTTCAGCAGATGAAGGATTTTAGTCATCAGACGTCTGCATCTTAAATCATCTGAGATCACTGATTTACACACAAAACTGCTTTATTCAGTGTTTCTATTGGTTTGAATCCCCTGGTTCATTTGTTACAGAGAGGAGGACACCTCTGTGGATAATTCAGCTGCCATTAAAAACCTCCTCGACGTCTGGTTCCTCGGTCATTAGAGAAACAATAGAAGCAAATGGCAGCAGCAGTCTCAGGTCTTGTGTCCACAGCTCCACTGTTGGTGAGACACTGACTTTAAATGTGGACTTCATTCAGCGCTTTTACTGGTTTTAATCACCGCGTCTGTTTGATTCAGAGAGGATGAGAGGACCACCCAGGAAAAACCTCCTGAACACTGGAGGAATCCAAAGTGAAAGAAACCGATGGCAACAGTGATGAAGACCACGATCCCACGCTCTTCATGACATCACCCAACACTTGTCTTTGATTACTGTTTTTGATTGAGAGACCCCCAGAGGCCAAAGTTAGATTCTGTGCCTTTAATGTGCGGCGTGGATAAGAACGTGAGGCGTATTAGAAAAACAATCTGAAGTCACTGTCTCGTTTCGAGATGAGCGATAGTCAGACTTTGCCTTTTGATGATGCCATAAATAAGGAAAATGACAGTGAGGGTTTTTCTCTGTTAAACCGCTCAACTCTGAGGTGAAACAGTGGTGCTAGTCCATCATCTGGGGGTCAGGGTCAGACCTTATGAGTCACAGGACATAATTCTCCTCCCTGTAACAAATTAGACCTGGAAAACCGGCGTGAGTGTGTGTGCGTGCACAGCGAACACACCTTGCGCATGTGTCAGGCATTAGGTGTTAAACCTCGGATCAAAGGCTCGGGACTGCAGCGGATCCGTCTGCGTTTTCTCATTGTTTCCGCCCAGACGGTGAAGTGTGTAAAGCTGCAGGTGAGGCCCGACAGACAGAGGAGTCTTCCAAAAACAACGGAATGCTGGGAAATCCAGGAGGAGGAGGCAGGCAGGCAGCTGTTTTCCATCTTTAACATGTGGACACGGTGGACGACGGGGAGAGATTGAACTGTGGAAATACCAGATCAGATGGTGAGAGGTGCGAGGCCAGGAAGGAAAAAAAAAAAGACCCGTGTACCAGCTTGGATGGAAAGTGAGGGGCACGAGACGTTCAGCGTACACAAACACCTCAGACTGAAAGACATTCCTGACTTTTATTGATCTCTACTGTACCTGTGACTAAGAATTCCCATCAATAGTGTTGTGGTTAGCTCTGCTGACCTAACTGCTAAAGACTACACAGTAGCTACACCAACCACACAGTTTACAGACCGCTGGGATGTTGGATTTATCGTCATTATAAATTGAATTCTGACTTATTTCTGACAGAAAACGTCACTAAAACAACTCTGTCTCCACATACAGCTGCCACAGTGGCTAAAAAATATATTTGTATGTTTTCAAACTTTAATTTACATTACGTCTAGGCGTGAATAACTTAATTAGAAGGTTTCAGTTTCATGTGATGTTGCTGCTACGACGTCAACGTGACAACAACAGGTCTTTTCTCCTTCTGTTTTCACTGTGAGACACATGGATGTGTAGATCATGAGACGTGCATGTCACGCAGGCCGTGTGTCCCTGACCTGATGAATAGTGCTGCCTCTTTCATTAGTACAGGGTTAAACCATCAGTTCAGTATAAAATCTATCTACAAGGCTAAGACCATTCTAAATTGATATTCTTCTATTTCTAATAGCCATTTGGAGAAGTTGGAGCTTCCTTCCTTATAAGATAAGATACGGTAATATAAGATAAGATAAGATAAGATAAGATAAGATAACATAACATAACATAACATAACATAACATAACATAACATAACATAAGTTAACATAACATAAGTTAACACAGGATATACAACTCTAAATAGATATTATTTTATTTCTAATAGCCATTTGGAGAAGTTGGAGCTTCCTTCCTTATAAGATAAGATAAGATAAGATAAGATAATCCTTTATTCGTCCCACAGTGGAGTTGCAGCAGCAGACAGCAGCAAAGAAATGTATAGCACAGATAATAAATAGCAAATGGTAATAGCGGCAAAAAAAAAAAAGAATAAGAATATATGTATATATACACACACATTCCAATCCAATCATGTTTTGCACTGAGAACAACTCTTGTTGTGGGCTGCAGGCTTGATGAGTTAAAGTAAAACAACAGAGTCTAAGTGGGAGAGAGAAAGCTCTATTGTTATCCTCCTTAAGTCCCCCAGCTAACTATGTCCTGTCACTCCCCCCATCCACTTACTACATGTGTTTGTATATACATTTAGTCTTATGTACTTAATGCAGTTACATAATACATGTGTAATATGTGAAAATGTTCCAACTGGTCTGTTTTCATATATATTTTCATTGTTTTTATGCACACTCAGTATATTTTACATATATTAGATTATAGAATAAAATGTTGTGTCCATTAGAAACATGTTTTAAAAATAATCACTGCAAATCTGAGCACAACAGCCGAGAGTGGAAACAGTGGTGTCTTTAATTTCCTGTTTTACCACGCGCTGCCAAATTTTAAGTACAAGCCGTGAAAAATGGAGTTCAGCATGTTCTCTTCTCCTCACAACAGAATTGGTATTGACAGCATTAATCCATTCATCAGAGCTTAATGTCCTTTTTGGAAGGCTCGAATTAGACAGGTCCAGATCTGCCGTAGCTGTTCAGTAGGTGCGGTGAAAATATGTGCCGGGTCTTTAATCAATTTGCACTCGCAGTTTGCATGTAATTACTGGTTGATTTACAAAGTAGCAGCTCATTACGCAGTCGGTGCCTGCATGGTCCCTGCAGGCACACTTCTACCGCAGCTATACTGTTTCCATCCTGCTCAGCTCCATTAAAATCCTGCTCAACACGGCCAAGAAATCTGCTGTCTAACCGATGTTCATCAGGTTTCTGTAATCTGTTAAGACTGATTTATGTAGGAAGCTCGTGCATAGATATTAAAGCGCCTAATGAGTAACATGCGATGTGTGATGATGTACTGAGATACAGTATATTCATGCTCTACATGTCACTGAGCTACACTCACACCACAAACAAGCTGGTGAAGGTCAGATTAGCTGAATGCTGATTTAGCATGAGTGGACACTGTCATTGCTGCTGTACTTTGTGTTTGCTGCCTGAGTCATTCATACTGTAGGTTTTGGTGTCTATAGTGTCTTAGCTTTTGGAGCTACACTGCCTCTTCTTTGCTGAGTCACTCAGACTCAGGGCCTGGCAGAGTTAAAAACAGACTTCTCGGATTCTCTCCTTTGATTGGCTGACTGTTTTCTCACTGATCGAATAAAAATACAGCAGATTTAAGGTAAAACACTCAGAGAAACCAAATCCTGTGAGGCAGGATAGTGGGTCAGAGTGGGCGGGGCTTGGTGACGTTGCTTTGTTGTGACATCACAAAGCTAACAAAGTCCTGAAGCCTCATTTCAAGGCTTAACATGGAACTAGGAACCATAAGTTCTAAGACCTGCTTCATAATCAATAAAGATGCAAGTATTTATTTATCATACATGGATATCTAAAGGGCTCAGGTTGGGATTGAGGACAAAAACACCTTTTAGAGACATCCCTACTCTACTTCTACGCCTTATAGTGATAAAGATGGCAGGTTTATTATAACCTTTATTTATTCTCGAAGCCCATTGAGGAAGGTCTTCATTTACAATGGTGTCGAGAGAACAACAAAGAAGAACAAGAGTTTACATAAAGAAAGTATTAGAAAACAGGTAAGAACAGTGAACACAGTCAAACAATCATTATCAAGTTTATTAAATTAATCAATTTACTAAATCTTTGTAACAGCATCCCTGAATTTCAGACTGTGGCAGACAAAAGCAGCTGTCTCACTTCCTTCGGATTCAGACATAATTGACAACTTTCACCAGTTGACTCATTTTAAATCTATAATTCTTTACTGTATACATGACATCATACTAAAAGAGCTGATGACTCACAGTAGAATACATGGAAATAAATAAAGGGGCAGGACTGTGCTGTGTCTGGGTGAATGAACCCTATTATTACTTAGGCTACAGTATGATAAGGGAAAGTTAGGATGAGCTGTTTTCTTAATACATAATCCCTCCTTGGTTGCATAGAGGCTAATGGAGTATCCCCAACCAAATAAAGAGTGTTTGGAAAGTTACCACCATCGCTCTTTGTATACTGAGGATTACGTGTACTTGAAAGCTGTGTACACTGTTTCAGGACATGGAGAAATCCAAAGCATGACAGGGCTAGTTCTGCCTAGTTATGGTTAAAGTATTACGTGATTATTCAGAGTCTTAACAGATCATATTCTTTCCTCGCAAACAGTGTTTTATTGACCCAACATTGGTGACATAAGAGAAACCTTTTGTGAGGGGAACTGACACACAGAGACAGAGATACTATGTTATGTTGCCAAATGCTGCAAAAACACACTCACATTTGATTTAAGGTGTCCACACAACAAATGTTTGAAATTGTCTCAATCTAAATTGTAAATTGCCCTTCAGACTGAATAAGAAAACACCCAAGTAAACAGAGTTTTCCTAAACAGATTAACCGCAAAAAAACAAGGCAGTCCATGTAAACACAGTCAGTGACTTCACACAAAGCCAATAATCTGTAAAGATGGATACACACAGAGCGTACAGCTTAGACACAAACACAGCAGTCTGAGTCAGATTCACAGACATTGATTCTGACCGAGTGTCTGCAGAGGGATTATATAACCAGAGTAACAAAAGATGGATTTGGTTGCCAGCACAAAAAAAAAAAAGAAACAGAGTCTGTCATTCCAGGAGAGATGTAATCCAATCCCATCTCCTTTAAAAACCATCAGGAGCACAGAACGGAGAGCGGGACCTTCCACTGCATGACACATCTGATCTGTGGCGGGTTTTGTTCTATGTGGTGAACCACAGGTGGTAAAAAAAAATGGTTGTAAGCAGGTTTAAATGTGTCACTGTACTGGTTTCCTTTAACCTGTTCAATAGGTGATATCCTGCATGTCCCTTTTTCTACATTTAACCAGCACAACAACAAAAAGGGCCCACTGAAGCCAAGAGCTATTTTTCCAACTCTTTTTGAAGTGTTTCCAGGTAGATTTCCCCCCTCCACGTCCACTTGACCTCCTCCGTCTATTTACGTTTTGCAGCGGATGTCAGCTGCGCTAAGTTTGCAACTTTCTGACAAGCTGTCAGTCCCCCGACCCCCTACCCCCCCTTCTCTCTGCTACCGGCTTGTTTTTTAAGAATTCAACCTCTGACCTTTTGTTGCAAAGGCCCGAGGACAGCGGACCTGACACACGCACACCTCCACCGGGGAGACACACATTTGCAAGGCCGCCAAAAAATCACTGTCAACAGTTTCAATGGCGTGCGAATGAATTTCCCTGAAACTGATCTGCTTGACAGAGCCTGAAGAATTTTAATTGTCTTGTAAAATATTCATAGAGGGTTTTCCTTCAGAAAGCTGACACTCGACAATAAACTCGCAGCAGCGACGTTTAACGCTGCCAGCTGACAAAATGTCCTCTCCCTGCTTCTCTTTCCATATTCAGCTCTCTCTCTCTTTCTCTCTTTGTCTCTCTCTCACACATCCTCAAAATAGCAGCACTTTTAGTGTTAGTTCAGCTTTTTTTGGTTTTAATAGTCAAAGTGTTTATGTGCAAATCGAAATTGCACTGAAAAACAGGTGGAAGGAAAATCACTTGCCTATGCTTGAATTTAGGTTACGGTGACCCAGAGGGATCAACACACTGAGGCTTAGGAAAACACACACAAGCAGACAAAAACACATCACATCACATTGTTGTATAACAGGCTGCTAGTGAGTTAGCATCTTACTCATACACACAGGCTTTGGGTCTGGATATGCTTCATGTTTATGCGCACAAAAGACACAAATTTACACAGATCACAAAAAACGCTGTCCCCTTCATACTAAAACACCAAAACTGTTCAGTCTCTGTCTTCATTTGCCAGTTCAGACAGACACACAAAAACACCCACACACACACACTCCATCTCTTATTTCATGTATCTGCTTTCCGAGCCCCTCGCTGCAGACGTTCTCAACGCCTTCGATGGAAAACTGTCGTCCGTTCGTGTCGTTATTTCAGGTTTTGGCTGCAACAATCCCAATCTCTTTCACCACCACGACAATTGCCTTAGCAGACAGCAAGCACCGCATTGCATCGTCCACAACGCACAATCCAGACATTACCCAATATCCTGAGAGGGTCCGGGGGGATCCATGCTGCTCATTTACACACATGCTAATACACCCAACGACGGCTCGACAGGTCTGCGGTTTTAAGTCCCAGGGGAGATTTATTAGGACAGATATGAATGACACTGCAGGAATGACTTAAAGGGAAAAAACTAACCAGTGGACATTTACGCTGTTAAATATCTCCAGTCTGTGACGTTCAATGCATGTCTGGAACTTATTTTGTGGTTAGAATTTAGTTTTCAGAGAGTCAGTGTACATCCAGCCAAAAACAAGAAAGTGATTTTTCAAGGAAGAGAGAGGGTCCTTCGACTTTCCACATAAAAAATGACCAAAAGAGAAATTGGAAAATTTGATTCTCCAGATCAATGTCTGATTAAGATCTTGGACTCCGTAATCTTTCCTCTCCTACTGTCTATGCTCTCACGTGTGATCACAAAACAGCTGAATTCACATGTTTCTGTTGTGAAACAGAACAACAAGTATGGAATAGTTACTAAAACCCTAAGACTACAAGGCAACCAGCAGTCACTTCTCAGCTATCTTCTATGGGTAACAAACCATAGCAATGTACTGAGTGTGGCCATGGTTTGTACTGTAGCTAGTTGTGGTTTGGTTTGCTTTGGAAAAAAAAGAGGCTGCAAGAGAGATCTGAAAATCAGAACAACTAGTAGGACAAGGAAGTTCTGCCAACCTGCAAACTGAGCTGAACTCAGTCACTCACAGAGATTATGGGATGTAGCAGCAGTGACCAGTGTGTATGTTTCACCAGGTTAACCTGCTGAGAGAACCTACAGTACAGAGGATTTTCATCCAAATCTGCTTCTGGTGTTTTGGTTTTGTGGTCCACAATTGGATTGTTTACGCCAGGTTTAGCTGTCATAAAACCCATTTCCAGCAACGTCAGGCATCAGTTTGTAGTGAAAAAGCTGCTCCCTTCCCACTATCAGTATTAGAGTGTGAGTTGGTGGAGACCTAAACAGAGCTAAAAGGAGACAGAATTTTGGACTTATAATTAAAGCAGAAGTGAGTGATCCGGTCGTTTTCGCTAATGCTGCGTTCCAGGCAGGCTTTTGAAATCGTAAATTACAGCTTCAAGTCACAACTTACGACTTTGTAGCGTTCCAGGCAACCCACTCGTGTTTTTCCGACCTGTTTTACCGGTGAAAGTCACTATAACGGCCACTCGTAACTTCCGACCGGTGAACTCGTACCAGATTGAACTGGTACCACTTCACGGTCGGAAAAATACGAGTTTCCTTGAACGCACCATAACAGTCCTCGTCGCTACGTCACCACATTCACGGCGTTCCTTGGCTGCACACACAGCCCTGCATGCCGTTCTCTCTCCTCATTGGATAAAAACTGTAGGATACGATAAATGTTTTCTCTTCGGCTCAGAGCAGAGCAGAGGGACTGACAGACCCGTGTTTCAGTCCAAACACTCTATGTAAGTGATTGCTGTCGGAAGATATAACTATTTAAGACTTATATTAACACAAATATATCACTCACTTCTGCTTTAACAGATGGAGTAATTGTAAGCAGGGCCGTTGCTAGGAACTCTGGGCCCCCTTAAAGAATACTAAAGTGGGCCCCTACCCCCTGACTTTTCTTTTTTTTCTTTTCTTAGACTACGTATTATCATTTTTTATTTAGCCTACTTTGTTTTGATGCTAATGCAGCATTACTATGTGTATTAGTCAGGGTCTTATGCAGAATAAATCAGTCATACAAAAATTAGACTACTGGGGTTTTTTGTGGGCCCTATGGGCGCTGGGCCCCTAGAATTATCATCACCTTTCTCCCCTATACAACGGCCCTGATTGTAAGTCTTGTATTAATTGAAAAGACAACTCCACTTAAACTGTAAATGTTGTCCTGTAAATGATGGATGTGGAAATAAGCAACTGTTATCTAAAACATTGGTCACTTCAACTTTGTGTGTCAAAGTTCAAAATTCGACTGTAACAAAGCACTATGTTTGTGTATTGCAGGTCTGTGTGTGTGTGTGTGTGTGTGTGTGTGTGTGTGTGTGTGTGTGTGTGTGTGTGTGTGTGTGTGTGTGTGTGTGTGTGTGTGTAGGGTTGTAAGATAAAGAGCAGATACCCCCCACCAGCTCTCCTGATGTCTGGGCCAGCTGGCTAACCTTCTTACTCTCTCCACCTCACACTACTAACCTCACATACCTCAGGGTCAGAGTCGAACCAGAACTGGTTCAGTGATCAGCCGTGGCAGCGGTGGTGTTGGTGGTGGTGGTGTGGACAGTGTCCAGGAATCACACCCGTCCCCTTCCCTGCCCTCTTATCCATCACTGATTTTTCCAGTTTTCACAGCCAGCCTGGAAAGTATGAGTAAGTGTTTCCTGTGGAAAACAGTATTTAGGATCGTAATTTGGATTCTGAAGCTACTGTTAACAGACAGATGAGAAACAGTAGGACAGAGGGAAAATAAAAATGCTGTGTCAACTGTGTGATGACAGATCTGAATTTAACTTTCCTCAAAGTGTTGTAGATCGAGGCAGAGGGAGATGGATGGTGGGAGGCCTGTGGCGGGTCAAGCTCTCTTCAGCTCACGGCCAAAGGTCAACGTTTTGAGGACACTGCACAAGGCCTGCGCTATAAATGAGATATTTATGGAGCCATTAGTGTGAGTGAGGCATTAGCTTACAACTCAAAGATACAATTAGCACAGATGAGCATGCACGGTTGGATAATGTAAGGCTATACCACCGGAGTAGGACCAAAAGACATTCAAACTCACATGTTGCTATTACTATTTAAAGACACAATGTTTACATATATTTTGTTATTAAAGCATCTTTCAATTCATTCCAAAGATCAAGTCAGTGCATGTGCAGCAGATAAACAGGATGCCAAACTTAAAAAAAAAAAAAAAAATCATGATTAAAGGCGCTATTTCTAAGTTGCTGCTTAGCTAGCGTTAGCATTAACAACATCAGTCTAGAAGAAACTTTGCAAGTTCAGTGTAACTCGCCAACAGCTGTCTCTTGTGTTGAAAGGTAATGCCAGTGCTGAATCTCATCTATCACATCTCTTTAGCATTCTAAAGTTAGCATGCTAACGATCGCCTCACTTCCCTTTAATTGTCAGTGTTGCCTCCAATTTGCCCTGAAGACATAGCACTGTTATGGCAGCTAATTATGACATCCTGCAAGATTAAGACAACAATGGCGGAAGCTCTTGTCAGGTGTTAACCACCACCCCTGCACACAGCAAGGGTCCTCATTAAGAGGTAGAGGAAACCTACAAAACCTATAAAATACTGACTACTTCTTTGATTTCAGGGCTTTTTATGCTTCTTTTATTTTTGTTAAGCACATTGAGTTATTTCTGTGTTTGTTAATATGTTATACAAATACATTTGCCTTTCCTAGTATACAAAAGTTACAAGGCATGACCAATAACATTTAAATAAGGTAAAAACATATTTTAGTAGTACATGAGAGACTATTGTATGTGGGAGAGCTAACTTTTTTATAGCCTCATTTAGCATAATTTACCATTGCTACAAACTTCCATTTTAGTGGCATATTCATCTCTACCAGTGCTAACTTCACAGGCAGCAGGCAGTGAGGAAAATGCATGCAGGAAGTGTGTTTAAACATGAATTCTATCTATTTTTGAAATAGTAAAAATGTCAATAAAGCTATGATATTGTTGAGAGAAGAAGAAGAAGAAAAACCTTTTTTAGCTGACAATAAATAGGAAAAAAAATGAGCTCAACAGAAAGTACAAAACTATGCCTCACATGGGTTAAACACAACAACTTACTGTAACACACACTACCCTGAGAGTTTCCTCAGTCTGTGAGACCCTCCTGCTGAAGATGAGCTGTGAGAGCATTGCGCCTCAGTAGGAATGTTCATCACCCAGATTCACCTTATCACCAGCCCATAAACACTCATGACAGTGAAATAAGCAGTTTTACCTGCCAGCCCAAAATAAAGAGGTTGAAGCACGTGAGTGTTGGAGGCAGCCCACAGGCGCCAGGCTGCTGTGCTCCGGCTAATCTCATCTTCCTATCAACTATTATTACAGTTTAAAGAGCAGCAGTGATTTAGTACCACAGAAAAGTGCTTTGTTAAATTAATTGCGAGGCTTTGTTTGATTGTTGTCGCCACGTGATGGACCCACACATCTATACACATACACACACTCACACAGACACATGTACGTGCACACACACACATACACACACACACACACACACACACACACATACGGTAAATGGGGCTGGGGTTCCGTGAAGCTTGCGTGTCACTGTTTTTCTGTAAATGCAGACACGCATGTGCATTCAATCAGCCACTGCTGCACTGCACTATTTCTCTCTGACATGTTTATCATGTATAGCAATGTTCTGAATTCATGTTCATTCACATTCCTGTCCTGCACTCACATTCTGCTGCTCTGATTCCCATGTTTTTGCAGTAAGCCACAAATGTAATGGCTTTAACAATAGAAACTTTCTTAGAATCAGAGTAAGGACACCTAACACAATTTCACTTAATTGCAAGTTGCAAGAAAAAGTGCATGCAAACAAGCCAACACCATTTGTTATTTCATTATTTATGTTTTATACTGATTTCTTACTTTGATTTCAGCTCTATTTTTATGCTTCTTTTATTTTTTGTTAAGCACATTGAGTTATTTCTGTGTATAATAGGTTATGCAAATAAATTTGCCTTTCCTAGTATAAAAAAGAAATACGGCATGACCAAGAACATTTAAATAAGGTGAGAACAAATATATTTTAGTACATGACACGAGAGACAACCACACATGGAGGTTTTTACTCCAAAACACTTGACAAAGTGCTGTGTACTGTTCATAGAAGATTCGTTATGTCTCTCTTTTTTATAATAAAACCTCTATGATCCTTGAGAGACTGTCTCTTACAGTTCAGTGTTGGACAGTTGAACTCGGGTCAGACATTACCCAGCTTTGTATTGACATTACAGTCACACAAACAATTAACAAAGCTTTAGGCCATGCAAGAGTAACGAACACGTTGTGCCTCAAATGGTATTTAAAGTGCGAACATTTAAAGGCCTCCTCCTATCTGGCATCGTCAGCAAGAACATTGTTCTTTCTTGTTTTGGACAACAGCGAAATATAGGTGTGTGTGTCAAAGTCTCAGCATGTCTTCTCTCGGGTGATAAAGGCCTAATTAATAGCTGTCAGGTAGACAGAGCAGCCGTTTTGAAAAACACGGCACAACCTGTAGCACATTCTGTACTTTACGGCTGTTGTTCAGGTTGAGGAATGACCTGCATCCATCCCAGACAGATCAACACCGCTGCTGTTAGGAGGTTATGAGAGCTGCTAACACATTTATGACTCGACAACAGTGATCAAATTGATTTCAGCACTACTTTATGCAATAGGCTATAGTCACACTAGCTACTGTGTTAACCAACTAGCTAGCAAGAGAGGTTAAAATATATTTTATAATTTATTAATATTTAGCAAAAAGTAATGAATAATCAAATATTTGGCTGAAGCGTGCCTATGTTCCCACAGCCCTATGTTCCCTCAGCCCTATGTTCCCACTGGACTCTCTCTACCTGGACTCTATCTATCTGGCCTGTCTAGCCTCTATGGTCTTTTTACTAAACTTAACCAACTCCTTTTTTAATTGCCTAAACCCAACCAATGGTGGGACCAAAGGACTGAGGGAACATAGGGCCTAATTTTCAGTGACAACAAAAGTTAGAAATGTGGGAACATAGGGCTGAGGGAACATAGGGCTGTGGGAACATAGGAATGACCCCATGGATACATCGTTAGCTTGAATTAGGCTAGTTAGCTAAAAGTAATTGATGACTTGAAGTTGAAATGTTTAATATAAGCTAAAATAATAAACAATATGAGCTTAACTAAAGGCACAATTTTAACAGCTAAATAGCTAGATTTACCAGAAAAAATAATGGAGACTATGAGTTTGCAAAAAGTGAAAGGATACATGCTTTAAATAATAAGACAAATCAACTGATGAACAGTCAAAGTATTTAACACAAGCTAAAATAATGAATAATAAATTTTGGGATGAAAGGTTGTAGTTGCTACAGGCTACAGTAGCCATTTAGCCATTGTGACCATTCATCAGCTAAAATGGGGTCTGATCTGTGTTTATGGGCTCAAAATAGAGAAGGACAAGCGAACACTTAAAGGTCATGGAAGTTCAAATCTGAACTTAGACCTTTGGCTGTTCATATCTATTCTTGGATTATAAATGATTAAAGAGTAAGACCCAATAACACAGAAACACTGCGGCACATTCGTTAGATTCCTGTCGTGTCCGACTGTCAGACATTTCTTTTTCACTTATAGGTTGTGTAACAGATTCTCAGGGTAGTTATACAACTCATTTGTCTCACCTTCAGCTGCCAAATGAATATTTGGTTTTGATGGACTACAAGTGTGAGCTGCACAGTAGAACACTGAGTGCAAACAGGCACATGTTATGCAGTCTCTGCAGATGCTTAGCACTGATTTCTCCGGCTGTGTGAGTGTGCTACATTTCACCCTCAGGTATTCAGGCAGACGACAGACGAGTGACAGCCAGCTAATGTTTAAGAAGACGGTGTTCTCTGCTGCTGCTTCCTTGCAGTTTGACAATATGTCAGCTTGTTCTCAGGACTGTTTATCTTATGAAGAAATGGGTTGCGAGGTCACTGAGTTTAGAGTCAGTTAAATAGACACACAAAACACATTTTGATGAAGAATCTACCCAATACAACAAGTAGGTTTATGACCTGAAGCTTGTCAGTTTATTCTTTGGGCAGGCAGGGTCAATCTGGCCAGCTACTCCTTCATTGCCACTGTTGAAGTGTCCTTAAAGGGATAGTTCAACATTTTGGCAAATTGGCCCATTGCCATAATCCCTATAGGAGTAGGTTTTCGAGGCAAATGCAGAGACTGCTTGCTGAAAAACTGCCCCCAACGGTAACGTGCATCAGCAGTTTTGCATAGCGTGGTGAATGTGCAGGTCACAACTGGTCCACAAGAGTGTTTTGGAGTTGTTGGATTGTGTATTTGATTAGATTGATGAGGGAAACCAAGAAATCTCATTAGCCTCTGTAGCGTAGCTCTGAGCAGCTCGCGGCTCTGCTCTGCCATTCTAAAAATAGCTTGCACCGACAATTAAAGGTAACGAACCTACTCCTAAAACTATAGGGATTATAGCAATGGGCCAATTTGCCAAAATGTTGAACTATCCCTTTAAGCAAAGGGCTTCCCTTCCATTGCTCCAGTTTTAGAAATCTACAGTGATCAAGTGTGTGTGCGAACATCCGTGCTCAGTGTGTCTACCCTAGACTATAGTGCTTAAGCTGCTATGGCCTTCCAATACAAAACCACAATAACTGACCAAGCAGAACGCACCACGATTAAATATATGAGCACAAATGTCTCTATCAATAAATTAATAAGCTACGACCTCTCTGAGCTCTTTTCCACTGGTTTCCACTGTCAGTACAGTTTGCTGTTGTTTAGTAGGACACATTTGTGTCAGTGTGTCAGTAGATTTCTACTGAAATTTTACAGTTTTGTTGTTTTTCCACTGAACCAAACTTCCCTTCACTGGCCTCTGAAAAAGGAAATGATCTCATTTTACATCTTTTGTGAATATAATGAAAACACACCTGGGAACGATAACTCATCTGTGTGTTTAGAACATCTGCTTGGTCAGTGTTTACAGAAGTGTTTTCTGGCGCTGTGTCTTGAGCAACACCTGAATTTATTCTGTGAGTTTCAACAGAATTGAATGTAAAAGTGGAAGTGAAATGTGATCGTGCTTTCACAGCTTGGAGAGAGAAGTGTTTTGCAGCCTCCATGGTGTGTGACAGTTGATTGCCCACATCCAGTTCCACCTAAATCCAAACTCTGGTATCTACCTCTTAAGTGTGGCAAAGATCGGAGCAAGCAGCAAAAACAAAATCTAGATCATTCAGGCCAAATTCAGAGCATTTCAGGACAGATGTTTGTTTAGCGTCAATCACACTTCAGGGGCTAGACGAGGCCTTTTAGAGAACTATGATTATTTTATATGTCCAGCTCTATTGAGGATTGGGATTTAAAAACACTTTTCAGCTCCTGGCTCAATGACCCCAAACTGGTAAAAGCACTTTTCCTAATAAAATAAGAAATAATAAGAAGCTAATGTTCCAAAGTACGGCTGCAAGCTGCCCAGTGCTTGTGTCCATCCAGGCCGTCTGGTACTTCTCTGGAAACATAGTGTGTCGTCCAGTGGGCTTCTGCTGAGAAGCCATGCGTCACAGCAGCTGAAACCA
The DNA here is from genome assembly GCF_905171665.1 of Trachurus trachurus. Taxonomy (NCBI): domain Eukaryota; kingdom Metazoa; phylum Chordata; class Actinopteri; order Carangiformes; family Carangidae; genus Trachurus; species Trachurus trachurus. The sequence goes on along the minus strand of NC_139912.1, from coordinate 20,390,715 downwards.
AATCAGAAAAGTCTGCTGACTTCATTCACACCGGAGCGGCCGGCTATATTTGAGGAAACTCTGGGACCGGGGACTCCCTTCACAAAACACAACCAGATGGCTTCATCATCTCGCTGCTTTTGAAGTGTCCCTGCACAGTTTGTGTGTGTGTATGTGTGTGTGTGTGCACGTAACCCTGGGTGTTGACTTCCAGACACGTGAATATTATTTTCGAAAAAAGACCAAAGTGTGGGAGCAGACTGGAGGAGGGCGGAGGCCAGACTCAGACAGACTGGGATCCTCTGGACTCCTGCTGAAAACAATTAACTTTCAGTCGGAGAGCCGTCTACAGAAGCCTTTAATTTAGCGCCGTAATCAATAAAAGTATCATAATCACGGTGTTAATGACCTACATCTGTTTCTACCAAACTCCTTTGCTGTTTTCTTCATGTTATAATTAACATGAAGTGTGTTTTCTGGGTTTACATGCACTATACTGTATGTGGGTGGTGCTGGTGCTTTGTCTATGGAATTTCTGATGAAACAGGGTTTCGTCAGACCACACTGTCCTCCCTCAGACTCGCCCTGATAAGGCTGCAGGAGGTCTCAGTGGAAGACATGTGTGATTCATCGCATCATGATACTAAAAATGAGCTCACATGATTATCCCCCGAGTGTTTCAAGTAAAACACAACTAAGAATACACAAACCAAAACACTTGAAACCATAATAATATGTTATCATTCTGATATTATGAAGCTGAACTGTCGGATGACGTTCCGTTTCATTTGAACCCTTTTTTAATTTATAATTACGCTCCGCCCTGCAAACCAATGTAGTATCTTAGAATAAGTCACTGCCACCGTAACCCTCAGTTGGTTCTCTGCAAAATGTTACAGTGGGTGTAGAGGTTCAGTCAAATGTAGATTAATTAGTATGTGGGGGAGCAATATTTCTTCAACTCGGTCAACGTTATGAGCACCCGGATGTTCGCTATCAGATGTTCCAGGAGTTCTCATTTCACGTCGACCAGACAGTGTGCTAAAGGATGAGATCAAGATAAATGATGGTTCTTTTTGTTCGCAACAAAGAAACTTGCTTGTTGTTGCATTTCTTTATTTTAAACAGGAGAGTGGATATTTTAGTTTTAGAAATGCCACTCATGTAGAAATCCTGTAGCTAAGTCACAATGTAACAACTACTCTATGCGGTGCATGTAAATGGAAGCTGAACTGTGACTGTTGATTAAAGGAAACTGTCAAAACAAGCTGGAACTGAATGACTGGATTAATATTTCCTTTATTCTCTTCTATTTGATCTTTCGTTTTACATACATTTATACACAAATCGATTGATCGTACAACTAGTAAAAAAAAACAAATTAAGAAAGTTTAGGCACCTCATTAGCCAACCTGGTAGAGCAATAGGCCACATATGGGTTTGAGTCTAAGTCATGGCCTTCTCTTTCTCCATAATAAAGGCTTGGAACAAGAGTTGATCAGAAACACATTGCTGATCAATGCTTTTAGTTTCTTTTCTCAAAGGTCAGAGACTACAAATAATCTCTTAATGACAGAACCACAGCAGCTGCTGTGTCAGGTATCTTAGTTTGTGGATGTCTGTGGTCCACATAAATAAAACACTCAAAGTATTCTTCTATCCCTTCAGCAGAGCAGTGGAATGTATCAAGTCAATCACTACATTAGGAAATAAATAAGGCCCAACATGGTTGTTAGTGACTTAAGACGGGCTTGGAGGCGTGTGGAGGTTTGAACTTTGGATCTGGTGAGCTGCTTCACCTTGTGTCAAGTCTGCTCAGATAAGCTAAGTTAACCAATGTACTGACATAATAAGAGGGATCATGAGCTATCAATATAAAGCTGTTCCCTCTGTAAGTAACACAACTGAACATATTTTCATGTCACTGTGATCCATAAACTCAGTCATGACAGGATGATATAGTCAATACTGAAAAGAATAGTTCAACATTTTGACAAATTCACCCATTGCCATATTCTCTATAGTCATAAGAGTACGTTAATTACCTTTAATTGTCAGTGCAAGCTGTTTTTAGATCGGTGGGGCAGAGATGTGAGCTCTGCACGGCGTGAGGTACTTTCGCCTTTCCCTCATCAAACTATACACAATCCAACAACTCCAAAATGCTCTTGTGGACAAGTTATGACCTGCACATTCACCACGCTATGAAATAATAACGTATGTAATATTTACGACACATGAAGCAAATACTCTGAACTACTTGCTATGAATTTGCCTCTAAAACAACACTGTCTCGTAATGTTACATTATTATTTAATGGCGTGGTGAATGTGCAGGTCAGAATTTGTCCATGAGAGCATTTTGGAGTTGTTGGATTGTGTATTTGATGAGTTTGATGAGGGAAAGGCGAAAGTACCTCGCGCCGTGCAGAGCTCACGTCTCTGCCCCACCGATCTAAAAACAGCTTGCACCGACAATTAAAGTTATCAAATTAACCTACTAACCTAAACTATAGGGATTGTGGCAATAGGCGAATTTACCAAAATGTTGAACCACACTTTAATGAAAAATACCATATCATATCCATTCTTCCTAAGCCCTTATCAGCCATTCCCCATGGTAGCTCACTCATATTTCCATAGAAATACACTGTTATCCGTAGAGATTTGGTTTACTGGAAGCAAGTCCTACATTTTCTTGGACTTTCTCTTCATCTTCCTAAAGACACTCTGACTCTAACACAAACCAGAGTGTGTGGATCTGCAGAGCTGTGTGAGCACATTTGAACTTCTTATGCTAAGTAACTGCTGCTGACTTCAGAGTGTCTAACTGGGACATTGCCATTTGAGCATCACACCATTCAGCCGTGTATCGTCCCACTTCCTGTCTGCACAACACTCTCGAATACACAACCTGCCCTCCCAATCTGCCTTCCACTTCTTATTCTCCCCTTCTCCTCTTGTTCTGCCAAGATGAGATCCCCTGTCTGTTCATAGTGCAACGAGAAAGATCGATTTCTCACGAGGCAGAGACAACTGCTCCCTGACAGGGTGTGATTAGTTGGCCACAAGCAAGAGAGTGACCACAATTACAGGAGCTTGTTTTCTTTGTGCCCTCGAGGCCTGAACACATATGCTGACTGGAAAAAAAAACACTGTTTGCTGTTGGCCCACGAGTACTACGAGCATCTAGCTGACAAACGATTTCTTTATCTATGGCACAGCCTAGTGGTAAGTGAGAAAAACTCAAAAGCTCATTATGGGACACTTTCCTCAACCTGAGATTGAGTTTTGAACTCAAAAACAGCTACAAGAAGATAGTGTTTGACAAACATATTTCTATAATAATAATGAAAGCAGGCCCTTATTTACTTTACAAATGCCCCATTATGATCTAGCAACTCAAAACTTTAAAGAAAACTACATACAACACGTGAGGCCCCTAAACTTTGGGCTGGGCTGCTAAATTCTGATTGGTGCATGGAGGTTCATGACATCGTCTTTTTTTCAACTCCACATCTTTCAAATCAACAAAGACAAAAACAAAAACATTAAAAAAAATTCTCATCTGGAATAACCACAACTCTTCGGATGAGGGAAATTATGTTGTGTTTTCATAGGACACCATTGCGCCAAAAGAAAGAAAGAAAGAAAAAGACTGATAACATGTTTTTGCAGGATCTCGTGCAGGACAAGTTGCTTTCAGAACAATCCAAAGTCACATTTTAGCCATCATTAATAACGGTTTTGGACTTTTCTGCACAGGCACTGAAAACTGACAGTAAATGTCGCTCATAGTGATGAACCCGTCGGCCAGAGTTTGGCTGTGTCTACTTTCCTCATACGCGCTGGCTGTGTGACGTGTGCGTGGCAGCTGCAGGAGATCTTGGTTTTTATGTTAACAGGTTTGAATGATCTAGAGATTCAGTTGATTCAATTGTTGATGTTGATTTTTCAACAACACTTCACACAAAATGACATGTTCTTTCACCATAGCATTATAGTCAGACGCTGAGTGACACTTAGTGATGTTTTCTGTCATAAATGGCTGCAATCCAAGTATGTATCAATTTTCTATACAAGTGCAATATACTAGCTGTGGTCATCTCATTCTTATCCTTGTTGTAGACCTAACATTATGAACACTGACAGAGATGAAGTGAGTAACAGTGAACAACCCACCATCATGGCACCTGTTAGTAGGTGGGATATATTAGGCAGCAAGTGAACATGTTGTCCTCAAAGTTGACATGTTAGAAACAGGAAGAATTTGATCCAGATTGACGAGGTGCGACTGGGTCAGAGCATCTGAACAACTGCAGCTCTTGTGGGGTGTTCCTGGTCTGCAGTGGTCAGGATCTATCAAAAGTTGGTCCAAGGAAGGAACAGTGGTGACACTGTTAGTCAAACTGCCGAACAAGTTCATGTTGGTTCTGATAGAAAGCAGAATACACAGTGCAGCGCAGTTTGTTGCGTATTTGGCAGCAAAAGGGACCAACACAATATTAGGCATGAATGTGAACAGTGTGTGTTTTGATGAGCGTGTGTGTGCATGACATCTTTCCTTTTATGTTTTACATATCGAGCTCCGTTTAAGGCATTTGTTTTGATTTTCATTGTGTATTTATTATGTAATGACAAAAGTGATAAAGAGACCCCGAGGAGTTTGCTTTTGGTTATAAAAGAGTCTCATATTAATGTGGATGAATCTACATTACCCACACTTGTTAGTGGGTCCATTTTCGATAAATATATAATTTTGTCTTTATAGTTATTTTGATATTATTATTTAGTGGTCAAGTCGCCCAGCATTTCCCGGTTTCCTAGTTTTTCCGGACACTGCCTGGCGGGTTATGGGAATAACGCCACCGGGTGCTAGTTGGCATCGTTTATGGTCGGAACTACGACGGTATCTGACCTCAGACTTTCATTCTTGATTAATGAAAACATTCAATTTCATCGGGCAGCCATTTCCTGCATGTCATTCCCCCTCTCTGCCTCCTCATTTCCTGTCTCTCTCTCCACTGTAGGCAATAAAAAGCCCAATATATATATATAAAAACACAATCATGAGAACAGCAACAAACAAGCCAACAGAACAATTTATTCAATAAATCAACATCTCTGTACAGTTCAATAAGACATACTGTATATTTTGACACATTTTGCGGGATGGCTTTCATAGCACCTTGAACAGATATGTACTGTACTTCTGAGCAGATTCAAGTTGACATTATTCACTTTAATAAGAACACTTCAACTGAGCACGTGCTGTTTAATCTGATGAAGCGGGAGGAAACCAACCGCTTTGTTGTTTAACCTGAAGTTCAACATTCCTAATTTGGAGCAGGAGCCGTTTTTCATGGTAGATAACTGGTCATATACGTCTGCCCTCCTTTCTCGTGTCCCTTCTGTTGCTTTGAAAGTTTGTTTTGTAGCGGTTATTTTGAGCACCATCGGTATCAGGGTCAAATATTTGAAAATGCTCTTAAAAGGAACTCTCCATATGAAGGAGAGATCTGTGCTTCAAGATTATTTACAGGCTAAGACTGTAACAAACCAGGCTGCAGAAACTAGTCCAAACGACCTGTAATCATGGAAGATAACTTCATAGGAATTTATATTCTGATTAAACTCCCACAATTTGGCTCATGTGTGGGGTGCAGCAGTCAAAACTTCATATTCAGGCCAGCATCGTGCAGCCCGGGCACGTTTAGGGAGAGCGCCAAATCACGGGAGTGGACTGAGAGATTTGGATGCAGCTCTGCAGGCATGAAATATTGCTTTTGAGCGCTTAGTAAGGATCTGTCATTTAACAATAAACATGGAGGTGCAGACGTCTAGGAGAGCTGACAGATGGCCTCTTGTTCTTTAAAGCCGTGCGAGGTAACTGCCCGCTGGCAGCTCCACACAGAGGCACGGGGGTTGAAAATTGTGAACTTAGACACCTAAAAAATCCAGAGGGTTGACGTCAGCGAACTGCACGTGGACTTTTTAATGTTATATATCAAATGGGAAACAAGGGAAAGAGAGTTCAGCAGGTTTTCAGCTTTTTACTGCGCTTGTTCACTTCTATTCTGCCATAATTAGCTTTTAAAGGACCATATCAGTGCTTTTGCATATTTCACCTCATTTAATGCATGATACTTATTTTATATTACCACCAAATGTTTTGAAAGCGCACCATAATACCAGCTGGAGCAGCGTTTTCCTGTGATTCCAGCTCGCTGTGAAAATCAGTTTCCGCCCCCTTGGCCCGAGGTTTAAGCTTCCATAGTTTACACTTTCCAATATTTTTATTTGAAGTGTTGGACCATAAGAAGTGTTTGTGCTTTGAAGAACCAAACAACATCTGTGTAGTTTTACATCTCCTCGGCTCAGGCTTCTCTCTTGAGCTCTATCAACAGGTGAGTGAAGATTTAACTGGTGAGTGTGAACGAGCCTCAGAAATGATGGTTGAACTTGATGTAGTGACACAAACTTAAAGCTGGAAGAAGGAGTCATCTTTCTCTGCTTCCACCAGTCTGTCACATTATATTCATGTCCAGATTCATATTTATGACTATGGAATGAAATAAAACACATTACGTGTATTTGGAGATGGTCTTATGGTCTCAGTGACCTTTGACCTCTGACCTTCAAGATCAAATCATATCCTCCTCAAATCCAAGTGAACATTTGTGCCAAATAAGGTGTTCCTGAGAAATTCTGTTCATGACTTCCATCTTTATCAATGACAGAGGCTTAAATAAATATAATATTAAATTCTGTACTAGTTATATATTAGTATCTGTAAAAACAATGATTACAGGAAGGTGTTCTATATCTTATCTAAGGTAATATCAGAATCACACACTTCCTGTCCTTAAGCAGTCACAGCAAAAACACCGGTATGGTCCTTTAAGTTTGAATCTATGACTTCCTGTGGCCTAGGAGGTGTCTCTACCTATCATTGGACCATTTGCACCCATTTGTACAGAGTAGGTAAGATCCTCTCACTGTATGAGAGATGTTGAGTGTCATGAAGTTAGAATTCACTTTAAAGGTCCAGTGTGTAAAATGAGGGGAAAACATTCATTGGTAGTATATTCAGATTTTGCCAATAAACCTTGACAGATATTACACACTGGACCTTTAAGACAGAATCTGAATTATTGTTTTAGAAAATGCCTCTGAAGTTTGATTCACTGATGTGAAGATGTGAAGATGTGAAGATGTGAAGATGTGAAGATGTTCTGTCTGAGAAAACAGATCACACCTGAACTAAAACATCAGTGACTTTTGATACAGAATGTGAAGCCAGAAACAAACACTGAGCTTCTCTACACTTTCCTCTCAATGTTCTGCTGTCACATCATCAAGTGTGTTTGGCCTGATTCAACCTCCTTAGATAAATCTTTTATATAAATCCTCTGAACCAGGTCATGTCGACTTTGAACAGAGCCAGCAAGGCAATCTAAAGGACTTTGTGGAGTTCATAAAACGACTTCCTGCACCTCCCTCTACAAATACCAAGTATCTATGAGCAGATTTAATGCTGCAACAGACACAAGGCTATAAATAGGCAGCCGGGGGTACTTAGCGTCTGGATCAAACGCTGTCTGTCGCCAGGCTTGGGGTTTGAATTACAGGAATCTGAAGCGGCATCTGGAGAACTTCACTCTGAGTGCTGCTGTTGTGACAACATCACTACTTGGTGTTCCTCTGGATGTTTCACTTGAAGTCATCCAGGGAATGCTTACTGAGCAGTACTTCATATTTTAGCTGCTTCGCTGTATTTATAGTCCATCTGTGGGTTAAGATGCATACTTGTAGTTTCCCAGAAAATCCTGGAAAAGACAACCCACCCCCACCACCATCTCACCCCTTCCCTCTCCCCTCCTGTTTCCCCTTCCCCAACTCAATCAGATGACTGTGGTTGGTTAAACCAATCAGATCTTTTGTAGCGGTCAAAATGTCATTTAAAATTGTTCCACTCTCTGCAGCCCTCCTCCATCGTGTTCACCAGAACCAGTCCATGGGCCTGACCTCTGCTGCACATCACAGCCATACAGATCCTCAGCATTGCTCCTGACCCCTCCCCACCTCTGTCTAGTCCACTGACTGTATACAAAGACGAGCGACATGGGATATAGTGTATGTTCATTTTTCTGATACGTTTGGTTTGAATTAGTTACCTGAAGGTATAAAACAGGAGTCTGACATCATGATTGACAGTGTGTGATTCCGTTGCAATTGGGTCAAACAGGTATGAGGTGGGGCCTCAGTTACCTCAGCTTTTGTCTCCATTTTTATATAGTAGGAGGAAGTGGAAATGTTGGCCATTTTTAAACATACACGACCATATAAAGCGACCATCCTCTACAAATGATGACATCACAATGTGGTCTGATCACCAAGGACATATTTCTTCATTTTTCCTTTTACCCAAAACTGCACCATCCCTTCTGTAGTTCAATTAAAAACAAATCTACACTCATCTGTTATATTATATATATATATATATATATATATATATATATATATATATATATATATAATAGTATAATCTCTTTATATTTATCTTGATGACAAACCTTATTAAATGCTATTTAAGACTTTTATGTTCAATGTATGGATAAGATTAGATACGGAGGAGGATTAGGGCCACTGTAGAAAAAAAAGTGAATTCTGTCTTTAAACTTTTATTCTCAGAATCAGAAAGTTTAAAGTCAGAATTCTGAGAAAAAAGTCAGAACTCACTTTTTCTTCCCCACAGCGACTAATCCTCTTCCATAATTACATGTTGGTGGCTCCATTGCTCCTTTTTTTAAAGTTTCCATGTCACACAATCAATAATAAACTGATCAGTTTATTGTTTGATTGTAGTGTTTACATGGTTTGTTGATACCTGATTGTGTCAATATCAATATAGTCCTGAGTGCCAGCAGACAGGAAACACTGTACTTGTGTTATACATAATAAAACAATGACAATGTAAGTTGTAACTCCTCGGCTCAGTTTGTGTGAAAAGATCAAAACCAGAATAAAGTCATACAATTATGTGCACCAGCCTACATTTTTCTATTTCTGCCTCTGAAGATGGTCACTGAGTCAGATTATGTGTCTATATTAGTCATTAATTCCAGCGATAATGGTGGGAAAATAAAACATCAGACTCTACCAGTCATCTCTGACTTTGAGTCCCTGTGCTCTGAGCTCCTGTGGTCAGTGTCAGAGGATGTCAAAGCAGGCAGGAAAGAAACTCAGTGTACAGTACCATGCTGGCATCTTCAACAGACTGTTCTGGGATGTCCCACATGCTGCATCATTTGTCTTCTGCTGTGCCACAAGTGTTGTTCCTCAGTGCCTTGACTCTGTCTGATTAAGCTAATGCAGTGGTTCCAAAACCTTCTAGTCTTGTTTTTTTTGTCATATGTAAACTGATAAGCGTAGACTTAGTGTTATTCTTTAGGTCCGCTCATACTTGGATGGCTTAGATTGTGCTGAGGCCTTCTAAAGCCTTATTTCAGGTCTTTTCCATCGCAGTCACTATCTCTGTGCAACTAAAAAACTAACAAGCAGCAAAGCCTGAAGCCTTTATATCTGTGATAACCAGCAACTGTGAGTTGTCAGGCTGTCACCTGCAGCAAAACTGAATCTAATGTTTGATACCTGAAGATGCCCTGGGAACAGAAGGACTGCAAACTGGTGGAAATGGATATTAACATGAGGAAAGGGGAAATGCCCACAACATGTTGATGAGTAATGTAGATATAACTCCACAGGGCACCTATAATCGAAATGTTTCATCTGTTATTTTTAAAAGAGAATGGAAAAGGGAAACAGCAGGATAAACCACTGCGGGAACCACTGTGGGAACCACTGCTGCGCTAGACTCATATTCCATATTAAGATATTCCACGGGGCAGGCAGGAGTCCCAGCTCAGGTCATTGAAAACTGTTGTGTTTGTGTGCTCATCACTAACCTTTAAATCTACTGTTAAAACTGAAAGCAGTGAATGTCCAGTCTCTCTTTGAGCAGTGATCCAGCTCTCACTGATAGCAGAGGTAGCTGATGATGAGTTTCGGTATGTCCAGTTGACCTATGACCTTCAGAGCTCTGGTGCCTAGCTTCTTCCTCACAGCCAACCTGCTGAGCTGCTGCAGACTCATGGGAGTGGCTACAGACAGGAAACAAGTGTTAGAGGTTTGAGTATGTCATTATAATGATGCTAAATATTTCACGATGATAAAACAGAAGGTGACAAGTCTCTTTTTTCTTAGATTCATATCTGAGCTTCAAATATCACATCAGCAGGATGACAAAAATGGAATGTTTTCACTTAAAGGAATAGTTCAACATTTTGGCAAACTGGCCCATTGCCATATTCCCTATAGTTTTAGGAGTAGGTTCGTTACCTTTAATTGTCGGTGCAAGTTATTTTCTTGGTTTCCCTCATCAAACTCATCAAATACACAATCCAACAACTCCAAAACGCTCTTGTGGACAAGTTGTGACCTGCACATTCACCACGCTATGAGGTAATAACAGAACGTTATGAGATGGAGTTGTTTTCGAGGCAAATGCAGAGACTGCTTGCCGAAAAACGGGAATCAGCGGTTTTGCATGAATTTACCTCGAAAACAACTCTGTCTCGTAACGTTCTGTTATTATCTCATAGCGTGGTGAATGTGCAGGTCACAACTTGTCCACCAGAGCGTTTTGGAGTTGTCGGATTGTGTATTTTATGAGTTTGATGAGGGAAACCAAGAAATCCCATGAGCCTCCGTAGCGTAGCTCTGAGCAGCTCCCGGCTCTGCTCCGCCATTCTAAAAACAGCTTGCACCGATAATTACAGGTAATGAACCTACTGCTATTCCTCAGTCGATGTGAGGGTCTAAGGACAGAGGATGTTGTTATGTTGCCATGTAAAGCCCTTTGAGACAAACTGTTTGTAAAAACGGGCTATACAAATAAAATGGCCTGCTATGACTATAGGGATTATTGCAATGGGCCAATTTGCCAAAATGTTGAACTATCCCTTTAAAGCTTATCCTCCACTTGGTACTGGACATAAGATGTACAAGTCATCCCCCTCTCATATGCATCAGTTACAGTGGCTAACCTAAACCTATACACATGAGCATCATGGTTAAACATCACGGTCACTGAGCTGAGACTTCCAGCGAGTGAAAAGTGATGGTTGCCTGCCATCTGCTGGTACAGTGGAGATAAAAGGCAGCAACGTGAACAGGGTGCTCATGTTAATCAGTGATTATGTATTTTGTGAGTAACCTACTCTCATAGAACTGTAGGCAGGTTGCGGAGGGCGAGCCGGGTGTTGTGTAGTCCACAGGTCTCTTGTTGTGCTGGTCTCTGACGTTGATGTTGGCCCCGAACTCCACCAGCGTCTCGATCATCTCCACTCCCATGTTTTTCGCCGCGTGGTGCAGTGGAGTTTCATGCAGCCTGGTAGCGTTCACTTTAGCTCCTACAGGGAGACAGATGGACTTTAAAGTCTGGAGGAGGGAGGTGGTGTTACATTTCTGATCAGTCCAGAAATTCTAAAATATGCATACAATTTCTGATAATGATGCACAACAGCCTTGAGTCTCACACCACCTCACACACATATCACATACCACCTCACACAGGCAGTGTGTCCTGTCTAAGCTGTTACCATGGGCACCAAAAGGTCGACATTCTGCAGCCCCAATGCACACGGCTCACAGCCAGTGTGTGTCGCAGGCCTTAGAAAGACTGTCAGCTTCAATGTTTTGACTCATATTCATACTCAAACATACTGCTGTGAATATCTTACCAACCACTTCCATCTAAAACCATGAGGTCATCCCACTGAGCTTCATTAAATGAATATTAATTTGAATATGATATGAAATTAGGATAAGGAAATCACTGTCTATTGATTATTACAAGCTAAATACACCACAGCCAAACACTGGAGTTCAATAACAAGTTAGTCTTACCGGCCTATCAATCATTGAAAAGCTCAACCTTTAAGAGAAAATTCTCTATTTTCATAAGACATGAAGAAGTCGTAGAAGCCATTGTGGGATTTTTTTTTTTTTTTCTTTATTAGTTTTTAAAGACTTATTGACAGCTATTTCAGACTCATTGTTGTGCCCTGTCATAGCAATATATTGCAGGAAGCCTCACTGTGAATCTACTACATGATGCACTTTGCTTGTTCTCTGTTGTCTTTTCCTGTTTGAGTGTCGCCTGTCTGTCTGTTCTACCTTTAAATACATCTACAGAACAACCTTTCTCCTCTGGTGAAAGCAATTGTCTGATTGGTATCAATAATCCACAGTAAAAGCAAAAGAGGCTCTTTCTACCACCTAGAAATGTTTGTAGAGGCATTTGTGCCTCTGAATCTGCTCAGATATGGAGCTGTGATCTATGAACCTGGTTTCTTTTTCATCATCACTGTGAAACAGTTTCTTTCTCTTCTGTAGTGACATAAAGTTTTTTCCTTGTATTTGACCTTTTGGTGTTGGAGTAAAAAAGGGTTTTCTGCCTCAAAATGACTTTATGCCACTACTAATATAACTTTTCCTAAAACAATTTTCCTTCACATCTTACCTTGACCTCCTGGCATTTTGGCAAGACTTTTCACATCTTCTTTGTTTTTTCCTTGCAACTTCCACCCTTTTTGGTTTTGTTGTGTTTTGTTTGTCTTTAGATTAACTTCCTTTCTGCAATGTAATATTTTGTTATTTACTCTGCGCTTACACTCACCGGCATTGAGGAGCACTTTAACACAATCTATGTGTTGGTTAACACAAGCCACAAGAAGTGGAGTCCCGTAGTAAAGGTCATACGCCTCGAGACAAGCACCCGTGTTAATCAGAAGCTTCACGCAGTCGGCGTTACCTGAAATACAAACAACAGAATGCTGTGTCTGACATGTTTTACTCATAAAAATGAACATCAGCCTTTAAAAACTGGGTAAATTTGATTCCACTGAAATTAAACAGATAGTTCAACATTTTGGCAAATTGGCCCATTGCCATAATCCCTATAGTTTTAGGAGTAGGTTTGTTACTTTTTATTGTCGGTGCAAGCTACTTTTAGAACGGCGGAGCAGAGCCACAAGCTGCTCAGAGCTACGCTACAGAGGCTCATGGGATTTCTTGGTTTCTTCATCAAACTCATCAAATACACAATCCAACAACTCCAAAACGCTCTGGTGGACAAGTTGTGACCTGCACATTCACCACGCTATGAGATAATAACACAACGTTACGAGACGGAGCTGTTTTAGAGGGAAATTCATGCAAAACCGCTGATAAGCGTTCCTGTCGAGGGCAGTTTTTTGGGAAGCAGTCTTTGCATTTACCTCGAAAACAACTCTGTCTCATAACGTTCCATTATTATCTCAGAGCGTGGTGAATGTGCAGGTCACAACTTGTCCACCAGAGCGTTTTGGAGTTGTTGGATTGTGTATTTGATGAGTTTGATGAGGGAAACCAAGAAATCCCATTAGCCTCCATTGTATAGCTCTGAGCAGCTCACGGCTCTGCTCCGCCGTTCTAAAAAAAATAGCTTGCACAGACAATTAATGGTAACAAACCTACTCCTAAAACTATAGGAATTATGGCAATGGGTCAGTTTGCTAAATGTTGAACTATCCCTTTAAAGGATGTGCGATGCAAGTTTAAACACTCACCTCCCATGCAGGCCTCATGGAGAGGGGAGGCAGTGCGAGAGGTGAGGGCAGGGTTGGCCTTAGCGCCGTGCTCCAGTAAGAGCCTCACACACTCCAAACTACCAGCTGAGCAGGCTTCACACAGCGGGGTGCTGCCGTCCACGTTCCTCGCATCCACCTCAGACGGAACATAGGATTATAGATATGAAACTGCTGCAAGTTGCAACCAAGTCCTACAACATCACGCTGACCCCTAAACTCTCTGACAGGCTCTCTGCCTCACCTGGGCTCCAGCGTCCAGCAGCAGCCGGACACACTGGGCCTGTCCGCGGACGCTGGCCTCGTGCAGCGGCGTGATGGAGTCCACAGCCACGACATTGACCGAAGCTCCGCCCTGAATGAGACTCTGCAGCTGGGAGGCCTGGCCGAGTGACGCCGCCTTGTGCACCTCCGTTCTCTCTGACCAGCAGCCTGCAGGAGAACACATCACACACTCATATTATCTCCTGCTCTTCTCTTCATACACACACTGCCATGGATCTCAAACTGTTTCCCACTCATCCACTGTGAACCGCTGTTATTTCTTAGCCCAGCACAAGCTTTTGTTCTCCCTCCTGAGAAGTGGTTTCTGCTCCTCGTCCTTTGAGACCTCAACCCAGTCTGTCTTTTACTAATTGGAGTCTTAATTTAGAAAATTTTGGATCTCTGATGAAGCTGCCACTCTATTTCCCCTGGAAACTGAGCTGGATGTATTGTTGTCACTGCATACATGAGGAACTACATTTATAACAAATATGAAATAGTCAAATCTGTTTGTACATAATAAAAAAAACATCTATAATGTGAATTTTCATATGGTGTGACATGTTCTTAAAGCAGATATCAGCTTCACGGCCGTTTCGGCTAATGCTGCGTTCAAGGCAGGCTTTTGAAACCGTAAGTTACAGCTTCAAGTCACAACTACGACTTGGTAGCGTTCCAGGTAACCCGTAGCTCATGTTTTTACCATCCTGTTGTCTGTGAAAGTTCCCTATAACGGCCACTCGTAACTTCCGACCCGTGAACTCGTACCAGATCGAACTGGTATGACTTCACAGGAAGGAAAAACACAAAGTACGAGTTTCTTTGAACGCACCATGAGTTAGCAGCCCCCGCCCTTGTCAGGCATCAATTGGTCCTCGTGCTACGTCACCACATTCACGCGCATCCCTTGGCTGCACACACAGCCCTTCATGCCGTTCTCTCTCCTCATTGGATAACACTTGTATCCCATAAGGAAAATTTTCTCCTCGGGTTACAGCAGAGCAGAGTGACGGAGAGACTCGTGTTTAGGCTGAAATACTTCATGTAAGTGATTGCTGACGGAAAATAGGACTATTTAGGACTTATATTAACAAAAACATTCCACTGATATCTGCTTTAACAAGAATGTGAACAATATATTCAATTTATTAAAACAGCACATACACAATAGATGACTTCTGGGAAGTAGGCCTCCGACTGTATATCAGCATGTATTGACAGGGTATGGGGTGGATATAGAATTTCTAATGTGTATAGGTGGCTAGCAAACTACCAGTGGCTCACTATCTCTTTTAGCATAGTAGCTTCACTAGATCTGCACTAACTGCAAAAATACTCAAATACCACCTCCCTCAGTCTGATAGGCCTACTAGGTCACACACAGTGATAGCAACTCCTCTATAACAGAACAGTCATAACCCAGAAAAAGGATTTGAAGATTGTCTGTTTCTTTAGCCAATGTTGGTTTACATTTAGATTACATTTATAATATTATGTGACCCTCAGGTGAACAATTGTAAACAGTAGGCATATGTGACTCATGAGAAGCTCTCAGACATTTTGTCAAAGACACTGTCTGGTGAGATACAACTCGTGTCAATTAATGAAAATAGTTCCTAACAGGTTTCATATAGATTAGAATATTCAAACACCTGTGTCTACTGGGCATATAGTGGCATGCAAAAGTTTGGGCAAATTTCTATTAATGTGAACTGAAATGTGAAGCAAGTGGAAGATGAAATGATCTCCAAAAGACATACAGTCAAATATGAAACACTCTGTGGAATATTTTAGGCAATATCAGTGTATTATTTTTGAAGTGAAAAAGGGAAGCAAAGCAGCACTTTTGGAAATCATTTCATCTTCCACTTGCTCAACTGTTCACATTAACAGAACCAGGGGTGCCCAAACTTTTGCATACCAATGCATATCCTATCATAAGGAAATTAAATGAAGTCACAGGTTTAAGCTTTATACTGCATAATGTCAGTACCACTACTTTACCAACATGCAGCACTGTTAACTCTCTATACTAAACGCTATTACAGCGGTACGACATTCATTTGTGAGGCTAATAGCACAACACACACAGTCCACAGTAGCCTACAGTGTTGACAGCTCGCCACAGTCAACACAACACGCCGGGGGAGCAGCCCAACACGTTAGCTGTCAAACTGGGTCATATTCCGCTTTAACACCGGCAGCCTCACCGGCCATGTTGGGTTTTAACTCTCACTCACCGATGTCTCCGAAGAAATACGGCTGAGTATTTTCAACCTCCATCCTCCTCCTCGGTGTCCGGGCGGGAACAGCGACGTCAACTCACAAACAGCGAGGCGCGAGAGGTTTGTAAACAGCCGTTCTGCTAGTGTTTACATGCGGCAGCGGGCAGGACGAGCGTCATACCTGGGAGTCCAAGTGCATGCTGGGACTTGTAGTTCTTCAGGGTTCCTACAGCTTAAGCCAAGTTAAATTTAAGACTTTTTAAGACTTTTTAAAAGCCACTTGAAATTAAATTTAAGACCGACTTCATAATAAACACAAATGCAGAAAAAGAAAAAAGAAAAACACCACATCAATTACATAGGGTTAGGGACAATTTTACCCACTTTCCTATGTGATCCAATCAATTATTTTGAGATTTGAGACTAATTACAACCATAAAATACCACTTACCATGTGTTAACATTTTTAAGACTTTTGAAAATTTGATTAAAGACATTTTAATGCCAATTAAGGCCTTGTTTTTAGATAAATGAATTCAATGCCTTTTAAGACTTTTTAAAGATCCGTAAGAACCCTGTTCTTAACGCCAGACGGGTAACGGCACACTCAACCACAATTTATTTCTTGACAAAATAAATAATGATACATAATTCACGTCATTATCTCACAATACAACAACATGGACATAATTTAAAGATGACATTATGGCGCCATTCTCTTGGGTCACATGACATTTAGCCTGAATTTAAGACTTATGAGGGAGCGGACATGTTGTCCATGCTGTCCATGCTGCAGTCTCTCATACATCCATCAGTGTGTCCCTGTGTAGCGATGGGGGGCGGTCACAGTACTGGAGGTAGCTGCAGATGCGGGGGGATATGTTCAGTTGACCTATGACCTCTGAGGCCCTGGTACCCAGCATCCTCCTCACAGCCACTCTGCAGAGCTGCTGCAGGCTCAGGGGGTTACCTGGAGAGGGGGGGGGGGGGGGGGGGTTAGAGGCACATCATCATGACTCAGAGGCAAACTTGTCAGAAGAGATGACTTGTAGGTAATTCAGGGATTTACTTTCATAAAACATGAGGCAGGTGTAAGAGGATGACACGGGTGTTGCGTAGTCTACGGGTTTTCTTCCATCGTTGTCGCTAGCGTACACGTTGGCTCCGAACTCCACCAACAGCTCGATCATGTCCACCATGTGGATCCGTGCCGCGTGGTGTAAAGCTGTCTCATGAAATCTCACTGAATTCACGTTGGCACCTGCAAAAAAGTGCAAAAACTAGCTCAGGCCTGTTTGGTATTAAACATTTATGGAAGCATTACAGCTCAAACAATCTATCCACACTCATACAGTGTTATACATCTGCAAATAAGCCTGTATTCATGGTCCTATAGCATGGTATACTTTTGTCCAGCATGTAGTTTTCCATAGTTTTCTCATTAGTCTCTAAAAGGGCAAAGGTCATTGTGTTAAAATGTGAGGCAACTTTTAAAGGGATAGTTTACCCAAAATCAATAATTCACCAATTTTCTACTCACCGTCATGCCAAGGAAGCGTTCAGAGAACTTTCTGAGTCATCAAAACGCTTTTGGAGTTCCAGGGGGGGGTCCAGCTGGCAACGGATTTTCATATAATGGCGGCAGATAGAGCTCACTTTTGAATCCTTGGCATGACGGTGAGTAGAAAATTGGTGAATTATTGATTTTGGGTGAAGTATCCCTTTAACATGATGAAAGAGCTTTTTTTCCCCATTCAACACATCAAAATGGAGGAAGCAACAACTTTTGCCCCAAAAAAGAAGTTACATGAGCATTCAGCTTCTTCAGAACATAACATATTGGCAAAACCTGCAGGCCTCTTCCTAGTGAGTTGATGTGGGCATTGTGGGAAATGTAGGACATTCTCGACCAAAAGTAAAACTGGCGGAAGCAGAGAACATGGTAGTGGGTAAATATGTGTGAAATACAATCTGACCTGCCATCAGTAGCTCCCTCACACAGTCCAGGTGTCCTTTAACACAAGTGATGTGGAGTGGAGGACCAAAGTGGACGTCATACGCCTCCAGCTTGGCACCGCTGGCTATCACCAGCCTCACAACGTCCACATTGCCTGAGAGGAAGGTACAGTTTCATTCAAAGAGAAGAGGTCTGATACGAGTGGCTCTCTGGCTGCTGCTGCTGGAGGTGTTACCTCGTATGCAGGCTTCGTGGAGAGGTGAGGCAGTGAGAGCTGTGAGGGACGGGTTCACTTTGGCTCCATGCTCCAGCAGCAGCTTGACACACTCCAGACTGCCAGCGCCACAGGCGTTACAGAGAGGGGTGCTGCCGTGGATGGTCCGCACATCCACCTGAAAATGTCCCACTTTAGTTTTTCTATCTCTATATTTCTATCTCTATATTGTCACACTTTAGCAGAATTTGTCTGATACAGAGAAGTGGGCAGACATACTAACACGTGTGCAATCCAGTTCATTTTTAAATTGACTGAGGTAGCCATATCCATTGTAATATTTGAGTTTGCAGCAGAGGTGGGTAGTAACGCGCTACATTTACTCCGTTACATTTACTTGAGTAACTTTTTGGATAAATTGTACTTCTAAGAGTAGTTTCAATGCAGCATACTTGTTACTTTTACTTGAGTATATTTCTTCAGAAGAAGCGGTACTTTTACTCCGTTACATTGAGCTTCATTCCGGCCGCTACTCGCTACTTTTTCTTATTGATCCAATGTGCGATCTGTTTGTTTATGTTTTAATCATAGAGGTTTTGGAGATACTTCCGAGCCTCTGTCACATGACTGCGTTTCACCAATCAGATGTAGCCACTCGCGACGTTTCCCTTCGTTTAACCAATCAGACAGAGCCAGGCAGTCACATGACCGCACACAAAATCTCCGCGGTAAACAGGGTGGCCACTCCGCCCCAAATTTGAGAAACTGTTAGTAAGTAGTAAATGATTAGGATGACGTCAGCCCTGGTATGTCGTGGATAATGTCCGTGAAGGCAAAGATATTCAATATAAATCGTCTTTGGTGAAGGTTCTCAGTCATCCAGGTCATCTTATTCTTCTTCCTCCCCATGTGACCCCTAGTCACATGACCACCCCTCCAGTTTCGGGGTGTGGTCATGTGACTTTGGTTTCACTAGAAACCAATAATAGGACCCCCCCCCCCCCCTGCACACACACCCTTCGTAAAAAAAAAATGTCATTTAGGCTATTGTCTTAGTTGTTAAATGTTGTTCTTTGGCAATATCTGAATTTTTCATTGCTATTATATTTTTGTGTATTTGATTAGGCCTACATTTATGCGCTGATCATTAAACGAACAAATCAGAGGTTACTCAGCAGTTACTCAGTACTTGAGTAGCTTTTTCACCAAGTACTTTCTACTCTTACTCAAGTAAATGTTTGAATGGCTACTTTTTACTTTTACTTGAGTAACATTATTCTAAAGTAACTATACTCTTACTTGAGTACAATTTTTGGCTACTCTACCCACCTCTGGTTTGCAGTTTGCTCCAAAAACCCACAAAGAGAGTATTTATTCTCTGTTGGATTGCCTCACCTGTGCTTATGATAAGGTGTCCCAGTTTATTTGTGCATTTTATCTTGCTTTTATTTCTTTTATATATAAACGACCTGACCTGTCTGTATGTTCATGTGAATCGTTTTTATATGCGGATGATTCAACACTAGTAGTTTCACAAAGATAAAAACATAGTCTAAAGCAGAGGTCTTCAACAGGGGGTCTGTGACCCCTAGGGGGTCCGCAGAGGTACTGCAGGGGGGTCATGAAATTTTTTTATTTATTATATAATTTAGTTTCCACATTTATGCTTAAATAAAAACATCAATTATAATAGCTTGTATGCATGATTTTAATGCAAGTGACAGACATTGTTGATATAAGAAGGTATGTTTACAAATGACAGTGGCACGGCCATCCTACTCACTGTACCTTTAAAATAAAAACATGAATATATGAACCTGTGTATTGTTTGAATAGCTTAGTATTTGAATCTAGGGTATGTTTATACATGGTATTAGGCCCAGTTTAATTTAAAGGGACAACGAGGAGTTTTGGAAAAGCAAAGCGTTTTCACACAACATTTATGAGCCTCCGCGCGCACCGTGAAATTCTTTGACCGGCGCAAGACAGACTCATGTTTTCACTTATCAAGAATTAAAGTCAGAGGTTCGAAGACGATCATATACCATCGTAGTCCCGACCATAAACGGCGATTCGGCGGCATTATTCTCATGACTCGCCGGGCAGCGTCCGCAAAACCGAAAGTAAGGAAACGCTGGTCGGCTCGCCCAGCATTTCCGCCATCACTAATAATAACAAAATAACGATAGAGACAAAATGATATATTTATCGAAAATGGGCCCATTAACAAGTGTGGGTAACGTAGATTCATCCACATTAATATGAGACTTTTTTATTGTCGCGGAATTTTTCGTTCTGCCGATGGAGAAACTCCTCGTTGTCCCTTTAATACACAATTTTATAATAATATAAAGTAAGGGGTCCCTGCTTCATCCCTCCATTAGTTTGGGGGTCCTTGGCCTGGAAAACGTTGAAACGTTGCTGACAGGTTATCACTTCATCTAGGGAAAACTGAATCGGTTTTGTTTGGATCAAAGAAATGAAATTAAAAAAGACATCTAGTTAGTTGGAGACACTGAAATCAATGCCAAAGACTCAGTCAGTTACTTGGGTTCAAACACGAATCATAGTGTATTTATGTAGCCTATTTACTTTTCATGGACTCCTTTGATCTTCAGGATGTCTGATGTTTTATTTTGGGACCACAATGGAAATTAGCCTAGTGGCTTTATTGTGTTAACTATGGTGCAGAGATGTATCATGTTTTATAACAAACTGTCAAATAGAATCAATCAATCAATGAATTTCTTTGTATCTGAACAAGTCAGCTGTGATTGAAGTGTGTGGGTTTGTCTCACCTGGGCTCCGGCCTCCAGCAGCAGCTGGACACACTTTGGATGAGCCTGTATGGAGGCCTCGTGGAGCGGAGTGATGTTGTCCACCGTCACCATGTTGACCGAGGCTCCGCTCTCTAGCAGCTGTGCCAGCTGCAGGACTCTGCCTTGGGACGCCGCCTCATGCAGGGCCGTCCGGTCCGCCCAGAAGCCTTAGACACACAGCAACATGTCAGCAGCACATACACACATATCACCAAGATCTGTTCAGCTGTTCTATCATTTTGTCTACTCTAAATAAATGCAGAGTGAAAATGTTGCAATAAACTACAAATATTCATTCATTTTCTGTACCACTTATCCTCACTAGGGTCGTGACACACCCCTGAACAGGTTCCCAGTCTATCACAGGGTGAACATACAGACAGACAACCAGTCATACTCCCATTCACACCTATGGGCAATTTAGAGTTGCCAATTAACCTAACTTGCATGTCTTTGGTCTGTGGAAGGAAGAGACATGCACGGGAGAACATGCAAACTCCACACAGAAGGCCAACAACAAATATTAATTACTAATTTAAAAAAACAAAAACATGACTATACCATTTTGTCCTTGTTTTAATATTGCTTGTCTCTTTTTTAATGTAAAAAAAAAAAAAAATTTAAAACATAGATAGATAGATAGATAGATAGATAGATAGATAGATAGATAGATAGATAGATAGATAGATAGATAGATAGATACTTAAGTCTAGAGGCCCATTAGCAATATGAATAGTAATAATAGTTATGAATAATAACAGTTAAATTAAAAGAACAACAAATGTCCACTATGGTGGACAATAAAGTCCTTCTATTCTATTCTAAAATAATTAAAATTTATTCAATTAAGAAATTCCGATATATACCCTTTCACCAAGTGTTCACTCACTGTAAAAAAAAAAAAAAAAAAAAAAAAAAAACATGATAAATGGTTACTTATGTCTTCATGCAGCCTGTTGCTTAAAATAGCCACTTTAAAGTAGCTGTGTTAGCTCCTCAGCAGTAACTTCAGGAACTACTTTAGTTAAATTGTGCTATAGATGTTATTATTAGTCACTCTTTACTCCTACGTTACTGTCGTTACTTTGAGCTGAATCTCTGCTCTTCAGTAGTGGCAGCACGAGCCAGGCAGGCACGAGCAGGAGAGTGTGTGTCATCATGAGACTTGAACAACATCACAGAGTGGACACACACACACACACACACACACACACACACACACACACACACACACAGCTCAGACAGACAACACACTCCCTGCTGTGAGAGCTCCGACACTCACCGATGTCGCACAGAAAGGAGCGGCGCGCTGCGGTCATCTCCATGTTGGTACAGTTTACCGCGGGTCAGTGGTGGTGGTGGTAAGTCTCAACACTCACAGCCATTACCGTTACACAGGAGCAGCAGCACGGGGGTATAGCGTTACAAGCGCCGGGTGGAGGAGCAGCAGCAGCGGCAGCAACAGCAGCGGGGAATTGTGGGACTCGTAGTCCTACAAGTGTCCTGACCACTCAGCAGTGTTGTTGACATATTTCTCAGGTCCTCAACTTGTGGGACTGGGACACAATATGTTAAAACTGAATGTAAAAAACTGAAAATTGATGTCATCATCTTCTTCCTAGGAAATCCTACTTCCCCATTCCTATGAAAAATCACCAAACTTTGCACAAAACTTTGACAATTCCTAACAAATCAACTGTAGGCTACCTGCTACAATTTTGCAACTTCAACCAGAATGTAGCCCTTATACTAGGCTATATTTTGTACGATTAAATCCAGTGCAAATTATGAAGACAACACTGTTTTTTCTTCTTTCAAAAACTGTAAAACTTATTAAACCTTTCTTGTCTCACAATTTTTGCTCAATAGGCTTTATGCACAGCTCCACTACTTCCTGAACTTTAGCCAGCTCCTTTATTTCCTGTCTTCCATTATTGGACAAACTGATTAATCCAGGTGTGTCTGACGACTCTGACCGTTGTAGTGAGGTCAGACACACCTGGATTAATCAGTTTGTCCAATAATGGAAGACAGGAAATAAAGGAGCTGGCATAAGATCAGGAAGTAGTGCAGCTGTGCATAAAGCCTATTGTCACCAAATGTGCTACATCGCATCTTCAGACTGTCCTCCACAAAAACCTGGTGTTTGATATTTGAAAAACTGAGCCTATAGTGCATGAAAACCTTTGGCTGTAAACTGTACTGTTAACATATTATACTAGCCACTTAATTCTTCCTGAAAAATAATTGACAATTATTTTGGTGTCATGGTTGATGAAGTTTGGCAAATATCAAAAACTGAATTTTTGAAAACATTTTGAATTCTGCTTTCATTTGAACATCTGCAGCCAATGTAAGAGTGGTATTTTTAAACATCAGTTTTTAATTTATGGATTAAAACACTTATTGTTAGAAACAAGTGACCAACATCTCCAAATAAAGATGCAATATGTAATATCAAAAAAAATGCTGAACATCTTCAACTGGTGGGAGGCTACAATATGCACCACAGATTTAAAAAACAAAAAAAATCAGTAACTCATCTGAAGGAGTCTGCAACTGCCCGGACAAATATCTTTTCATTTGTGTTGTGCACACTCATGTGTTAAGGACAGATTGAACAAATAAATGAAACACAGATTTTGTTTTTGACAAAGTTGTTTTTTACTTTGCAGTACAGAAATCATTTGAGCCCACGATGTTTTTTTTTTAACAGTTGTTGAAAACAGAAGATATCACAGGGCTCCCATCAATTCAATACTGCTGCAGTACACATTTGGTCCTTCTTAAGCAATTACAGTCAAACCACACTTCCCATCAATCTGCTGTCAATGCTCGAGTTTTCCATCATTTTTGCATAATACAAGAACTAATACATCTCCACTTATGCGTTATATTAACTGACTGTTGAAAACAGGTTCAGGTAGTTTATGCTGGACTATAGTCACCTTGTGGTGTAGTTTACAGTTTACCGTCTTGCTGTGCTGAAGAGTTGGGGGGCATAAAGACACACAAAAATATCAAACACGCACACCACTAAACCATTTTTAATTCCTAAAATCTGACAATTTAAGCGGGCAGGGGGAGGTGCCGCCTCACACAGCTGATCACTGTTGATGGGCCTAGATGAGTTCGAGTGGCCCACACCCTGCGAGGAACACTCAGCTAGTCATGATTTTACTCAAGACGCACGAAAACGAAGCCACTTTTCTCACACCCTGACATGGAAAAATACCTGGAGAGAAAAATAACTTATGTGCAGGTATCATATTTCTTCCAAACACCTTTTATACAATGACAGAAAAAAATAGTTTCCCCTCCACACACGCTCTGTCCGATATTGATTATGAGTTATCATTTTTATTTGGCATCTTTGGACTATGCGTCATCTTGACATGATGAAGCAGTATAATGTCAGGTATTACTGTGTGTTAGGCCTAACCATCCACCTGAATGTGATTTGAAAAAAGCATAGCTCCCTCCCTGAACCCTATCCAACAATTCTATATCATATCTCTCTATATATCATGAATTTCCTCAATGGGCGGGCCGTATACTTGGATAATCAGCCCCGCCCATTGGTGTGTACATTTTTGTGTAGGTTTTTCTATTTTTTGTAAGATTTCAGTTGTCGGCAGCGTTGTCTTTGATGATGATCAGAAGTGATGCGGGGCGCCCCTCTACTCTGCGGCGTCGCCGAAGATGTCCTGCTTCCTGCGCTCCATCTCGGCAAAGTCAAATTCTGAGCCGGTCATCCTCCGGTAGATGTCCTTGATGTCGTCACAGGTGGTCTCAAAGTGAGTTGTGGCGTCGTATGTACGGGAGATGAAAATCTGAAGAGACAGAAAGTTTACATGAAGTTGGTTTGTTTCCAATCCTCTAAAATGGAAACTTTCTCAGAACTAATGCTGACGACTTCCCAAGTGCACACAAGGTGGCAGCAAAACAGCTGCAAATATGGCCTGTTCATCAGTAAATTCATCTGTTACTTTACACATACTACCACTACTACTACTACTAATAATAATAATAATAATAATAATAATAATAATAATAATGATGATGACTCAACTCCACACACATGCAAAATATGATGCAGTATTAGTAGAATGAGATTCATATTTGTTATGGATTTGCTGTGCATTGACAGAAAGGTGCAACTATCTAAATAACTACACTTCTATATGATGTCCTTTGGACAATTCCAGGCGAATTCAACTCGGGGCTGTATTTTCATATCATTTTAGGTCTAACAGAAGGAATCTGAAGATTTTCAGTTTAATTGCTCCTGTTTTGCGGTAGTTCCGTCTGTCCCCGCATCGCCACGGCAGCAATGAATGGGAGCGGATGTAAGTTCCGCTGTTTAGGCTGTTTACAGCCCTCAAAGCCGCATTTTTTTCCACAGACAGCGTCAGGTGGCTACTCAAACATGCACCGAGAAGTTTATTTACTTCAAGCAAGCCGACATGTTTGTTAAACTAGATCTAATTCAAAGTCTCCCGGAGTCTCGTGCGAGACCCAGTTGCCGTGCGCGGTGTGTTCAGGAGCAGTGGGAAAGCTACCGTTTGTGTCATAAACACAGGAATATCAACTCTTGACTTGCTTCAAGTAAAAAAAACTTCTCGGCGCATGTTTGAGTCGCCACCTGACGCTGTCTGTGGAAAAAAATTGCGGCTTTGAGGGCTCTAAACAGCCTAAACAGCGGAACTTACATCCGCTCCCATTCATTGCTGCCGTGGCGATGCGGGGACAGACGGAACTACCGCAAAACAGGAGCAATTAAACTGAAAATCTTCAGATTCCTTCTGTTAGACCTAAAATGATAGGAAAATACACCCCCGAGTTGAATTCGCCTGGAATTGTCCTTTAATTTGAATTCCTTGGTGGGATATATGGATAAAAAATAATAATAATGATAAATATAATAATAACATAATAATAAAAAATAATTATAACATCTCTCAGATCTCATCCAAATGGATTCTGTCGGGAGTTCTGTTGCAATAAGTGTAGTGAGGTCCTTTGTGTTTCATATAGTGTCGGTGGTTTTACCTGGCTGTCAGTGCCCATGTCAGTGGGTCCGTACTGGTCACTAATGCTGACAAACTTCTGCTCGATGGGCTCCAGTAGGTCCAGGGCCGGCTTGATCTCTTTCTCGGGGTTGTTTGTCTCCACTGTAGTGCTGATGATGGCGATGTATTTGCCCTGTGCTGCCACGTTGTGAGCAAAGGAGATCATACAAACGTAGATGTCTGGAGAGAAAGAGAGAGAAAATTACAGTAAATACACTGCTGGTGTGACTGTGGAGGAGTAGTATCTGGTTTTCATCAGGAGCTTAACAGTGTTCATCTGTTTCCCTCTACTGTGAAAATAATAAAACTAAAGAGTATGAAGGTGGTTTTCCGTCCTCCGTGTCCTCACCGTGCTTCCTGTTGACCTGGTTCTGGGGGATGATGA
Source organism: Trachurus trachurus (assembly GCF_905171665.1). Taxonomy (NCBI): domain Eukaryota; kingdom Metazoa; phylum Chordata; class Actinopteri; order Carangiformes; family Carangidae; genus Trachurus; species Trachurus trachurus. The sequence goes on along the minus strand of NC_139912.1, from coordinate 20,364,110 downwards.
TCTGGCAGGAGTTGATGTCGCCGGTGTTGCTGATGGGGTGATTTAAGACGCAGATGACTCTGATCACCTGACCCACTTTGGTGGCGCGGTCCATGATGTAGCTGGGGTCGCAGATCAGCTGCTTGCACCTGGCGATCTGTGGTGGGCAAAGGTCACGGAAATACAAGCTTTAATAATGTATGATGATGCAGATTATGCTTGTACAACCTAAAGTGATCAAACATCAGGATGGAGAAAGATGCTGTGATGCTGTCATGTCAATATGGAGCACAGTCTCAGAGGCTCTCATGGAATCACTGACATGAAGCCCTGAGGCCCCGCCCAGCTGTATTATGGTGTTTGAAAAGTGCTCAGTGAGTACATATCTCCAGCAGACTGATGTGAACTGTGTTCTTATTTTGTAAAAGCTGCAGAAGTGCAGAAATCTGTGACTCTGTCTGGCCCTGTCAATAACGCTCATTTGATTGGTGCAATCCAACAACTCCAAAACGCTCTGGTGGACAAGTTGTGCCCTGCACATTCACCACGCTATGAGATAATGACGCAACGTTACAAGACGGAGTTGTTGTCGAGGCAAATGCAGAGACTGCTTGCCGAAAAACTGCCCCTGATGGAAATGCGCATCAACGGTATTGCATGAATTTACCTAAAAAAACAACTCTGTCTCGTAACGTTCTGTTATTATCTCATAGCGTGGTGAATGTGCAGGTCACAACTTGTCCACCAGAGCGTTTTGGAGTTGTTGGATTGTGTATTTGATGAGGGAATCCCATTAGCCTCCGTAGCGTTCTACCGCACCGTTCTAAAAACAGCTTGCACCGACAATTAAAAGGTAACAAACCTTCTCCTAAAACTATAGGGATTATGGCGATGGGCCAATTTGCCAAAATGTTGAACTATCCCTTTAAACTCCATGTGGACACATGGCTGGTTAACCAACTGGGATGCTGAATCCAGTGTGACTGAATTGCATCTCTGTGCTGTGATTCAAATCACATGGTAACAAACCAAGTGGTGAAGTCATAGGACTGAGTTGTGATGGTCTGGTCAGTTGCCATCAACACAACTGGACCCATGAAGCAGAGACGACAACTGGTAGCAAGTGTTACCAGGATTCCCCATATTTAGGGTTAGGGAGGAAACTGAACTGGAGGTTTCATAATGTGTCTTGTGTTGTTTTTTTACACTCCAGTGATAAGTGTTGTACACAGATATGAACCCTCACCTCTCCCTCAGACTTGACTCCCACCACCTTCCCGTTCTCCATCACGATCTCTTCGATGGGCTTGTTCAACATATACGTTCCACCGTAGATCGCACTCAGCCTGGAAAGGAAACACAATCGTATATCAATGACAATGACTGTCTACATCTTTACACTTTCAGAAAACATTCACATATTCAGCACAGGAATGAACATTTCTTGTGCTCTTCAATAAATTGACATAAATAATGCTGAATGTGAAAGCTGATATGTGTATTTCATTTTGTGATGTGACTTGAAGCAATTAAATGTCCTTGTGTAAACAATGCACAGACACGACAAATGCAAGTGTCACACGTCATCATACCTGGCAAAGCCTTGTGGCAGCTCTCCCAGGCCGTACAGTGGGTAGAGGTATGGGCTCTTGCCGTATCTGGCCAGGGACTCACTGTAAAGCTTTATCCTGTTTATTGATTCGCTGCAAGGTTGATCCAGGTAACTGTGTGAAGACAGATGAAGACTGTTAGAATCTACCGAAGGACGGCAACACAACGACAAGGTCTAAAAGTATAGACACAACACGTATCGATAAAAAAAACACTGACTCGTCTGTGCGGTAGAGGGCGAGGGAGTGTCCGGTGAAGTCGATGACTTCCTGGCCAAGGCTGAACTTTTGGAAAATGGCCCTCATTGTCGTCTTGTGCGGGTCGACGCCCTCCATGGTTTTGGGGTCGTTCTCGTCGAAGTTGGCGATGAAGATGAGAAACTTTCTGAAGCGCCGTTTCTCAAACAAACCCATCAGACCTTTTGAAGACAGGGAGAAGACTTGTAATGAACCACCGCCAACGCAGAGTGGGAGAAAAACAAGCCTTACAAAAATGAATTTCAAAAGTTGTTTCAAGCCTTCATAATCCCTGCTTAGTCATTTTTCTGTGTTCTCCAATAACTTACTGGATGCCAGAGCCTCAGTCTCAGTGGAGGGGACTTTGTAGATTTTGCCTCCCTTGTACACATAACTGCCTTCGATCACTTTGAAGTCCAGGTAGCGAGTCACCTGTGTAATCAGCAGCATGCGGACCAGCTGACCTGAGAGACACACACAAACATCATCTGTACTTGTCCAAAAAAAATGAAATCCTGAAACTATTTATCAAAACATTAACATCCTTTTCATTTTTACTCCTTTACTGATCTTTTCTGGCTGCAGTTAAGAGCCACTTGTGATTCCTGATTGTACTATGATACATCAGATGTAAAGAATCAACAACATACACAACCAACTGGGCTAAAACTCACAGATCATTTTGCACATATTTGGTTGACACTTTGCATGGCGCCCTTTTTGGCTAAAGATCTGAGATCTGGGTCACAAGCTGCGTGTGATATACAGGTGGGTGATGTCGGTTTACCATTGGCCATAAGAAATTTAGGGATGAGATCCACGTTCCAGTCCCGGCCTTTTCCCATTGAGTCAGGAGGGCTGCCAGGAATGTTGAAGCGCTTGTAGAGCTGCAGGGAGACATAAAGATAGAGATAACCGTTAGAGTTGGGCTTACTGCACTAAATCAGCACTTTTTCAGGAAATAACATTTCGCAAAAATGTTTAACTAAGCTCATGGTCAAGGTCCATGTATGGTCTTCCAGCACAAGGCTGCTCAAGAATAAACCATCATGTTAATAAAAGTTATGGATCGTGTTTATTCAAATGCAGAGAAAGAATTTCACTGTACTAGCTGTATATGTGACAAATAAAGTACCTTTTTATTCCTAAAAAAATATATATATACTTTATCATTTAATAGTTAATGTGTTAAGTCCAAAGCAGAGGGTGTTAAGAGGTGAACTCACGTCTTCCAACGGTGTGATGGATGCACTCTCAGCTCCGTAGTAGGAGTTGCGGTCCATGTGCAGAACCTTCTTCCCCTTCACCGACATAATGCCCGAGAGAATGCATTCCTGTTGGGAGAAGACACGCGGAGAACAAGACAAAGATCAACGGGTTATCAAAGTCTGCCTCTCCTGCATCCCACTGGTATGGCAAGTCATCTCTTTCTATGATTAAACACCGGGCAGATTTTTTTTCAATAGTCTAGGTTTTGTTCCTGCGATTAGATGCATTCAACTCATTCCAGTCCACTCATCGCCACGTCCACCACATCCAAACAACTGGACCGCCGTGATCCCCCGTCTGGCGCGCCTGTGCCGTTTAATCCTCTCATCTGTATGGATGAAAAGTTTTGTCCTCGGTGGGCTCGGTCCAGTTGGAACAGATCACTGGAGCAACTACTGTTGTGCAAAGTCCTCTGCAGACAGTCACAGAATACTGTTTCCGTCAGCAGCTCATCTCTGTTAAACATTACAGATACGACTATCCCACTAGAGCCGTCTCTCTCCCCTTGTGTCCTATGTCTTTCTATAACACAGACAGTCCAATGCAGATAATACACTGCAAAAAAAATCAAGTATTTAACTCACTGGATTAGCCACAAGCAGACATGGTTATCTGTTCTTAGCCAACAGAACCACACAAAACTGGATTTATACTCACAAGGAATTATCTACTGTAGACATCTACATTGTAGGTTTTGACCAACAGTTTAACACTAGATCAGCATCATCAGACTATATGGATATGGTTGAGTTAAGGCCTTATCACTATTATTTTATATAAAGGAGCAGGAGCTATGAACTGAGGTCTGACACACCCACTCAGCCATGTTTCAGAGGAGCTGAGGATGATCAAACAGTTCAGGTTCCAGAGGCTCGGTAATGATCGGGAAAAATCGGCATGTTTGCCAGAGTCTGGAATTCCCAGCGGTCAAAGGCCTTAATCCGATTACAATCCCGTGAGTTTGTGGATGCGAGAAACGCCGGCTGTGTCATGTGACTGTGTGTGGACTTTAAAACTTTTACTACTTGAATAGCAGCTTATACTTCCTGACAGTATGTGGTGTAACTTGTTCCTCACATGACAAAAAACTAACAACAAAGCATCTTACTATTCAAAGGTCAACGTGGCTCGGCCTATATGTTCTAACAGGAAGTGATGTGGTTCTTCACATCTGTTTGTTTCCACAGCTATTATACTATGAGTTAAAGGCTCAATGTCAACTGCTGACCGTGAGCTTTAAGAGCAGCAGCTGCGTTACAGACAACACAATCCTGATTCATAAACTTTCCACTCTCACCTCAACCATTAAATCAACCAGTCATGACCACAAACTGATGTAGAAAACGGTAAACTGGACACAGAGAAAAGACAGTCCTCCCAGAAAAATGTTTTTTTGTGATTGTTGCCGGCAAAAATCCTTGATTATGCGCCATGTTTTCTTAAAAAATGCAATGAAATTGCAGGAATTTCCAAAAATTGCAGTTTGATGAATAAGAAAAAAAAAGTGATTCCCCCAACACTCTGTTCTCACTAGGCTACTACCTTAATGTGAAGAGTCATTTCTAATGAAAAACAAAACATTTCTCAAACAAGTTCTGTAGCTTTACAATAAGAATACGCTACAACTTCTGTAAAAATGAATAAATTAAACAATAAAATTGAACGTGTGCTTCCTGTTTTACAGAAGTAGCTATTTGCTTGGTCTATTTTTGTTGGCAAATGATTGACTTTTCTGATTTGCAGACTTCATCATGTCTTCTTTACGGGGTTTGCAGCTTTCCCATGACGTCACATCATAACGTCCCCAAAGCAACAGGAAAATGGCTGCTCTTATGTGTAAATGTGCGGACTTTGGCTGATTATGCGTTGAATTTGCATAATCACATTTTTCTGGAAGAACTGAAAAGAGTTTAAGCAACAGACAAGTAGACACTAGGAAGCCAACACCTGGGCACTGTCAGAGCTGTTGTTTACCACAGAAACCGTGTGTTGCACAATTTGTGTATATGCTGCATTTCCAGGCAGAGTAAACCTTCCTGTCAACCCCAACCATTCGTCATCAGTCTTTAGAGCAGCTCTCGTCTTCACACGACATCCGTACAGAGGAGAAATGGGAAGTCACATCCGTCACAAAGCTTGGTCTGAACATCAATGTTCCCACTTAAAAATATCATTATGTCAGTTAATTAAGTAAATATTTCTCACTGTGGTCGTGTTGCTATGGCACTATCATCCAATTTCAATGGAATCATGTTGTGCTCTCAAGGCCGGCTTCACCCTGTCATCCTCTTGTATTTACGTTTACACCCAATGCACAAGAGCCTCGGCTCAGGAAGCCTGTTTATGGTTTTGCTGCATTCTCAACGTGATCTCACAGTTGACAGGACGTGGCCCTGTGAACCTCAGAGCTAACATCTACATAGGTGCTGTCCCAAAAATAACGCACTGCAGTGAAACCTGATCACGTCTGTCTGTAAATGCTTCATCCACTGTATGACGCTGCAATAGCAGCCTCTTGAAGGACGCACAGTATGGCTACGGACGAGTCTCGGTGGAAGACGGAGCTGTCCTGATGTGTCACTGTCGCTCCTTGTGGTTGACATGTGACAAACTGGCCTGCTGCTGCTGCTGCTGCTGCTGCTTATATAAATACGGGCTTGGACACAGAGCCGGGGGCAGCCTAGTCATCACTACCTCAGCCAGATGGTAGTAGCCATGCTGACGGAGAGGAAAACAAACTGATCCAGGATACACTCAGGCAGAAAATTAAGCCAAATTAGGAGCAGAGGCAAAGGCCCTGTTCAATTTTTAACACATAAGACCCATAAAAAAATCTGAGAGGCGGCAAAGTCCAACGCACAGAGCCACAGCTGGATGGGTCTCCGCAGTTCAAAAGGATCACAGTCACATGATAAGACATCACAATCACAGCATGACGATATGAGCTTTAACTAAAATCTCCAACAGACTTGTTTCTTGAGTGTTTCAGGTCACAAGAATGTTTTATTATGGGTCCCCATTAGCCCTCACCTCAGTGAGGACTATTCTTCTAATGTGTTTGCTTTCAAAGCACCAAACCCACCAGAGCAAGACGTTATTTGAAATCAAAAGCGCAGCAATGAGAGGAAGAATTAATTGACTGATGAGTCATCATTCATCAGTGTCTCCCTGCAGACATCAGCGTCAATATCTAGAAAACTGTCACTTGTTTCAACATGAAAAAAACAATTTGAATGCGTAAATACAGATTTAACTTGCGAGGCTATGATCAAATATCTGTATTTTGTGATTTGTGCAGTTTAACTGTACTGTACTGTTGTCACTGCATTTATCTGTTGTGGCACTCAAGAACTGTCTGGCTTCTAGAGTTGTTTTTTTATGACTGTATCATGAATGTATTTCAGTGGGCGATTTCAGTTTCTATACATACTGCCCTTTGTTATTTGTTCTGTTTTGAAAAGGCAAGCTTCGTTCCTATTGTCCTTAACGCCGCTTCCTCCTTTTGATGGGCACAAAGCCAGCAGTAGCTATGTTCTTGATTTATCATTTGATGTAGAAAACTTGAAAACAGTGGGGGGGGGGGGGGGGGGGTTTGTCTGACCACCAGAGATCTAACCCCCCCCCCCAAGATCATCAATTTAATATCACATAACATAAAGAGAGGTAAAAAGTCCTCCATGCTTCATAAATTATTTCAGGGTTTATCAATTATTGACGGTTGCCTATAACATTTTTCTGGAGATCAGCTAATCAATTAACAGACTGTTACGGTTAGAGTGGTTGTAAAAACAGAAATTATACATTTGGTAGAATATTATCGCACTGCAGTTTTTTCCTGTTAGAAAAAAACCATGTTCCCTTTACAAATGTCAATGACATCACCTTCATCTTCACATTACCACTACATTGAGCATCCGTTCTGATTTCCTTCTAGTACTGCAGTTGTTGTGATTGATACTCAACTGTCAGCACATCTGTTGAAATGCTGCCATACTCGCTTGTTCTTCATCAGCTTAAACAAAGGATGGGCTAATAGTCTACTATACAGAAGGAAGAGGGATGCATTTTAAAAAGAGGTGGTACCTTGTCACTACTTCTGGATTATATTCAGTATAAGATAAAAAAGGAGACAAAATGAGTGGATGTCACCTCAGAGTATGATCTATGTGAATAATAGCGCTCACACATATTACGCTGGAACAGTGGTGTTATAGATGTGTCATCTGTTTTGTTAGTGTAGTGTGGTGACATCGCAACGCTCGTGTTGTAGTGAAAGATGAATGGGGAAGTTGTCAGACTTACAGAAGCGAAGTCACTGATTTGCATCAGGGAACTAAAACCATGTGAAGGGTAAACTACAACACCTCAGCCTCTGTGTGCGGGGCTTTTCAAACTGGCAGCCAGTCAGTCTAGCTCTGGCTCGCTTTGCAGTGTATGTCCGGACTGTACTTTCGGTTCCTCAGTCTTGGTGGAACCACACCCAAATGTGAGCTACATCAACACCCGGCCCACCAAATTTTTAACCAACCCCCTTTCTTTCTTTCCTTTTTTTGTGCTGTTTTTACCCTGCTACCTTTCCATTGCCTGCGCCTAGCACTTTACACTTAACAATGTTTGCTCTCTAGATAGAATAAATTACACCTGAGCTGCAGGCGGTTTTTTCATTTTAAAAGTGTATCAATGCTCCACATAATATGAGAAATTCAAAAACTGCAGAGAATCTAGTCCCTGAGAGCTGACAGGAAGCTGACCAGTGGCCTGCAATAAAAGTCATCACGGGACTACCACGACACGGTTCAGCCATGTAGAGTTGACAGTCAGGAGGCCTGTTGGGAAGTATGCTTTTTGTTTGTGAGGCTGTGGCATGATTCACGCTGACGACATTAATTTCCGGGTAAACAAAACGTTACATTCACGGGGAAACAGCTCAAACACTGCACAGTGAACACACCTCATATCACACCGCCACCGACCATTTACTTTTCAGCGTTCAGTTGAAACGGTGCGATGAAGTTCAACTTCAAGTTACGGGTCAATAATTTATTGCTGAAGTTTGTGAAGACCAGTTGCATCGTCGTCCACATGAGTGCAGCTATTCAGAGTCTACTGTCACACAGCCAGTCCGTGCTTTTCCCAAAATGCCTCGCTGTTAAGGGAAACTACAGAGCCGAGGCTTCTTCAGCTTTGCGACAGTAGCTACATTAAGCCTGTGTGCAACAATTCAACCCGTCAGCCTAAACGTAAACTGAACACAGAGCGAGTTAGGTCGCTGCTTTGTGGTTCCCCCCACCTAAAAATACACATTCAGTCTGCAACCACGTCTACAGACCCAGTGAATAAAGGATTCACCGATGAAGCGGTGACACGTCGTTACAGGCTCTTTTACAGGCTCGTTAGTTAGCTTCATTTAGGTCGGCTAACGTTAGCGGACTACGGTAATCATCCGCGTTATAATCTTATCTTGACAGAGAAAAGCTGCTCGATTTGGCGCTCAACCTCCGAGTAACCGGCTGAGTAGCCGGGTTTAACTGCGTCCGCGGCCGACACGGTGCTCACTAACCACGGCTACAGACAGAGGGCTTTAACTCTGGTCTGAGTTAACAGTCGGTACCGCGGACCTTTCCGGGCATTGATAGCAGGCTGCAGGTAGCACAAAGCTAACAGTTAGCGTCCGCTGCTTCACAGTTTCCATTAAGTAACGCTGCTTCTGGGTTAGCGGGCTAAGCTAGCTACTTAGCGCCAGTCCTGCTGATTAGGCCCAGTTAGCCCCGGAGCGCAGGCTGTCAAGCGCTAACTGCGTCGGTTAACAGGTTGCAAATCGCCCCCGCGCCGCCGCCCGCAACGTTTCGACTGTTTCTCACCGTGAGTCCGGTGCCCAGGACGATAACGTCGTATTCTTCATTCATTTTTCCAAATCTTTTCTCCTCGGCTTCAGAATATCGGGAAAGAAAATGGAGACCTGCGGGAGTGGAAATGAGAAGGGGCTGCGGTTCAGCGTCAGGCGCCTCGGGGGCGGGGCTTCTCCGCTGTCAGTCACTTGGGAGAGGCGGTGCTAAGCGTTCGGTTGACAGCTCGGCTTTGTACGTGAAGTAAAATACTACAGATTGGTTTCTTACTATTCCTGGTCTCCTGCATAGATTTATAATAAAGAGAGACCATGCACAGCCAGCTAGAATATTACAAGATTTGAAAACCATTTGCGTCAGGGCTCACACTACCATTAGTTTACATTTTCTGAAGAGGCATTTTAAAATTTGTATTGGTTTGCTTCAACCATATGGTCTATAATGGCAAGTATTATTCAAAGTTATGTATTTACATGGTTTTTGTTGTTGCTGTTGAATACACTCAAATATCTGAGATAAACTTCCAAATGAAAAAAATACTATTCTATCAGGAACTCATCATTTCAGATTAAGATTTCCACTAACAATGGAAGAGTAATGACCTCCAGTGCAACGTAGTCTCACTTCACTGTTTGCACTGGAAGCATGGACACGCCTGTTAAGTAATCAAACATGGAGCATAATTCACCCAAGTCCCACGTCGGTCTGCGTAGGATTGGTTATGGGCCATAAAACTAGACAAATGAACTAATGGTAACTGTGGTGCAGCTATTCCAAAGAGTTCACTCTTTGGAATAGCTACAAGAGGAGTCCAAATTCATTAAGAGGATCAAGGCAAAGCTAAAACCTCAAGTTAAGAAAATCTCTCCAAAAGGTTTCCTTGCAACATAATTCTTTATGTTCACTGGATACATTGATTTCATACACATTTACACACATACACAGTGTTTATATGCAGTAACACACCAGCCAGCCACGAAGACTGCAAACTAACAGATGTGGTTATTGATGTTTAAGGCTTATGTTATGCTCTGTCAGACATCCCAGCAGCTGCGCTGGCAGGCCAGAGGGTTTATGATGATATCAAAATACAATCACACCGAATCCCACATAAACATTATACGCTTATCTTAAACGTGTCCAATCATGTCGAAACCTCGCTGCATTTCCACACATAGTGCTTATTCTCCTGTGGCTGTGTGGTTGGCCCTCTGGCAAAAACATCATCAAGACTATAAGTGGGATATACTGTCACTGTACGTAGGTTTCCTCTGTATCTGAATGTTTGTTTCAGGCATCAATGCATTTACAAGGCATGGGGGTTCCAATAGAGCCTGGATTAATGGTTATCAGAAAGACAGGCCAGATCATGTAGCATAGCTGTTTAGCATGCTAATATCAGTAGTGATCTGCCACTGGATGTAAATCCTGACAGGTTTGATGCTCCCAACATTTACTCTACACTGGTAAGTAAACAGCTGTTAATGCTAATGCTGCTTATGTAACAACAGCAAAAACATCCATCTAACTCTTTCAATTCAAGTCCTGTGACTAATAATAATATTACGCCTGCAGTCCTAAAGTCTACACACTGAACAACACGATGCAGTTAAAGGTTTAATGTGATCCACACAACCATAAGTGGTTGGCTTCAATCGCATTTAATGTTTCTGGGTGTTTTCTTTGCTTAAATTAACTGAACCAACTGAAAATATGTCCTAAAGCATTTCATTCACGATTCACATTCAAACACTCGCACTACGTCTGGTTTCCTGGCGAACTGCCGTGCTGTTGCGCCTGTAGCGTCCTCTGAATCTTTGAGTCCGAGCTGCAGAAGCGTCCTAGCTGCTCCAGCGTGCTGCCCGATGCAGGCCATATGAAGAGCTGAGGAGAGAGGAGACAGGAGGTTGGTTAACACCATATTAACTGATTCCTTTTATAAGATACTGAGCAGTGACATTTCCTTTTACAGTCTGTGTATATCTATTTACTGTCACTGTTGCAATAGCTGATCTTTAGTTAGTGTGCAAAGATTCAGAACGTGAAAGAGGTGATGCAGCAAAGAAAAAGTGATTCTCTGCTTTTTGGTGCATTCAAAAGGAAGAAGATCCCACATCTAAAGTTTGACACTCAGCTGGTGACAACCTCTTTTTTTTTTTTAAGATATTTTTTCTTGTGGTTTTGTTTTCTGATCACACATTGAAAGACTAAAATACCGTTCAGTGGTTCACAATCTGTCTGCAGCAGGTTTCATACCCCTGCTAGTTTCTAAAATGAACAGCAGCCAATGACATTAAAGGGGACATATTATGGAAATATGACTTTTTGAAGGCTCTTTAACATACACTGCCCATCCAGAAAAAAAGTCACCACTTGGATTTAACTAAATTAATAGGTAACTGAATAATTACTGCATGGATTATTATGTTTCAGCTGGCAACAACTTATTTAACTCTAACTGATGCAGTCTCATTTCTTAAACAACCATGTCAGAAGACACATCGTGTGGCCGTGGAGAAGATGTAAATCTGTTTCAAAAGAGTCAAATAATTGGCATCAAGCAAATAAAACATCTAAGGAGATTGCTACTAAAATTGGGTTCAGAACTGTCCAACACATTATTCAAAACTGGAAGGATGGTGGGGAACCATCATCTTCAAGGAAGAAATGTGGTCCAATGTGAACACACAGTCCAGACCGTAATCAAGGCTAAAGGCGGTCCAACAAAATATTAGAGTGTGTGACTTTTTTTTTGGACAGGTATTGCATATTCGGGTGTTTGTCTTGCTTTTTTGTCAGAATCGAGAATTTTCAGGCTCCCTAGGTTGAAATCCATGTGGTTTTATGAGCCGTTCCCTCAGTTGTCTTCCAGTGATGCAACTAGTTTTCGAATTTGCGTACTACTACCACCTTTACCTGGCTGGTACCAGTAGAAGGGGTGGGGCGGGGCAAGCAGTGGCTGATTTGCATTTAAAGGGACAGACACTGAAACCAGATGTTCTGAACAGGGCTGTTTTGAGAGGATGAAAAGAGCTGTGATGTTTGATCCTTGGGGGATTTTGATAACAGAATGTCACAGACATGTCTTTAAGACACCTGGGAACTATTTTAATTTGTGGAAAAGGGGGATAATATGTCTCCTTTAAATCTCCAAAACACGGTGAATAGGACCTATCTCCTCAACATTACAGTATCACACTATTTTCTGCCAAAGCTACAACAGGTTTGGAAAGTTGTGTCTGTTCTATTCTCACTGGTCTTGAGAGAAGAGGGATCTCACTATGTACATTAGCACCAATCAGGGTTCAAAATGTGCCGATGGACAGTGGAGGTGTTGTTTGTGTAATGATGTCAGCACCAGTTCACCAGCTGAAGCTACGACACACGTCACACCTGCTCACCTGTTCTTCCCTTTGTGTCCCGGACATGAAGATCTGCTCCCAGCTCCAGCAGTGTTTTTATAATGGACGTGTGGCCCTCCTGAACACGACAGAGCAGAGTTTATTTGCATACAGTAATTTACTGGGTGTGTGGCTACATGAATAATTCTACACCAGCTGCTTTTGTCTACTCGGTATTGATGTATTCATCATGTCCATTGATCTTGGAGTAGCACTTGTGTCTTTGTTTTTCCCTTTCAGAGTTGAGGGTCTTGTTTGTGGCACAGACAGTAAAACACTATATGAATGAACTTGACTTGAGATGATTCATGACTAACTCATGATTCAGTTGATGTTCATTATTTTAGCAATGATCTTCCAATAGAAGGACACAGATAAGTGTAAAATTGCAACTCATTAAAGCAGATATCAGTGGAATGTTTTTTGTTTTGCTGATCGGTGGGCACTAACCTTGGGCGGAGGGATACGTGAGTTGGTTAGGTCCAAATAAAAACTGTGTTATTCCTGCACTTTGAGGGGCTGGAAAAAATTATATTATAGCGAACAAAGGAACTCTGTATTTTTTTTCAGGTAAAACCTCTTTTAGGCCGCGAAAATAGGCCGTTTCTTTGGGTCTGTTCACAACACTGTATGTTGTAAATCTCTGGGCAGGGCTATGGGCTGGCGTTGCTAACGGGAGGAGTGCAGAGAGTCTTCTACTGCAATTAAAGTACTCAGGGGCTATTTGGAGATCATACAACCCCACTTTAAAAGAAATGCTACTATCCCTTTAATCAGTTAATATTTTTATCCCTACTTATAACTATGTATCGTGTTTCTCCATTATGTTTAAATAACTACTTAAAATGTTCATCCCTTCACTTATTTATTCAGCTTATTGCTCTTGTGTGTTACAGCTGATATATTTTTCAATTTACACATGTATACATTTTACTCATTCTCGGATGGAGGATGGTCTAACCTTTGCAGCATAATGCAGTGCCGTGAGCTGGATGTTAGTGGCTCTCTGGTTCACGTCTATATTGAGCTCTTGCACCAGGAACCTCAGGGCCTCCTCCTGGCCGGTGACAGCAACCTGATGCACCAGCTGAGCCCCGAGTTTGTCAGCAGCTGTCGGAGACGCCTGCAGAGGACACACGTCAGGTCGTGACTACAGATAAATATCAGAATTGTCCCATCAGCGCTGAGAAGTTAGTGATTTCACACGTACTCTACCTGGTGACTGTCTAAAAGCAGCCTGGCCACGGGGATGTGCCCATTCCTGACGGCGTCCATCAAAGGAGTTACTCCACAGCTGTCGGTGCTGTCTGGGGTGTAGTCACAGCTGGAGGAAAGGCCAGTCAGTCAGTTAGATTTAAAGGAATAGTTCAACATTTTGGCAAATTGTCTTAACAGTAGGTTTGTTACCTTTAATTGTCGGTGCAAGCTATTTGTAGAACGGCGGAGCAGAGCCGCGAGCTGCTCAGAGCTACGCTACGGCGGCTAATGGGATTTCTTGGTTTCCCTCATCAAACTCATCAAATACACAATCCCAGCAACTCCAAAATGCTCTGGTGGACAAGTTGTGACCTGCACATTCACCACGCTATGAGATAATACAGAACGTTACGAGACAGAGTTGTTTTTGAGGTAAATTCATGAAAAACCACTGATGCGCATTCTTGTTAGGGGCAGTTTTTCGGCAAGCAGTCTCTGCATTTACCTCGAAAACAACTCTGTCTCATAATGTTGTGTTATTATCTCATAGCATGGTGAATGTGCAGGTCACAACTTGTCCACGAGAGTGTTTTGGAGTTGTTGGATTGATGAATTTGATGAGGGAAACCAAGAAATTCCATGAGCCTCCGTAGTTCTAAATCTATAGGGATTATGGCAACGGGCCAATTTGCCAAAATGTTGAACTATCCCTTTAAGCTGCAAGTCGGAGTGCCTCCTTTGGAGTAGTTGACCTTTCTCAAAGGCACCTCTTCTTTGGCTGTGAGAGAGGATTAAGTCCTTCCACTTTTTCCCAGTCCAGATTTATTCTGCCAGGCCAGGGATTGAACCCTCGGTCACAACTGAGAGTTATTCCTCCGTTCCTACTATTTTAGGGTGTTCTGAGCCTCCAACTGGGATCATTTAAAAACACATTACAGAGGTACGTTTAAGAATCTTAGTTTTATTTTGACTTTGATATGATTTGTTTTTGGGAGCATTCCTCATATGAAACTTCTACCCACCTCTCCAGCAGGACCCTGACGACCTCCTCACAACCGTGCATTGCTGTCGGATCAACAGAGAGAGCCGGAGTTATAATTAGATTTTTGAACACATTATTGAATATTTAACCCACTCAATGCTATTAGATCTTGGAGGATATCAATACAAATCCTGGGGGTGTCCTCCCACATATCACATGTCACACATCCATCCATATGGACGAAGCGGGGGTCCTTCACCTGCAGTGTGCAGCGGCGTCCTGCGCGTCTTGCTCTCTGTCCTCCAGACATCTGGTGTGGTGAGCAGCAGGTGCTGTACGACCAGGGGGTCTCCCTCCCTGCAGGCGATGTGGAACGAGTTCCAGCCGTCCTTGTTTCTCAGCGCCGGGTCGGCACCGTGACACAGCAGCTCCTGGATCACGTCGAGGTTCCTCCGAGTGCAGGCCATCATCAGGGGAGTCCTGAGGAGACACAAGAGGAAACACTGTCACCTGTAAGCCCCAACCAAGCAGCATCTCCTGGCATTAACATTACACGCATAAGAGAAAATACAAATTTGTATTTCTAGTTATATGGAAAATATATTTTGAAGCAATTTTTACAATAATGTACAAAAGTAAAAGTTGTAGGCACTTGTTGCCTTAAATATTTTTATTCATGTTCATACAAAGTATAGAAAACAGAAAAGAAATCTAAAATCCTATTTGTTATGAAACAGCCTTCATTTTTGAAACAGTACTATTTACAACTCAATCATGTACCCAAGTATAGAAGAATTAAACATGAGGCAATTTATTCTTGATTTAATTTGATATCTTTCTTGATATCATTATATCAAGGTGGGACATTGCACATCGCGCACCAGCGATGAGAACACACAAAGGACTGAAAACCTGTTTACCCACAGCTCAGGGAAATAAACACGTCGCGCTGAATGAAATGAAGGAAAATGACAACATGAGCGAGTGAAGGCAAAGAGACGCTTTACCGCTGATTCGCCTTTTTTTGTCGTTATTTCGCTCTATATCCTATATATTCAACACGGCTCTATCCCCTGAGCTTTCGGTTCACTCTCACTTCGCAGGTCGAAAAGTATGTCTCCTTCGAGCCGGATTCGAACCAGCGACCTAAGGATTTCAGCGTAAAGCCACTACAGTCCTCCGCTCTACCAACTGAGCTATCGAAGGGAGCTGAAATCACATGGCTGATAGTGACGTTTTAAAACCAACAGAGGGCGCCCTGAGTTCATTTCTGTGCTAATTATCATAAATAGGTCAACACCGAGCCCCTGTCTCTCACCAGTCCGCCTTCTTCAGGCTGTCCACCGCGGCTCCTTCCCGGAGCAGGTGGCTCACACAGGCCAGGTGACCCATGGATGCAGCTTCATGCAGCGGCCTCTTGTAGTCGTTGTTGTACACCTCCACGTCCACGCCTACACTCTTGATAAGATACCACGATGTCCAAGTGTCCGTGTCTGGCGGCGTAGTGCAGCAGTGTGTCTCCAGACCGGCCGAAGTGTTTGCTGCTGACGGCGTGTAGCGCCTCTGAGCCGCCGGACGAGAGCTGCTCCTGCAGAGAGCCGAGCTGTCCGTCCTGGGTCAGCTTCACCAGCAGCTTCAGGCGGCCGTTGTCCATGCTGAGCCGCAGTTTGAAGGCTGTTTGTGGGGCACAGAGTCACAGAGAGACCGGCCTCATTCACAGAGAGCAGTTCCTCTCAGTTGTTTGAAGACATGCTGCTGCTGCTGGAAACAAGCGCTTGCTGGTTTGTTTTCCCGTGGAGTTGTCAAAAAAATTAACTGGCCAACCATGACCTTACACTGTGTCATAGAGCGATATGAGGCAGAGGCGTTGCAACAGGGCAGGCAACTCAGACTTTCCCCTAGGGCCCCGAACTGGAAGGGGGGCCCAGAGGCAGCTGACATTAGTCTCTATATCAATGACAACATGATGTTGTAAAATAAAAATAAAAAGTAGGCCTAATCACCAATGGTTTTGGATAACAGTTAATTCTTTTGGCTGCGGGGTGGGGATGGTGGGGATGGTGGGAGGCCTCCAAGGTGCCTCTTGCCTGGGGCCTCCACAATGTCTAGAAGCGCCGCTGCAGAGAGGCATAAAACACTGAAAATAGGAAAGATGGTTTTTATCATCATCAGTGACAGGAATAACAGCGTTAGCTACTAACGCGCTACTTTTTTCAGTAACAAAATCATTTAAGTTAGGCTACTGTTCCCCTGTTATAATGCCGTTACAGACAATAAAATGCGCTGTTACTTATTTGACTCAAGAAGTCCCATCACAATATAATAGGCTACATCAGTGTTATATCCTACACCTTTTTCAGTCCATCAACTAGTTTGAAAAAAAGCTGTCTGGAACTAACCTACTCGTCGCGGAGCCTGTCTGTGCAGAGGAAGTGAGTTGGTTAGTTCCAGATAAACGGAAACTTGGGGTTATGGTTAGAGGGTTAGGGGGGCAAGTCCAAGTAATTTGACATATTTGAGCATTTTATAAAAACGCAATAGTTACTTTTACTTGTAATTAGTTACTTTTATAATGTAGGCTAGTAATTCAGTTACTAAGCAGGTAACTAGTAACAGATTACTTTTTTTAAGTGATGTGCCCAACACTGATCATCATCTTTATTACCTATAATTATTATTGAGTGGCTAAACATGACTGGACAGCTGTGATAATGATATCCTTTTTGTATTTATGAAACTCATTTAATGAAACAAGTTACTGATTGGAAAAATACTCTATTATCATCAGATCATTTATGAACTTATCGATCAATATCAGAAAATTCACTGCACACCAAAGTGCCCATGACCTCATCCAAGATTATGTGATGAGCCAAACTTGAACTAGGGATAAACTTTAGTTGTCCTTTGCAGCAGAGTGAGACCGCAGGCATTATGGGAAATGTAGTTTTTGTGGGGACATGCGCTACGGCTTGATCATAGGGCTTATATAGGAGTGTTTTTGATCATGTAGGCTAGTTATCACAGATGTGTTATCAATAGTAATTCACCGTGTATTAACATGATGAATAGGTAGATGTCTGTTTGTTATCATGGTTACAATAAGGCGACATAGCCTATTTATAATTTCTACTGATGGTCATTAGGCTATTTGTTTGTTTTGTTTCTTATATCGTTGCTAAAGTTAAAAAGCATCAGCAGCACATCTGCTCTGTCTGTTCTGATATCAATCTCAGTGTCACTGCTGTGATTCTGTGAAATGGGCCGAGCTGATCCAGAGTCTGGCTCGGTGTCAGAGCGCTGGTGAACAGGATGAGTCACATCTGGAGGGAAGACGGAGAAAAAGAGGTGGGGGAGAAGAAAAGCGGGGCTGTTGGTGAGGGTGAGTCTAGTCCTCCGAGATTTTACAACATGGACCACGAACACCGGGGATGAAACTGTGTGTAACCACCACCCTCTTTTTCTGGTGAGTACATTTCAAGCACTTTTTAATTAACGTGCTTTAAATAAAGCTACAGGACAGTGACACACCCCCTCCTATCGTCCCTGTCGCCTAAAACGTATATTTTCTTAGATAGCCTAATCTAATTTTGCAGCAATGTTTGTTGTGTTTTGTGAAATGTGTTTCTTGTACTTTGTGACTTTCTTTTATGCAACTCTGTTGGGGTGTGAAAAAGAGAAGAGAACTTTTTGTCCTCACACACTAAAAAAAAAATCTATCTTTAAAAGTCTGTCTAATCCCATGTTATCATTAAGAACAAATTAGTTTACTAGTGAAATGCATGATGCATGACTCAGTTTCACTTATTTTCAACCAAATGTTATATTATTCTAGAGATAAGTGTCAGATAATTGTAGAAATCTGCAACTTACACAGATTAAGATCTACTCCCTTTTAGCTTGTTTCAGACTTTTAGAGATTTTCTTCTCCAGTTTTTCTCCTTTGTCTAAAAAGAAAAAGTTTATAGGAATATATATTAGTCATGAAAAAGTTACCACTTTGTCCAAGGTAGTGTTTTTTGGAGCGTGATGACTTATGTGGTTTGGTTTGGTTTGGTTTGGACCCCCATCCCCCACACTCATTCTCACAAATATACACACACACACACACACACACACACACACACACACACACACACACACACACACACACATACACATATACACAGCTGTGTTTCCATCACTTCAGCGAACGTTACATGACTTACATTGACTGCCATTCATTTCCTGGAAAGTTACCCTCGCCCTAAGTAAAATCACTCTGGCTTAACTCTAACTCCAACCATAACTTCAACTAATCCTAACGAAGTCTTCACTCTTCACTTGCTAAAATTTGATGATTGACATCATTAAAGAAAATTTTCTTCCTGTCCCCAGAAGAACACAGAGTCCTCGCAGTGTGACTGTGTTAACAGATTTATGAGGGCTACAAACTGACACACACACAATTATTTGCCAAACTCCTATGAGCTTCTTTGATGAGCTAAAGACTGGTTTTCTGGATGACAGCTGGCTGCTGCGTAATCAAAAATGATTCATGTAGCATTGTCCCTGGTGCGCTGAAAAATCCATTTGAGGAAAGTAATGAAAAAAACACTCACAGTGGACTTTATTTGACAAGCGCAAAAAAAAAAAAAAAATCCAAAAAACAGAGAACAAAATGAACAAATTAAACAAAATGAGCGTTCATGTTTAGTGGGACAAATCTGTAAAGTACTGATTATATATCTGTAAATGCAATGGGACTGGTGGCCATATGATATGCTAAGCAGATCATTTGTAATACGTCTTGACACCATTACAGATCGTTAAAGTGCAGGCCGGGGGCAGCATGTTCAGCTGCTCTGCCTTCTGTGAGGGGTGTATCTGAATCTAATTAGTTCCAGATGTTTTAAAGTGCAGGGACAAACAAAGTAAACTGTTGTAGATCAGTTTGAGACTCCAGATTTGTGAGAAGAACCAAAACGGGACAGTGTCACACTTAATCTAATGAGGAAGAAGGTTACGTCGTACAGATTCTATTTAGTTCATGTTGATCACAATGAGGCAATACGTTGTTTAGATTCTGCGACAGTTGGGATGTACGTTTTGTTATTTTTATTAATATGGTTATATAAAAGTTTAAAAAACTGGCAGGATAACAGATGCGTGGATAAAGCCCTGGCATCAGGAAGGAAGGAAGGAAATGGTGGAAGGTTTGGGACAAAATGCAGCCATATGTGTTTTCCAGTGTCTTCTGGCTTTGAGGCTCAGTGAGTTTACTGCAGGTCAGGTCACACTGGCCATTTGTCACAGTCTCAAAATCCGTCTGAGTTCTTTCATTGTTTAGTTTAAACGTGATCACAGCTTTAGGGCATCAGCAGCCAACCCTCCTCATATATAGCCACCAAGCATTTTCTTATAGGTACACCTGTTTACTCAAATATTAACCAATCAGCCAACCACACTGTATGAAATCCAGCAGGTACGGTAAGGTAAGGTTCAAATGAAACATCAGGATGATGAATAAACCAAGAAATAAATTATAAATATGTAGCTAGGTCTGGCTGAACAATACCTGACTGAGAATTGATAAAATGGCAGATAAAAGTTGTCTATGTTTCTCCTATTGCACTTTTACAATTTTCTGTTTCTGTTTTTTTGACTTTATAAGTTATTGTTATTCACATTCATCCACAAAACCACAACTAACCACAACCAGACTATTATTTTTAACAGAGGTATCAGATTATTATAGTTTTACCAGCAACAAGTACTCGCATACTCATATTTCCACATCTTTTTTCATCATAAACAAAGTACAAATTATCAAAGCCTCAGTCCGCGGAGAAATGCATACAGCCTGTATTCTAAAACTGAGGTTAATACTTCTGTAACATTGTGATGTCACAAAAAGCAGTCCGCACTTTCTGCCATGCTCCAAGTCCTGCCCACCTGGACGCACCATCAAAACTTGTTTTACCTGAAATCTGCTATATTTTCATTCAATCGCACAGAAAACCGTCAGCCAAGTGAGGAGATGTAAAACTACCCTGAGATTGTTTTTGGTTCTTAAAATCACAAATAGATCTAATTCCAGATCAAACATCAAACCAGATACTGTGTCAGTGTAAATACAGGACCTTTAAGTTACTGCTTTGGAAACTGAATGTGATTTTTAGAAGTTTGATCAAACGTCAACTTTATAATATGAAACCGTTTTTAAACCACCTTCAGCTGTGTTGGCAGGTTAATACTGCACTCAGGGAACAGCTAAATCTGCCAAGAAGTACTTCATCTTTATCTTTCTGAGAGTTAACTTCTTCTTAGTGACCTAATAGCTCTCTATTTCTCTTCTCTCTGTGTGTCTGTTTGCAGATGTCGCTGGAACCAAACATGAAATATGCCTCTCCTGAGAAAAAGTAAGTGAAAATAAAGCCTGATATGAATGTAATATGACTGATTTATAGTCTCAGATGACACATATTAACACGAGAGAGAAAATAAAGAAAAATGTTCAATTGTGTCTTCTGGTCCTTTTAGACGGAATTTAATAAGAGGCTCAATTGCTGGGTCATTTATGTTGCTTTGCTTTGCTTTGTGTTGGGTGTGTTAGGGTGTAGTTGGTTGCATTGCAAGTAAGTGAAGGGCCCCTACATTTCTCTTCAGGGATAGTAAGAGGAAAATATCCAGCCTTCATGCATGTGCACCAAATGTGTGTGTGTGCTGGGGGAGGGTATGATGAGGTAACCAGACGACAAGCTGTAAGGAGTTAAAGTGTATGATTCCATGCAGTGTGTGAACAGCAGCTTGGCCCTGAAGACAAATACTTGCAGACTTGCATTTCTCCAAAAGTGGAAACTGTGCCAAAAATTGATGCACATTTTAATATTGGCAACAGAACAGAACATATTCACATAAAAAAAGAGTTTCATGTTTAATTTCACCTGACGACACAGTAAGTTTTAGCTGGTTAAACATTTATGGTAGGGAGAAAAAAAAACAGAAATAATGGAGAAATCTCTTGAAATTAATATTGTAACATTGTCCAGAATCAGTCATGGTACCTGGCTGAGCAGCTGAAAATGATAGCAGTGTGTTGTAACTGCTTTCAGATGGGTATTTGATTCTGCCTGGCAGCTGATGGAAACTCTCCACACACAGTAAAAAACCAGCGAGCAGCAGTGTGTGACAACAGCCTGGTTCACTCAGCTGATGTTAAGCACTGAAATAATTCAACAGCTCATCAAATAATACTTAATCATCAACATTTATCATTAGGAATTAAGCCATTATTGTTCAAGCTGTGAGTTTAAATAGTACGTTCTTGTGGCTGTATATTTATGGAGCCTGGAGGCAATTAGCGTGGCTTAGCACTCAAAGAAGTGGAAGTGCTTTAATTGCCACATTGTATTTCATTTGTTTTATATGCACTTACTGTAAGTAGAAATACCACATGTCAATTATTAGCCAGGATTAGAGGTAAGTGGTATATATTTTTTCAAATACAAGTGAAGCCAGCTGCTTCAAATGGCTATGAATGCCATGTTAACTCATTGAGTGCCAGCCCTTTTATAAAATGGTCAGTGCCATGTGCCAGCGTTTTGGGGTATTTTTCAAGACCCACAGAATATTTTGTACTATGACTCTGAAAACACCAAACAGCTCAAAGGAAAGAGGAGACTCTCTATTTAACTAGGGAAAAAAACATTTGTTTGTACCTTGTTCCATTCTTGATTTATCTTAAGTTGAATAGAGCCTGGTTGCACCAAAAAGACTATTTTTTTTCTAGAAAGCTGAGAAAAATGCATTTCTGTGAAAGAGAGTCTCTCAAGAAAAACTTGAAAAGATTTATCCGTTTTAATTTTGGCTTCAAAAACATGTAAGACATGATATCAACAAAGTGAAAAAGAAAAAACTTCTTTCAATTTCTCTCAAAAAATCAAACGCGCAAAATCTCTTACATCCAGTAGAAAAGTTTATGTGCGTGCCGTACAGACAATGAGTATCATCCTCTGTCTCTCCCTGTGTTGCAGTTAATCAAATCCTCCTTGTGCTGCTGCTGCTCATGTTGTGTCTGCTCATTCACAACACACTGCTCAGAACCTCCACCCGGCACAAACTCTCAGGTACGTACATCCACACAGGTGTCACCCATGTCTTTTTTGGTCTTTTTATTTAACTTGATGGCTGCAAAATAGATCAATCTTCTTATCTTGTAACAAGTTGTGTAACCTGTGGGTGTCATCATCATAATATTGATGCCAGTGTCCACCTCGAACTCTCAGATCACAGGAAGAGCCCTGGAAGTGCTCCTCGAGCTCCTGCAGCGGTGGATAATGTCATCCCTGTCATCATCTGTGCATCTGAGGAGCGAATGGGTGGAACCATGGCGACCATCAACAGCATCCATAGCAACACGGATGCTGATGTCTTCTTCTATATTGTTACTTTTCGCGATGCTGTGAAACTGACAAGGTTTGTCGCTGTTTTCTACTGTGAACCACATTAGAGTGCATTAAAGGGATAATTCAACATTTTGGCCCATTGCCATAATCCCTATAGTTTTAGGAGTAGGTTCATTACCTTTAATTGTCGGTGCAAGCTATTTTTAGAACGGCGGAGCAGACAACGGGAACGCACATCAGCGGTTTTGCATGAATTTACCTCGAAAACAACTCTGTCTCGTAAAGTTCCTTTATTATCTCATACCGTGGTGAATGTGCAGATCACAACTTGTCCACGATAGAGAACACAACTTGTCCACGAGAGCGTTTTGAAGTTGTTGGATTGTGTATTTGATGAGTTTGATGAGGGAAACCAAGAAATCCCATGAGCCTCCGTAGTGTAGCTCTGAGCAGCTTGCGTCTCTGCTCCGCCGTTCTAAAAATAGCTTGCACCGACAATTACTGTAAAGGTAACGAACCTACTCCTAAAACTATAGGGATTATGGCAATGGGTCAATTTGCCAAAATGTTGAACTATCCCTTTAAATAATGAATTCATATTACAGCTGAGGTGTGCTCTTACACTGTGAATGTATTAGTCTTCAGTGATACGAAAGGGTCACAGCAACCCGGTATTACTGCTCATCATGGTGACATTCATGTTCTTATATCTAATCTTACTCTCTCAGGCAGTACATTGAGAGAACTAAACTGAAAGGCATCCAGTACAAGATCCTGGAGTTTAACCCCATGGTTCTCAGAGGAAAAGTGAAGCCAGACTCAGCTCGACCGGAGCTGTTACATCCAGTGAGTTCTGCTCTTCAAGCAGCGTTACAAAGAAGTGTACATAAAGTTCCAACTGAATGTGGGTCTCACATATAGTTCTGCTTTTATCTTGCAGCTCAACTTTGTGCGCTTTTACTTACCTCTGCTCGACATCAACCACAAGAGGGTGATATACTTAGATGATGATGTCATCGTGCAGGGTATGTATGTGTGATCAGGGAATCCAGTAAAGTTCATGATCCCATCCAGCTGTGTTTAAAGGCACATAAAGAGTCTGTGTTTGGAAAAATAGTTTGGGTCTGATGGGAGTATAGCACAAAAATGTCTGCATATGGAAAATATTGCTGACACAAGGCATTTTGTCATTGTAGATATATAACCAAATCCTGCCTAGTGAGTCAGAGCAGCAGCTGCAGATGACAAGTTCAATTTGAATGGTTATATATGATAAATAAAAGTGAAAAATGCTTAATTAAAGTCTAATAAACTAACTTCAATTAGCCTAAATTAATGTAACGGCATAAATGAAAAGATAATTAGATAAGAGAAAC
Organism: Trachurus trachurus; assembly: GCF_905171665.1. Taxonomy (NCBI): domain Eukaryota; kingdom Metazoa; phylum Chordata; class Actinopteri; order Carangiformes; family Carangidae; genus Trachurus; species Trachurus trachurus. Next base: position 20,339,826 of record NC_139912.1, on the reverse strand, counting down.
AGATGATGAATAGAGTTGAGAGTGTGTGTGTTGGCTGTAGTACACCACATAAAGGTTTTTAATGATTTCAAGGTGACATCAAGGAGCTGTATAACATCAAACTGAAGCCAGGACACGCTGCTGCGTTCGCCACCGACTGTGACCTGCCCTCCACTCATGAGATGGTGCGCAGCATTGGCATGCAGGTGGATTTTGATTTCATATGTCTTACTGTTTTGTGTGTTAAAGGGGACATATTATGGAAATATCACTTTTTGAAGGCTCTTTAACATATATTTATTTTGTCTTTCGGCCCCCAAAATGTGAGAATTGACAAAATAATCTGTAGTTTGCAGGCTCCCTAGATTAAAATCCATGTGGTTTTATTAACTGTTTCCTCAGTTGTCTTCCAATGATGTCATTAGTTTTCGAATTTGCATAATCCCACCCCTACCTGGGACCGGTAGAAGGGGTGGGACGGGGCAAGCAGTAGTTCATTTGCATTTAAAGGGACAGGCACTGAAACCAGCCGTTCTGAACAGGGCTGTTTTGAGTGGATGAAAAGAGCTGTGATGTTTGATCCTTGGAGTATTTTGATAACAGCATGTCACAGACATGTCTTTAAGACACCTGGGAACTATTTTAATTTGTGGAAAATGGCTTAAAGGAGACATAATATGCCCATAATATGTCTCCTTTAAGCCATGATGTGCATTATCTTAAACCTGAAGGAGACGCTGTCATTCATCAGAAATGAATCATTAATTTTTCACTCGAGACTGATGCTCATCTGTCTCAGTTGACCTCTGACAGGAGTCTTTTATAAAGCCTGAAATGTAGTGTCCTGTCTTTCTGAGCTCGTCCCCTAGACAACCTACATGGGCTTCCTGGACTACAGGAAACAGGAAGTTAGAGACCTGGGTATCAACCCCAGAGACTGCTCCTTCAACCCTGGAGTGTTTGTGGCCGACATCAGTGAGTGGAAGAAACAAAAGATCACCAAACAGCTGGAGAAATGGATGGAGGAGAATTTCAGGTAGGCTCTGGTGAAGAATCACTCACTAACTGGACAGTAAGTAGAAAACTGTAAGTGCAAAATGTCCAGACCCTGTTTGGACATTGTGTTTTAGAACCACTCAATATACTGTTTGTGATCATCTGTGATGAGAAGAAAATATTTACATTGACCTCATCTGGGTCTCTTAAATACTTTATGGACCAATAACAGTACTTATTAAAGTAGCACTATGGCAAATTCCAGTACTTTTTTCGGCCACTAGATGGGGCCGGTGGTGCAGCGTATCAGATATAAACATCAAGCGCCAGGCCGGCTTGTCTCATAACAAAAAGGAATTCTGCATTTGCTCCACAGGCACTACAACGTTGGCTATATTTTGTGTACAGATAGTTATGGCTCCCCTGGACCTATTTATTGCATATTTCAGTTTTTTTATTGCTATTATTGCTGTATTTGCGATAGTGCTACTTTAACTCTTGTTTTGTTTCTTTTTCTGCCATGTCTTTCTTTTTTTTAATACTATGTTTATACTATATAAATAAGCATGCTAACTAGTTAGCTGCCCTGTTGAAGTGCTGCTCATAAATAGCCTAGCACTTCTCTTGCCAAACATAATTAGTAGGCTAATCATGCTAACATTGTCTAGGTAGCAATTGTAAATCTTTAAAATAGCTTCCTTATCAAGTAAATATGAAAATACATTACTTTGGATTTGTAAACATTGCAAATATAAGACAGGAGATTTTTTTTTTTCCGCCATTATGGGCATACAACCAAATTAAGTTTAGCTAACGCTGAGAGCAACAGTACAAAACAAGATTAAATGAGGTGATATGAAGAGGTACTGTCCTCTATCAGTACCATTGTTAATGCATGTGGCATGAAAAAGTATGTCCTATTGAAGACTAATGTAAAGACCGACTCATCAGAAACCCCCTCCTCCTCTTTCTCTCTCCACCAGGCAGAACATATACAGCAGTGCCATGGCAGGAGGTGTGGCCACTCCACCCATGCTGATAGTTTTTCATGACAAATACACAACACTGGACCCACTGTGGCACGTCAGACACCTCGGTGAGACCCTCACTCTAAACATTACACAGAAAAACACAACACAAAAAAACATAATTAAAACATACATAGTTAGTACAATCATGCCCTGGTATGACAGAAACCTGTTGTGACCTTTGCTTTTGGTTTCTGTCTTGTGATTTGATATCAAACCAACAGCCATTCATTCAATTATTTAAACAAAAGGCTAACTAGCTGTCATTATATGGCAAATGCACAAGAATAAGTGTGTATCACATTTCACTTCATTTCTGTCTCAGTTTTCATTCAGGTGTTTTAAATCTTCTATAAGAAATCAGTCAATTACAGCTATTCAAAGCACAGACAGTGCATTCATTATCTGTCCTACATTGTAAACTATAATGTCTCAGTGTGACCCACAGATCAATTTCAAAAAGCTTTCCTGTTTTCCAGGCTGGAGTCCAGATGCCCGCTACTCAGACAGCTTCCTGCAGGAGGCTCGGCTGCTGCACTGGAACGGCCCCTTCAAACCCTGGAATTATCCTGCTGTTCACTTGGATCTGTGGGAGCGGTGGTTCATCCCTGACCCCTCTCAGCGGTTCTCCTTGGTACGACCTGATAGTGAAAGCTGATGTCAGCCGCTGCGCCGGAGGGGCACATGAAGTATGTGAAGTTGAGGACCTACTTGGACAAAAGGGGGGAAGGGGATAATAGGAACCATGCAGTGAATGTCATACTGAGGAACGTTGTTGAAGCTGAAAGCCTGTTGAACATTACATGAGAGTCAGTGTTGGTAGAGTCGGTGATCTGTGTGTTGCTAACGGCAAGAAAATGTGACAAATCTGTTTCTGACAGACACCTGTGAAGACTTTAGAATATCAGTCATGTATTCAGATTGAGTCAAAGATCTTTGTCTTTGAATAACAAAGGGGTAAACTACAGAAACTGTGTTTTCATGGTAACTTAAAATACATTTTCACAACTCAACTTTTGTTGTCTTTATTTTTTGAACATTCTTACTTCAAATGTATTCTGTAATAACATATGATACTGTCTATGATAAGATATGATACTGCTACACTTAGGCCTACATCACTATAAAGACTAAGTACAGGCTCCTGTTTGGTTACAGTTAGCTACAGTTGCCACTTTACAGCCAGAATGGCAGCAGACTGCGGTTAAAATGTCAAAAATGACGTAGGTTGTCTATTCAGCGCCGTTCAAGTTAAAGCTGAAATTACTGCCTTACATGCTAAACTAAATGTGGTTAACATTAACTGTTGAGTGGAGTACTGCAGCAGTATTTAGCTGCTCGCATTGCTTTAGACTCTTAGGTTTACACACACTGAATCAAATAGGTCTGTTTTAGCTCATTGGTTTAGATGCATGGAACATCCATTTCGTTATGTGCAGATTGTTTGCTCTCTTTAAATTCAGATTTGAACTGGTTGGGACTGACCACTGGTTGTGTATCCAGCAGATTTGACTTTGAATCCTGAAACAGCCATATTATCTATTGTCAAGTCAAGTTAAGTGATATTTATTTCTACAGCACATTTAAAAACAACAGATGTTGACCAAAGTGCTTTACATACATGATTCAAATTAAAGCAGAAGTAAGCGATCCGGTCGTTTTGGCTAATGCTGCGTTCCAGGCAGGCTTTTGAAACCGTAAGTTACAGCTTCAAGTCACAACTTACGACTTTGTAGCGTTCCAGGCAACCCGCAACTCGTGTTTTTCCGACCTGTTTTACCTGTGAAAGTTCACTATAACTGCCACTCGTAACTTCCAACCCGTGAACTCGCACCAGATCGAACTGGTACCACTTCACAGGACGGAAAAACACGAATTACGGGCTGCCCTGAACGCACCATAACTTCTTGTCAGCCGATGGAGTTAGCAGCCCCCGCCCTCGTCATGGATCTATTGGTCCTCGTCCCTACGTCACCACATTCAGGCGCATCCCTTGGCTGCACACACAGCCCTTCATGCCGTTCTCTCTCCTCATTGGATAAAAATTGTAGGATACGAGAAAAGTTTTCTCCTCGGCTCAGAGCAGAGCAGAGTGACTGAGAGACCCGTGTTTCGGTCCAAACACTCTATGTAAGTGATTGCTGTCGGATGATATAACTATTTAAGACTTATATTAACACAAAAATATCGCTTACTTCTGCTTTAAACAAAACAAGACAGACATACTTCTTTACTGACTGTAACTTCACTGACATTTTTTTTTGTTGCCTTGTAACAGTGATACGAGCTCTGTGCGGATTAATTGTTTCTAGACTCTGTCATAAGTGCTCACTGAGTACAGAACAACCATTAGCTCATTCAGATACACTAAATGTTATTTTTGAAAGACTTCATTTGTTGACTTCATCTTGACAGAACCACTTCAGAGTCCATTTGTCTCCGGAGGGTGAGTGTGCGGTGTCGGTCCTGCTCCACTGGGGAGCGCCAGAGCAGAAGTAAAGATCCTCAGTGGAGCCACTGAGGTTTCACTGCTGCAGTGGCTGAAGGTTCACGAGCTGCAAAAGCTGCTCCAAAGAATTTTGATGTTTTGTTTCTAATTAGTGTGACTGCTGAAGCAGTCACACTATTGTTCTTCTGTTTGGCCATTTTCTTCCGCCTTTTTACGGTCTTCTTCTAGTTCTTCATACTTTGTGCTATTTCAACAATTCATATATCAAAACGTGCAGCTTTTTTTGAACTTTATTGGCATTACTTTTCTCTTTTTAACTATTTATACTTTTTAAAATATTTAACTTTTTCTGATTTTTTTCAGCTTTATAATGTGTGTGTGTTGCGTCTAACGAGCAGAGCCAGAGTGGTGTCAGAGTGGATAGAGGCAAAAAAACATTCTAGAGTTTTTCTGGCTAAACTGTCAGCACGGCCACAAATTAAACTCTAGACAAATTATTTTCTCCAGTTTTGTAGCCACACTTGTCTTCTGGCTAAAATTCTGGTCAAAAATGCAAAGAGACTTAGATAATAATTTAAAATATTTTTTAAATGCAGCCAGGGAGCTCTCTGCTCTCATCCAGCTCAATGCATTTTTTTCACAGCAGCAGGAGAAGGAGCTCAACTTTGTAACTTGCTGTTAAGTGCTTTTTAAATCATTTTAATTCACCAAAAAATAGTCACAGGTCACAAAAAAGTCCTCTTCTTACTTGGTGTGGCTAATCTATACTCATTTCTCTTTATTTTAAGCATCATTGAAAAATCTCACATTCATCAAAGTCTCAACCTCTCATCTTCACAACTCTGTCTGTAGTCCAGTTGGTAAGGTGCTTGCTTGCCAACCCCAAGGTCACTGGTTCAAATCCAGGTTCAGCACTCTTGTTATGTTATGTTGAATTCTGCTCCCCTCCATCACCCTCAATTGGTTACAGGTGGTCGTTAAGAGACGCGTTAATTGCTAGTGCCACCGTTTGCAGCACATCATCACATTACAATGGCAACATGCTTATGTTTGTGCTCTCTGTGGCGAAGTGGCAGAGTAAAGGTTTACTGATCATGAGGTCATGGGTTCAATTCCTGCCTCATTCATGTTGTACTTTCTGCTAGAGACTTCATTCAAATTCTGATTTGTAGACAAACTTCTAATGGCTCATTTATGATGCTTTTATAAAGACCCACTCCCGTGAAAATCGTGTTTTTTGAGCTTTTCACATGTTCCTGTGGCATTTTTCTTGTGTTAGAGCACATATCAGCAGAAAAGGAAGTGCAAAATTGCATTTCTGAGTTTTTCTGCCTTCAAACTGCTGTGAACCAATGGCAGACTCAAACTGGCAGTTTCAGGGAGACTGGAGCTGACGTGTCACAGCTCCAGGGGAGGGCACTAGTGCTACAAGCTCCCGCCCCGTTCTTCATCTGGCTCAGAGGTGAAAGGCTTGGCATCTCGGTGTAGCTGTCAAGGTATAATAGGTTTAGCTCACCTGGTAGAGCAGCTTGCACTGTGAGCAAGGACTATGCTCCAGTCTAAATGCGCTGAATCTGTAATTATACAATGTCCAGCTGTCAGCAACCGGGGGGTGGGGTGCGAGGAGGTGGCTGGGCGGGTGCAAAACAGCGCAGTCTCCGCCCACCCCCCAGAGGTGAATTGCTAATATGCATGGCTAATGAGCTGGTTTTAAAATGGCCGAAAAGGGTCGCGGGAGTGGGACTTTAAGCATCATTGAAAAATTTCACATTCATCAAACTCTCAACCTCTACTTCATCAGAAGTGTTGGAATGGCCTAGTGGATAAGGTTCCTGCCATCCAATCACAAGGTCACAGGTTCAAATCCCACCTGAGCAGTCTTGTTAGTGTGTCAGCCACTTTGACCTTTAACCAATACCATTTGGTCTGGTCACAAGATCAAACTTGATAATGCATATGCACCCCCACCTAATCTTGGTTTGTGTTTCTTGTTTATACCACTGCACTAAGATTGATTTGCACTGGAACTACAGCTTTGGGCTTGTTAACTTCAGAGTGTGACAGAGTGCAGTTCATCAACAGACAACAGTCTCTGCAACTGTGTGTACACTGTGGCCTAGAGGCAGAGTGAAAGTCTGCTGACCATGAGGTTGTGGGTTCGATACCTACCTTGGTCAACCATTTGTATGGTGATCACTGCTTGCACTATTTGCTAATTCTGCAACAGCGTTTTCTTTACCCCTCAAATACTGTCTCTGTCTGTAGCCTAGTGGTTAGCTTGCTGGTCTGGAGACTTGAAGGTTGCTGGTTCACATCTTGCCTCAACAACAATTATAGTGAATTATTTTCCCAGTTGTCCTCTGTTGACTTCTGATAACTTGCTTCATGTTGAAACTGCTGCTCTCAGCCTGAAATTCACAGAAATTTTCATTCTAAGTCATTCAAGCTTGACTCTCAAGCTTTCTTGATGTTGACAGTGTGCAGATCATTAACAGACAACAGTCTCTGCAACTGTGTGTGCACCGTGGCCTAGAGGTAGAATGGAAGTCTAATGACCATGAGGTTGTGGGTTTGATTCCGACCTTGGTCAAACATTTGTATGGTGATCACTGCTTGCACTATTTGCTAATTCTGCAACAGCATTCAGTTGCTATCAGCAGTCACACCATTTCCATTCTTGGAAATGCTTTTTCTAGTTTTAATTTAATTTGCAGGAAAATGAAAAGAAAACCACACACAATCATTTCCCTTATTCAGAATTGCAAACTCTACATTATGTTTTGGAGTTCACTTTGGATAATTCAATCCATCTGTGGGCAAAGTCAGGAATTCTCTGTGGGCCAAGACTGCAAAATAACACATGATGAAATCACCAAAACTTTCACTATGAAATGGTGAAATCAAATCACAACTATTCATGTGACTCAGGTTTTACTGACTCTTTCAACTAATTTATTCACTTTGTATATTTAGTTTCTATAATTTTGTGTATTTGTCGCTATTTTACCATGATAATGTCATTTTTATGCATATGGATTTTGTGCCCACAAGGGTGAGTAACAGTAAAGCTTCAGTGTCATTGAATTGATATTGACTGTTCCATTTTTCTTTTAAATGAAACCATAGAACTGACATTAATGATCAAATAAATGGTAAATGGTAAAACTGTATTTCAGAAGGAAATACCGTTCATACCTAAAGAGAAACTATGGGACTCATGCTCTCTGATCTTCTGTCAGTTCAAGAAATTCTCTCTCTCTCTGACGTCACAGATTACTGTTTTAAATCCTCAGATTTATTTCAATGTTTTGCTTTCTTGCCTGAAAAGACAACAACTAAAATTGCCTGGGAATGTGCCTAGATCCACAAATTATATGTACATGTAGAGAGGTAGTTACACATATTATTGCGATTTGCTCATTAGTTTAAAGAGCTGATGTGCTCATGTTTATATATTTCAGGAATGATGTTATTCGAGCGCTGCGTCATGGTCAAACTGTTTTGAACATCTATCAATCTGGAGTTAAGGTCACAGGTGTGTGTGTGTGTGTGTGTGTGTGTGTGTGTGTGTGTGTGTGTGTGTGTGTGTGTGTGTGTGTGTGTGTGTGTGTGTGTGTGTGTGTGTGTGTGTGTGTGTGTGTGTGTGTGTGTGTGTGTGTGTGTGTGTGTGTGTGTGTGTGTGTGAAGCCCTACTCCCGTCTGTTGGAATCTGTTAAAGCGTGTTGTACAGTGGGAGCTGATGCTGGCATGCATCAGAGGTGGAGAGGTGTGTGTATGTGTGTGCATGCGTGTTTGTGTGTGTGTACTTGTACAGCTATACATGTGAGGACCAGTTTTAGTTCTAAACCATCAAAGTGAGGACATTTTGGGAAAGTGAGGACATTTTGGTAAAGTGAGGACATTTTGGCCAGTCCTCACTTTAGGTTATATAATTAGGTTTAAGTTAGGTTAAGTAATGGTTAAGGTTAGGCATTTGTTTTGGATGGTTAAGGTTAGGGTAAGGGGCTAGGGAAAACATTAGGTGAATGAGTGTCCTCACAAAGATAGCCATACAAACGTGTGTGTGTGTGTGTGTGTTTAAAGCCTTACTCCCGTCTCTCCCTGTTGGAATCTGTTAAAGCGTGTTGTACAGTGGGAGCTGATGCTGGCATGCATCAGAGGTGGAGATGAGTGTGTATGTGTGTGCACGCATGTTTGTGTGTGTGTGTACTTGTACAGCTATACATGTGAGGACCCGTTTTAGTTCTAAACCATCAAAGTGAGGACATTTTGGGAAAGTGAGGACATTTTGGCCGGTCCTCACTTTCTAGGTTATTATAATTAGGTTTAAGTTAGGTTAACAGTAATAGTTAAGGTTAGGCATTTGTTTTGGATGGTTAAGATTAGGGTAAGGGGCTAGGGAAAACATTAGGTCAATGAGTGTCCTCACAAAGATAGCCATACAAACGTGTGTGTGAGAGACGTCAGTTTAGGTTGTTGCGCAGCTGCTGGACCCTTACACACACCACTTCAGCAGCCTGAAAACCGATGGGTCCAAGTTTAGTTATCATCGGGACAGTTTTAAATCTACATTACAATTCAACATCTTTGGCAAATTGTTGGTTTTTCTGTCCCACGGTGCAAACTGACTATTGATATAAGTGATCAATACCAATGACTCAGTGTTTACTGAACTTCACAACTCCTGACATTGAAGACTTTCAAAATTCACTCTCTGAACTGCCCACTGAGGCAAATAAATGAACCTGTGTTAGTTCACCTACTCCTACTGCCATTTCCCAAAGGCAACAGCAGCCACCTCCCAGCACCTTGATATGCCTTTATTTGACAGGACCGTGTAGAGAGACAGGAAACTGAGTCTGGCCAGCTGGGAGTCAGACTGGGACTGACTGCTCAGAGCATCTGTCACCCCCCCTGCAGGTCAACGTTCGACATTTATATTTTGCTTGTGTGTAAAAGTGTAAAAAGAAAACAGAAAGTTGTTGTTTTACTGAGAGTTCTGTGGTAGACTGTTTCTTGGCCAGGTGCAGGGACTTCCTGGAGTCCAGTGGAGAGTCTGCCAAGAGAAACTCTGGGAACTAACCCCCACCCTAAAAAAAAGGGGGGGGGGGGGGGGGGGATTATTGAGCACTTTTCATTTCACTTTGATTTTCTGGAATAGCTATAAATTGAGTTATGATTGTTAGTATTTTATCTGATCAGCATGTTGAAGTTTGAGGGGTCGTTTTATTTTTTTTTGTTTTTTTTTGGCAGTTTTAAGAGGAGCTGTATGTATGAGTGTTGCTGATTTATTTATATATATTTATATGTCTGGTTTGTTAGTTTTCTTTTGATAATTCAATCCATATGCTGTTTTTTTTCCAGAATATGTGTCATATGACTGCTGTTATGTAGAGTCTTCCTAGAGATCAGTAAGGCACTTTATCTACATAATGACTTGTCACAGTGCAGGCGGAAGGTCAGTACAGATTGCTTGTGTTCTACATATTGCAGCCACCATGGGTTGGCTATATGAGCACGTTCACTCAGTGTTATCACATGTACCCAGCATCTCTGGTGTGTAATAGTCAGAGGTGTGTACTGCCACTCCTAAGCACACTAACACCCATGTCACATTATGCTGAATACTCCCAGAGTCTAATGCAAATAATTTGATGTTGGAATAAAAAAGGGACAAAAGTCTAAAACGAAAGAGAAACTGAGGGAAAACTTTGTCCTCTTGAACTTGTGCAGTGATAACGAGTCCATGATAGTGACATGACATCTGTATTTCACACCATCACCATGGAGACCAGCAGAGTGTGGAGTCATCCAAGTCTTGTGTGAGGAACTAGTGTGAGAGCAGCAGGGTTGTGGCCTGAGAGGAGTCTATGTGTCAGACTGCACGTATGCTGATACAGCTGGCTGACGGGGCAGCAGCAGCAGAGGATGAGTGTGTGTGTGGCGTGTGTATGTGCATGGAGTCACGTTTACCTTTGGCTCATGGAGTCTACAGATTGGGTGACATCACTGCTTCTTTGATGGGTTTTCCACAGATCCAGTTCCCTTGCTCTGCCACAAAGTCCATTCACAGACACCATGTGATTTACTATAGAGTAGAAATTGATGGGCTGCCAGGAACAGAGTCATTACTTTGCATTTGATGTATTATTGGTCAATAAAGTGGCCTAATTCAGATACATTTGCATAACTCTTGAGTGCATCCTGACTTTTCAACCAAATTTAGGTGACATGCACATACTGTATGTGCACACCTGGCCCAATGGTAAAATGTAAATGCTTATTGATACTGCAAATCACCACTTGCACCAGTTACTCTTGTACTATAAAGTCCGATACAATTTGCATATTTCCCAAACTCAGCTTTCAGTATCGGTCAGACAACAGTTAAAGGTCCCATTCTGTAAAAACAGATCATGAAGCAGGTTTAGGTTCTATATTAATACTGTGAAAGTCTCAAAGCTTCAGTCCACAGAGAAACGCACACAGCCTTTATTCAGAAACGGAGCCGTCAGGACTCAGGTCATCTCTCTCTCTCTCAAATGCTTGATTTATCCAGTAATGAACTTCTAAATTAAATCACAAGAAAATGGCAAAATCATATCAGGTACTCATAAAGCAACGGTATAGCCGTCAGTAATAACACTGCATTTTTGTGCTTCTTTAAAATATTTGGTTGTGGCCTGCAGTAAAGGTCTTTAGGGGACAAAGGGCCAGACAGTCTAAAGCACAGGAAGCTATCATTAACAGAGGTGCAACTGCTCCACATGACTCATGCAGACAGATGAGACAGGAATCAATTGGATTTAAATGTCTTTTGCAATGTGGGACTCGTTGTCCAATTAGTTTCCCTACTCATTAACTTCTAAGTGAGTAATGGTGACAAGAAGGAAGTTAACAGCTATTCCAGCAAAAAGTATTAGTTTCTTGACTGAGAGTCAACTACAACCAGACCTGCAAAGTCGGTGTCATTTCACTGTAACACCTCCTTGTGTGTTACGGCCTTCAGACCAAGACCATGATCCTCTCTCCCCAGCCATAACCCTGTGAGTGTCCCAGCATAACCAAACGGGCTATCTATGAACACATTTCTTTCAGCTTCTGAAATGTGTTGCATAGAGACATAAAACCTGAATAGATACTACATCACAAAAAAACTCTTACATGGGCATACATAACTAGTTAGGGTTAGGTTTAGTAAGATCAGGGTCAGAAAATATGTTTTGTGTGCAGAAAGTTGCTAAAGAATATCACACTCAGAGCAGAGTGGGGGTGCCTACTTGCCTACTTACTCCATGATTGTCAATTGTTTCACTCATCAATCACTACATTGATTGGTGGCTATAATGGACTAGACACATTCAAGGTGGGAATAGTTATATGACTGCCGACTTGACACAATTCTGCACATTGCACATTGCCAAGATACAAGTCTGGGATGCAAGCTAATTAACATGATTAGTTGTGTCAACCATTTTCCTTTTTAAAAAGGAAAATATAAAATTGTAACCTACTTCTTTCATCTGGAAAATACAAGCTGAGCCGAGTCCCTCAGACAGGGAGCAGGAGTCAGTCAACATTAATAGGGAACAAACCTGTTGCTGGTTTTCATCTTTTTGTGGAATTTGCTGACAATAGGAAAAATATAGAATAACATCTGTCTCATCTTTATCGTTTTGCATTCCTCAACATAAAGAGGAACACAGACCTTACTGTACAATAACTTGATGTTCTTCCATATATTCCCTGAGTATACATTCTCTCATGGTTTTCCTATTATGTGTTATGTAATGCAGCCATTCTGGCAGGCTGTGATATACGACCTCAGAATGCTGAGTTCTCCCGGACCCTGAAAACCTGTTAACCTACACAATGTCTAAATTTACACCACACTATTACAGTCAATCACTGTGAAGCTGCTGCGATGTGGGCCAGGCAGACAACTCTTTTAAATCACGCAAGCTATGTTTGCCTGGACATGTGATTGCAGTGTCATGTCTACTTTTCCCTAACATGAGCTGTCTCAGATGTCCTCCCGGTGGGAACGTGTGACTTACATCCCATATTTGTTTCCACCCCACACATCCAAGTTTAAAACAGTGATCACTGGAGGTAAATGATGTTTATGCTCATAGCAACCAAAATGTATGTCTCCTGTGGCAGCCGCCGTCTGTTCTCTGTCTGTATACATTCAAAGCAAATGAAAAATGACAGGAAGACTCCCAGTGTGATCCTCTTTGAGTTTTCTTTTCCACTGCTTATGACATTCTGAATTCTTCTGTCTGACATTCTCCGTAGGTGTGTGAGGCTTTGCATGGATCAGTGTAATTTCACTGTGGATTACCCAGGATACTAACCTCTCTCTTCAAATACGTGCCCTTCCTCCTTTGTAGTAATAACACTTCTTGCTCAAGTCGGTGACTCACTGCCATATTTCTGTCTCAGCGAAAACCACCTGACACCAGATAACTACCCAACGTGATGCCTGGAAGCAGAGCCACAGTTTAACTAGGCCAAAGGGCATAAAGGTTAGTCTGGAGAGATGAAAAAATGCAACTAGATTGTGGGGTTTTTACTTTTACTTCTTTTGTTTACTAACCAATGCAACAGAAAAATATGTAAAGTACGCCACTGTTTGTTTGAACCACTCCAGCAACTAAAACTTTGAGAAATAAGGGGCTAAATGGTCTATACATTAGCATTACCAACTGTTTCAAAAACTTTACTTTGACTAGTCTAGAACAAACATTTTGAGTTCAGCATCAAATTTAATTCCTTTACACATCAACACGATGACTAAAGCTCTTGGAACGATATTTAAAGGTGTTCAGAAATGGCCAAGTTTCCACAAGTTGCCGCACGAGTTTACCTGAGTAAGGAAAACGAATTTGATTGGTCGTTATCGAGTGGGCGGGATATTCAATGCTTGGGGCGAGACCGAGCTCGGTGTGTGTCTCAGACGTTTGATTGACGGATGACGGATCCAATATCAGTGGCTGGTGAATCGTGAGCAGTGTGACGCATAATTTGTGCGCCTGCATTATGTGAAAAAAGATACCACACTTTAATCCCTGATTTACTCAAAAATAGAATTTTGCACAAAGTTTGGGCTACATTGTCTGATAGATGCGTTATTACACTAATGTTAGGACCCACAGTGGGCTCAAATTAAATTTTCTTTTCTGTACAGCTTTAATGTTAATGCTAAGATCAGCTATGTCGCTCATAATTCCGACATCCCATTATTCTGAAAATTACCCATCGCTCCGAAATCTCAATGTTTCGACATCCCATTGTTCCGACCATATTAAACCCATTGTTGCGACGTTCATTGTTGCGACCCGTTGTTGTGGTATGTGATTAGACTAGGCGTCATAGAGAGGAGAGAATGAAACACCATAACCTCCTGTTATTAACTCTGGTGCAAGTTGTGCGCAAATGCTTATTCGCTAGTCTTGGCAGTTTCACCCATCACATATTCCCATCCACAATACTGCCCTTCATCTGGGTAGTAGCTTGTATGCTACACTGACTCGCTATCGGAAAATGACAAGATGTCTAACCAGACTGCGGCTAGCTTGTTAGCATGTAACAAGTTGCTTGTCCTCTGAGGGTGTTTTCACACATGCTGGTGTGGACTATGGGTGTACACCAGAAGCAAAAATGATACATAGTTTCATTTTTCAATTAGTAGGCTACGGTAATACATGTTTGTTTTCATTTAGGTCCAAACGCCGCACCACTGGCAAACCGTGTGTACGTCATGTTTTCGTGACGACTGAGTGGGAAAAGACGCGTGGTAGACATGAGTCCTGATTGTAAAATGAAACACTGAGAAGTAATGCTAAACTCTAACAATTGAGACACATGTATGCAGTACACAAATACGAGGGTTGTAGCACTGGTCATTTCCTTGATATCCTTTGTATTTACCGCTCTCTGCAAATAATAGATTTTGAAAATGAAGCAGGGCTGCGGGAGCAAACTACGGGAGCCATTTTAGCTCAAACTTATGGCGTATGCTAATAGGCAGTTGGTGCAGACCGAGGTGTCGCCACTTTTGCACAACAAACGTACTGCACCACAGTTCGACTGCAGCTGCATCGAGACTACCCCTGCAGGTTGGTCTCAGTGCAGCCGTTTTGGTTGTGTTCACACTGACCCACCCACACTGTACTGGCCCAAAGTTCAACTGGGTCGACCTAAACACTGCTTGTGTGAAAGCACCCTGAGACAGCTCCTAGCAAATTAAGCACCTTTTCCTCCAAATGTAATAATAATAATAATGCTGACTATGTGGTATATTTTAATAAAATGCAAATGAATTCCTTTCAAACTCAGTCTCTAAGTAAATAGGTCTTAAAGTCTCATTCTGGATAAAGACATGGCTGTTCATCTTTTCATGCATTCTTTATGCTGTGTGCACCTCCCATACACCTCCATTATGCAGAGTTCAAAAACACCTAAATCCTCTAGATCGCTGGATTCCTTAGGTAAATGAGAAAATATGTTGTGTAATTTACTGTAGGTGAATCAGCCCATAAAAGGGTATCCTGTCTGCTGTGGCCGAATCCCGTGGGGAGATGAATGCAGTGTTTGGGTTTCTAGGCTGGTTTTGTGGTATTTCAGTAGATAAATTTTGTAGTGCGGTCAAAGTGA
Organism: Trachurus trachurus; assembly: GCF_905171665.1. Taxonomy (NCBI): domain Eukaryota; kingdom Metazoa; phylum Chordata; class Actinopteri; order Carangiformes; family Carangidae; genus Trachurus; species Trachurus trachurus. Next base: position 20,324,715 of record NC_139912.1, on the reverse strand, counting down.
CGTCACACCTGAATACTTCCCACACTGGGACAATTGAGGTCGATTGCAGAAATTCTTAGTTATCCAAAGTGTGAGTGTAAACACTGTCTAGCCCTTAGAATCAAACTGCAGGTCTGATTTGACCCCAATACTCAGAAAGCTTGATGCAGACATAAGAAATTTAGTTTCTTTCACCATCATTTACAACTTTTCCACTGATGAGTAGGCTTATGAATCCAATACTGGGTTTGCCAGTGGTTGCAAGGATTCACACAAGGAGGTGCTGAGAGAAAGTAGATAGAGCAAAATACATATTCTAGTTCAGATGTTCACCATAATGACAACTTTAAAGTACCCGAGGCTGGAATTTTCCTCGAAATGCTAAAAATGTAAACTGCAGAAGTAGTAAAACTCTTACAGCTACAAACACTGCTTTATTATAACTACAGTATGTCAAGGTTCACCAGCAGCCATATGATGGTGCCCCACACGTTGTAAATCAGTGCAGACCACATAAATTACACTCTGGAAGCTGAGAAGAACCAGGCCCTATACAGCCTTGAAACCAATCTCTGGTTCTTCACTTATCTCAGCGTTACAGCCCAAATTATTGTCAGCTGACAGATAACCACTACGCACACTGTTCTGTAAATCTGCAGTGAGCGAGTTTGTCCTATTTGGTACAGACAGTGTATCAAACCGTAGCTAACTGACAAGCTACAGTCTTGTCCCTTTGGATCACTCAGTCATAGTCAAAATAAATTTCACTTAGTTGTGTGTTTGCCCTGTTATCCTTGCGGGCTGCTGATAGACAGCAGTAACAGTGTGTTTCAGCAGCACTGTAACTATTGTAGCTGCTGTGGAGGTCACACACTGTGCTGCCTGCACAGCTGCATTCACAGCATCTCATTTGACTCCTAACCTTTACTTCTCCTCCTTTTTTTTTGAAGATATAAAAACTGATCTTGTGAACTGTTATGCGAGAAGCTGAGTTCAGTAATTCTACATGTTCACTTATCATGTGAGCACAATCAATTCCCAGCCTGTGAAATCAGCTGTTACTCTCTGAATCAGGGCAAAGTTTGAGAATGACCTTGAATGAAGCTAATTAATATTTCACAGAAAACCAGCGTTAAATCAATTGTCAGAACAGCTACACCCGTCATAGAGCGGGGGAGGCATGATGTAATTCAGAAATGTATTGTTATTTTTTTTGTCCTGGAGGACACCCATCATGTTGCAAATGCAAAGAGCAGAGTTTCTGAACATGCGTAACAATATTGTACAAAGTAGGAAATAGATATTTCACAGAGGATACATTTAATACAGAAACAGTAACAATGATAGTTTTGTTTATTTACAGGAGAGCCAGTGCATCTTTAAAGGGATACTTCACCCAAAATCGATATTTCACCAATTTTCTACTCACCGTCATGCCAAGGAAGGGTTTGGAGAACTTGGACTGGACATGTGCGAGATTTCACGAGATTTGCTGCAAGATGTTCGTTCATCGTCATAAACCATTGGATGTATGACGTAAACACGGAACAACATCTCAAAGCAAATCTTGTGCATGCGCACAAACATCAGCAGAACCACTGGAGCTACTACTACAACAAGGCTAAAAACAGAGATCAAATTCAAATTTTTCCGAACAACTTTTTCATGTGGCGGCTTCAGGACACTTGTGTCAGTACGGACGAGCAGTATGGAGGTATCTGGGTGTTTCATAGTGTGTGTTTTGGACGATTCAAAAGTGAACTTTTATCCGTTGCCATTATATGAAAATCTGTTGTCGTTTTGATAACGCCGAAAGTTCTCCAAACCCTTCCTTGGCATGATGGTGAGTAGAAAATTGGTGAATTATCGATTTTGGGTGAAGTATCCCTTTAAAGAATAAACTGGATAAGAGTGTAGAGATCGCTATGGTTGTTGTGGTTTGTCCCTTGTTCCCTTATGTCCTGTGTTTCTTTTGTGTTCCCTGTATATTAATACATCATTTCTTTGTTCCTCTCTACCTGTTTCCTGAATCTGCTGCATTCTCGGCCCTGCTGAACACCCTGATCATGACAAAAGGAACCAACCAAAAAATGTTGTGAGATGTAGAGTCACACAAATGACGTTAACTGGTTAACCTAGGTTCAGGAGCGGGGTCACACCTCAACCACACCTCTAATTCCTCCGTCTCCTTCTAACCACAACCCTCTCTCTGCTCCGTCATCCCTATTCCCTACTCTCATCCTTCCTTCCCTCCCTCCCCCTCCCTTCTCTATTCAACCAGTGCATGCCCTTCCATGTCTCATTCCAGGTACTATTTGGGGGGCATTTGTCCAGCTCGGGTGGAACCGCTCTGAGACAGAACCACCATTCTGAGTCTCAGTCTGCCTCCGCCGGTCTTCACTACATCCTCCCAGACCGGCAGAGCAGACATCAACCTTCCTCCTTCTTCACCCATCTGTGCCATATCCATTCATCCAACCTCAACACTTCCATCTGTTAAAATGTTAAAACGCACATGGTGCACTGGGCATGGAAGCCCTAAAGGGTCATACATTTTCTTGTGATAACGAGATATTTTATAGAGATATATTTTCCTCCATTTCTTGAGATGATTAATTTGAGAGATAATGAATGAAACGTCATATTGGCCTGAGATTTCCATCACACGTGACATGTCATGCTGACTGACGTCTCCTTGAACACCAATGTAGGTAACGATAAGCCTAGTTCTCTCACTAGCGAGCCATCAAGTGAGCTGACAAACAGCTGTTGTAACATTAATTAAAGCAGAAGTAAGCGATCCGGTCGTTTTGGCTAATGCTGCGTTCCAGGCAGGCTTTTGAAACCGTAAATTACAGCTTCAAGTCACAACTTACGACTTTGTAGCCTTCCAGGCAACCCACTCGTGTTTTTCCGACCTGTTTTACCTGTGAAAGTCACTATAACTGCCACTCGTAACTTCCGACCCGTGAACTCGTACCAGATCGAACTGGTATGACTTCACAGGTCGGAAAAACACGAGTTACGAGTTGCCTTGAACGCACCATAACAGTCCTCGTCCCTACGTCACCACATTCACGGCGTCCCTTGGCTGCACACACAGCCCTGCATGCCGTTCTCTCTCCTCATTGGATAAAAACTGTAGGATACGATAAATGTTTTCTCCTCGGCTCAGAGCAGAGCAGAGTGACTGACAGACCCGTGTTTCGGTCCAAACACTCTATGTAAGTGATTGCTGTCGGAAGATATAACTATTTAAGACTTATATTAACACAAATATATCACTTACTTCTGCTTTAATTCCTTGCACAAAACACAAACAGAGAGCTAGGCTTAACGTTACCTACATTGGCGTTCAATGAGATGTCAGTCAGCATGACACGTGTGATGGAAATCTGAGGCCTATCACGTTTCATTCATTATCTCTCAAATTAATTATCTCGTTATCTCGGGAAAACTGAGGAAAAATATCTTGTTATCACAAGAAAATGGAGGAAATAAAATGTATGTATGACCCTTTAGGGCTTCCGTAACTGGGAACACTGGGAGGTTAGTAGAGCCATCAGAACAATCCAGTAGTATCCATTAAAGGTGCACCTGCGTTAACACCTCAGCTACAGGTCGGCTGTGCAAACAGAAGCATAAGACAGTGCAGTCCATGGGTGAACTTGTGTGTGATTGAAAAATGTAAGTAAACTTCTATAAGACACAAACATCTCAACAGATATTGGATAATTTTCGTGGGCTTTTTTTTTCTAAGTGTTTAAAGGTTTTTTGTGGCATTTGTGCACAACAGCACATACTGTACTGTAACTCAGCTTGTCTGCTAGTGTTCCTGGTCTGGTCTCCTAACATGGAGCATGTATGGTCTGTATATGACTACCGCACACGGCCCCACGTCAAAATACCTGAACTACCCCTTTAAACATGATGGAGTTCAGTGCATTCCTAGTGTGGTCGACATGCAATCTGCTTCTCTCAATATGGACACGATCTACATTCCAACGATGTCAGAAGTGCATATATGTGCAGTTGAGTCTTACAGGTGTTTCTGTGTGTAAGTATGTGTCTGGGCGTGTGCTGGACAATGAGCCCAACTGTTACATAAAGGTCGGACCTGAGTCGTGTCGTGTGTTGGAATGTAAATGTTATGACAGCGTGGATCCAGAGGCCTCCGTGGACAGGTGTAAGTGTCTGTGTCTGAACCACACGGACTGAGGCTAATCAGGAAAAAACTTTTCCACCATCTGATCTAGATCTCCTCTGGGCCTACTTGTCTATTTGGAGCTGATTAGCTGTTCTAGATAAGAATGTACACACACAGTATATCTGCGGTGACCCAGAGTTAAACACACAGCATTAAAAGAAGCCACAGAATCACAACCCAACTTGTCATCTTTTTTCTCATTAATTCAGTTACTCTGCAAATTCTGCTCTCATCTCCACCAGGAGCAGTTTTCAGCTTTTGATCCATCTCGCTATCTGGAGAACATGAAGCATCCAGCAACTAATCAGATAAAAAAAAAGATTTTGGCAAATTGGTGGGAGACAAATTAGATCAAACACGAGAACAAAACATCATGTTTCACTGAACTAAAAGTCTGTGCTGATGATGCTTCTGCTCCATGTTTGCTGAATGTCTAAACAGGCCAAAACAGCTTCATTAAGTCATATTACATTTATAGTCAGCATCAAGTTGTGATGAATCAGACCTTGTATGGCAACAAATTGGTAACACAACTTTGAGCATCCTCTTAAACTGTCCCAATGAACATAAACTGACACTTGTCTGTTGAGAATAGTTGGAGTAAAATCATTTGCAGTTGTGTTTTCATCCATCTGACAAATGTAAAGGATAACTATGCAAGTCGGTCACTTTTTTGCTGTTTTGGTTGCTTTTTTTCCTCTAAGGAGCTCCCCCTATTGTTTTGGAGTGCATATTTTCAATATCCAAAAAAAAAAAACTCACAGCTTATTCTCCTCCCTCCCCATGTGCATTATTTTTCAACAAAAATGGTGAGAAGGCAATCCATGGAGCAATGTCTACTGAGGTGGGTAACATTATTATGTCATATAGATTACAGATTACAGGGTGTGTTTGTGTCGTAGTACCGTAAAGCAGTCCATGTTTCTTGTGAGACGAGATCTGGGACACCAGGTCTGAGGCGCTGATCTTGCAAGGTTGGTTTTCAGCCGAGATGCCAGGTGGAAGGCAGAGAGCCTCCATTCTCCCTGTAACGAGTCATTTCATCCAAAACTGTTCAATTAAGGTAAAAATCTTGCATAGTTCCTCTTTAAGTCCAATATTAGATCTTTATTTTAAGCTCCATTCCACTTTTATACCAACTCCCGAGTGACTTCCAACATGTGTTTGGAGTTCAGATCAGCAGGGGCGGGTCTTCCATGGTGGTACGGGGGGGCACCCGACCCCCCTGAAATCTATTTGGCCACCCTGTGTGCCCCCCCAATGGTCATTGAGTTATGGTAATGTCAATCATCGTGAAAAGCTCTTAACCACTCCTATGTTCACTGTAAAAAGCTATAAGCACTAACTTCTGACTAAGGCTCTTAGTCAACTCTGTACAGCAAACATCACAGTTTTTTGTCTAATAAATAAAGAAAATGGTGTAAGATTGTTATTGTTCTCAATTTCACCATTTGAGTAATGCTTGTTCTGGTTATTACTGTATTGCTTTAGTAATAAAGTAATTCCGACCTGGTTCCGACCTGGTTATTCTGTATACTGTACATTGACTGTTACACAAAACACTGAGATGTTTATTATACAGAGCTACTGTAACCACTGGGTAAGAGTATAAGATATTGCTGTTAATTGTTGCTTATTCTGCTTTTTGTTTATAACATAGAGTTGATGATTGATTGATTATAATCTTAATGTTGACACTGACAGTGGAAAATGAAAAGATCATAGGCATCATAGGCGTAGCATTAGTGCTGCCAATAAAAGCAAGATGAAGACATACTGTAAACAGTGTGTAAATGTATATGTAATGTATATTGAAGAGAGTGATCAGTGGCAGCCTTCATTTTTGTTACTTGAAGGCTGCCCCCCCCACTGTTATTACCCCCCTGTGCCCCCCACCAGAAAATACTCTGGACCCGCCCTTGCAGATCAGAGCAGTGAAAGTGAACCAAAGTATCACAGGACAAATCCTACATAAATCTGATATATCTGGTGTTAATCCTCAGTGGGTTCTTTACTGTGACTGACACATTTGATATTTCACACAGTGTTTTGCTTTGCTTTTATTCATATGAAATATAAATCTTTGTTGTTTGATAAAAGCTTAGACACAATATAATCAAAATATAATAATCATTTCATAATCATAGTCATCTAGCAAGTTGTATTTTTTTTTTGTTCTGTTGGATACTGTGATCTTTAGAGAGTCATACATAGAGAATCCCTTTTCTGGTCATTTAAAATGGCAAAGTGCATTCCTGTCTTGTAAATTAGGTTAAAAACCATCACAGTGCATTAGTCTGGCCTTCATTTTACTGCACTGAACTTCCAGTGCAGTAAAATGAAGGCCAGACTGTTTTACCATCACCTGCTATGTTTAAACACTGTTGGTGTTTTTCCATTTCTTCCATTAGGCAGCAGGAACCAGATCCTGCCTCATGTGAGTTTCCACAAGGTTAGAAATCACTGCAATAAGTTATTTATCTCCAGTCACTTGACCTGACCAGAGGTTCACTCGGTGGTTCTCAGTTTGCACACAGGGAGGATGCTGGGTATTTTTTCTGGTCTGGAAAATGACAAGAATTCTTCAGTCTCTTATTATGTGCACATGACTCCTCGACTGTGGAGGGCAAAACCGAGAGTCTGATATGTGACACAGATTCTGCGGGCTGACATACATCAGCTGCAGGCAGGACGATATGACATAAGTTGTGCTGCTGGACGCTCAGGTATTTGTTATTTACATAGTGATAAAACATAGGAGCAAAGTGATAACACTGAGGCACGAGGGCCAAACACAAACACAGACAAGGAATGTGTATTTCTAATTTGTGTAGATAAGTGTGAATGAATGAAGAATGGCTTTTTAAAACCACATAGAGGGTGAAAAAGCCAAAATTGCCCTTCAGATAAAACCCTTTGGTTAAATATTTTCACAAAGTATGGGTATACTTACAAGACCGCCAACAATGCTGAAGCCTACATTTCCCATAATGCATCTGATTAAGTGGGTTCTTTTTACAGTTATTTTAACGAACCAACTTCTATTAAACAGAGAGGCTAAAAGGCTCTCTTCTGATTGGCTGAGTGATTGCAGTGACTGCTTTGTTGTGACATCACAAAGTCACAGAAGTCCTGACGGCTGGTTTTAAGGCTCAGTTCCTGAATACAGACTGTGTGCATCTCTCTGTGAAGTGAAGCTTTGATACTTTCAAAGTATTAATATAGAACCTATAACTGATTTATGATCAAACAACACATGAGCGTTTCATTATAGGACCTTTAAAGTCACCTTTGACAGAGCTGTCCTAAGAGGTGGATGAAAACAGTAATTACTATCAAACAAATAATATTGTTGTAGTTTTGGCCCAATCTCTGAAGTTTCATCTTTTTTAGTTTCATAATGCAAACCAAACCCACAGGACTTTATTTTACATTCGAGCCAGGAACTCTGAGTTTGTAAAACACCATATCATCATAAATTTGAGCTGCAGGTTAACTTGAGTTACCTTAGATGAAAGTATCGTGTTTATTCTGTATTAAATATGTAGTAAATAAGTGATGGAATGCATAGGGCCTTCAGGGCACATGGAACCACTGAATAGCAGATGAAAATGATGCAAGAGCAACCTGTCTGTCCCAACAGAAGAGTTTATAGAATCTCTGAGAAGGAGCACTGAGGCCGGTCTGGGTTCTTGTGCAGTTTCATGTGTCACTAGTGAAGTCCTGGGACAAAGATGTGAGGAAGAACTCAAACAGCTTGGAAAAAGTGGGTTAGCTGATTTAAATGTTGAAATCTCTCAAGGAGGATGAGGTAAAGTGGAAACGAGTGGAACATTTAGGTTCAAATGGTCAACTCAGCCGTCTGCTTGTTAATAATTTGCTGTGTAATGTAGGTCATAAAATGAGCAACTGGAAAAAATGTGAAATATCTGAAATCCTGTAGTTCCCTTTCCTCTCTCCTCTCTCCTCTCTCCTGTCTCCTGTCCTGTTCCGGATGCTGAACGATCCAATGGGCTGCTCTGCTGCTGACCACAGCCCCGGTCACTCATTAACTCCGCTGAGTCGTACGACCTTCGCTGCTAACGTAGTTGCAGTGCTGTCGCATCATACCCTGATCATACGTCCCTCCATGTTCGATTGACATTGTCCCTTGTCCCACATTACATAGTTTTGTCATGTAATGATTGACTTCTTTGACGTTAGGTCACAACAGCTTGGTGAAGGACATGGTAACATGGAGGAGGGTGGAAATGACTCGAAAGAAATACGCTGAGTCATGTATCTCGAATTTAGAGATTTTTATGATTCTGTAGTGTATGTATTTATTTTCTTTACGAATGAACGCACACACACATACGCTTAAATCATACGCTATACTCCATCACGCTACAGTATAGTTCTTTATTTTACAGAGAGAAGGACATTGTCAAACAGTAACATTTGAACTACAGTTTAAGACTTCCTGTCCTACCATAAGGTCACGTTTAAGGAGCAGTGGAAAAGATGAGATAAATAGTCTTTGGTGACATACAGAATAGATATTAACTTACAAAGATAACTTAAATACACAACTTTCTTTAAATAGTTTGGCGGAATACACACACACGCACGCACTCACACTCACCCACACACATATATTTAAAGGTATACTTATATATACATAGATAATAAGTATACATTCACAGTCATCCTGATGCCACATGTAGTGCACTGACATCTTCAAACACAGTCAATCTCAAATGCAACATTTACAAGAGGAACCTCGTTCAGCGTTCACAAGTTCATTACAGTGAGTGAAATCCAAGCTGTGAGAGACTATCGATACACATGCTTGCAATAAAGTGCTTTCCTGTGACCCTAAGGCGATCATGTGACTTTCAATTGGAACATAAGCAAAAAGCAAAAAAAAAAAAAAAACCTACGCAGATCTTCCTACATCGCTACAGAACTGACAATAAACATTTTCAGCCGGCTACCTCTCATACTCGTTCCTACTCTTGTGTGTCTTCGCGGTCAGGAGCCGTGGGAGCCCTGCGTGTTTCTACATGGGGGGGAGGGAGGTATTAGCGGTCGTGCACAGTTTGCTTACACAACTCCACAAGACGCAATGTTCTGATGTCATACAAACAAACTACGCAAAAAGCCTGGGAGCAGAGATCAAACACGGGAGATAAACGGCCTGATAGGGCCGCATGCTTGAGCCTCAAAACACATACGCACACAGAAGCGTGTGAAAAGGTACACTTTTTTTTTTTTTTTTTTTTTTTTTAAAAGAAGAGAGATCCACCAGGGTTTTTCAGCGTTTTGAAAAGCCTTTTAATGATTCGTCACGAGACATTGATTAGCTCCATTACAGCTGAGAGACTGGCATGTTTCACCTCAGCAAGCCTTTGAACAGATTAGATTTAGGGCTAAAAGGAACCAATGAATATTACCCTGTGACCTCCAGGCTCCAGTGATTACAGATGAGAGAGGGGAAGAGAGGCAGGACGAGACTGCAAAGCTGAGTATAATAAAGAAGCTGGTGATGAAGAAGAAGAGAAGACACCCCGACAAATATGTAAAAGAGCACATTAATGTATGATGTCAAGTATTGCCAGGTTTTTGGTGAGTTGTATGCTGTTTGTGAACTTGTATGCAAAATAACAAAAAGCTAAAGGTACCTCTATACGACTAAAACGACCGCGCACATAAACCTGAAAGCGTGCCAACGGCCTTCCTACTATCAAACACTTGACAACTCAAGATCAGGCTGCCATAAAGTCTCAGAAGAATGTTAAATAATATGTAACATAAACAGGTTTCTCACCAAAAATATGGGTTTAGTAGCTCTGGTTGCATGTTTTTTTTTTTCTTTTTTTTTTTAAGGCCTGTCAAATTTTAGCATGCAACTGCGAGGAGAGCCCAACCTCAGTTATTCTCAGTCCGTCCTCCGCCCACCATTTCAAAGTGGGACGTAAATAGAGAAAGAAAAAAAGGGAAATGTCAGGGCATGTATTTTTGATGGCGCTGCGCTATTTTGCATACACATTTGAAATCTGGGCTTTCTGACGCCTAACATTTTTGGTCAGTGTGGTCCCTCATTAGAAAACCCGCATTGTAACAGTGCAGCTTGAAGCCGCCGCCGCCTCCCGGGCCGCTCTACACCCTAACATAGCCTACTGCCTGTGGCGCCTGTTGCTTCCAACACTATTTTCTACATTGTACAAGTCCTTTTCTTATGTATTATAATTTAAAACGATGCTAATCCACCATATACAAAGGCTTTTAGAAGATTGGACGACTTATTGGCCTCTTTATGACCTTCAGCTCTACATGTTTCACTGTACACCCTCCAACTGAACACATGGCCGTAAGAGGAAAATACACTATGAGATGCATTTGAGGGTATTTATCTGTTCCCTAAGTCTACTTTACTTAATTGGTCCCCTGCTATGAAGCATCAGCTCAGTAAGTGGATTGTAATGTTTGCAGTGCAGAAGCGTTTAAAGGGTCAGTTCAACCAAATGTACCAATACAAAGTTCTTGTGGCTTTTATTTGGCCAAGTTTTGAAATATCTCAACACAATGGAGAAGGAATGGAATTTTGTTTGCGGTGTGTGAATATAGACATTTGAAAGATTTATTGGTTTCCCAAATAAGAATCTGTGTCACTGCGTAAAAAAAAAAACAAAAGAGAGTGAAAAAGTGTTGGTTTTTGGTGAACTGACCCTTCCAGGCTACACGTGCACTGAAGCCGTACGCCTCGATATTTATGTGTTATTGTTGAGTGTGTGACCGTGGGAGGGTCGGGCCCCCCTCCCTCCCCTGCTGTGGCGGTACATATGACTGAAGTAATTAAACCAGGTTTATTAAACTGCTGTCAACCCAAAGTCCTGACTTGCGGGGGGAACTTATAAATCACGTGAAAGGGCTATAGTGTTTCAGACTTGGCCTCTGGCAGGGAAAATGCCAGCAGATCACAAAGTGCTGATCCACGGTTCCAAGGTTTACTTTGCCACCTCCTGTGTCAACCAACCGCCCGCTATAATGCAACACAGAAACTGATCCTTCGGGCACTCGGGCTCCATCCAGAGCAGTGGATTCTGGACCTTCATCTTTTTCTTTTTCGGCATGGAGTTCATGTGGTTACGTCCTGACTCAGAATGCTCTTAAACCAAGAGCTGTGGCTGCTCTCAAATGTAAACTGTGGCCTGAAACACAAAGTCCCGCTGAGTGATGAATTCCCAGTCCGTATGAAAGCCGTTGGACTGTTCCAGGGATGTCAGTGTTCATATTGAAATCTGTGGCTGTGAAATGACCTTGGTGTTCCTCAGTTCACCAAAAGCAGGAAGGAGGGGTGGGGGTGGCACAAAAAAAAGAGGTAAAAGGGTTCATTGGGTCATTTAAGAGGTCTTTGGGAATACATTGGTTTTGACAGGGCTCCAGCTCAGAGTGCAGGTTGAAATCCACATTAGGGGCTTAAGTGTTTGATCAATGAGCCGTGGGATAACCACCGCTGGGGAGGTCAGTTGGCAGACAGGACCAGGCCACTGGATGGTGTTGAAGACAAGCCCTCATTCTTACATTAACAGGATTAAAATGTCAAACCGAGGCCTGCTGGACTCTCCTCAGGACGGGGAATTGAGAAGGACTTCAATGTCTTTCAAATGTTCTCAGGATGGTGGGAGATCTCAAATTAGGGGGTTTCAAAAAAAAAAAAACACAAAAAAACGAAAAGGACAGTTGTGATTTGGAATTTGAATCTTCACATCCATCAATCAGCCCAAAAAGTAGCGAGGCGTGATGTTGAGTCATTTAAGAGGAGTATAATTGTCATTTTGAGATGGATTAACACAAGTTATGTACTACATCAAACTCTAATGCAAAGACTAACAGTAATACATTAAGAGATAAATAACTGGAGATATAGATAGACTCGCTGTGGCTGTTTGGAGGTGTCTAACTCATCCGTAACTATGGGGGCTTCTGGGGTTAATGGGGGACGAGTCCTCTCTGCCGCTCTGACCAATGAGCTGATAGAGCCGGTGGCTGAGGTTCTGCACTTGGCAGGTTCCCAGGACGCAGCCCACCCTCATCAGCTGGGCGTGATGAGGGTAGTGGTGACCCCCTCGAGAACCTGAGTGGGCGTGACGACGGACTCTCAGCGCTCTCCTCTCGATCCGCAGCGCTTCGGCGAGTCGTCCCGGGCCGGGGGAAGGCGTCCTCGCCCCTGAGGCCGGAGGGTGTCCGAGGAAACCGGGCAGCCATTTTGGGGATGGGCTGGGAGCAGGAGTGCTGGTGGCAGCGCTGGGCTGGCTTTCCGACGCCGTGGCCGTATCTTCTTTCAGGTCAAAGAGTTCGTTGAGGAGGTCCAACCTGAGGAGAAAATACAAATGGGTGAGATGCTGAGGAAATCCTGAGTAGAAAATCTGTGACACCAAAGAGAATGGGCAAAGAGGACATATAGACTAGACTTTAGACTTTAGACATTTATTGTCCCTCTAGGCCTAGGGAAATTCTTTTTCATATGACCATTTACATTTCGTTTTGTTTCACCAGACACATACAAACACACACAAATTACAACACATTGCCACACATTTTTACACTCTGGCCAGGTTATCTTGGCTTGTATGTGCACAATATAATGCAAACAGGTGAGTTTTATTTTTTATTTTTTTAAATATATATATATATATATATATATATATATATATATATATATATATATATATATATATATATATATATATATATATATATATATATATATATATATATATATATATATTAAAAATAAAAACCTGTACAGTCGTCATGAAGGTTAGGGTTAGGCAGTTTTTTGTATCAGGCTGTAAACATGTGAAGTTTGACATTTTAACATGGGAGTCTATGGGGACCGATTTACTAAATCTGACCCTAGTGGTCATTAAAGGTACTGCAGTTTTTGAAAGAAGTAACCTTGCATATCTTAAACACTATTTTGTAGCAGAATTGCCAAAGCATTTTTTTTGGCAGATATGAGTGGTTATTCTACTTTCAAGACTTAAGTTAAATCCTTTCACATCAAAACAACAAATGTCAGCCAGCACGGTAATTCCTGCCTGGGGACACCAGTCAAAATAAGAATTATTGTTGCACTTAACAACAGAACAGGTGTAGAAAATGTCCCTGCCAGCATTGTTAGTATAACAGCTAATGTTGTAAGAGCACTGGTAATTCTGCAGAAATCTGATTAGCGCTACAAAGCAGCTTTGATAAGCGAATCATTTTTGCCTGTTGTCTAAACACAGAGTGGCTCCGTGCACGCTCACCCGTTCACGTGGACACTACGGTTCATCCTTTAATGGTTTTCCACATGTGGACACGTACGCTGACGTTATCTCACTTATTACATTATACAATCAAGCCCCGCACCTCTGTGCTTTTTAATGGCCAGCTGAGCTTCAGCCACTCTGGGCTAAGAGGTGCTGATGGTCTCCACAGGAGAACATTCAAATCTCAGCAGTGGAGTCAGATTAGTTCTAATGGTAATCAATTTATTTCCTAAGCCCTGTTACACAGTAGTTTAAAGGCTCAAATATCTACTTCCAAAGTACATTTGTACTTTTTTCTGTGGCCATTTTTTTTAAGTGGATGACCTCGTCCACAGCAGCTTCTGTACCGGTGCTCCTGCTGCTTCTCTAAGCTGATCTGGATCTACTGCAGGAAATTCGCTGATCATAGATAAGTGCTTCATACAACCTCACATCAATAACCCAAACTATCAGTCTAGGTAACAAGCAAAATTCAGTTTACCGAAACTGAATTGGAGAAGAAGCATGAATCTCAAAGACAGAGATAAAGCTATGACCTACAGTAGAGGGATCGTTTGGGTTGATTTTTTTTTTCTTTTTACCTCAGCACCTATTGCACAGCAAAACATGCTCTCCTAAATTGGAATGCGGGATCCATTGAATAGAATCTACTGAAGGTAATGTTCCATCTAGATCTACCTTTGTAGATCTACTGTAAGAAGAGTTGAGCGAAAAGAAGAAAAAAAAAGGTTGGGGTAAACAGACCCTTTTCCAGAAACTGGGTTTCTGAGACTCCTCATCAGCCTACAGTAAATGAGCTGTTAAGATGAACATGCTCTGCAGTGCTGTGGACCAGCGGGTACGGCCCGTTCAGCAAACACCCCGGCAAATGACTCGCCATCTGTTCATTGTTTGACAAAGACAGTCGCTGCTCACAACGTGACCCTGCAGCTCCTCACTGGACTGTCACCGCTGTGTTTGTACAGCACAGTGGGACTCAAGCACTGCTGAGGGTCAGGAGAAGTAAACAGTAAAAAGTGCTGTTGCCCCTGGCAGCCACTGGATTAATAGGATGAAAATGTTAAATGTTAACAATGGCCTCTGCTTGTGCAAAGAGGTTTAAATACAGCATGAGGGCAAATATATCCAACATGTTTGTTTTGGGTTCTTCTGAGTCAAGGGAAAAAATTCTTTCACAGTGGCAGGTTTGGCACCATTTCCCATGTTCTTGGAGGCAGAAGCCACAGCTGATCTAATTATATCAAGTGTGTTCCATTTGTAAAATGCTGACTTATGTTATTTTATCATGAACACTGAAACCTTTACTGTGACTGAGGGGCTGAGACGTGAGACATCGCAGCAGACACTCACTGTCTATGCCACTATGGTTCTGGTTCTGAGTCCTCTCTGAAATGCAACGCTTTTTGCTTTACTCGGGCAGTTTCGGCTGCAGACTAAGCACTGGCAGGTTTGGGAGCCTGTCTGGGACGACCTGCTGTCCAACAGTGGCAGTGGCTGAATAAAGCTGTGTAATGCCAGGCCACAGACAGAGGCCAGCACTATTTCCAGGACAGGCCTCGGTGCCCTGCTGCCACATCACCAAGTTACACCCACCTGGTCTGCTGTGAAGGTTATATTTGGCTGCAGAGGAAAACTCCTCACAGCAGTGGTGGCCCTGCATCGTATTGTCCTATTTATGTTTCCAGACCAATCACATGTTTATTTTGAGTAAATACTTGTATATTTATTGTTATAGTTCTCACTGTTTTTAAATTGCTTTAAATGTCTCATCTTTTTAACTTCTCCTTGTGGTCAAAGAGCCAAAAATCATCTCCGTGTGGTTTTACATGTCTTCTCTCAGGCTTCTATCTGGAGCTCTGGTGAGAACAAGTCAGTGCCATTTCTGAATGACTCAGAAAACAGTCAGCCAATCAGAAAAGAGGCTCAGAGTCTCCTCTTTTCTGATTGGCTGACTGTTTTCTGGGTCATTCAATAAAAATATAACAGTTTTTTTTAGTAAGCATTCTGAGAAACAAAGTTCTGCAAAGTTTGATGGGTCCAGGTGGGCGGGGCTGAGAGCAGTGATTGTTTTGTTGTGACATCACAAAGTTACAGAAGTCCCAACGGCTGATTTTAAGGCTCAGTTTCATTTCTCTTGTGACTGAGGCTTTGATATTTTCACAGAACACAGACCTACTTTATAATCAAAAAAGACATGGACATGTAATTTTATATAATATGGGACCTTTAAAAGTGGGTTATCCCAATGAGTTTAAGCCGGTATCACCCTGAATCCCTGCTAAATATGGCGCTCTTTGCTAATTATACACAATCCTCACAAAGGGTGGGATTTTGCAGGTCTCAAACTGGCTGGTAAGAACATCCGGACTGGCTTGCAGGCAAGAACCACATGACTGTACTACAACAGCAATTACAAAGAAGAATACTTCTTGGAAGAGTTCAGGATTAAAAAGGGGGGTAGATAACGTTTTCACCAGATGAGCAAATTTCGCCGTTATCCACCTTATCCCATAACTCCAGAGTAATGCAGATCTGGCAGATTGGCAAATGATCAAAGACATCCAAGTTTTGACACCTCTCACAGTCGTGCAGTAGCTTAAAGGCTTTGACGAAATATTCAATTTGACTGGGGGAAGATTTCAAAAGATTTTACAGTCCAATAAAAAGCAGAAACAATCCTCTCGTGTTGCCTTGTTTGGTTTTTTTTTTACTTCTGAATCGGCACAGTTCAGCTGCCGTATCCTAACCCTGCGGAGTAAGTCCTACAGTACCTCCCCATGCTGCTGATACACTTCATGATTACCAAAGAGGCTGAAGCAGCCTTAATCAGCAGCAGCAGTAGCAGTAGCACAGTCATTGCATTTCATGTAATCTTCCTCTAGGTAACAGTGGGGAGATTGTTGGACCAAAATAGAGGATTGTTTTTCCTTTATTTATTTCCCATGAAACACTGGCGCTAATTGTTCAAGAGTAGTTCTGCTTTCATAACCTCCTCAGTGAGATGTGATTTACTTTGTGCGAGCAAAGCTGGCCATTGAGCATACTTATAGCAGAGCCAGTAAATTACACGGACAGACAGAACGCCACGTTAGGAACCATGTCTGCTCTAAAACCACATCAGTCCGATGCGAGTATAGACACAACACTTGCGTCAACCGGCAGACAGGTTTTCTCTCCCCTCAAAGTCACATTTGTTTCCCTCAAAGCTTCTAATCTACACTTCCAATGTACTGTAAGCTGCCCCTCTTATGCACATATATAGTAGGATACATGTGCATTTGTGCCTCCGCAGCGCCCCGGCTCTCTGCGTGGAGCGGAAACCTGCTCTTAAAAGACGTGGAGGCTGGAATTTAGGTCTTAGCCATTAATCCACAGTGGAATTCCCTGCCTCCTTGGTCGCAGCTTTTTACCCTCCTCAGCCTCCAGCCTGCCTGGGTTCGGTCAAAGTGACCCCGACTGAGCCGAACAACTGTTTATGCCGTAAATACATATCCGAGCAGGCCACAGCCAGAAAGAAGACGTATGAAAAGAGGCCTCTCTTGAGATGATTTACAGAGGAGACAGAGCTGTTTTCAATCATTCTGCGAGCACGAGTGCTTTTCTGAGGAGGTATACGGGATGGAGAGGGAGCGATGTTCTTGTTGTTCCTCGATAAGGTGTAAATATGTCAGAATCGAGATAACACATCAGAAGGACGGACCTAAAGCCAATTGCATCTTCAGGGTGGCTCGGCAACATCAACAACGCAGGAAACCACGCTGTGTGAAATGAAATTCAGAGGTAAATATTATGTCGAGAGTATCTACATGAACATCTGACCAGACGTTGTTGAAATCCAGACGCACTTAATGATTTAGGCAAATAAAAATTGTATTTCTAGCCTCAGCCATCATCATCATCGTTCCTGGTCCAGACAGAGCAAACACGACCGCAAATCGGCTCTACATCTCCTCCGGTCTCGAAGCAAAGAGCCTCTTCCCATTTCAGGAATTCCTATTGTAAAGCCGCTTCACTGCTTAAAGCCATATTTAACTTGTTGTTTGGCCGCGGACCTCGGGCTATTTTCCTTTACGAAAGAAAAACCTCAAGATGTTATGTAAAGCGACAATTAAGGGTATGTGTTGCGTGCGATCCAAGGAACATGCAATTTCTCCTTGTTTGGAAAGCGCCCCGTCAGGCATTGTTAACGGCCTCTTTGTGTTTGCAGTGACCTTATCAGGACACATAGGGACAGCGTGGACATAAACACAGAGCAGGGAAAGGAATGACAGACATCTGAGCTCAGACACACTCAGCGTCATGCAGTCAGCCCACGGCGGTAACAGAACGGGATGTGCCCTGTGGTGTTAAGAAAAAAGGAGAATTTGCTGTCCTGATTAAAACCGCAGAACATTTTACATGAGGTGTGGGGATGAGAAACGTGGAGGCCCGTGACTCAGAGGGAGCGTCAGGGCGGGGGAAATCTCTCTCTGGGAATAGATCCAGGTGTTAAAGATGACACTACCCAACTACAGAGTATTTACAGCAAGAATCAGACTCCTGAAATAAGAGCGTCCAGTTGGCTCTAGAGAGGAAGGTGGATAGGTTACGTCACGTGGATGGGTGCCCCAAAAAGACAGTTATGCTCATGGTGGGAAGCCAGTGAGGGATCATGAACTTGTTGCTGCATTAGTGCCTTGTAGTGGGTGGTGTTTCCTAAGGTTTGGTTGAGGTCATCCGTGCGTCCCAAAGGGCACAGTTAAAGGGACAGCTCAACATTTTGGCAAATTGGCCCATTGCCATTATCCCAATAGTCTTAGGAGTAGGTTTGTTACCTTTAATTGTCGGCGCAAGTTATTTTTAGAACGGCGGAGCAGAGCCGCAAGCTGCTCAGAGCTACGCTACGGAGGCTAATGGGATTTCTTGGTTTCCCTCATCAAACTCATCAAACTTATCAAATACACAACCCAACAACTCCAAAACGCTCTCGTGGACAAGCTGCACATTCACCACGCTATGAGATAATAACAGAATGTTACGAGGTAAATTCATGCAAAACCGCTGATGCATGTTACCGTCAGGGGCAGCTTTTCAGCAAGCAGTCTCTGCATTTGCCTTAAAAACAACCCCGTCTTGTAACGTTCTGTTAATAGTGTGGTGAATGTGCACGTCACAACTTGTCCACAAGAGCGTTTTGGAGTTGTTGGATTGTGTATTTAATGAGTTTGATGAGAGAAACCAAGAAATTTCATTAGCCTCCGTAGCGTAGCTCTGAGCAGCTCGCAACTCTGCTCCGCCGTTCTAAAAATAGTTTGCACCGACAATTAAAGGTAACAAACCTATGACTATAGGGATTATATAATTATAATTTGCCAAAAATGATGAACTATCCCTTTAAAAGGAACAAGGGCCACATTGGGGGGGGGGGGGGGGGGGGGGGGGTGAACTAATTTAAAATTACCTCTTTATGATTTTAACAAGATAAAGCAACGTCAGTGATTTCCAGCATTGCTGAGTGAGCATTTAAAGTGAAAGAAAGACAATAGGGCTGCACAATCAATCACAATGTAAATGAGATGACTCCATGCCCAAGTGTAACATCCAGATCACAGCATTTCTTTAATAAAGCTGTCCCACATTGTTGTGCATTGTTAGCACTATAACTATTGTGTTGCTACAGAGACGTCCTCGACAACAACATGAAGGGACATGATGTGTGTTGGGTACAAGACCCAGAAAAAAAATCTCATCCTCAATTTCATGTTTGAATATGACATCGCAATGGCAATATCTGCACATATCACAATAATGTGACCAATAGGAAACATACAGAGGATTACAACAACATGAGCTGTTTAAGACGTTTCTTCCTAACAGGCCCTTCTCTGCTGCTGCATCAGTTTCTCTCAGACTGAGTGAAACCACGGGGATGAAGCACATGCTCCTAATGCACCCGACACTTCTAAACAGAAATGGGAACGAAGGGGGTGGGGGGTGGGGGGTGGGGGGGGGATTACAGAGCCGGGCAGGTGTGGCAGAGGAGGCCTGGGCAACGCAAACAGACAGTGGATACAGGAGCCTGGCTTCCTGTTGTCTCTGTTGGGTTACAGCACCAGGTGTTCGCTGTCTGAACACACACACACGGCCGGTCACTCACACACACACACACATGCAGGAGATGACCACGTGCGTGCTCGCCCACCTGGAGGAAAATTCCACTGTTACATTATCTGTATTAAACTTTAAGGGCTTTCTTGTTTCTCCTGCCTGTGGGACTCGATACATCACTTAAGTAATAATGTATTTGTTATATATTAAAGGGATAGTTCAACATTTTGGCAAATTGGTCCATTACCATAATCCCTATAGTTTTAGGGGCATGTTCTTTAATTGTCGGTGCAAGCTATTTTTAGAACGGCGGAGCAGAGCCGTGAGCTGCTCAGAGCTACGCTACGGAGGCTCATGAGAGCGTTTTGGAGTTGTTGGATTGTGTATTTGATGAGTTTGATGAAGGAAACCAAGAAATCCCATTAGCCTCCGTAGCGTAGCTCTGAGCAGCTCACGGCTCTGCTCCGCCGTTCTAAAAATAGCTTGCACCGACAATTAAAGGTAACAAACCGACTCCTAAAACTATAAGGATTATGGCAATGGGGCCAATTTGCCAAAATGTTGAACTTTAAGGTGTTTCCAAGCTACTGATAACATATCCTACTTTTTGAAATTAAAGCACTAAGAATAGGAAAAAGAGAAAAAAGCCTAGGGTTGGTTCTTGACTTGAATTTGTGCCCATGGAGCACCACTGTGGGAAATCAGTGAGGGATCACGACCTGTTGCTCGCATTAATGACTTCTACTGTAAGCAGTAAAACCAACATTAAAGAGCGATTTGCGTACAGGACACAAATGAGACTAGTTCCTGTTTCACAAATGACATGCAAGTATGATGTAGTGTAAAATTACCACAAGAGGGAACATGTTCCTGGCACAAATCCATTTCTTTTCCTCATTCTCATCACTATCTCTAACACACATTATTAAATAAAGATTAAAAATCCCCCCGAAGGTGTTAATGTTGCTGCTTTCACTTATCAGTGCTACTGCAGTATCAGGATTTCTCAGTGAGGTGTGATAATACCACACGGTCCTTGGCTTTGCTCAGTCATGACTAAAAGGTAAATATAGCCTAGAGCATAAATGGACTGTATAAAAGCATGAGGGAGACCTTCATGCCTGGCCCTGCTCAGAGGAGCTGCCGTATCACATCACTGACACTGAGCCAGAGGCTGTGGATCCAACATCCACCAGAAGAGGGCACACACACACTGACTCATCCACATTCCTCACTGCGCCTCAACATTGCAACCACACACACGTATTGCATCGCTGGCAGCCCTCCCTCACACATATGTGTAGTAGACTATTAGGAATAACACTGGCTGCTGTCTAATGTCTTACTCAGGGCTTTTGTAATGAAAAGCTCTAGTCACTCGAGTGGTGGAAAAGTACAGGTGCCACTCAAAGCCTAACAAGATCCTTTACAATGGTCCACACTGGTATTTTCTAGCCCGGGCTATTCATGGGCACAAACTGGTTTTCCAACCTTGGAAATGATTTTTTTTTTCCATAGAGAATCACAAGGTGATTGAACCAAACAAAACCTTTATAAATAGTTACTCATGTGACAACCTTTGGGACTGAGAGGTGGAGGAAGAAGACGGGGCAGAAAACAAAGGATCACAATCGGGAGCAGGGGAAAAAACGTGATCTTTTTCACAGAAAACTGATTTGACTACAATTCAGATGTCATTTGCAGCTCTGTCTGGGCCACATGTATTAAACCTGCTGTAATTCAGACAGTTTTTCACTCCAACTCAGCCTACTTTTCAGCATCAACCCTCCACTGTGATCAGATCACAGCGTCAGGCTTCTTTTTTTTCAAACAATATCATACAAAATAATATAGATATCTATTTGATTGGCTCTTTTATAAAGTTTTAAACAGTGATAAGTGTGTCTTTAAATATGAGGTAACAGTGTCCAACACTGTCACTCACTCCACAGCTGGCACTATCTCAAGGAGATAGAAAGTGTTTGACTGTATCATGGCTCAGCCTTTGACCTTGCAGCCTGTATTTATCCACTATCTCGCCGACACAACAACACAGCACAGTAACAGTAACCCTGGTGTGATTTATTACACAAGTTATGACTCAGTAAAGTAAAATAAAGAGGATCACCAGAGCCTTTATTGGCTATGTGTAACGCATCAATGCCAAACTTCAATAAAAAAGTAAATAATTTGAGGAAAAAACTTAACTAAAGTCTTTAGAGCAAGTTATCTGAAGGCATTTTGTTTGGAATGATTCATTAATCATGCATAATTTAATATCTAGATACATTATAGAAGATAATCTTGAACTAATTGATGTAAAAAAAAAAAAAAAAATCTTGTTCATCTGAGCTACAAGTGGCGCATTAATACTTAAATAAAGTGTAACGCGGCCACAGGTGAGTTTCTATATGATCGGAGCAGCCAATCAGAGCAGAGCAGCGGGTCTTCACGAGCGATAAAGCGGCGTGTGTGAGCGCGTGAGGCAGCGGGTCCTACCTGTTGCTGTTGGGACGCTCCTCGACCGGTAGAGCCTGCAGCCGCTGGAGGGAAACCAGGCTGATGCAATACACAGTGAGCGGGAGAAGGCACCGCATCTCTGGTCCGACGTCAACTTTACACCCTCTCCGGGAAGGAGCGGGAGACCACACCGGACTGGGACAAGGTTAAATCCCGAGAGTGGGATGAGGAGGGGGGGGAGGAAGAAGAAAAAAAAGAGAGATGTCCCCCAAAAAATGCAGATGCCGGCCGGGTTGAGATATCCAAGAGACTGTGGGTGGAAGCAGAGGTGATCATGGGTTAATTAACCTGTTGCTCATAAGTAATAATAACAGAAAGCAGAAAGAGCAGACTTCATCCATTTCTTTTATGTGGAGCTGAAACTTCATGGGGATCTTTTAAAAACTCACACATCTGCACTAAAACAACTGGCTCCTTCATTATAAAGTCCTATTAAACTCATGCATCGGATAAAAAAGTTCACATTCATCTGTGCATCTTAAATTTACCATGCAAATCAATTTGCAAATAGTTATGAATGAGGAGTAAAAAAAAAAAAAAAAAAAGATTGAAGATCATTCTTACCCTTTCAGGTTTTATGACTCAGACTCCGAGGTTTGGCTGTTAAGTTTTTTTTCCCACCACGAATCCAAACGTGTTGGTCAAGATCAAGTTCTCTAGTGAGAAGCTGAGTGCCGGGTGACATTGTGGGTTTAAATAGTGAGTGGGCGGAGTTTAAGCGCCGGTGGGCAATTTGACAGGCAAAAGGTGCAGAGGACTAATCTTGTCTCATGCTCGGAATCTGCTGTTTTGATGTGAGGAGGGGGAACTACAACACAATGCCATTAAAAGTGAAACGAAAAGAGAAGGATTTAGTTTGAGGCAACATACACCTATACACAGAGTCATTTAAAACTCATATGGAAAAATGATTAACAGAACAGAGCAAAAATGTTTGGTTAAGTTTACTATTAACTGGACACTGAACACAACAAGCTCCCAGGAATATTGTAGTGACTCATAATACAACATAAAACACCATAAACACATGTTTATTGAATAGCACAACAGGATGTCCCTATAGGAATATTATGACAGTGATACAGCATCAAAAAACCACGTGAGGATGCTCAGGATACCTGTAATTCTGAACTCAGTAGACTCAGCACTTTATACTATCATCAAGAGGCATGCGCCTACTCAGGAAAGTGAGTGACCCACATTTTCATGAATTTCTCGGGCAGTTTGTCTTCCGGACCAAACCCCTCTCTCTGTCTCTTATCATCATTGTGAGCCATGTGTTTCACACAGATAGAAAGAGATGCAGGAATCTGCACAGGATCCCCAGAACTTTGCTGTAAAGTCACACCTACAGTTTCACCATGAGGCAGCATCATTGATACATTTTTCCTATGGCGCTGGATGTTTTCCCGTGCACAGTTTGTTGCCGTTATCATCACTTTACTCAGAAATTGTGGGTTGTAAACAGGCTGTTACTAGTGTGTAATTTACTGAATCATCATCGGACACATTCGAAATCTTTTACAGCAGATAAAAGACAGACATGTCTCCACTTGTGTCTTACAACTCTGCAGTGACTCAGATGAATCCTGCTGCATGTTTCAGCCTATTAGTGAGGATTTTTGTACTAAGTCCAAGTCCCCTCCTTCCTTTTGATTCGACTAATGCACAGACACACTAGTGGCACATACACCTGATTTTTTTTTTTTTTGCCTCAAATGTGGTTACGCAACATCCAGTTCCCAGAAGTCAAGCAGGTTGTCACCAGTGGAGTGGACTCCTTTCCTGGTATGAGAATGAAGCTGCACATCCATGTAGAAGAGGAACAGGACAAGCAAAACAGAGCCTCTGCAGCGATGTCATGTTTGTTATTCGTCTCTTCAGCCGATGTAGTCTTCTTCATCTAAATAAACATGGGTATCCCTTCCACTGCACTTGTAGTATATGTAAAGGCATAATTTTAAGTTTTGGACAGAAATAACCCCACTTGCTTCATTTTTCTGTGTTGCACTTGAGTCACAGAGCTATGCAACTAGTTTTCTGAAAAATAAATATACTTGTTCTTAAGAAAATTTCTCAACAACTCCTTTACAGTAACTGTCTGGATCTAAAATGATCTGTCTGGTGTACAATAGAAACAGAAATTAAGCTTGTTCCTGTAAAACACATGCAGAAAAAATGTTGAACTCCCTTGGGGTTCACCACAACTTGGGTTATGTTGATCACATTTTCCAAATGATGCATTTTCTGACAGGCATTCTCATTTACGTATTTCTATGTGTGGTTTAACAGTCTGGCAAAAATAGGAAAACAGCCGCAGCTGGGAATCGGATAAAAAGACATCATGGTTAGGGTTTTGCTGAATCTGGAGATGCCATCAGGAAAAGTTTTGTCAAATTCCATCAACTTTATTTTTTTTAGGAAATTAATTCCTCATGTCTTTGCCTCAGATGTGGTCAGATCTTATTCCTTTGTAACCTGCCAAATATGAATGTAATATAACCATGTGATAATTAGTCGCATATTGAATAACATGGCCATGTAAACTGTGATTATAAATCAGCTAAGTTCCAAGTTCTCTGTTAATACAGTGAAAGTATAAAAGCCTCAGTCCACAGAGAAATGCACTCAGGCTGTATTCAGAAACCAGCCATCAGGTCTTCCTGTGACTTTGTGATGTCACAACAAAGCACTCACCAAGCCCCGCCCACCTGGACCCACCACCCAACCTTGATTTATTTGGTTTCTCTAAATGTTTTACCTGAAGTGTGATATATTTATACTATATTTATTAAAACATGGTGTCATATATATCCAAACCATAATTATCAGATGTGAAACTTTGCACCTTCAAACTTTTGCAACAGTCAACAAGAGGGAATCCATCAAAACAAATACACAAAGCCTTTTTCTAAATCCACGGATTGAGCTTCAAGCTGAGTAAGTAGAGCAAAAGAAAAAAGGGGGAAAAAAAGGATCATCTCCTGGAAAGCAGTAAACCTCACAGATCAATTATGAGTAACAGTGAGAACATGCTGGAAGTAATCTGAAACATCACAAGCTCCTCACGATTCTGTTATTGCCAACCTGGGATTTTTCTAGCTTGGGTATGCTACGTGATCCCTGCCTTGTGTGCGATGTGAAGCGTTGCGTGAGCGATATTCGCTCGGACAGATTCGGTGCCGGTGGCTGCCAACTTCTCACCCTCGCCGATATCGTCTTACAGCTCAGCTCCGCTCGAACCTTTCTTTGATCCTCTCTATCAGCTTCAAACGTAGTTTTACAGTAGTTTTAATACCATCAGAGCGAGTGTCACATTGTGACCTGACAATGACACACTAATCCAGGTTTTGGATGAATTTTTTTTAAAAGGCCCTTGACTGCTTTGGATTCATTTTTCACAAGCTGATATGGATCATGTTCCCAAATTCATATTCATTTTTTATATTCTAAAACTGTAAACACTCACAGCAGTGTTGTCAGCGCGTGGGGGGGTCCCATCTTTGACCTTTGACCTTTGACTTTTGGTTTAGCGCTGATTCACTCGTATTGAATATTTCATTTTATTCTTTCTGACCTTCTCCCACACTCAACATGGTGCCCACTGAGCTGGCAGCTATGGCAGAATGAAAAAGTTCCCGACACAGACAGCTGATAGCGGCTCATTTATCACAGCGACTTGGCCGTGGAAACAGGTCACTTCCATGCTGATTCTGGTCCATTTATGTAACAGTCCTCATCAGCCATGTGACAAGAGGCGATGAATCTGGCCCGAGCTCTGAGCACAGGACCGGTTTGATCTCTCAGTCGTGGACTGGCTTTACTTTTGTTTTTCGCGGCAATTAGCGAACATGAGAGAGACGTACTCCATTTTTAGACGAGCCTCCATCCGTCAGGCTTTGAAAACCCGCCTGAAAAAGGGAAAGGTTGGGATGTAGTCGACTGATCAAAGAGCAGGGGGGACCTTCGCTTGATTGTCTTTTCTGTCTTGTTTTTGTCAGAGCGAATATTTGAATGGGTGAGAGCGGGCCACCGCCTGTTTTAAAGGTTGTGTAAACAGGACAAATAGCCAGTGTTGTCCGGTTAGGCGCGATAAAAAGCAAACAGTGATCACAGTGAAGCAAACTGTCTCTTGTGTCAAAGCTCATTCATGTTCATGCAGCTGGTCAGCAGTCAGGAGAAAGTTGTCTCATCTCGATGTGTAGATTGAGAAGGAGGGAGGATATTTGTACAACAGAGGTGAATGAAATATAGTTATTTTTCCCCAAACTATAGACTTGGTGGTAGAAACAGCTTTTTAAAGGTCCCATATTGTGTGTAAATAAAATGTCTTATTTGATTCTAAATGTGATAGTTGAGGGTCCTGTCAATATGCCTCCAATTGATCATGTGCCCTGGCTACTTGCCATTTGACCAATGTGCACTTGCTATTGGTCGAATGGCAAGTGCACAGGACTCTTACCCAGGAGTCTAGGGTTCAAACCCCGCCGGGGCCCTCCTTTGTCCTCCCACATAAAGTTGGTCTACATTGTATATTAACACTATGAAAGTATTAAAGATAATGTTCATGGATAAATGTAAAAATAGCATAGCCTACTTAGAAACTGAGTCTTAAAAACGAGCCCTCAGTACTTCTGTAACTTTATGATGTCACAACAGAGCAGTCACCGCCCTCAGCAATGCATTGAGATTGTTTATGGTTCTTAAAACAACAGATATGTCATGTTATGGATCAATACTTCGTGACTTCAACTACTGGCTTTTTTTAAGCAAAATGAAACCAAATCAATCTTAACTCACTTTCACTTGGTCTTCCGCAGCAGACCGAAGCAGATCTTGCAAATATGGGACATGTAATGTGCTTAACCTGGAATATGTTGCATGACGACTGTTGGTTAGGAAACTTCACCGACCATGCAAGATGGATATAGTTGAAAACAGTGAGTCTCTTCAACTCAATTTGCTTCCATTTAATCTTTAATCTCAATTCAATATCAAAACCAGGAGAAATGAAACCAAAACTCTGCCCCAAGACAACTTTTTTTAAAATTTATTTATTTATTTTTTCCGATCAGAGTGAAGCAACTCTTTCATTTTTACAGTAAACCACATCAGCATGTGCAAACATCTGTGTTGTAACAGTGTTAAGGGTGTTGCTGTGAAAAGGAACAAACAGACTGATGCTCAAGTGTCCTGGTGCTGATGATAGAAAACAAATTAATATCCATCATGTGAAGTGTCTGAGGTGAAGGTATTTCATATACAAACACAAACCACCTGCAGGTCTGAGTAGGAGTCCTGGCCCCCCGTCTAGGACACGTGGTCCAGTTCCTCCAGTTTGTGAGGAAACCTGCGGCTCATAAACAACAGCACGTGGGGAATGTTTTTACTTCCTCGCTGAAAACTGACACGTCTCCAGTTAAGCAACACGTGGACAGGGATACTACATCTTTACAGAGCTTTATAGCGTTTATCTTTAATCTGTTTTATATCCTTTTACTGTATATCAGTCATTCAAAGATTTTTTTTCCTCCTCATTCCCACTTCCTTTAGTCATGTTTCCAGCAATAGACACCACACCTTAGGAAACACCTCCTTGAGCAAATAATTGACACAGCCAGAGGCCACACAGGCCTGCAAAATGCATCCTCTATGTTGTGACTGTGAGATCTTTGTCAATAAGTGTGTTTTATTCTCTGGGTATTCTTAGATAGAGCTGATCCTCTAACTTCTCTCCTCAGCCTCGTAGTCAGGTTTATTCCAGTAGTCGGTAGTCTAATGATTGCTGCCCCCTAGTGAACCTCCTGTCACATCAGCAGAACAGCAGCTCCTGCTGAGTGAAGCTGTTATGATGGACCAGTCTGACTTAACCTCCCCGATGCAAAACAAATATCATTTACCAGTATATCTGGACAGTGAAAACAAACCCAGGTTCTCGGGCTCTGTCTTGGATTGCAAAATAATTCTCTGCGCAAAGCTGCACGAATCCCTGTGAGTTTGGAGATGAATTCCCAAGTGTTGTGGTTATAGCATCCACTTGGCTGCTTCAGCGAGCTTTATTTACACTTGTGTGTGTGTTTGTTTGAGATGGTGTACAACGGGGTTTGTTTGAAAGCCTTGTTGTCTCTGTCTGAACACTCACAGTCCAGTTTGTTTGGAATGGCTGCTTACCAGTGCGGCGTTGTGTGGGAGGAGGGCGGCAGCTACCAGGACGGTGCCTGCGCCAGCTCCGTGCACAAACCAAGGGATTGGATTTCAGTGTGGGAAACATGATGGTGTAGGACAGAATCTGCTGAAAACAGAGGAGCTCCCATAATCACAGCACCTGATGAGAATTTTTTATTTTTTTTATTTTTTATTTTAAGTTCATACTGCCCTGGCACACAGAGTCAGATCCAGAAGGACAGGGATTTCCCAGACTGATGTGGAGGAGCCTGACTCAGCTGCACAGACCGTGATCTCAGACCAGTCCAATACCTTTGGCATGAACTGGAATATCAATAGATTTGTGAATCAGTGGGATAAACCCTCTACAGCCTAGATTTTCATAAACATTTGGCCATGTTGTAAAATTCAGTGACAGGTCAGCAGACTGGATGCCTCTCGACACAAGGTTTAAAAAATATATAGTAATTAAAAAAGATACATATGATTACCACATCAATAAAAAATGAGAAGGGTAATGTGCCATGCATTCATTAGAGTGTGCATGTCATCCCTGCTCATGCCTCATTGCATGCATGCATGCATTTATACCAGAATAGCTGTCAGGTTGGAATCCCCCCCAACACTATCATCATCTTTCCTGCCTCTGTGAACTCTGTGTTCTCCAGAGAGATCATATAGAAATGAGTGGCTACAACCTCTCACCCACATCTCTCAGTGTGTTATGTTGATTAAAAACATATATATATTATTCATCCCCCCAAACTCACATTAACTTTTATGCTATCTTTTTTCTGAATGTAACAACTGATTCATGATTTTAACTTCCTGAAACCTCATTAGATTTTCTTAATCATCATCTTGTCTGATGTCATGACTGATTGTGTCCAACATACTGACAGAACTTCCTGTTCTCTTCTCACCAGTTGAAAGATTCAAAGACCAATGCTCAGAGTGTTTGAAGGGACCAACGGTTGTTAACTGAATTTTGAAATTAGTGGTGTGTTGTTTGAAATACATAAAGCTCAGGCTGTGGCTCACCAACCAGAAGGTTGGAGGCTCGATTCCCGGCTCCCCCAGTCCACATGTCGAACTGAACCCACACTTCCCCTCCGATGTGTCGTCAGATGTATGAATGTGTGTGAATGATTAGCCTCCAAGCCTGTCTGCGTACAGAGCTGCATGAATGTGTGTGTGAAAGGGTGAATGTGACAATACAGTGTAAAGCGCTTTGAGTGGTCCAAGTGACTAGAAAAGCACTATATAAATGCAAGTTAAAACACAATTTACCATTTACCATAAAGGTCAGTGAAGTAGTCACAGAAGTAATACGTAGCCTGTGTAAACAGTCGATAGCGATGCTATCTACATCTACAGCCTGAGACAAAAAAACCCTGATGATGTCACAGTGATGTCATCAGCATTATCTCGGGTTGTGGTTAGAGATTACACATTTATAACAAAAGGTTTGCGTTACGTGGCACTGTCAAGATGACTGGCCTTAGCCTTTTGTGTTAGGAGATGTCAAAGAGAAGTTGCTGTTGAGCTGCATTATGGGAAGTGTAGTGAAGTTTACCAAGCTTCAAATGTGCATGGTGTATCTCCTTCATCTTTAGTTTCTGATGTCTTCAGTTTCTGTCAAGTCCTTAAATAAATGAAAGTGAATTTAAATCATAAAATACACTTTTTATTATTACATAGCACAGGAGTCTTAAAGGTGTACAGAAATGGCCGTTTGTCCTGTTTGTCGCGCCGAGTTGTCACGAGCTGCAACACGAGTTTACCCGAGTAAGGAAAACGAATTTGATTGGTCGTTATCGAGCGGGCGGGATATTCAAAGCTTGGGGCGAGCCCGAGCTCCGTGTGTGTGTGCGTGTCTCAGACGTTTGAATGACGGATTACGGATCCAATACCAGTGGCTGGTGAATCGTGTACAGGCTGACGTATAATCCGTGCGCCTGCATTATCCAATGCGAAAAAAAAAATACACACTTTCATCCCGGATTTACTCAAAAATAGAATTTTGCACAAAGTTTGGCCTACAACGTCTGAAAGATGAGTTATCACATTAATTTTATGACCCAAAGTGGGCTCAAATTCAATTTTCTTTTCTGTACACCTTTAACAAGAATGTGACTCTGACATGTGTTTCTATCTGTGATCATCTTCACAGGCTGTTATAGGTCAAAACACAGTAGCTACAGATCCAGATTTACAGCAGTTTACTATACACAGACTTTTGCCACATTTCCTTTGCTTGTGCAAAAATACAGGGTTTCCAGTTACAGCAGGGAGGAAAGTGAAAACATGCCTGTCTGCCTGCAGCCATCTGTCAGAGCTCAGGGGGAATTCAAATGAACGAGGGCAAGTGGCTGCTCAGCGAAGCATTTTCACGCGCCATGCTTCACCTGAGCTGTGGGGAAGTGATCTGCTGGAATAGCCCACTGAACAGCAATGATGTGCAAGAGGCCTTCAAACCACTTCCTGTCTGCTGGTTAGTCTGCAGGAAGTCACATGGCTGTTGCATCCTGCAGAGAGTGGCTGCGAGCTCTGATTGGGCTGCATGTTTGAATCATAGAGAATCAGTGACGGGTGCAAAGCCAGCTTCGTCTTCTTCTCCTGAAATCTTAAATAAAAGGTGGCAAAATAGTATGAAAATAGCAATCCTGCAATACACCTATAAAAGTCTACTTGTGAGTGCAGTTTAGGTCCGGTGAGGTCACCTTACACATTACACCTCCACAGCGCGCAACCACACAATACAAACCCATAGGTGTGGTGTGTGAAGACTGTGAGTGAGCTCAGTTTCTAAAATGAGTATTTTTGACACTTGAGGCTCAGTGAAGAACACTGTGGAGGTCCAAGAGCCAAACCGCAAGTGAATATTTTTAGGTTAAAAGCCAGATGAGGTTGCCAGGCAACCAGCAGAGATATGACACGTTAATTAGTGAGCGTAATTTGTACTTTCTGCAGCTGTGTGTTTCCAGGATTTTTTCCAGGGATGCAGATTTTCTCATCTGGCCACATGCTGGACTGTAAATGTCTGTGCTTTGAATATATACAGTGTACAATAAAAAGATCCACACATGCTTTTGATTGTTGGATGTTGTCACTAGAGCTGTCCCAGCATCAGGGTTTTTGCAGAAGACTCCTATAGATATGATTCACTCCACTGTCCAGTGAGGGTCAGTTCAGCTCACCTGTCCCACAGGTAACTCCCATCAGTCTCATGTTTTACCTGTGAGATGATTCAATGCTTTTGTTCATCATCTATGATAGAGGTTGTGTAGAGGGATCACATTTCATCAGTCAGACAAAGTACAAGTGTCAGCCAAACCTTTAGTCATTCTGGATGGCAACAAAAGAGGGTGTCTGGTCCAAAGTAGTTCACTGTGATTTCACTGAGAGTCTGCAAGGAAGCCGAGAGAGAGACATGAGTGCAATGGAGATCAACTTCAACTCTCGGGGGGGAGGAGGCCCAGGCAAAGAAGAAGAAACCACATGGAGACGATTGGCAGAGACCACAAGTTACAGATCCCCCCTCTAAAAGCCTCACTGCACTCTGTTGGCTGAGTCTAGAATTTACAGATGTTCCCTAAACACCTCATATGCAGACAATAGATAGATGCTAGCTACAGTACACATGATGTAGGGAAATGCTGCATAATATCTTTATGGGAGGCTTTAATGTGCCAATATGAGGGGGCCGTGGGGGGCCCTTCTTCCCTTAGGTGCCCAAAACATTTACCCTCTTGGCCTCTCCTGTTTGTGCACCTGCACATGAGTGGTGCGTCCCTGACTCTTTCTGCCCTCAGTTTCCCCAAACTTGTTGTGCACCTGTGGGCTTCCAAGTCTTCACAAGTCTTGAAGTGAGTCATAGATCTAGAGGGGACAACCCCTTCTTCAATGCCATTTGAGGCTGACTAGCTGTGTCGCTGTGTCTGATCTTTGTGCTAAGCTAAGCTAAACTAAGCTAAGCAGCTGCTGCTCGCTGCTTCATATTTAATGTATGGACATGAGAGTGGTTTCAATATCTATCTTACTCTACTTGAGGAAGTGGGTATGTATGGTAGACCAGCGATGTCACAAGAGAAGCACTGAAGCATTTCCTTAATTTCATATTTCAATAGGCATTAAAATATGAAAGTATTAGTCAGTAGGCTCCATAAGATTTAAAACTGAATTTATAAAAACAATAACAAAAAAACTCTTACCAAATAAAAAAAATTATGAATACATTTACCAATTCATGAAAAATAATATAAAACTTTGCTTTATTACCTGCTGTAACATCCCTGGTCCTCCACAGATGTGGTCTGTGTTTTGGCTGAGCCTTTAGTTTACTCCTAAAACTGCAAAAATATCTCAGTGAATCTTCTTTGCTGACAAAGGCAGAACTGCAAGAAAAAGCAACTGTGTGTCAAACTAATTGAATGCACGACCTGTTTTATTCAAGTCAAAGAATACATCATAATAATTAAACACAGAGTTTAACAGTTGCAGAGTTCAAGACAACCTCATGCCTGTGTTTCTCGGTCCTGGGGGAAGAGCCTGAGAGACGCTGAGCTCCTCTCGTCTTTGTCTTTCTAACCAGCTGCATATCTCTCTGGCAACTTGTCAAGTGGGGTTCAAGGTCAGGATGCAACTGTAGGAACCAAAACTACCGGTGACCGCACTGTGACTCCCTGAAAACAGAACTCCCAAACCAGGCCCGAGAGATCCACGTTATCTCCCTCCCTGCTGTAACAAAGCTTCGGCTGTCGGAGGTTTGAGCAGCTCTAACGTCCAAAATCGGCCCGGCTCTGAGCCTCTGATAACTTTGTGAGAAAAAGTAGGAGGGGAGTTGTTGCTGAGTGTTGGCAAAACAAAGCACTTGAAGAAAAATGTGACATCTCGTGCTCGGGGTTTGTTTTCAACCAGGGAGTGATAAGCGCTTTGGGTCAAAGGTCACAGCACAGGAAGTGTTGGAATTCTCTCAAGGCTGTTACAGTGGTGACAGCCAAGGACATCCCACTGACATGTTATCTGCTCATTCAAATTGAGAGTGCCGGTATTTTTCTATAGCAGGAGTTGTTCCGCAGACATTTTTCATATTTCATATTTATATTTTCCTTACTGATTAGCTTTGCCTGCTGCCAGAGACTGCAGCCAGGATGAGGAGCGTCAGAGGGGGATTATATGAGATAAAAGAGAGCGATGTTGGAGGTTGGGGAATGGTTTTGGCTACAGAAACTAGGGTTAATGCTGCACATGCAGTTTGGTGAAATATATCTCAGTGGCATTTTATGTTTCTTGAAGCTATAAAAGGATGTTTCAGTTAACTAAAGTGGTCTGGCAAGGAGGAGGGAACTGCGGCTGAGCGCTGGACTTTTATAAAACCCCCAAAGACTGATGACTCAATTAATGACTGAATTTTAATTTCGGCCAGAAGTGTCCCTTTCGATGACTTCATATTTCCAACACATCGCTCAGTCTACTAATGCCCAACCAAAAAAAATGATTTAATTACATTCCTGGATGCAGAACAAACATAATATTATACAGATGAACTTTTACAGAGTCGAATGAACCCGACCGCATTCTTTTCAAAGTAAACACATTCAAAAAAACTCAAACAATTCAGGCAAATCAATCTATGACTGGCTTAGGTCCTGTGTTACAGGCTTACACAATTTCAGGAGCAGAGGTTGAGAAGAAGAGATGATGGACGATAGGTCAGTGTGGGGGGCAGGGAGGGGGCTGAGCCTCGCAAGGGGAACTGGCACTGGAATATACCATTCACCTCTGCACAGGGATGAGGGTATCTTTTCTACAGCCATCCTACTGCAGTGCTTATGGCATGTCAATCATAAACAATGAACTTATGTAACAGCTCCATAGCCATATTGATGCTCTAACCTTATACTACTGTACACTTCACTCTTGCATTTGGCCACAGTGGTTAGCCAAGACAAAAGAGGTGCAAACTGAACCTCAACAGGTGCCATTTTCAGTCATCCTTGTGGTTGAGGAAGAGTGAGTTGTCTATAACTGTGACTGTGTGTGACCTTCCATGCTATAGGGGCAGGGGGTGCAGATGAGTCTAAACCTGGCAAACAATTGCTATACAGTAGTGATAGTTTTATGACTTTTCTCGTGCTTATTTGGTGTGATATGGAGGACTGTCGTGTATTTAAGCATCTAAATGAGGGGGACTGATAAGGAAACATCACTCTTTGTTGAATTAGGCTATACACAATCTGTGACATGGAAGGTCATATTTAGATCCTGCTCCACTTTATGACCCACTTTAAAGGGTTATAAGATAGAGATTAATGATTATTTTAATACTGATGGATCTTTCGCTAATCTTTTTTTTAAACAGTTTGTCACATTTCATCATATTGCTGTCACACAAAGTAAGAATGCTACAGTAAAACAAAACCAAAAATGTATTTAGTTCACTAACAAGAGACTTCTAATGTAAAAACTGGTGCCAAGGAAGCCTTGCATTTTTTCTTTTAAAGCAACAGTTCATCAATTATCAAAATGTTTACAGATTCATTTCTGTCTGGTGACTAATTCTTTGGTCTCTTTTTGTCTGGTTAACATAACGTCAAATGTTCATCTCTTCTTAAGTAGGCTAAGTGGTGGGAGTTTAAAAGGCAGCATAGTTCACTCAGGGTGCTATGAAATGCTATGACATGGACTAATGTAGAAAGGCTTTCTCTGTGGTGTAATTGCCTAATATTCCACTTCAATGTTCTCTAATGGGAATCTGAGATGTAAAAAGTATCTCTGCTTCAGATGGAGCAGATCCACTTTAACAAGGCAGCTCCACCAGGTTTTTATTGGTCCACTTTGGTTCAGGGGTCTTGGATTCACCACCTCCTATGGAATAATACAAAAATAATAATACATTATTTATATACCGTAGCAACTTTCAAAACACAAGTTTACAAAGTGCTTGACAAAAGCATAAAGACCACAAATGTCACAAGCCATAGGAGATGGACCGCCCAAGCACAGGCAATAGGTACAAGATCCCAACAACAAATTGAGAGGAATCATATTAAAATGCAGAATGCAGTTAATTAGATAAAATAAATAAAAGTACCCCCCCCCCCCCCCCTTTTTTTTTCATCTAACATAATAAAATGAGATAAGATTAGATAGCCTAGATAAGATGAGAAAAGATTGGATGAAAGAGTTAAAATAGAAGAAGGCGTAAAAGTAAAATTGAGCGTAAAACTGTGAGATAAAATGACACAATTGAAGCTTCAGTATTTATATTTTAATAGATTTTGCTGAGACTTGTGGCCCCAGAGTTGTCCCGGCTCCTCACACGGGCCACTGTGCGCCGGGCGGGCGGCCCCTCCCTGCGGGTCCCTCAGTGCGCAGACTCGTGGCTCCGCTGTCAGGGCACGGCAGTCTGACAGTATGGCGGCGGGGTGCAGCTGGAAGGATGCTACTGTCGCCCGTGATGTGTCTCTCGCCGGCAGGACGTGAATGGACAATTGACGGCAAAACGAGCAGAGGATTCAGCGAGAAAGGCCCGACGCCTTGAGCTCCGAAGATGGCCAGGCTCGCCGACTACTTTTTAGTTGTCGGCTACGACCTCGACAAGCGAGGTGGGTGCTTGAGTTAGTTAGCCCGCGATGCTAAGCAGCAGCAGCAGCGGCGGATGATTAGCCGTGGGTGAGCTGGAGGCTAAGCAGGGAGGAGGCGGGGACGGGCCGGCCGCCGAGCACAGCTGACCGACCATAGGCGCTGTCAGCTCGACGTTAGCCGCCGACTGTAGGCCGGGGACACGCAGGCCTCACGGGATTAGTCTACTTAAATGCTCGGCTGACAGGCGGTGTCCCGCATTTCCGACCGGGAGGCGGGGGGAGCACACGGAGCAGCACAGCCCCGCGAGCAGCAGCGCAACTCCCCGACACGTTTTCGTAGCTCGAGCTAAACAAACGGTTTGAGTGTGTTGACAGCAGCGGACCGGCTAGGAGGCTAACGGTAGCCGGACAGGCTCGGGGGGGGGGGGGGGGGGGTGGTGATGGGGGGGGGGGGGGGGGGGGGAGGGGGGGTCTGTTTGGTCGGCTGTGACCTTAAGTCGGATTTATTCACCCGTTTCAGTCTGAGTTGTTGTCTGTGTCTCTCTTTTTTAGCAGAGTTACCGGCGCTGCTGTCGTGTTTAGTTCAACATGGGTCTTTAAAGATGCTAGGAGCTGTAGCTGTCAGTGCACGAGCTGCTGCAGGCTGCTCAGCACACAACTTGGGACAGTCAGTCAGTCAGTCAGTCCACGAAAACCCCACTCTGCACAGATTTCCGCTTGGACTTGATTGAAAAAGCTTTTTCCAGAACTGGAAATCGATGCTTCTCGGCGTTAGGAGTTTGCTGATTGTTTTCTTTGTTTGTGTGTTTTTTTTTTGTGTGGATTAACCCAGATGGGCTTTGCCCCTCCCTTGAACACCCCCTTGGACCGGAGCTCTGTTCTCTTGTGTGTTGTTGGGACGGGGGTTTGGACCGTTATCTGAGCCCCCACCTCCACCTCCCTCCTCTCCCTCTCCCTCCCTCTCACCCTGAGCCTTGGCCTAGATCTGTGCAGTATAATGGCCCGTTTAATCATGAAATATTCATCCTGCCTATCCGATGGAAGCATGCAGCTTGTAACATTGCTACAGCCTTTTATTTAGAGTGGATTTTTTTTTTGCCTATGATTTATTCAGAAGAGGCAAATTGTAACATGACAAGCCCAGTGTGGCTAAAAGCAGCCGGAGAACCAGCTTTTATCTCGATGATGCCTGGGCAAACCGACATCACATTTCTAATTGCATGAATGCACTTATTGCATCTTGTGTTTTTTTATTTTTTGTATTTTTTTCAGAAGGGGGGGCTGAATACAGGATGTTATAACGTGGACACTGCAAACTCTGCAGAAACTCTCCTTCCTGTTCTACCCTGCCTGAATGCAACGCAGAGCAGAACAGGCCTGTAAAAAGCATCTGGGAACCAGACAATAAAGCCACAGTGGCTTTAATGGATCAAGGCGCCCGTGCC
Organism: Trachurus trachurus; assembly: GCF_905171665.1. NCBI lineage: Eukaryota > Metazoa > Chordata > Actinopteri > Carangiformes > Carangidae > Trachurus > Trachurus trachurus. Next base: position 20,287,424 of record NC_139912.1, on the reverse strand, counting down.
TTGTAAAGCCAAACATTTAAGGGTGATGATGATTGCTGGTTTGAGTCCCACTGTTGCTTGCCTTACTGTAACTTTATTCCATGCTCCTGGAAGTGGAAGTGTTGTTGTGGCCGCTGCTATCACGTTACTCCCCCGTCTTTATCATCACTGCCATTACTAACTTCCTAGAGCAGCCTCTGCAGTTCGATCAGTAGCCTTTGCTCTCTTGCTCATATAGGTTTGTTTGGTTCCTCTGACATCATTGCTAAACTCCAAAAAGAGATATACAACACTGCTTATGCGTTTGCACTCCCCTTCCCACCAATCAATAATCAATTTCTGCAAGAAGATATGAAAGGATGGGATGTAATTGGACTAATTTTCAGTTCAGTTTACGTCTGTGCATGTGCGTGATCGCTTTTTGCTCGTATTTTCATTTCTCCAGCTGTGGTGCTGCTGGCAGCGAGTAACTGTAAAAGCAAACACTTGGCTGGGAGTCAAGAATGAACGGTCCTCAATCATAAGAATACCAGGAATTCTGCAGCACAGTGGAGTTTCCTCTTGTGTCTAAATATCTCATGCATCCTGTCTACGTGTGTGTGTGTGTGTGTGTGTTTGTATGTGATGTGTGTGAGGCTCTGCCACACAGTCAGTGGAATGTTTTCGCAAGCGTGGGCAACTGACAGGTTCTCGGGGACTCGCCGCGCATCTGCCTGTCAGAGCGCCGCCACCGCCACCATCACCACCGTCAGAATAAACCTGGCGGTGTGTTTACAAACAGAACATCCTGCAGGCAGAGAGCCGTGTCCTGTCTGCTGCTCTGGGATGTTAAAGCAGCCAACAGCGGTTTGACTTGTCCAAAAAAGACACAACCCCCCCCCCCCCCCCCCCCCCCCCCCCCCCCCCCCCCGAGGGGCAAGGCCTCGAATCCTCCATTCACTTGCTCTCACATTGTCTCCGAGGTGTCGGGTTGCTCACATTGTGCTCAGCCTGGACGCTAACTTTGCCCCGGATCTTGGGACTTGGAGCCAAGATGGCCGCCTTGCATGTAGGGGGAAGAGCCCTGTAGTTGCTGGGTGGGGTGCGGTCCCCATAGCGAAGGGTGGGGGGTGGGGGGGGGGCGTCTCCTGAGAGACACAGTCACAGCATGTCACTGTGTTTTGACAGCGGTTCCTCCGCCGCCGCTCGGGCCCAAGACCCCGGTGGCCAATCAGATCCACAGTGCCAGGCCCGAACAGGAAGCAGCGGAGGGATCCGAAGGGAGATGGAGTTGTAGTGCGAGAATCAGTTTGGTCACTTGTGAGTGTCTGAAAACCAGGAAAGGGGCGGAGGTGGGGGGCTTGTTTGGTTTTTGTTTGCATCTGTGCAAGGCGGTCTCATTCAAGACAGTGCAGACACCAGCGTTGGGCTCGTTACAGGGCTCCAGTCTGCCCCGAAATGGGGCATTCCTCCCTTAAAATTTGAGACAGTACAAGTACATTTTTCACCTCACAAAAAGAGTTGGCGCTTCAATAAAAAGGTTCATTCAAATCAGAGTGCTGAATCAAAAAGTTTGCAAAAAACTTGCAATGGTAGCACATCTTAATTAGTAAATTAATTCATTCAATCATGTGAAAAGTGAGTATTTTGTCCCCAAATTTACTAATTTAGATGTGCTACCATTGCAAGTATTTTGCAAACTTTTTGATTTAGATTTTTCACCTACTTACACATGTGCAACCAGTGATTTTGATGTTGGCTAAGCGAACAATGGATGCATACTTTCTCCCTGGCAACCCTAGTGTACCAGAGGCAAATCCTGATTTAGAGGATCATGGGGATCATCATCATCAAAGTATTTATCAGTAACAAGGTGAAATGTAAGTCGAACTATGGTTTGCACCCCTAAATTTTCTGCTTGCACCCCTGTAACTTTAAATTAGGGGGCCACTGTGCTCCAAGTAAAAAAAAGTTAGTGTAGACTCCTGTGTTACTTTAAAAAAGTAATTAGTTATAGTTACTAGTTACTTTCCCAAAAAAGTAACTGAGTTAGTAACTGAATTACTACGTTATAGAAGCAAAAGTAACTATTGCGTTGGTATCCCTCCGCACAGGCAGGAGCCTGCCTATGCGGAGGGATACCAAGTGAGTTGGTTAGTTCCAGATAAACATCTTTTTTTCCGACTAGTTGATGGACTGAAAAATCAAAGTGTATAGGGTACACTTAAACGGGGGTGTATTATTTTGTGACGGAACAGGGAAAACAGTCACTTTTTTGATTACTTGTTACTGAAAAAGTAGTGCCGTTAATAACGGCGTTATTTTGTACCGCGGTTATTCTCGTCACTGGCAGACACACACACACACACACACACACAAACAAGAACACAGACGCTAGCAAGCATACAGGCTCTATTGTAGCTCCATCTGTTTGCCCCGGGCCCTGCAGTCTGAGGGTGTTGGTCACTGCTGCGGCGGGCCCTAAACAGAATGCAGGGTGGTTGTTTTCAGGCTGGAGTGACAGCTCTGGCATACACATCCTCTCCACTGGAGCCCTGCCTCTTCTACACACAAACACAAACACACACACATCCCTACAGCTTGCTTGCAGTCGAGCCGGGACCATTCACAACAATCAGAGGCCGGCGAGGACACACAGAGGTGCTGGCTGGCTCACACATGTGTGGGCCGGTAGTGTTTACAAAACTCAAGTCGTCTCTGTTACTAATGGTGTCGTCATGATGATACATCAGGTGTAACATCAGGATTTGCTAACCATGCGTAAGACCACGGGAAAACAAAAGCCAAAAAGTCTGGGAGCTGTTTGTTAACAGGACGACGGTTGTTGTTGTGTCAGTCGGTTGTCAACTCGCATTTGAAAAACCAGTTTCATATTTCACTTCTTCCGCCGGTTTTACTGCCAGCGTTCTCAGTTTGACACTGTTCAACATTTGCATACTGAGGTTTGTGAGAAAACTCCCTGTAGTGATTGAAAACAGCGTTTGTCTTTATGTCTTTATTGAAACTGGAATTGGCTCCACTGTTGAAAAATCCCATTATAGTGACAGAGTAGGACTGAAAGTTGAGTTTTCTCTGTTCCTCTGCGTGTGCCATTTATATACGGAACAGCTACTACTACATACTGTGTGTATACTGTATGTTAATTGATGATTCTGTGCATTAGGTGTTCGTTTGCAGAGTTGGAAATCAGTGAGCACCATCGGCTGTTGGTAGGTTTTCGGTGCCAGTGTGAGGAAGTCGTTTGATTAGTCAAGACCAAAAGATGTCACATCACTCTCATAATAATTATCATCATATTTAAAGCAGAAGTAAGCGATCCGGTCGTTTTGGCTAATGCTGCGTTCCAGGCAGGCTTTTGAAACCGTAAATTACAGCTTCAAGTCACGACTTACGACTTTGTATCGTTCCAGGCAACCCGCAACTCGCATTTCTCTGACCTGTTGCCTGTGAAAGTCACTATAACGGCCACTCGTAACTTCCGACCCGTGAACTCGTACCAGATCAAACTGGTACGACTTCACAGGTCGGAAAAACACGAGTTACGGGTTGCCTTGAACGCACCATAACTTCTTGTCAGCCGATGGAGTTAGCAGCCCCCGCCCTCGTCATGGATCTATTGGTCCTCGTCCCTACGTCACCACATTCACGCGCATCCCTTGGCTGCACACACAGCCCTTCATGCTGTTCTCTCTCCTCATTGGATAAAACTTGTAGGATACGAGAAAAGTTTTCTCCTCAGCTCAGAGCAGAGCAGAGTGACTGACAGACCCGTGTTTCGGTCCAAACACTCTATGTAAGTGATTGCTGTCGGAAGATATAACTATTTAAGACTTATATTAACACAAAAATATCGCTTACTTCTGCTTTAAATGTAGACAGGAGAAAATAAATCAGATTGCTACCGATGTTGTTATGTCTTTGCACCACTCATGGTGTGTCTCCGTCTGTCTGTGGGTTGTTTCTTCAGCTGTAGCAGAGGACGGTCGTGACTAGACTGTGTTGTATTCCTGCTCAGTTGACACACACTGTGGTGTTGCAGACAGGGCGGCCGGCCCACCTGTCCTCATGTGAACCACACACAACCTCCTGCTCCTCCACCGGCCGCTCCTGTTCTCCCACCTCGTGCACCTGTGTTGTCGTTGGTGCCACTGGATTGCACAACCGCTGTCATGGCATGTGATTGGCTGTTTATGAACATGAGGGGAAACAAGCTCGGGGTTTGCTCATGCATCTGTGAAACTGTCAGACTTTCAATCTATTTCCATATCGCTACTGATGATGCACATATATGTCGTTTTATCCCAGCATGATAGAGGGTTTTATCTTAGATGTAATGAAGCAGGCTGCAGGTTTTGTAGTATTTACCTTCAGGTCTTCTTCTTAGAGTTGACAGTAAAGAGATGGGAGGACATATGGAGTGATAGGCCACATGCAGCGGTGACAGATCACGTTGTGATTTGCAGCAGGTGCCTTAAAACTCGAGGCCACCAAGGCGTCATGAAGCAAAATGTGAGGGGCATTTCATTTTGCCCCTAAATTTGAGACAATGCAAGTAAATTTGCCTCTTTTTTTAACACTGGGTAAACATTGAAGGGGCGACTCAAAGAATCTGTAATCTGTCATTACAAGGTGTCAGGCCAATGTGTGTGAGGATCATGAATGAAAAGGAAATGTGAATATTTGCTTTGCGAGTCGATTTTTTTGTTGTGCGCCCCTAAAATTTTAAGTTAAAGACGAACTAAGCAGGATTTCTCCCGTGGCTCTGCCAAATTTTTTTTACACCTTTATTAAAAAGCTCCAGAGTAATTGTGATAGTTAACTACATGACTTGTGACTTGTATGAGTGAGAACGGAGGCTCTCTGCCTTCACCTGCCGTCTCACGGCTGAAAACCAACCTTGCAACATCAGCGTAATACTTGCCCGCCACCCCGGTGTCCCAGCTCTCGTCTTAAACACGCACATGGCCAGGAGGAAGGTTAGCAAAACAGCAGAAAAGCGACCAGACTTGCATAGTTCTCCTTTAACTTAACTGTGCACTATAAAATGTTAGTCTGGAGCCATGTGTTGACAGTATTTGAGATGGGAGGACATATAGAGTGATGGGCCACATGCAAGCAATAATAAATGTCATTGTGATTTGCAGCCGGTGCCTTAGACCAGAGGCCGGCAAGGCGTCATGACGCAGGATGCACTTCTTGAAAAGTATGACCATAAGATATTTAGCATAGACTATTTCTGCGGCACTGAAGTGGGGATTTCCCTCACCATGACACATCTGTGACTAAACTACGTGGGTGCGCTCCATACTGTGAGTGTGAACAAAAGCAAAGGGCCACACAAAGCCATAGGGCTGGAGGGGGGGGGGGGGGGGGGGGGGGGGGGGGGGGCTACTAGAGTCAGTCCTCTCTGAACTGAAAGCACCATGAAGAGAAAGAGAGTGAGTGAGTCCGAGGAGAGAGAGAGAAGAGAGTGTGTGTGTGTGATGCTGCCAGCAGTGCCTGCTTGCGGGCAGCCACTTCCTCCGTGGCTGCAGAAGCGGGGCTGCAGTCCTCCTCCTTTCAGCCCCTCCAGAAATAGCCCCCTCACAATCTGCCTTTCAGAGAGGGGGGGGGGGCGCAGCAGAGCGACTGAGGCCTGTGTGTTGGCGTGACCTGCCTCCACCGACCGCCACTCAGATGGCCGCCCCCGATGTTTGTGGCTGTCTCTTTCTTTGTGTTTGCCGCGTTACCACGGCAATGTTTGCCCCCCCTACCCCCACCCCCCCCCTGCTGTGGGCTGCGGGCTGTGATGAGCATGTTGACCACTCTGCTCACACTTTTATCTTTGGGCTGGAGTGAACTGTGGTTAATGTTTTGTATTTATATGAAGTTGTTTGAATCCTTTTCATAACTAAACTTGGCTTAAGTCAGAGAATTCTTTTAAATATAGACCAGATACATTCTGGTCAAATAAGGACTTTTTATATAATTATAAAGCAAGTTTATGACTTTTGCAGACTTTTTTTTTTCTTGAGGTAATGTTGGGAGATTATTTTGGGATTATTTTGTTATGTATTTAAGGGATATTATGTGATTGTTGAGGTTTTTAACAGTATATTTGTGTTTTGTTCCATTGTATGTTGTCATTATCTTGAGTCTGATGTAGAAGATATATATCCTGCATCAGATGTATTTTCATGAATTTCATTAAAGGGGTAGTTTAACATTTTGGCAAATTTGCCCATTGCCATAATCCCTATAGTTTTAGCAGTAGGTTTGTTACCTTTAATTGTCAGTGCAAGCTATTTTTAGATTGGCAGAGCAGAGCCATGAGCTGCTCAGAGCTACGCTATGGAGGCTAATGGGATTTCTTGGTTTCCCTCATCAAACTCATCAAATACACAATCCAACAACTCAAAAACGCTCTGGTGGACAAGTTGTGACCTGCACATTCACCACGCTATGAGATAATAACGGAACGTTATGAGACAGAGTTGTTTTCAAGGTAAATATAGAGACTGCTTGCCGAAAAACTGACCCTGACAGGAACACTCAGCAGTTTTGCATGAATTTACCTAAAAACAACTCAGTCTCGTAACATTACGTTATTATCTCATAGTGTGGTGAATGTGCAGCTCACAACTCATCCACCAGAGCATTTTGGAGTTGTTGGATTGTGTATTTGATGAGTTTGATGAGGGAAACCAAGAAATCCCATTAGCCTCCGTAGCGTAGCTCTGAGCAGCTCACGGCTCTGCTCCGCCGTTCTAAAAATAGCTTGCACCGACAATTAAAGGTAACAAACCTACTCCTAAAACTATAGGGATTTGCCAAAATGTTGAACTATCCCTTTAAAGTTCTCCAGACCTGATGACAGCCTTCAGATACTCATGCCCTCCACTAAAGGAAGAAGCACTAGTTGAAAAAGTAATTTTAACATCTAGCATTAGCTCTGTTATGGCAGAAAAACATAAAAAAGAAGTATTTGTCCTAATTATGCGATTCAATTGTGCAGTTTTAACAGACAGCTGGTCATGGCATCTCTCTCTGCTGCGATGTGACACCAGCCCTGGTGCACGTGAGCGTGCGCGTGTGTGCATGTGTCTGTATTACAGCAGTCCGTCTGCCGCGCTGAATGCCTGTTATTCATGAGGGAGCCGACGGCCCCGGGGCCCCAAAGCTGCCCCCATTCCCTCATTCCTACTACACAGATACAGAGGAGAGTGTCTGTGCGTGCGTGAGTGTGTGTGTGTGTGTGTGCTGGGGGCAGGGATGCAGATGCATTATGCCAATGTACACACTTTTTCTTTAAACAGAGCGTGTAGATCTCTCCTGTCAGCAGACACTTGTTCCTCTGTCAGATACCATATAGGCAAAACGTAACGTGGCCCACTTTACATCTGTTCCTCTTGTTTCTGGTGGTTAGTAAATATGATCTGCATCTGAGAGGGAGGTGGAGGGGGGGGTCTTGTGCCCTAGATTTGGGACACTCTTTAATGCAGATTTACTGTACATTTAAACATATTGGTTATTGGTGTTTAGAACTGAAAAAAAAAGAAGTTTTTTTTGTTGAAGATAATTAAAGGACCCCCCCCCCCGAAACATTCATGTCAACATTGTAAATGCATGTTAGTGTGTGTGTGTGTATGAATGTGTTTGTGTGTGTGGGGGTGTAAGGGATGCCCTCCTCCGTGGTGCTTTGATGGTTTCCCCGGAATTCGGAGAATTTCTCTGTCCCCTCTCAGGACAAAGGCTGAGTCAGTGCCCCTCTCAGGCAGCCCGTAGGTGCTCCGGGGAGCAATCGTTCAAATCCCCCAGGGGTGATTCCAGCGTGTCCGGAACCGTTTTGATCTGAGGACGGGGGGTTTGTTGGGATTAGTAGAGTTAGAAGAAGCTGGTTGGCTGCTGTGGTCACCACGTAGCTGCTGGAGAAGAGAGCTGTCGACTGTTTACGGATGTCGCTGTACACGAATGTGATGTTATTTTATTCTCCTATTTTCTTTTTCATTTAAGTATAAATATTCAGTTCCTTATTCACACTTTATCCCCTTTTTTTTTTTGCTTTAAAGTGATTACTTGCTTAAGGGTTTCCACTAACTCTCTGTGTGGTGTCTAAATAAACGTATCAGACCTGCACTGACTGGGGGGGGGGGGGGGGGGGTGACTGCTGGTGGAAGATTAAGTCTCATCTTTATTCAGACGGCCTCTAGGTCAAATCTGTCTTTCAGAAAAGTAAAGGAAATCTGCCCCCAGGCCTCCCGCTGGGCCGCCTCTAATCTCATGTATAACCTGAGATTGGGTTGAATGTGCAGATTAAAGGAGAGTCAGTGGTCCAGACCTGCCTGCCTGCCTTGATACCAGGACGGTATTTATGGCACATCAGAAATAGGTCTGAGTGAAAGGTTGTTTAGATTACTGCTGCAGCCCAGGTCTTTAAATACATGGCACACTCCTTCCTGTCAAACTGGGAGATAAGACCCATGTGTTATACCATGCTGTAGTGAGAAATAGTAGTTATAAAGTGAGATTTTGTTGATATAAATGAGTGACGTAAAAATGATTTCAAAGGGATGGGTCTTGCCGCAGGGAGTGGATCTCAGCATCTCCAGTTCCACGTGATACTTAGGTTCACTAGGACCATCTGTGCAAGACGAGGTGGCATATAAATCACACAGTGTGGTTATTAATATATCACAGAGACTGTTTGCACCCATGTGAAAATAGTCATTTTGCAGCTATTAGCCTACACCTTTGCATCATAGGAGGAGGAGTGGGGGAAAAAATCGATACAGCGTAGTATTGCGATATTTTGCATGGAAATATTGTATCGATATACGAATATGAGGAGTTTATCTTGTTGGAAAAAGAAAAAGTTTTCTTTTGCAGTTGAAATAAGCGAATAAAATGGAATATATCGCAGCATATTGCAATATTTTTATTTTAATATTGCGATAATATCGTATAGAGACACAAGTATTGTGATAATATCGTATGGCAGGGCCTCCGATGATTCCCACCCCTAATGCATCATCCATTGACCACCATTTTTTGCTCTGTTTTTTTAGCACAGAATTAATGTGACATCTGAAACAATAGATTTCAGGTCGTATTGGAGCGGTTTGCTGTGTGTTGTGTTGTTGCTCTGCAGCAGCCTAGTGCCGTTTGCATGCGATTTGAAAGGTTGACATTGATGAAGTGTGTGCACTTTTTAAAATCAGATGGTGCAGAGTTATAAACATCCAGCACATGTCCAGCTGCCTTCAGGTGACTGCAGAGCCTCAGTGGTCTGACAGAGAGACTTTTATTTACAATATGAAGAAGCTGTGGACACGTGCACTAATACAGATGTATTCACTTTGCTTCAAACTCGGTGAATGTTGATTTTAATGCTGACTTAACTGGCTGTAGTTGCTGGGAGTGATTCGTGAAGATGGCTTATTTTCATTTTAAGCACAGTCCTGTCATCGCTGCACGTCTGCTTTAAGTATTAGGTTTGCAGCGGAGACGGCACAGACCCCAGATCTGAACCCAGAGGAACACCTTTGTGATGCGGAGGAGCAGGAGATTAGCTGAATGAATCTGCAGCTGACAAATCTGCACCAAAAACCGGGAAAGGGATAGTTCAAGGAAGTAGGTTCCTTACCTTTAATTGTCAGTGCAAGCTATTTTTAGATCAGTGGGGCAGAGACACGAGCTGCATGCTACTTTCACGTTTCCCTCATCAAACTAAATACACAACTCGAAAACAGTTGTGACTTGCACATTCACCACACTATGAAACTATAATTATGTAACATTATGACACATGAAGCAAATACTCTGAACTACTTGCGCTTTTGAAGTCACTCTGCTGAGCAGTCATGTCTGGAATGTAGTTCCGGCTACGCATTAGCCTTGAAAACAACTCTGTCTCGTAATGTTACATGATTATCTCATAGCGTGGTGAATGTGCAGGTCACAACTTGTTCACCAGAGCTTTTGGAGTTGTTGGATTGTGTATTAGATGAGTTTGATGAGGAAAAGGTGAAAATACCATGCGCTGTACAGAGCTCACGTCACCTTGCACCGACAATTAAAGGTAACAAACCTACTCCTAAATCTATAGGGGAATTTTTCAAAAATGTTGAACTATCCCTTTAACATAGAGCAGAAAGGATTCCAACATGAGGAACTAAGTCTGGTTTTGAGGAATTAACTCAGATTATTTTTGAATTTCTTAAACAGCGTGGAGTTGGAGTGTAGTTTCAGTCAGTTGAGTGGAGGTTCAGGCCCAGTTTTACTGTCTGCCTACACTGTATTACTGGTTCCTGTTTGGTTAGAGACACACGTATGATGGCCATTGGTTTCCCAAGTTAGAAGATGTCATTTCCGGGCTGTGTGGGTGATTGCTGAGGTAGAGCACAGAGGGTTTCAGGGTTTATTTGCAACTTAAATCAGGAACTACTGTAGTGACTCACATCATCATCATCATCACCACCTCAACCAAACTGCTCGATCAGGATGTAAAGGTTGCGTTGCTGCTGAGTGAAGCCAAAAGTCTGTGTGACAGGAGATAAAGTGCAGTGGAGTTGAGCCCACAGCTCTCATGTTTCCTGTTGCAGTATTCTGGGGGTAGCACACGGAAGTCTTGTTTGCATCTTGTTCTCGAGAAACTGCTGCAATCATGCCATATTTCCTGCATTTCATTGTGTCTGTAGTAGATTACCAGATTCATGAATATGGCCGTATCCTTTTGTTTTTACTCTGGCCGTCCTCCTCCTGATCAGCCCCTTCGCCTTCGGATAGAAACTGCATGTGTGTGTTGCAGCTACAGCGTGATCAGGATTATTGAATGATGTCATCCTTTTCCTTCTGGTACACACTGACACAACATGTATTTCCAGAGTTTTTGTTTTTTCCATACGCTGCTCGACAAGACAAGACAAGACAGGAGTACAGTTACCAACACTCCTGTTTGCATTAGATATAAAACACACTTAACCCTACAATCATTAAAATTGATTGCTAACTTAATCAAATTCTGTAATACAGGATTTTTCTGTTAAACAAATAAATTATTTATTTATTTTTTGCTTTTATTGGTGAAATAGCGTAACAAGAAAGACAGTGACAGAGGAAACAGCGACAATATACAAAGTACAGCCATACAAATTACAAGAAGAGTTTTTTGTTGATATGTTACGCTACGGAGGCTTATGGGATTTCTTGGTTTCCCTCATCAAACTCATCAAATACACAATCCAACAACTCCAAAACGCTCTGGTGGACAAGTTGTGACCTGCACATTCACCACGCTATGAGATAATAACGGAGCGTTACGAGACAGATTTGTTTTCGAGGGAAATGCAGAGACTGCTTGCTGAAAAACTGCCCTCGACAGGCACGCGCATTAGCATTTTTGCACGAATTTACCTCGAAAACAACTCTGTATGATAACGTTCCGCTATTATCTCATAGCGTGGTGAATGTGCAGGTCACAACTTGTCCACCAGAGCGTTTTGGAGTTGTTGAATTGTGTATTTGATGAGTTTGATGAGGGAAACCAAGAAATCCCGTTAGCCTCCGTAGCGTAGCTCTGAGCAGCTCGCGGCTCTGCTCTGCCGTTCTAAAAATAGCTTGCACCGACAATTAAAGGTAACAAGCCTACTCCTAAAACTATAGGGATTATGGCAATGGGCCACTTTGCCAAAATGTTGAACTATCCCTTTAAGATGCAGTTAACATACGTACAAAATGAAGTATTTAATATAACAAACAAGACCCATATGTTGCTCTGGCAGCATCCTTATCCCCTCGTCCACTTGAAGCCACGAGGCGGGACCTGATGTGTGACAGCATCATGTCAGCCTGCAGGCCATGTGCCTCCAACATCATGTGACTGTCATGCACCGATGAGACCTTGGTGTGTGTCACCCTGATCCCATCACTCCTGGGTGTCACACCAACCTCGGTGGCAGCACCCCCGCACATGGGGCAATCATGCGTACTTCATAGAAGATGACCTAGCCCACTTCTCCCTGACTCTTTGGTGACATCTTGTTATTTCACTAAAAGCTTCATGGATGCAGCCAGTCATTTATCGGTTTACCACAGTGAGCCTGGTGAATTCTCATTGTACTAATGGCCCCTAATGTTTCATAAACCGTGTTAAAGACGTTTCTAGAGGATCTGGCTGCGGTTTCTGATGAGACAGTGTCTCCTATAATGAGAGAAAGAAGTGAGGAGTGTCTGTTCTGGGCTGAAACTGTGCTGAGCTGGTGCTTGGTTAGGACTGTCAGCCTCTGTGTTAATTCACTGTGCTGGTCATTGTGACTCCTGTGGGTGCTGGGGGGAGGGGAGGGGGGGGCAGTGGGTGATCACAACACGAGTTGGAAATCCTGTGGCTGTTAATAGATGCTGCCCTTTGACCGGCGGTGTAGATGTGAGGGGACGAAGTGACCTCAGTGGTAACAGCGTCGCCGTGGCAGCGCTACGGTTTCTGATAGCCAATCAAATCAATGCAAAACAGCACTCCCCAGAGTAACAAGCACTCTACTCTCGACCGGGCCGCGTGTTATACGGTCTTACACAAAACCAGAGTGTGAAACCCCAGTATTTTCAAGAGCAGCAGGTGACAGCCATGTTTGTACAACAGCTCACCAGGCCCCTGACTGACAGGTAGCAGGCTAACAGCTAACAGCTCTGTTTAGCCGCATTTCCACCGAAGGAAGCCCCTGGTCTACTTGTTTTAACAATTAATCGCTGTATTAAACGCCACAATTAATTTATCGTAAAGATTCCTAAATACCGTCACTTTCCAAAATAGATTATGTCGGAACCATATCGACAGATGTGCGCCAAAGTAAAAAAAAAAAAGAAAAAAGGAAAAGATACTGGTCCATTTACCTAACGTAACACTGAATTGGTAGAAAACGATTAAAATAAACTTAAACATTTGTTGTGGATGACAATTTATGACTTGAATATTTCCCCTGGGGGAATAATAATTGGTCCTATGTTAATAGATACTTCAAATATTTTGTGTAAATAATTAGTAATGTTTTTGAATATATTTGATTTTTCACATTCATAGTGATGGGAAATTAATGAATGCATAATGATCGTGATAATTGTAATACCGTGATTATTTCTCTGACAGTAACCGTACCAAGAAAATCTGTAATCGTGACATCACCAATTGTGCGACAGTTTTTCTTTTACTGCTCTTGTTTTTCCGGCAGTGTAGATGATTTCTAATGCTGCTGGGTTTTAAAAATGCAGCAAGTTTTTGGGCTCTCTGTTGGCATCGCATCCAGCTTTGACTATGTCCAATCAGCAAAAATCAAACCTCAAGCCCCACCCGGGGGGGTTTGGGGGCTGTTCGGACCACCTGTACCCAGACTGGGACTTGTTTAGCCTGTTATGTCCCCAAGTCTTGGGGAAACTGACAAACAACATGATTGAGCCCCCCCCCCACTTCCCATCAGAGTGAACTGTGGCAGCTGCAGTTAGAGACGTGACCTTCTGTTCATTTTTATGAATCAATTATCAAAGTGTTAACCTTACTGGCGCGGCACACCCTTCTCTGGAGCCAACTCCACATGTCTGTGTGGCTGTAAAAAAAGCCACAAAAGTGGATACGCCCCTGTTATGTAAAGTATTGCAGATCACTCCTCTGCATTAGGACACTTAATACTCTGATAAAGGAAGTTGAGTCCAAATAGGCAGGAGGTCTTTGTTAATAACTCATGATTGCTTCCTGTATTCTGGACTCTGCGGTTCTTCGTTCCCTGTAAATGTCAGCGGTGTCGAAACAGCCGGCCGTCAGTCACTGCCGTGGATTTGTGTGTCAGAGTTCATTACCCTACATGCAGATCAACTGATTGTGGTTTTTCTAATGAAATGAATGAATGACTGCAGCTTTATCTAAATTGATAACTTCTGTGGCTTATAATAACTTAAAATAGTCTGAAATAGTACTACAAACACTGCCATAGTGGTTGTTTTAGGTTATACTACTATTTTTGATCCATGTGGTGCAATTACAGACAAACTTATGTAGTATATCTATGATTGGCTACAGTTTCTTGATTGAGAAACACAGCCACCTGTCGCTGCCCGGGCCCAAAAAGAGAAGTGAAAAGAGATAAAGCTCGTGGTATTAATCATCAGCACAGTTTCAATGCCTGTACGGTGTGAAGCAGCCGGTGCCTTTCTCCTCTCAGGCCGTTCCCTCTCCTGAAAAGCTTTTCCTTTTTGTTTTGGGGGGTGGTGGTGGTGGTGGTGGTGGGCGAGGGGGGGGATTAGTTTTACAGGAAGGATGTGAGTTTACTGAAGAGCTTTTGCCCAAAGAAAATGCCCCACATTGTCTCCACGGTGATGGAGCTTTTTTTTTTTTTCTTTTTCAACTTCTGTTTGGTCTCTGAACGGCAGCTTTGATCAGCCAGTCAGTTTTGCACAGTTTTTTATTTTTTTCAAGAAGGGTTCCCACTAGTGCTGCACGATTTGATAAAAATGTGCGATTGCGATTATGGTGGAAAATATTGCGATTTGCGATTGCGATTACGATATTGTAAATTAATGCTGTAAGGAGTCTATTTGCTTGATTATCAAGCACAGCACAGGAAATAACCATATTTTAGGAGTGTATTTCTCAAATAATAAGTGTTTCCTTACAGTATTTGTATTAAATAAAAATAGGTAACTTTTTGTGCAGTTTCATAGTCTACTGCGATGCCATCATTATGCCTTTCTCCCCCCTCCCTCCTCTCACAGTACACAGGTACACAGGTAACACAGAGACAGACAGACAGACACACGCATGCACGCACGCGCACACACACACACAACGGACGAGAGGAGACGGCAAATGAGTGTGGCTGTTACCGTAAAATAAAAATAAAAAATAAATAAAAAAGACAGTTAAAACAAAACCAAACACCGGAGCTTTCTGGTCGTTCGCCCCAACGGGCATATACCTCCTCGTTTTTTAAACGCACTGCACATGTTGCGGAGGAAAGTTCGCTCCGTGACGCTAAAGCTCCACACCTGCTGTAATCACGGGGAGACGGTCCTGCAGCACACGGAGCGCTGTCTGCCAGCTGGGTAGTCACGTGATCAGACCTGCTGGTCACATGACTACTGACGGAGTCTGCTATGCTGCACACATTAGCGGCTCCTCCACACACCACAGGAGATAAAGTCCCGTTTACAGGCTCACGCGGTCGCACATTTATGTAGACTTTAAATCGCCAATCGCACTCTTTCGTGCGATTACGTAATCGCACGGCGTGACATCGCGATTGCGATTGCGATTAGATTAATCGTGCAGCACTAGTTCCCACCTTTTTCCTCATCTGACACCAGAGTGTTAAAGGGGACCTACTATGGAAACATCACTTTTTGAAGGCTCTTTAACATATATTTGGGTGTTTGTTTTTGTAATTTTCTTTTTTCTTTTAACTTTTGTAATTTTCAGCCTCCCTATAGGTTGAAATCCACGTGGTTTTACGAGCTGTTCCCTCCCTATGTTTTGAATTTGCATAACCCCACCCCTACCTGCTGGTACAAGGGGCGGGGCAAGCAGTGGTAAAGGGACAGGCTCTGAAACCAGCCGTTCTGAAGCTGTTTGGAGAGGATGAAAAGAGCTGTGATGTTTGATCCTTGGGGTATTTTGACCAAAGCATGTCACAGACATGTCTTTGAGACACCTGGGAACTATTTTAATTTGTGTAAAAGTGGCATCATATGTCTCCTTTAACTATCGACGTGATGAGCTGATCTGAGTCTATGCCATGAGTCCATACAGTGCTGCTGCCTCTGATCTGGGGCCTCAGCCTGTAGCTGCAGAGCTGCTCGTAGTTCAGAGTGCCTCAAACTTGCTCAACGAGACTGTCCCACGTGTGTGTATGTGTGTATCAGAGAGTGCACAAGTGAGTGCCTGTGTATTCATGTGTAAATGAATGTGTGTGTAAGAGCAGGCTGGGTGGACAGCAGAGTGGAGAGAGAGCACCGTCAGGGCGTGTGGAGCTTCAATATGATGATGTCATAGTGTTTTATGACTTCAGCCAAAGGTGATGTTATCTGAACACAATGCATTTCTGCTGCTTCCAATTTGGGGATTGCACTAATGATGCAGTTGTATCATTAAATGTAAGCACATGATTGTTATGTAGCATTATAAAGGGGAAAAAGCGTTCAAAAGCGCCTCGGCGAGGGGTTGTTTTTGTCGTAGAAAGTCGACCTTCGACCTCGACGGGGTGTGCAGGAGTGAGCTCACCCCGGAACCCACGGTGAACCTTCGTTTCTGTACAATCTTCTGCAAAATCTGCACAGAGAGAGAGAGAGAAGAGGGAGGGAGGAGAGAGAAGAGGGCTCTGTCAGAACTCTTTTGTCCTGCCTGCTGCAGTCGCCGTGGAAACTGCCTGATGTCGTGTCACTGTGGTTTGGCAGCCTGCAAACGAGAAGCTGCGGCCTGGTTCAGCACCAAGAGCATGACACACACACACACACACACACTGAACTACACACTCATTTCAACTCTGCCATCAGTCAGTGATCACATGGCCAGACGCTCTCCTTCCACCCTGTGTCAGAGAGCATCACCGCCGCTGTAGTCATCCCCAGCTACACAACCACTATATATATGACCCACATTGCCTCTCTTACTCCACAGCTCTCTCTCTTTCTCTCTTTTTTCCATTTCATGTTTTTTTTTTTTTTGAAACCTTCCTTTTTGGTTCTCCCATCCTGCAGTAAGTTCAGACTATGAGCCGTATCAGTTGCTCTGTCCTGTCCAGTGTGAGGCTGTGGTTGTGTTATTGTCGTATTGGTCTATATTAAACCATTTCAAACATATTGTAGTTGTTGAAGAATCAGGGCTTGGTACTCATAATCAAAATCTCTAGAATGATACAGACCAGAAACATGCACATGCACAGATAAAGGTGTGTGCTAATATGCTTACAAGTGGTGTTTGCTTCTACAATCCTCTTTGTAATCCAGCTTGTTCTCATTTTATAAGTGTTGTATGAGTGTCATAATCATTTTCTACGTGTTGGTTGACTGAACTAATGGCTTATTTAGATTATTTAATCTCGCACTCTACTATTTGAGCAAACTGGTTGCGGTTGTTAAATCAGGAAGTGCGGCTGCTGCTTCGAGACAGTTCATCAGGAAGAGCCTGTTCACAACACTGAGTCTGTGGTTGCTCAGCACTATAGGAACTGAATGCACGAATTGTGATGTGCTGATTGTGTTGCTAACACTGCGAAGACACAGCTGCCGTGGCACCGCCTCCAGTTCACACAGTGAACAGATTAACTCACACTGGGCAAGGCACTGCGGTTGCCCTATACAGCAGTTGTTAGTGTTTTTACACCAGCTAATATAGGGCCCTATGATTTCCACTAAAAAATACATGCAATGACCAGCTATTGTCCAAAAGCCATGTGAAAAACAAAGAAATTATTTTTTAAACTAATATATGCATTTTACTGGAAACAGTTTACAGCTCAAGTATTAATATTTTGTTGGTACTCGAAGTCCTTATAGTGCAGTTTTATGTTGCATCATGCAGTATTTGTTATGGAGGAAAAGTGCTGTTTGTTTGTTACCTCAATACATTTAGAGTAATTTCTATTTAATTTGTGTACACTTTAGTCATTAACATTAAAAACACACTCTTTTTGGTAGGAAAATAAGAGGAAAAGGTAAAAAAAAAAACAGAATTCCCCAAAATTAGAATGGAAAAGACGGAATTTGGGAAAGAATAAAACAGATTTTATAGGGCCCTACTAATAGCTGCTATTATTTCACCTTGTGTGTGTGTGTGTGTGTGTGTGGATCCTGAGCTGTGTGTCTCGGAGACACCAGCTGCAGCAGAGCGTTGCCAGGTATTAAAGTGTGTCTGTGTACGTGTGTGTGTGTGTGTGTGTGTGTGTGGACAGTTTTTTCATCAGTGTTATGGTGTTGCAGCTGTGTGAGATACAGTCATAAAACTTTACAGGTGAGCAGCTGACATCACAGTGAATGCCCAGTTTAAAGGGGAACTATGCAAGTCCGATCACTTTTCCTCTGTGTTGCTAACCCTCCTCCTGGCCATGTGCATTTGTTTTCAACGAAGCCGGTGAGAAATGAATCCATGGAGCGGTGGATATCATATACGATGTTACAACGTGTATATTTGTGTAGTCTTATCTGTCATAAACAAGAGATTATGGGTTACGCCACTGATCTTGCAATGTTGGTTTTCAGCCAAGAGACGTTAGGTGGAAGGCAGAGAGCCTCCATTCTCCCTGGAACTAGTTACAAGTCCTTTATTTAACCATCACAATTACTCCAAAGCTGTTTAATTAAGGTCAAAATGCAGCATAGTGAAGCTACAAATCCTGCATAGTTCCTCTTTAAAGGCTGGTGTGATCAGACCAATGAGCTCTGAGCACTCAGGGGTCTAAACATCAACACATTGACACTGGTGTTACTTTTCATTTGATGTCAGAACGCTCTCTACCCTGTCTGACATCAGAGGTGTTAAATCAGATCAGTTGAATTTTAAGACTGTTGTGTTTGTAGTTTGGCTTCCAATCAGTGTGGCCTGTGGCGTGGTTTATCCCTGTGATATTTTTTTTATATGTCGTATATTTCTATGGTTATTTTTTAACATTGAATTATAAAAAAAGATAAATTAGTCATATTCTGCCCACCAGTCTACTCTCAGTACCTTCTAGTGGCATCATAAAAACTCCTAATTGAAAATCAAAGCTGTTATTTCCACTTCAGTAATCTGTAGAAGCCCCTTTGGCAGCAGCTACAGATCTGACTCATCTTGGATCAGTGTTAAACCTGGATTTGGGCAGTTTTTGTCGCATTGTTCCCTGCTGGTCCAGAGCCTTCAGCTCTCTGCAGATGTGAGGTATCAGTCGGAGGCCACTTAAGGACAGTCAGACTGGTCCTGAACCCTGTCCTCTGTTGTCTGGCCTGTTGGCTTCAGCCTCGGCCTCAGGTTGCCTGCACTCTGTCTGTCATGTGACGGCTTTGAACTGCGGGACCTTACACACACAGATGCCTGTCTAAAACAAACTCAGAGCAATTCATTAGGAACACTCGACCTTCATACCTGCCTGACTGTTCCCACTGTTATCTGATCAGCAAATCATGTGGCAGCAGTGCAGTGCTTAAAATCCTGTAGACATGATGTGGAGAGTAGGTGATCTTTGTGACTTTGTCGGCAGCTTAAAGGAATAGTTCAACATTTTGGCAAATTGGCCCATTGCCATAATATCTGTAGTCTTAGGAGTAGGTTTGTTACCTTTAATTGTCGGTGCAAGCTGTTTTTAGAACGGCGGAGCAGAGCCGTGAGCTGCTCAGAGCTACGCTACGGAGGCTAATGGGATTTCTTGGTTTCCCTCATCAAACTCATCGAATACACAATCCAACAACTCCAAAACGCTCTGGTGGACAAGTTGTGACCTGCACATTCACCACGCTATGAGATAATAACAGAACGTTACGAGACAGAGTTGTTTTCGAGGTAAATTCATGCAAAACAGCTGATTAGGGGGCAGTTTTTCAGCAAGCAGTATCTGCATTTGCCTCGAAAACAACTCTGTCTGGTAACGTTGCGTTATTATCTCATAGCGTGGTCGATGTGCAGGTCACAACTTGTCCACCAGAGCGTTTTGGAGTTGTTGGATTGTGTATTTGATGTGAGTTTGATGAGGGAAACCAAGAAATCCCATTAGCCTCCGTAGCGTAGCTCTGAACAGCTCACGGCTCTGCTCTGCCGTTCTAAAACAGCTTGCACCCACAAATAAAGGTAACGAACCTACTGCTAAGGATTATGGCAATGGGCCAATTTGCCAAAATGTTGAACTATCCCTTTAATGGTTTCTGAAGCTTCTTGATTTTCACACACAAACAGTCCCGAGAGTTTTTACTCAGGTTGGAGTAAAAACATAAACAGCCGTCATGCATGTGTCTGCTCTGGAGAGAATAAAAAGCGAGATTAACTGATACTAGAGGCTAAACTTAGAGGCCGAGCTCATATCCTGAGTCCTGACTCAAGGATATACTGTATACTGAGGGAGGAAATCGTGGAAATCAGGAAGAGGATGCAAAGACAATCCGCTGTCAACAAGACATTGTGCACAAACACGATAATCATCGATATCCCATGCGTAAGGAAAAGCCTGTGAAGGAAACCGATAGACGGCCTTCCAGCCTGCCGTTTACCCATCAGGCCCGGGGGCTCACGGCTCTTGAACGGCCCCTGCTCCACTCGCTTCACATTCCTCTCACGCCGCACCACGCTCATTGTGAGTCTGTGGAAGCTGTTGTCTTACATCATCAGCAGCTCTGTTATGTAGTCATGCCTCCTGACTGTCACTACTTTCTGAACAGCAGCGCTCTTTGCTGAGCTGTGTTTTTTTTTCTCTTGCTGCTTGCACACACACATACACACACACACACCCAGAGAGGATGTGTGCCAACTTTTTCTTTCATTCACCCCCAGGCTGTATGATCGTGGTTAAGAGGTAATTACTTTACTTTAATTGAGATAATTTTTTGTGGTAAGAGAAACAAATTCTCTCTGCACTTTTGACATCTAAGACTAGTGCTGTTTTGTGTGATCTCTTTATCCATACAGTGGGAAAAAAATAGTGCCAGATTAAAGGAATAGTACAACATTTTTGCCTATAGCCATAATCCCTAGAGTCATAGCAATAGGTTCATTACTTTTGATTATTGGTGCATGTTGTTTTGAGATCAGCGGGGCAGAGACGTGAGCTTCTCAGTGAACACAATGGAATTGAATGGTACAGGTCCCCTGTCCCTCAAAACTCATTGAATACACAATCCAACAACTCCAAAATGCTCTGGTGGACAAGTTGTGACCTGCACATTCACCACGTTATGCCTGTCTAAAACAAACTCACAGAGCAATTCATTAGGGACACTCAACCTTTATACCTGCCTGTTTGTACGGCTATCTAATCAGCCAATCATGTGGCAGCAGTGCAGTGTTTAAATGAACTTACTGCTGTGACTATAGGGATTATGGCAATGGGCGAATTTGCCAAAATGTTGAAGTATACCTTTAACATGAGGTTCTGCATTTGCTTTGAGTGAGTGATAATGTAAAAAATGTATTCTTTATTTATTAAACCCTTTGAATTAGAGCTCAGGTCTAAACTCCATTTGATGGCTTCATTTCAAATACAAAGTAAGTGTCATTGAGGACCAGTACCACTCATTTTTTTTCTAAGGGTTTCTCGGCGGTCCTTTGCTTGTCATGGCTAAGCATTAGTAAAAAAGTTTGAAATTCAGACCTACAGAAAACCTTTCAAAGTAAAATCCCCACCAAACAGTATGAGTGTGTGTGATCTGTGCATATGCCTGCTGGATGTGAGTGGGAGGCAGTGGGTGTCTGATGGACGAGGCTCCGTGTCAAATGAGAGTTAAGCCTGATTCAGCTCCTGTCATTGTGCCACAGGTGCAGTTACTATCTAGGCTGCCTGACCTTTGCATTTAATGTGTCTAGCCTGAGAACATGCAGTCACACCTCTGTGCTTCACTAATGAGACCTTGAGTTTGGAAGTTTCCCTTACAAAATGTGACCTTTTTCACTGAAATAAGCAGCAGTATTTTAAGTATATTATATATACCGCCAGAGAGGATTTACAGCTACAGTTCCCACACACAGAAGCAGGGCAGGAAGAGTGAATGACTACTTGTCATATGAATCCATCGTATCTCATCCCTGGGTTGGTGCTCCTGTCTGTGATACACTTCACGTGGAAATTGTGCGTTGTTAAACCTTGTTCCTGGGCTGCAGAAGCACAATGTGCCGGTAGTTGTACTGTTAATGGTTTGTGTACTGTGCAGGGAAGGTGACAGGTCTGTTTACAGCAGTGGTTTCCAACCTTTTTTGGCTCATGACCCCAGTTTGACATCACACATTTCTGGCAACCCCACGATCACGGCCGTCAATGAAGATGCGTCAGCTCAGATATTTTTATATGCTGCACTTTATTTGAACTCGATTTATATTTGAGAAAGTGAAAGTATAGTATACAGTTGTTTAAGATTGGGTGATGTAATTAATCACAATTTTAAAAAGAATAATAATTAGTTAAAAAAAAAAATCAGTATTTTTTTTTTCAATTACTAGACATTTTAGGCGACCGCATTTGAATTCCAGCCGACCCCACATGGGGTCCCGACCCCAAGGTTGAATAACACTGGTTTACAGTGTCTGTTCTCTGAGAGAGGGGCAAAAGTGCTTAAGAAATTGTATTTTTAATGTTTTATTGTGATGTTTTCAATTAGTTTTAAAGGTAGTTAAGTGTTACTTTAAACTTTCACTGAAACCGTGATAAATTGATCACTATAACCAAGATGTCAGATTTTCCATATTGTTACTGCCGATCGGAGCGGAGCCAGTGAACGATTCCTGACTAGGGTTGCAAAGGGGCGGAAAATTTCCGGTAAATTTCCGGAAACTTTCCGGAAACTTTCCATGGGAAGTTAAGCTGGGGAATTTTGGAAATATTCCCCCCCCCCAAAAAAATAAAAATCCCTTTCAAAATGTTAAAGGGACAACGAGGAGTTTTTATTTGGTTATAAAAAAGTCTCATATTATTGTGGATGAACTACATACTGTTATTATTATTATTATTATTTAGTGGTCAGCTCACCCAGCATTTCCTAGTTTCGGTTTTGCGGATGCTGCCCTGTGGGTCATGGGAATAACGCCGCCGAATCGCGGTTTATGGTCGGAACTACGACGGTATCTGATCGTCTTCCAACCTCCGACTTTCATTCTTGATCAATGAAAACATTTTTGGCAAATGTTTTCGCTGTTTTCATCTTACGCCGGTCCAATTATTTCACAGTGCGCATGGAGGCTCATGGGAAATGTAGTGTGAAACTACTCATTGTCCCTTTAAATGAAATTTATTCCCATATATTCCCGTTAATTCCCATGGAAAGTTTCCAACTTTGAAAATTCCCGGAATTTTGCAACCCTATTCCTGACAAAACGATAGTTAGTGTGTCTTTCAGTGTAAAAGCAGTGATCCTATCAGACTGTCATGAGAGGTATATTATCAAAAGTTATCACAGCATTGTGTGATACTGTATCATTTTGAGTACAGATATGTGAATGATTTCCCGTCATGTTTAGCAGTTCTGTAAGTACTTGTGGCTTTACTGCACAGGCCCCCTTTGAAATGCAGCTTATCTCTCCCAGTGTGAGGCTGCAGAATCACCTACAAACAATGGAGTGGTGTTTGTTCTGTCACAGCTTTTGTTATTTCATTATCATCAGTCATGCATTAGTTACAGTTAACCTGTGCACCGGCTGTGCTGCCTTTATCTACTTGTACTGACATGGGTGTGCTCCCTATATTCACTGTACCAGGTACATATATGATAATCAGGTCAGCCCTATTGGGTTCTGCTGTATTTTTTATGCCCCAACCAAAATATTATTCTTTAGGATTTTTTTTTTTGTGTGATTTAGTGATTTAAAGGTAGAGTCTGGAGTTTTTGCCCCAAAATAAACGCTAGACTTATACAAATGAAATCCTAATTAATCATCACCTATGGGCTTCTAGTCCTGTGTGGTGGTGGCTGTGTCTGCCAGCGCCCCCTCCCCCCGCCTGTATTTTGGTCTTTTGCTCTGTTTTGTTATGCACGGGGACGTTTCTTCCGACAAAATATTTTGTTTACAAACTGCAACGAACAAAACTCCAGACTCTACCGTGATCTTTTTGCTTCAGAGTTTGTTTTTTAACACATCTTGATATAGATCTCTGTGACCAAGATTCATCTGCAGGGTTGACGGAAGTTCAATTTTTGTCAAAAGGTACAGGCTTTATAAAACAAAAAATATCCAGGACAAATCTCATTCCTCTCAGTGTTTCTGCATTTGCCATCAGAGTTTTTGTGCGGAACCTGCTGTGAAACAGACACAACGCTGCGCTCTGATCAGTCCAGTCAGTGACACACAACAGAGCGACTGAGGGAGATGGAAAAAAGTCGATTTAGTTACTCGGTTTGATCCAAGACGCATTCCAGCTACGCATCCGTGAAGCACAACAGTCGGAGCTGTTGATACAGATCTCACTTTTGATTCAGGATGTTTGCATGTCCACGTACGACAGGAGACAGTTCAGACAGGAGCTGCAGTGGGGAAACTTTGACAGCAACGCTTCCATATCTGAAATCAAAGCAGGGATAGATGTAGGCCTATGTGTTTTTAAAGTTGGCATGTTGGAACAGATTGAGTGACCGCATGACGTCTGGGATGTGACGGAATGTGTTTTTGTTGTTGCCTGAAACACATGAGTTTCTCCTAAAGCATCACTGCATCTGAAATCAGAACATTAGCTGTTTCTCATCTGTAGAAACACTCTGATGATTTCCACTACACTTTACAACTCCATCATAGCACTGCTGGCAGTAACGGTATTACCATTAATTACATATTTCTTTTTTTATAGCATCATTACAGTTAATCCTGTATGAGAAAAGCAGATTATAAGATTTACCTGGTGCAGTATAAACATGGCTGTAAATAGCTCACTGCATAAAATATGTTGGAAAATGACATAAGACGATGTCAGAGCTAAACTGACCTTATTTAGTTCCAGTAAAAATCCCTGACAGTGTGAGAGAAGCCGTAACCTGCTTAGTTTCACTTTACCATCCACTGGATTGGCACCGTGACCTCTGAGCCGCTATGATGATGCAGTTAATGGGATTTGGGAATTTTTATCAGGATAATTGTGTTTTGACTCAAAGAGCTCTCACGGCTCATGATTTATGCGATAACATCCCATATTATCTGTCACCAAACTCTGTTATCCCAGCTTTCAGTCAGACATGTCATGCAATTTTTTTCTTTATTCGTGGAAATTTGCGCTTTTCAAATTAGCCACTCGGCAAACACTCACCTATTCAAAGGGTCACTGTCACTGTTACTGCCATGGAAACATTTGCAACATAGCTGCTAGGGCTGGGCGGTATCCAATTGTTGTTACCGTTAAACCTCCCTCATTTTATCCCGGT
The DNA here is from genome assembly GCF_905171665.1 of Trachurus trachurus. NCBI lineage: Eukaryota > Metazoa > Chordata > Actinopteri > Carangiformes > Carangidae > Trachurus > Trachurus trachurus. The sequence goes on along the minus strand of NC_139912.1, from coordinate 20,262,413 downwards.
ATACGGTATTATCATGACACAGCTCAGACGGAGTCACCAAAATGTTGTTCAGAAAGGGAACAGCTACCAAACACCACATAAAAATACTAAAACAATATTAAAACATGTACATTACCAACATTAACAACTTTTATTAAAGGGACTATGAGGAGTTTTGGAAAGTGAAGTGTTTTCACACTACATTTCCCACGAGCGAAAACATTTGCCAAGAATGTTTTCATTAATCAAGAACGAAAGTCGGAGGTTCGAAGAGGATCAGATACCGTCGTAGTTCCAACGATTCGGTGGTGCCCCGCGAAACCGAAACCAGGAAATGCTGGGCGAGTCGAACACTAACTAATAATATCAAAATAACTATAAAGACAAAATGATATCTTTATCAAAAATGGACCCATTAACAAGTGGGTAATGTAGATTCATCCACATTAATATGAGACTCTTTTATAACCAAAAGCAAACTCCTCTGGGACGCTTTAATAACAAATAACTTATATAACAAAATGTGGATGGCGCTGCTAAAAAAAAATGCACAAGTCTACAAGTCACACATGATAACTATGGCAACATGGTGCTTCAAATCTAGCAAGGTTTTTGCAGAATTTGTGTTTTTCTTGAGGACCAATATACGCAATTTACCGTCTTTTCCTCTCTCTCTTCTCTGAGCTGTCCATCATCTTTATCAAACATCCCCGATAGGAAAACATTCTACTACTGGAGTAAAATTGAAAACTCAACCACACACATGTAGGCGCTGGACATACACTCATTATTTAGTAGATATTATATCAGGCCCCCATATGAGTGCACTACAATTTTATTTTTAATGATTGTAATGAAACTGATACCGTTGCTATTTTAAGATACCGCGGTATACCTTAGTAACGTGTTATCGTCCAACCCTAATGGCTGCTGCATTGTTTGAATTTTGGATCAATCCAGATGTGGCATTAGTGTGACGTCAGCTGTGGTGCAGGCAGGTAACACTAGAGTTGACATCCTGCTGTGTGCACCTTCCTCTGCTCTCTGCCGAAAGGGTTACAACTGCACATGGTTGCTTCATTTGTTTCATTTTTGTGGCGTGGTGGGCTGCAGAGAGGCTGTGAGTGAGTGGTGCAGGTTTCTAATTTTATTTCTGTTTTATGGGCTGGCCGGCAACAGGGCGGGATAATCAGTACTCCCTCTTCCTATATGAATCATCACCACTCACAGAGCCCAGAATCAACTCAATTCAATTTAGTTCAGACATCAGATTAACTTTCTTTTCATTTATCAGGGAGGTAGTATGTCCTCTACCTTCAGTAAGTGAGCAACCATTTTTTTTAAATATGAAACTGTAGATATTTTAGGTTGAGGTGGAAACTTCTTCAGCAGGTATATATTTTTGGACTGAAGATTTATTTTATTTGGCTGAACAAATAAAACATGATCTGAGTATATTATTTAAGGCCTGCATGTGCAAAACAGTTCAGCAACAGTAATAAATACACACAGCTCTCCCTGCAGTCTGCTCTCTCACTGTCAGTTGTGTCTGGACCTCTGGTTGGCTCTCCCTCCACCAGGCCCTTTGTCCTTTTTTCATCAGCACACACACTGATGATGAAACGTAGGCAGCGACCGACTGGGCCAGTCTAGAAAAAAAGAAAAGAGAAAAAAAAGTCCTACTTTGAATTTCAGCGATGGCATCTGTGCTCAAAACAGCCTAAGATCATCATGCACTCACACGTACGCAGCTATGTTAAATTTTAACTTGCACATTTAGGGCCGATTCACATGGAGCGTCTTTTGCGCGCGCGTTTCCATAGTTTTCAATGTAGTCATCTGTTGTCCCTGGGGCGGGTTGGTAAAAGTTAACATCATACAACAGTTAAAGCAGAAGTAAGCGGAATGTTTGTGTTAATATAAGTCTTAAATAGTTATATCTTCCAACGGCAATCACTTACATAGAGTGTTTGGTCTGAAACACGGGTCTGTCAGTCACTCTGCTCTGCTGTAAGCCGAGGAGAAAACTTTCCTTGTATCCTACAACCTTTATCCAATGAGGACGGAGAGAGAACGACATAAAGGGGCGGTCCTCTCTGTGTGTGCAGCCAAGGGATGCGCGTGAATGTGGTGACGTAGGGACGAGGACCAATAGATCCATGACGAGGGCGGGGACTGCTAACTCCATCGGCTTTTTTCTCATAGGAAATGTACGACTTTATTCTCGTAAATTTACAACTTTATTCTTGTAAATTTATGACTTTATTCTCGAAGTCTATGTTTTTTTTTTTCAATGTGGCCCTAATACTCCGTCGTACTGTATAACTCCAATACGGAAATAACATATATGGAAACAGTATGTGTGCATGTGTGTGGGTGTAGAGGCAGCACCAAAGTTGATGGTATGACAAAGACTACTCACTCTTAAATCAGTGGGTAGACTATTCCAGTTGTGAGTGGCTCTAATTGAGAAGACTGTCCAAACTTGCTGCGCCTGTATTGAACAACAGCTGTACGCCTGAGTTGTGCTAACAGCATTCAGATATGAATGATATGAATACCTGTCACCAGCTTCTTCTTCTTCATGAAAAAGCTGAGAACATTTTCTGAAACTTTTTTTTAAAGTTGATTTAACGCTCAGCCTCTGTATCCGTCTTTTCTAACTCTTGGAGGTTGTGTTCAACCTTTGTGAGTGGACGGTCCCGGAGCAGGACCGCTCCCTGCAGCTCGCTGACGGCCTCAGGGAACCTCAAAGGCACCAGACCATAGCACGGAGGGGAGGAGCCGGTCTGGCACATCACAATAAAAAACACACACACACACACACACACACACACACACACACACAATAGCTCGGACTGTGGCTACAGTACAGTGAAGTCCTGACTGAAACAACAGGTTAAACAACAACAAAAAAAAGGCCCCACAAGTACAAATGAGACGATCTTTGTCCTTTTTCCTCTAGTTTTTTCTCTTTCCCTAACTTTGATATTTACTGTAGAAAGTTGTGCTGCAGCTGAAATGTGCAGCGGTTGTTATTTGCTGTTCCTCTGGCACAGAGGACCGTCTCGCTCTGCGCCCTCTCATTTCATTTCGGGGTAATTGCTGCCTTTTTGAAGTCGGTCGGAAGCCTTTAAGTTCTTGTTGACATTCCATAGATTCCATTTGTGTACATCCACGCATTCTTGACGTCATTAGATTAGGGTGAAAATCAGAATGTCGTGGAGACACCGTGCAGTTTGCTAAAGAGACTCTCCCATTGTAAGGAAGGAGCCCAAAGCTGGGCCCACAGATTCCTGTGTGTGGTTGTGTGTGGTTGTGTGTGTGTGTGTGTGTGTGTGTCTGCCTCTCTCTAGTGTCTGTGGTCTGGAGGCCTGCGTGTCACTCCCAACAGACTCATTTTCTGGCTCATTCATACACTCCTCCCTCGGCTGCAGGATGTCCTGCTTTAACCGGCTGAATAATCCCCTCCCACCCTGCGCCGCTATTGGCTGATAGTGTACCAGCCTTGATTTTCACCGTGTGTGTGTGTGTGTATGATTCCTCATTGTTTGTTTATATATGTGTGTGTGTGTGTGTGCCTGACACACCTACATAGCGTAAGACTGTAGCAGGTGACATGTGCAACTCTGGATGATTCATCCCTGTGTGTCGATGGGATTGTCTGAATCACCTTCTATAAAGTCAGAGTTAAGTGCTGTTGACCAGCTGACTCATGTATTTTACAAGTCCATTGTGTAAATGCACTTCATTTTTTATCCAGATGTCATTTACTACTTGCAGAATATATGACACTGCTGATAAATGAAATGTACTGTATTGTATGTATTGTGTACATTACATGTACTGTGACCACAAACACACTCAATTGTGGTTTGATTTTGTGTATAGACCATATTTGATTTATGCTAGAGCCTGAGCTCAAAGGTTGATCTTGACCCCATACAGGGATACTGTTTAACCCCATACTAATGTGGCATTAAAGGTCCAGTGTGTAATAATCAGCTAGGTTTATTTGCAAAATCTGAATATACTACCCATAAGTATATATTAGTATAAGTGTATAATCGCTATAAAATAAAATTTGTTTGGTTTTCGTAGCATTATAATTCTTTTATTTATACATATCGCAAGGGTTTTGCTTTAGAGAGTTTTGCCATCTTGCGCCGCCATGTTTGTACGGCAGCCCGAATGGATCAATCCAACCAGCCAGAGAGCAGGTTTTGCAAGTTTCACGTTCATAAATAAACCAACGAAGGAGGAGTAGGAAACAGAAGACATATCGTAATATGGTTTAGATCTTCACCTCATCGCTCCATGCTCCTGAAATACTAATACCTATTTTACACACTGGACCTTTAAATGTGTAGGATTTTTTTTTTTTTTTTTTAGATTCTTTTTTGGTTGTCATTCGTCACAAGTATTTATTCAAAATGCAAAATGCAAAAAAAAAAAAAAAAATAGATAAAACAAACAGTATGAAACTCAAAACAGAAACATATACTGTAGCAAACATGTACTGATGCAAAAATATGAACATGTAGGTATTTTGACGGCTAAAAATTCCCATATAAAATAACAGTCTCTGCGGGTCAGGGCTCAGGAATTAGCAACAATCATCATGAAACTGAAATTAAATGAACCTTGTGACTTTGCCGACTCGATTCCCGAAGCACCCACTTGCGCAAGTGTGCACTGGCTCACCAGGGAGAGGGGATGACTTTTTAGTTGTTTTGCTGTGTGTTTTGGGAGCTGGCCTACTTTCTGTTTGTGTATTGTCTCTGTGTGTCCGTGCTTCTGTTTTAGTTCCCTTGGTAAAGACCCACAGGCTCTGTTTTTCTCTCCCAGACAGATCTCAGTACAAAACATCCAGGTTTTGGGCTGAACGCTGGTAAAAAAAAAACCCCAAAAAAAACCTCTCCTTTATTTAGCTCACCAAATAAAGGACTGTACTGTTTTATGCTACATTTACATGATTTGTGCTGGGGAGAATAAAGCGCATCCTCTGTGTGCAGATAAATGCTAAATAAGCAACCTGCGGGGCCGCGGATGAGACGAGGCTGAAAGGGGCTTGTGTTGGTTACATAAGTCGGCATTTGTCATGTCATTGTGCCGCCGCGATGAGTCTGGTCCCGGCCAACAGTGAAAATGGCCTCATTAAGCAGCAAAACAACAAACAAGCATTTTGAACACATCGCCACTGTGTAACCGGCAGATACCGACTCACTTAAAAGACTAATCTGAGCGTTTACATATTTTAAAACTCTGATGTAACTGACAGATGTGTCTGGTAATTAAATAGTTGCCCACATGCTTTTCATTATCATCCCTTTTAAAATGGTGTGCTTTAGCTTTAATGACCACAGCAGCAAACAAAAGCACGACTGATATGTTGGTGGACTGATTTTAATCATCATCATGATCGATTCTAATTGCAGATATATTGGTGATGGAAAGTTAAATAGAGGTGCTTTAATTTTTTTTTTTAACAGTGTCACCATTGTGAGTTTTGTCCTCAGCTGACTGCAGGAGTAAGAGTAGTAGACTATAGAGTCCCGATAGGCCACCGACGTCCTTGATCAGGGCCGTTGTATATGGGAGAAAGGTGATGATAACTCTAGGGGCCCAGCGCCCATAGGGCCCACAAAAACCCCAGTAGTCTAATCTTTGTATGACTGAATTATTCTGCATAAGACCCTGACTGATACTCATAGTAATGCTGCATTAGCATCAAAACAAAGTACTGTAGGCTAAATAAAAAATGATAATACATACGTAGTCTAAGTGGAAAAGTCAGGGGCCCACTTTAGTATTTTTTCAGGGGGCCCAGAATTCCTAGCAACGGCCCTGTCCTTGATATTTGTGGTTCAGTTTTGAAACGGTTTTAGTTCTCAAAGAAAATAAAGAAGAAGAAGAAATGTCAAAGTCTTTGTCATATGACCAGTCAGTGTCTCTACATCATAACCCTGCCAGTCTGCATTGCAGTTACATCAGACTTTTGGCACAGGTGGCGACCAACAAGTGACAACCTGTGTTTGTGTGTCTTTGTCTCACTGATAAATCGATCAGAAAAATTAAAGGAACAATCTTGTAGTGTAAAACATGTGGGTAAAACAATGTGGAATCATTAGATTTATAGATATGCACTAAGTTGATGATTAGCTGTAATGTCGGTGGTGTTGTTGGTGCTTGTCTTTTGGAAAATATTCTCTGTTTATTACAGTATGTATCATCTCAAGCAGCATTTATGATCTTGTTAACTTGATCATGTTAACCATGTGAATGTGTGGTTAACTCTTTATCTCTTCAACACAGTGGTTGAAAGCGGTTGCACTGTGTCTTAGTCGCTGCAGACTGAATAAGTCACTTTTGCACCATGACGTAGATCGTCTAGAGTCATAGAAGAGAGGAGAACAGACGAGGTGCAATTTGTCACAAACATTCAATAGGACTAAAAGATGAACTGAGTAGGTTTTGGAGCTTAGAGAACGTGTTTGTGACCACACCCTAAAGAAAACCATACACGAAGTATGACAAACATTCACAAAATGTTTGTTTATGTGTAATCATAGGATGAAATGATGGAGTGCTGACGTTTTGTAATGGGTCATCGTCACCGTGACATCATCTGATATCTACAAATACACTTGAAAAGTTTTGCTAAATCCTCTCAGAGTCTGAACACCATACGTATATGACAGGAGTCTGGATAGATAATATGGATTTGAGCTGTGACTTGACTTGTTGGTGGAGGCGTAACAACTGTCAGGCTGTAATTCTAGTTTCTCTTGTTTCTGCAGCAGTGTTTGCTGACTTTACTGTATCATTAAAAATGACATATTTTGCAATAGAGACATGTTGGAGACATGTTTCCCTGTAGCTGCTATTGGAGAGATAGAAAACAAATCTATTGATGAACACAAACTAGATAAATGAATATGTATGGCTATTGTAACAAATATCCATTACCAACAGTTATTTTAGATAGTTTTGGGATGCATGGAGCACAGATTGGTTCTTCTTGCATTTATGTTGTTTTGCTTTAGTTTTATCATTGTCAGATGGTTTTTTACCTCTCAATTATTGAAATTGGCTTCAACGTTAAAGGTCCCATATTGTATCATGGTAGGTGCCCATGTCTTTTTTCAGAATAAATCAGGTCTAGGGTCTATATTAGTACTGTGAACGTGTCAAAACCTCAGTCCACAGAGAAACACACACAGCTTGTCTTCTATGAGCAAAATGCACTGTGCTGACTTTTAGAACTTTGTGATGACACAACGAAGCCCCGCCCACCTGGACATACATTTGCAAGGTTTTCAGAGATTTGACCTTAAATGTGCTATATTTTAATTGGATTGCTCAGAAAACAGCCAATCAGGCTCAGAGCCTCCTCTCTTCTGATTGGCTGGTTGACCTGTTGCCACCGGAGAGAAGCCTGAGAGAGGAGATGTAAATCTAAATCACCCCAGGCAGGCTCCATTGTTTTTGTATCTTTTAACTATAAATGACTGCACCACATAAATGCAACTAGGTCAACAGCACATTGATCAAGTTCATGGTGATCATCATATACTGTAGTGGTTCATGTGTATAAATGAGCAGGAAGCTTATGCATGTAAGTTGCTGTCCTGAAAGTTTTTTACTTTGAATATTGGTCTTGTTTTTTGGGACATTATAACACATGTTATTTATATTTTTTCTCTTCTCTTTTTTTGTTAATATGTTTGAAATAACGAATAATCAATCAATTAATTGTTAAAGTTAATAATTAGGAAATAACTTATCAATAGCAGTATTGAGATTCCCTGAATGTGTGAACTGATCATCACTGCAGGTCGCTGTGTTTTTCCACAGACACATCTTCAGATCACAGACCAAGATGGGTTTGCATCAGGAAGACTGAGACAGTTTGGTGCCAGACAGACAAACTTGTTGTTTTAGTCCTGTGATATTCAGATTTACCATCTCACTGCATGTAGCATCCTGTTCACAGCCACTTTTTCTATCTGAAAAACAAAACTGAGGCCTACACTGTGACGTCGGGTCAGATGCTAACAGGGGACATGTGCATTTCTCTGACTGTACCCCAGTGTCCCAAACCAGCAGAATTATGTTTGGCCTGGTGCAGCGAGACATACGTTTTATTTTAACAATATGATTATTTGAACAAGAACATACAAAAGATAAGACACAGCAACAAAAACTGACAGTGTGCTGATGTGATTTAAAAAAGCAATATTAGCAGAAATAAACAGACAACAAACAGTCTTAATGAAAAGGGAATGAACTCTGTATGTGTCTCTCTGTTTCTCTGCAGTGGTGGAGGGCGAAGGTCAAGGTCGCATTCTCCAGCGGTTTCCTGAGAAAGACTGGGAGGACAGCCCATTCCCACAAGGCATAGAGCTGGTAAGTCAACACACGCTGACATGTTCCTTTGTAGCTCCGTGGCCAGTACGAGACACTTAACCCTGTCGGGGACCGCCCGTATAAATCCTGTGGGCCAGCTCGGTCGCTAGGCGCAACTGTGTTACCGCTGTGAGAAAATGTATAGTGAGAAGCTGTGGTTTCATCACGCTGCCCCAGATCAGAGGTATTTTTTGTGGCAGGTGTTGATGCAGGGAATTCTCCATCAGTCGGTCCATTCATTCACATGCTGGTTTGACATTTAAAGGGATAGTTCAACATTTTGGCCAAACAACTCCGTCTCGTAACTTTCCGTTATTATCTCATAGCGTGGTGAATGTGCAGGTCACAACTTGTCCATGAGAGTGTTTTGGAGTTGTTGGATTGTGTATTTGATGAGTTTGATGAGGGAAACCAATAAATTCCATTAGCCTCCGTAGCATAGCTCTGAGCAGCTCACGGCTCTGCTCCGCCGTTCTAAAAATAGCTTGCACCGACAATTAAAGGTAACAAACCTACTCCTAAAACTATAGGTATAGGTAATGGGCCAATTTGCCAAAATGTTGAACTATCCCTTTAAATGTCAAACCAGCATGTGGATGAATGGAATAGAAGTCAAGAGCAAAAAGGCTACCACTAACAACAGCTATCCAAACCGCATGGTGTTTGGTATGGAAATACACAGTCCTCTAAGGATGAATACTGGTTTTGATGATGTTAAGTACTTCCCATCTGCAGTGGCTCTAGACTTAAGCCTGGGTGATATAAACAGTTTGATTGGAAGAAACCAATATAAATACACTGTCTAATGGGGATTTAAAGGGATTTAGGATAGAAGAAGGTTTGTTTAATTTGAATGGCTGCCTATAGTTATCAGGGTGTTTCTGTGATGACATCCATCAGTTAGAGTTTCACACATCCAAACTGTTTGTATAGAACTGGCACTTGTACTAACTTCAGATCAAAGTCAAAGTTTCTTTACTGGTCTCCCTTGGGAGAAGTTTTTCTTGGAAAGAGGGTCAGCTGCATGCACAACACACACAATACACACAATAAACATCTAATAAAGCAACACCATCAATAAAAAGTGCAATTCAGCTTCTGTAAAATCTGTAAAATCTGCAATCTGTAAAATGAAGGGTTATCAGAAAGTATGAGCACTGGTATCAGATCAGTTCTGGGCCTGAGTTTGGGTCAGTTGTGAGGTCTGCTGAGCTCACTGAATCAAACTTGAGAAAAAAAAATCCTTCAGAATTGGTCTCAATGTGGATTGATTGAAGATAAAAGGAACCAGCCAACAGCGTGTGTGACATGTTTACACATACCAGTTACAGGCCAACGTCAGGTCAAGTCATTGAGGCAGCCCTCTGAATAATGACCATAATATAATAAAGTCTTAACACGTCTTAACTAAAAACACAGCTAATATTGACTCTGTTTTGATTCGTCCATTAACATTTCTTGTTTTTTGAGTAAATATTTGAAAATTCCAAACTGTCCCCATTTTCAAGCCAATTCAATCCGATCAGAAACGAGAGAAGTTTACTTCCGTCTTCCCGTCATTCAGTACATCGGAGGCTTTGTCGTATTTCTGAAGCTGATAGATGGAAAGTTTTCAGAACCTGTTGAGCTGCGTTAATGATAGCCCAGCCCCAGATGAATCACCCAGGTGCTGAAAGACCCAGCGCTGTCTGATATGTCAGCCAAGTTGCCTAATCTTTATTTTTGTCTGTCCTGTTTTCTTCCTATCACCCTCTTCCTCCTCCTCCTCCTCCTCCTCCTCCTCCTCCTCCTCCTCCTCCTCCTCCTCCAGTTCTGTCAGCCCAGCGGTTGGCAGCTGGTTCCTGAGCGGCAGCCTGCCTCCTTCTTCGTAGCGGTTTTGACTGACATCAACTCAGAGCGTCACTACTGTGCCTGCTTCACCTTCTGGGAGGGCCTGGACAACCCGCAGGTGAGACGGACGCCACAACAGCATCATGCTTTGCCATGCTGCTATGGCATAGTAGTCATCAATCAAATCATATAAACTTTATTTGTCCCGGAAGGGAAATTTGTCTTGGGCAAGTGGCGTCGAAACAGCTGCTTTGTGCTTGCAATACATACATACACAATACATACACTACAGTAGTAACAATGGCACACATATCCAAAAAAGAAAAGAGAAAAAAAGAAAGTGCAATAAATGGTTTAAAATACTTCTAATACAAGTTCAAATAAAAACATACTGAAAAACTAAAAAAAGAACAAGGGATGTTGATTAGTCATGTGACACCCTGGGGCCACATACGTAGAAACATTTTTAATTATGTTTTTAATGGCAACTTGACACATTTTCACATCTAAAGCCGATCTGAATCCTGTGTGTGGGCAGTCACACATCATGAACAACCGCTGTAGGAAGTGGGGGAGACTTGGTGTCGTATCTGCTGGGAGAGCAGTTTACTACTTCCATTTAATGCTTCCCACCTGTGAGCGTTCCCAGTCGCCTTTGTTGAAACACGTGTCACATGAGCACTCAGGCCGGGGAGTCGGGGACAGAACCTGTGCCTGTGTTGTGGTTGCCGTGCGCCCGTTTTCTTCTTGTGATCTCCACTGGTACTGTAATCCCCCCCGGTGTGACTGCAGCTGCGTGCGCTCTGCTCTGCTCTGCTCTGCTCTGTGTTCAGCTGCAGAAGCCCCCGGCCAGCGAGGTGGATGAAGTGGACGAGGACCTGGCCCTGGTCCAACCGGCGAAGGTCTACGGCCCCAAGAGCCTGGTGCTGGTGTCCCGCCTGGACTACACCGAGGTGTTCAGGGTACGACACACAGGAGCTGTTATTCTCTATAACCTGTATCTAGTTCTGTTGTGGCCTTTGGAATATCTTATTATCTACACACCCAATTTTCTTTTTTCTGAATGACACAACATTGGACCAAAACTTGTTACTTTTTAACTGTTCAGCTTTTTACTTTAGTCATTTATCATATGAAATGTGTGGCTATTTGTTGGTATGTCTATGTGTACATGTATGTATGTACCTAAGTTATAAATGTACTTGATATAATAAGTTATAGAATCTGAAGCAATACATTTAAAGCGGTATTGTAATCAGGGGGTGGGATTAAATAAATTCACACTTCTTCCCACTCCTTTTGAATAGTGGGAAGAAGTGTGAATTTATTTAATATATAAACCACAAATGTATATATAGGAAACTATATATATATATATATATATATATATATATATATATATATACATATAGAGAGAGAGACCTTTATATTTATATATTTATATTTATACTGTATATATAAAAAGCTATATATATATATACTGTATATAGAGAGAGCTTTCTTTCTGGTCCATTTTATGTACATAAACGTGTGTGTGTGTGCGTGTGTATACATGTATATAGCTTTCTTTCTGGCCTACAGTATGTTTCATTTGTTCATGACTACTTATTTTTTATTTTGTTTGTTATTATCACATATTGGAGTAAAGCTGAACTGAACTTTTTGTGCAATAGCAGATACAATAGCCATACATTATGTAAATTATGTTTCTCCCTCCAGTGTGTTATTATAATAGCCGGTGTGGTACACATCCAGTCAACTGCATTTTCCTCCTCCCTCTTTGAACAGAACTGCCTGGGTCTGATCTACACCATCCACGTAGACAGCCTGACTGTCCCCTTGGAAACGGTGGTCGGAAATCTCCTCACTTGTGTCATCCCCATCGCTGGAGGCTCCCAGGTAGAACTCACAGGCTGCTCATGTCTCTCTCACACAAACACCATCCCATAAAGGCAAAAGACAAACACCTGGGCTAAGAAACTGTGCCAACATTTCTCTGTCTCATTTTTTATTTTTTATTTGATGCTGTTGAGCTTTGCAGGGTGCTACGTGCTCCTCATGTGACCCCATGCTTAGTCAGATAGCAGAGCTTGGCGCAGCCAGCCGGTTGGACGCCTGGGACACCGAGCACTCACTGCTGCCATCGCTTTACTTTCAGTTTTGTTATGTTGTTGCCACGAGATAAGATAAAAGATTTAAAAAAAAAAGAGGTTTGGTTCCTGACACTTTCGATTATGCATAAGTGCTTGTAATGTGCCCGCACTTTTCTTTGTGCATGCGTAATTCAATAATTGATGGATTACTGTTTACTGAGTAATGAGGTTTAAAATGTCACTAATCTCTGTCATACAGCTGGTTGTGCTGCACAGCTCCGGCCCTGAGGGGCAGTGTCATGTCGGGCTCAGCCAGCCGTCCTGTAAACACAAGTGTAGATATTTTCATCTGTGCCACTTAAACAGATAGAGAGCAGATCATCAGATTTTTTTACATGCAGTGTCGGCCATGGGGGGAAAGCATGCAGCGCGCCCTACCATTTATGAGCAGGAAAACGCACCATGAACGAGACACATTACTTGCACCCAGGCCTCTGCTTGTTTTGACACAAGTGTAGACTCTGTAGATAACTCATCGCACTGAAACTCTGCTCTAATATGAGTCAACAACTCCATCAGATGAATGAATGTTCTTGTTTTTGGCGTTTTATTTCTCAAATGCATAGATGTGTAACAGGCAGCAGCAGGTCCAACATTGTGGGAGAACATTTCAGTTAAAATCAACTTGATTTATGTCATGTAACATTTATTTCTCATCTCTCTCTGTCTTTATTTGCCATTTTCTCTCCATCATTAACTTTTCTTTTTTTTAATATATCTTTAAATAATTGTGAAATTGTTATTTCGCCTCTAAAATATATTGACGTCTTCCTGTTTTCCTGACCCGTGCTCATGGTGCACGAACAGTAGGAAGTGTCTGTTCTGTCTGAATCCACTCAGCTGACTCTTCCACTTTGGTTTCCAGATGTTGTAACCCATGTGTGTCACTCCTGTGCACCCTACTGTACACTGGTTCCTCTGTGTTACAGATAGATGAGTCCCCAGTTTGTAGTTTAGACAAGGTTCCTCAGGCCCTGGCCTGTGACTGGCTGCTGGCCTGTCTCCAGGTAACTTTTACCGTTCTGCAAGCTTCACCAATCAACAACCGGCTTGATGTTCTTGATTCTGTTGATCGAGCAGAAAAGAGTTGTTTCCCATGTTGTGTTCTTTTCTTTTAAGGAATGTGTTCCTTCCTGCAGCCATTTCAAATCATGCGTGATTGATGGTGCTTCAGCTATTTTTGACCTGCATTGTGGTGTTTTGTGATCAAACAGTTTTCACCGAATCATGTTAATCATTTGAAACATCCTGTTTCTTTTTTTTTTTCTCCCTCTCTTGCATTTGTCACAAACTTGATTTGTTGCATCTATTAATGAGCATTTTAAAACACAGATTGCTGTCAAATTGTTTCCTCACTCACACACACAGATGGACATGTATATGATATCATGTTGTCTTCAATTAAATTCCTGACTTCCTCTAACCATAATCATAAGTACTACACATACTAACCCTAATCCTAACCCTGAGTTCAAAACATGTCATTACCTTAAAATGTAAAGGTCCCATTTCTATAGTTTTATTTTAACTGTTGATTCATAAGAAGATATATGTGTGGTTTTTAATGGACAATACCCCATTTTATTGTAGTGTTACATCTCCTCTAGCTATAGTTCAGTGAGTTCAGTGAACCAATCAGATTAGAGGCTAACAGCCTTGTTTAGCTAGTTGGATGGCAGGACCAAGTGGGAGGAGCTTGGGCCGTGGCTTAGAGTGGTGACTACTTTGTTGTGACATCACAAAGTTACAGAAATCCTTATAGTTGGTTTTAAGTCTCAGTGTCTGAAAATGAGCTGTGTGCATTTCTCTGTGGACTGAGGCTTTGAGACGTTCTTGGTGTTAATATAGCGGAATTTACCATTTTAATAAAAAAAAAAAACACACATGAAAATCTTTACACTATGGGACCTTTAATCTAGCCCTTACCCATGCACTACTAACCTTGAAACATGTCTTCATCGTTAAGATTTAATGATTTACAGTACAAACAAACACACACACACACACACACACACACACACACACACACACACACACACACACACACACACACATGCATGCACACCCTTCAGAAGCTGTGCAGGTTGCAGATGAGTTGCTGGGAGGCCATATGGGACAGCAGATGGCCTCCTCCTGGACAACAACGTCTGAATGAGAGACTCAGATCTAATCAGTATTAACACACACACACACACACACACAGACCGAAACAGCACACTAACACAAATCTGAAAACGCAAACACTCATCAGTGCGCAGGTCAAATGTACAGTAAAGCTTATTCCCTCAATCATTCTCCAACATACACCAGATTCTTTCTGACTTAACGATATGCAAAATAGAAGACAAACACAGTCTTCCAGTTTGTGTGTCTCTGAGCAGCCGTGTAGCAGTAAATGCACACAGCTCCTCGAGAGCCCCCAAGTACAAACAGTCCTGTTCCTGTGACTCCAGAGGAGGACAGGCCACTTTATAAAGAGCAACACACACTTACACACATTCCAGTCACTCTTTAATCACACGGGACTCTCAGCTTCACTAAATGTCTGTCATTACCTCCGAGGCTGTCTGTTCATGCCAACCTCTGCCCTCGAAAACACACAACAAATTGTCTCGGCCATTAGACGTATCGTCTTGGCAACGCTGTCGCACATCAAAACAGCTTCTGGCACCGGTGATGGTCGGGCCTTCCAACGGCTCACAGAGGACTCTATGTAAATATATCCTCCAAAGAATAGCTAGAGTTACAGTTGGAACACTTCGAACAATTATCTCTGTGTTTGTTAACATAATTCAAACACATGACGTAGCTTTACCTCCGAGGCCAACTCATATTTTATTCTGCATTCACTGTGTAGTAACCTAATCCAGGATGTTGCTACATCAAAATGCTGAATGTAGGCTAATGTTAGCAGCCCTGTGCTGCTGTGTTGGACTTTAGGGAAGTTTAAGATGTGGCTACCTTGGTTATACACTTTGCTTAGTCATTCCCTGTTATCACTGTAAATGTAAAAGCATATTTACTCAGAGAGATTGGAGAGCTTGATATATATATGTATGCATATTTTGCCTTACAAAAGTATTCACACATTTTGTCACATTAGAACCACAAACTTAAATGTATTTTATTGGGATTTTATGTGATAGACCAATATAAAGTAGCACATAATTGTTAAGTAGAAGGAAAATGATACATTGTACATGGTGTTCATGTCAAACACCAAAATGTAACTTTTTGGCCGACATGCAAAGCACTGCAATTTGTGGCAGAAACCTGCACATGGACCTGAACACACCATCTCCACTGTGAAACATGGTGGGGAGGCTCTTCCTCAGCAGGGACAGGGAAGCTGCTCAGAGTTGATGGGAAGATGGATGGAGATAAATACAGGACAATGCTGGAGGAAAAGACATGAGACTGGGATGGAAGTTCAACTTCCAGCAGGACAACCATCCTAAACACACAGCCAGAGCTACAATGGACTGGTTTACATCAAAGAATATCCATGTGTTAGAACGGCCCAGTCAAAGTCCAGACCTAAATCCTGTTGAGCATCTGTGTCAGCTCTTGATAACTGCTGTTCACAGACGCTCTCCATCCAATCTGACTCAACAGGAGTTATTTTGCAAAGAAGAATGGGCAAAAATTGCAGTGTAGATGTGCAAAGCTGGTAGAGACATACCCCAAAAGACTTGCAGCTGTAACTGCAGTGAAAGGTTCAACACAGTATTGACTTAGGGGGGCTGAATGCAGTGCACGCTACACTTTTCAGATTTTTATTTGTAAAAAAATCTTGTATCATTTTCTTTCCACTTCACAATGATGTGCTACTTTGTGTTGGTCTATCACATAAAATCCCAATAAAACACATTTAAGTTTTCGGTTGTAATGTGACAAAATGTGGAAAAGTCCAAGAGGTATGAATACTTCTGCAAGGCTAAAAGGTGTCTGAGGTCCTGTAACAGTTCCAGTTCCAGGCGGAGCGGCTGTACAGCTTGTGAAATAACCAATTGCCTACAAGTGTTTGACAGGTTGACCACAGGACGTTACAACAGCAGATATGTATCTGAGTAGTTTACACAAGTCTTGATGAAAAGTGAACTGGAGGCTGTCGGCCCGGTGTGAGAAAGCGGAGCGGTGTGACTGCTCTGTGATCAGCAGAGAGGACACAGACCACTGGGTTTTAAAGGCATCATGGTGCAACGTGGTGAATCCCGACAAACACTGACCTCCGACCTGTGTTTGTTTGAGTACATGTGCATGTGGCAACGTCGGATTTCCCTGTAGTGTGTGGGACGACTTTTTTATTTAATATGGAAGACAGCCAAGTGCTTTTTTTCCCCCCCAATGGCTTGTTGGGTCTATGATTAATTAATATGACAGGAAATTTCAATCCCAGTTTCTGGACACTGCCTGTCACGCTGCCAAGTGTGTTTCAGAGGGAGGAAGAGGCTATGACTGAAAGAAAGAGAAAACGCCGTGCGGATTGTACCGCCGGAGGTCATTGGCTCTTTCTGTCAGGAGGACACACGCTCGTCCTGGACGCGGCACGTAGCCCGTGGCGTGGACTCGACTAATTCCTCTTAGCTCTTATCGTGACTTCAGTGCAGGAACTCGGCTGTAACCAGTATCAGTTTTAGTACCTGTTACGGTTTAACAGCAGTCACATGGTGCCGGTGAGGCTATAAACTGTGGTCAGGTGTTTTTACAGTTTTGAAAATGAAACTCCCTCACTGTCACAGTGTGTTTTCAGAAGCTTGTCAGCATAGGAGGTCATTTAATAGATCCCCATTTAATTTTATTTAATTCCCATTAGACAAAACTAATCACTGTTGTCACTGCAGCTCCTCCTCTGTTCCTCTGTAGGGTGAATGTGAACTCCTTTGAACCACACTACTGTTAAGGGATCGACCGATATGGTTTTTTCAAGGAAACTGATAACCGATATTTATTTGCAGTAAAAATGAAAAACTTTGGTGTCAAAATTTTGACTAACACACCTGGGAATAGACAGATTACAGCATACTGTGATAAAAAAGACCTTCCATTTTTGTAGAATAACAGAAACTCCAACACAAACCTTGGTTCAGTGGCGACTGCATCAGAGCCAAAGGACTGACTGTTAAAGGGATAGTTCAACATTTTGGCAAATTGGCCCATTGCCATAATCCCTAAAGTCTTAGCAGTAGGTTCGTTACCTTTAATTGTCGGTGCAAGCTGTTTTTAGAATGGCGGAGCAGAGCCGCAAGCTTCTCAGACCTACGCTACGGAGGCTAATGGGAT
The DNA here is from genome assembly GCF_905171665.1 of Trachurus trachurus. Taxonomy (NCBI): domain Eukaryota; kingdom Metazoa; phylum Chordata; class Actinopteri; order Carangiformes; family Carangidae; genus Trachurus; species Trachurus trachurus. Next base: position 20,244,759 of record NC_139912.1, on the reverse strand, counting down.
TTCTTGATTTCCCTCATCAGATACACAATCCAACAACTCCAAAACGCTCTGGTGGACAAGCTGTGACCTGCACATTCACCACGCTATGAAATAATAACAGAACGTTACGAGACAGAGTTGTTTTCAAGGCAAATGCAGAGACTGCTTGCCGAAAAACTGCCCCCGACAGGAACGTGCATCAGTGTTTTTACATGAATTTACCTTGAAAACGACTCTGACTTGTAACGTTCTGTTATTATCTCATAGCGTGGTGAATGTGCAGGTCACAACTTGTTCACCAGAGCGTTTTGAAGTTGTTGGATTGTGTATTTGATGATTTTGATGAGGGAAACCAAGAAATCCCATTATCCTCAAAGCGCAGCTCTGAGCAGCTCGCGGCTCTGCTCCGCCGTTCTAGACATAGCTTGCACCGACAATTAAAGGTAACGAACCTACTGCTAAGACTATAGGGATTATGTCAATGGGCCAATTTGCCAAAATGTTGAACTGTCCCTTTAAAATAAATAAATGTTCTCAGTTATCAATGAAAAAATGGCTAATACCGAATATCAGCTGATATTATTGTCCATGCCGATAATCGGTCTATCCCTACTACTGTCTGTTGTTATATTATTTCTATACGACAAAATGAATGTACCATTGCTTGTGCTGCTGTGGCTCTGTGTGTTTCTTGAGGAATAAAACGACGCAAGGAATCATCTGTTGCTGCTGCTCCTGAATGCCAAACGATGGCTTCACTTTGTTTTGCACGCGTCCAGTCAGTGTCCCACTCATCCTTATGTTTTGACCTGGCTCCTCATCCTGCAGTTTTTTTTTTTTTCTTACAACGCCAGTATCTGTGCAGCTTTGTTGTTCTGCCGTGCCGACACGTAACTGTCACATTGTTGTCAAATCGGGGCGTTGAGTGCCCTCCCTCCTGTTGTTTCTAACCTGGCTCTTGTTCTGCGGTGTGTGTGTGTTTGTGTGTCTCTCTCTTTCTGCTGGATGCTTGTGTAGCCGGGCCAAGAGGAGAGAGAGGAGAGATTGGTACGCCATCCGGACTTCATTCTCCCCTCAGCTCTGAGCTTTTCCTTGCTTCCTTTTTTCTTCCACCCATTCCCCCGCAGCCAATCCACCTCTACCTGCACACGCTGCTCGTGGCAGGAGAACCAGTCATAACGCTTTGATACAGACTCAATGTGTGACCAACAACTGATCATTTCTTCTTGCATACAAGACAAAAACAGCATCCCTGATACAAGCCTGAGCCTCTCAGCTGCTTGAGAGTTAGAAAATGAAATTTGGAGCTATTTTATGAAACAGAAACTGAAACTACATAACAGGGCTGGGACGATATGCTTTTCTCCCGATTCGATTCTTCTACGATTTTTTGGATGCCGATTCGATTTAAATTGCGATTCTACAATATTTCCGATTTTCTCGATTTTTAGTTTGCATTTTTAACACCAGTGAAACAGTTGAATGATTGTGATTGTCTACAGACTATTCCAGGAACCATATTTCCCAAAAAAATACGGTTTAGATAAAGATTTATTCAGCAGCATCAATATGTTTACTCAATTTTCAAAAGCCCGGACTGTATAAAAGAGGCAAAAATAAAAGAGTATAGAAAAAACAGGTTTCTGAAACCTTTCTGACAAAATGAGATATAGACTTAGGTAAACTGCTACATTTTAACATTTATCTGCACAAAAATACTGTAGGAGCCTATAAATTAACAAACTCCATTATAAAGTGAACTTAAACCCTTTTCAAAACCTGGACTCTCTGTATGTAAAAAAGGCGAACAAATGCACATTGCACAATATTTAAAAAAAAAAAAAAAAAAATAAGAATTCTAAAAAAAAAAGTCAATTTTTGAAAAAGAAAATCGATTTAAAAATAGTCAAAAAAAATATTGCGATACTTATGTGAATCAATTTTTTCTCCCACCCCTACTACATAAAGTGATAAAGTTAAGATTCCACCCTTCACTTTCAGATGAATGCTCTGTGAATGGCAGGATTCAAGATGCATTTCCTGACTGAGGTGTAGTGAGGAGAAGGGGGGGGGGGGGGGGGGGAGTCATTCAGCTAGTTTTAAATAGATGTTGAGGTAAAGGGTAATCCCATCAACCTGTGCTGCACAATGAGATCCATGACTAACCTCTGCCAAGAACAACAGTGTAACACCTGCCTTTGTTCCCTGACCCACAGAGTCTGTTATTCTAATAACCACACGGCTCTAATGCAGCCGCCTCAAAAAGTTAAAGTAGCTTAAAAGTTGGTTATGGTGTTGCCAACATTAAAGTCAGTCATTAGGGAAACATCTGTCTCTCAACAAAGCAGTGGTTCTCAAACCCTCAGGGGTCCTCGAGTGGGTCCTTGGGGGCTTCCAAACAAAAAAGAGAATACTTGATTTTCACTTTCACATTCATAAAACAACCTCTGTGGTCTGATTTGTGTCACCTCCCTGTGAAAAAGAGTAACTGCCTTGAGGTGAATTGGCTCCTCTTCAGGTGCAAAAGAAGTTTTACAGAGGGATTGTAGGGATTAAGACATTTTTAAACTGTGATTTAAAACTGTGAGTCAGTGATAAAACCTGAAGGAGAAAGCCAAGCGTACTGGATACCTAATTTATCCTATTATGCTTATAAAATACTTTCTTAAATCACACTTTCTAGAGTTTATATGATGAATCTTTAATAAAGAGCTTATGACAATATAATTGAGCTGTATGTCGGACAAGTCAGCCTATCCCTAACTCTAACTATAAAGATGTTTTATGTTGTTATTTGACTCATATCTGTGTATAGAACAGTTTTTAAGACTAATATATTAAAACTCAACTATATCCAGCCCTCTGTTAGTTCTCTATCTTAGCATAAATTAGCCACCATGTCACATTGGTCCATCAAAACAGAACCTGTAGCCTTTGAGGCGAATGCACAGCCGGAACTACACTCCAGACACGGCTGCTGGGCAGAGTGATTTCAAAACCCCAAGTTTTGTTTATGTTGGATTGTGTATTTGATGAGTTTGATGAGAGAGAGGCGAAAGTACCATTCGCCTTTGTTGCGTTAGCTGAGCAGCTGGCGGCTCTGCCCCGCCGATCTAAAAACAGCTTGCACCGATAATTAAAGGTAATGAACCTACCTCTAAGACTATAGGGATTATGGCAATAGGCGAATTTGTCAAAATGTTGAACTATCCCTTTCATTTAAATAACAGAGACTCCCTTCCTATCAGAGCTGGTTATTCTCTCCAGCCATGTTATTGACACCAAAACACCTGGTCCATGCAACTGCGTCCTAATATCAAATCTCAAACAGCCTCAAACACATGGGATGATCAGATGTTGAGTCACAGTATTGAATTGCTAACAGCTCGCCTCCTGTTGCTGACGCTATAGCTGCTGCAGAGAGCATGAAACAATGCTGCCCCCCCCCCCCCCCCCCCTCCTTCCCTCCCCAGCTAACCTAGTCCTCCCACAGCCAAACAGACCGGGTAACTGTGAACCACAGAAACAAATCGCTCATCCAGTCACACTGTCTGTGACCCCTGCGGCGAGATGAAAATGAACCTACACTGATTTTTGTTTGATGAAGTCTTCTCTAATTAGCAGGACGTCACATTATCAGTGATCACCACAGGAGCAGAGATCGTGTCCCCGAGCTCTGCGGTGTTCAGTAGCTGTGGTACACTGTGTTAACTCCATGATTGTAGCTGTACTGTATAGATCGGTTTAAATCATCTCTATTATCTACACCACACACAGGTCGATATTTATCGGCTTCTCTCTGCAGCACAGTACATATCCAGTTAGAAATAAGTTCAGATCACACACACAGTGTTCAGGGTGAGGTGTTGTATGTTTTTTAAAGGGACATTGTGTAACTTCTCCTGTTATCTTATCACGAAAATCGATTATTTCGTTTTTTTCGTATGTTTTTCATTAATCAGTAATCCCCCCCATCAACAAAGTGAAGTGTTCCTTTCAGCTCTGAATTAGCCGTTCATATCATTCATATCTACATGGAGCGGGTAAGCTCGGTGCTGGCTGCCATGTGGTGTCGCCATGTTTTTACGTTCAGTGGCAGCGTGATGGTAGGAAACCACGGAAACTCAGCGGAGACACCGGAGCTGTCGGCTCAGGTGGAGGTGGCGTCTGTGAAAAGTCACCGCGGTAACGCAGTGAGGAGGAATGGAGCGTTACACTGATGCTGCATTCACCTGCAGTCGGGCAGACGTCCGTCGGTAACAAACCAGATGTCATTTTAGTCACAGAAGTCCAGAGAAAGACGGTAAAACGATACCACATCGCCATGACAACATATTGTCACGTGTATTGTTTCGCCTCGTGCTGACGGACCACTGCCCAATTTCAGGTGAATGCAGCATGAAAAATACGACTGAGTTGCTTGCGATATACAACCGCAACGCTAGATAGGAGTAATTCCTACACAATGTACCTTTAAGGAAGACACATCAGCTCAGTTCAGACCGTACACAGTGTGACTCGTCCGTACAGTCGCCCTGACTACCGCCCTGCAGTGGAAAATCACCTGCGCATGACACCTGCCATGTCACCGGGGTTCCAGTTTCCCCACAAAGGCTCATTGATCTGGCACTGCTGCTGTTGCTGCTGCTGCTGTTGTTGTTTTGCAGTAAGGTTGTTGGCATGGAGTTGAGAATGGCTTGTGCCTTAATTGTCATGTACCTGCTAAGCTTCTGGGATTCTCCATCTCTCTCTGTCGCCGAGTAACGCTGCTCTGACGCACAGCTGTGATTATCAAACCCCGGTTTTTTTCTGAGAAACGACACTCCTCCTCTGATTTTCTCACCTGCCTGTTTTTAATCTTGTCTTTCCTCTCCCCCCTCTTTCTCTCTCTCTCTCCATCTATAGAGGACTATAACATTAGGCGCTGGCGACCGGCAAGTTATCCAGACTCCCATCAATGACTCGCTTCCTGTCAGCGGCAGCAGCGTGGCCCAGCTCTTCAGACAGCTTGGTACGGACAACCGTTATATGGGATTTCAACACCTGTCCCCTTTCTAAATGGTGTTTTCCAGAGTCCAATTTAAAAGTTATTAGTGGTGAATATGATGACAGTCAGAGTTATTCAACATTTCCAACAATAATAAGTATTATATTTTCTCAGTTAGGGTTAGGTTTCATGTTTCCAGAGTTTCAGATCTGTGTTGAAATGTGTCCAGTCATGCAGATAGCTCAATATTTCCTCAATGGATTCTATGTAAATTTGTGAGGTCATTAAATTTAGTGTGTACTTTACAAGCTCCTGTTGCTTCTGTGCAGTCTGATTCAATCCACAACAACAGCTTTGACCACCTCATTTATAAACATATAGGAGACAGAATATTACTAATAATATGATATTATCAGTACTTCCTTCCCTAACTAAAATCTCCAAAATAAACATGTTGTTTATTACTTAAAGGGATAGTTCAACATTTTGGTAAATTGGTCCATTGCCATAATCCCTAGAGTTTTAGGAGTAAGTTCGTTACCTTTATTTGTTGGTGCAAACTATTTTTAGAACGGCCGAGCCGAGCGGTGAGCAGCTCAGAGCTACGCTACGGAGGCTAATGGGATTTCTTGGTTTCCCTTATCAAACCCATCAAATACACAATCCAACAACTCCAAAACACTCTGGTGGACAAGTTGTGACCTGCACATTCACCACGCTATGAGATAATAACACAACGTTACGAGACGAGTTGTTTTAGAGGTAAATGCAGAGACTGCTTGCTGAAAAACTGCTTCCGACGGGAACACACATCAGCGGTTTTGCATGAATTTCCCTCTAAAACAACTCTGTCTCGTTATGTTTATCTCGTTTTGGAGTTGTTGGATTGTGTATTTGATGAGTGTGATGAGGGAAACCAAGAAATCCCATTAGCCTCCGTAGCGTAGCTCTGAGCAGCTCGCAGCTCTGCTCCGCCATTCTAAAAATAGCTTGCACCAAAGGTAACAAACCTACTGCTATGACTATAGCGATTATGGCAATGGGCCAATTTGCCAAAATGTTGAACTATCCCTCTAAACTTATAAATATAGTACTGTAGGTAGGACTCAGTCTTTATTGTCATTCAGATTGTACACAACACAATGAGCATCAGAACGAAATTATGTTGCAATGGCTCTGGAATAGTGTAGGAATAAAAAGAAAAAGGTTAAAGAAATATAAAATAATAATAATAATATAAAAGTGAACACAGATGGCAGAGGAGGTCTGTATTAAAATAGACAGTGAACCTTTCACCCATGAGGATGTGAAGGATGTATAGGGTTCTACCTCCTGGACCGTCTGTGATGTTCCTGTCTGTTCTCTCTCCTCCCTCAGGTATCATCAACGTCTTGTATCTGTTCTGCGCGGCGCTGACGGAACATAAGATCCTGTTCCTGTCCAGCAGCTACCAGAGGCTGACGGACGCCTGCCGAGGACTGCTGGCCATCATGTTCCCCCTCAAATACAGGTCGGTCTCCTCTCCTCTCCGCCCCACTCCATTCTTCTCTTATTGTGTATTTTCACAAGATACTTGATAACTAGTTGTGTTGATGTGTGTGTGTCTCTTTCAGCTTCACCTACGTTCCCATTCTGCCGGGAAAACTACTAGAGGTCCTGAGCACTCCCACTCCCTTCATCATCGGTGTCAACTCCTTCTTCCGCTCTGAGACACAAGAACTGGTGGGTCCTCATCGCTAAGCTGTAGATAGACCAGAGTGACAAGTACATCACCGTAGCAACAAAGAACCATCAGCTATGAATTATTATTGTGGAGACAGAGAGTCTTTGTCTCTCTCTGAATTAGCATCAAACATGTACCCGGTATTACGCATGCTCATCTGTAATTGGTCAATTATTGAACAGTTACGCTCATTGAGCACTTTATTAGGAACATCAGGCAAAGACACAATGAAAAAGCTTTGAGCAGAAAATGACCAGGACGCTGCGACGAGGGGTCGACTGATAGAGTTTTTTTCAGGGCCAGTACCAAATAATTAGTATTCAAGGAAATGGGTCGCCAGGTAGACGACTATGGAGATACATTTGTGTCTTTATTCAGGGATGCAAACAGCGCGCCGAAAAGCGAAACTCGCTTTTTTCATGACCAATTAGGTGACTTGTGTGAATCGTTCAGATCCGAAGAGTTTTTTTTTTTTTTTTTGGGGGGGGGGGGGGGGGGGGTCTCAGCGTCTCAGCGTCTCAGCTCGGGTCAGTAAAATGTTTTTCTAACAGGCTGACCATGACAATCACGTGAAACTGAGGCGAACTCATTCATGGTTGTCTCTGATTAGCCTATACTGATAACAGCCTACCTGTTCACCTCCAATGTAGACGCGACATGCTTCCATGATATTGTAATGTAATCATTTGTTAATGGTGAGCACCCCCCCTCCTTTCTTTTTTGGTCCTGACCCGTTTGATATTGAAAAGATATTTTCAATCAAAATAAACTTACTTCAATCAAAAAAACCTTTTCAATCAAAAAAAAAAGAGTTTGAATGCAAAAAAAGTATTTTAGAGCCAAAAAATTGCATTTGAACCCTTTTTTTCTTTGATTGAAAGGTGAGTTGTTATTTGATTGAAAATATCTGTTTTGTTTAAATCAACTTTTTTTTTGATTGAATAATAAAGACACAAATATCCTACCCATAATAGGCCCAAATACAAAAAAGAAAAAAGATTACTTGAATCCAAAAAAATATTTTAAATCAAATTATAACTTGTCTCAATCAAAAAGAAACCTTTTCAATCAAGTGCTCAAATGCAATTTTTTGGATCTCAAATATTTTGTTGCATTCAAACCCTTTTTTTTTGATTGAATAATAAAGACACAAATGTATCTCCATAGATGACTAACAACACATTGGATCATGTCAACCACAAACTAGCAATACAATTTAAAACTCCCAGCATGCACTGTGTGGAGGATGGACTCAATTAAACACCTACTGTGAGTTTCCATCTGCAGGAAAGAAATGTGGTGCTTTTTATTTTTTATTTTAGTTTTAAATGTTGAAAACATTGTTCCATAGTATTTCTATGAAGACGCTCTGTTCTATCATAAACTTACATACATACAGTACATAGCGTTGTGCAGTGGATCAGAGTGGTGATTACAGTCTGGACTATGTTTCATGTAAACTCTTAGTGACCCATTAAGCAACGGTTCATCCGTCTTTTATTAAAGCTGCCCCTGCTGCCGTCTGGTATCATCTGATACCCGTTTGCCCCTGTATGTTCTGATTCAGCTCCGTCAAGATAAATTAAACCAACATAAACCACAATAATTAGTGTCCAGATCCTCTGATCAAAGAAAATAATTTGCTGCTATCTGATTAGAGTCCGATGAGTTGTGTAATGAAGACTCTGGGCGTATTCTGCTGCTGCACACTTCTGACGGAGCCATTGTTTGATACAACAAGGAGATGCTGTGTTTTGTACAGTAGTCACACACACACACACACACGCACACACACACCCCTCATCAGTGTACGAGCAGCGGTCGGGGTTAGAGTTGGGAGGTTACGGTGTGGGCAGCCTTTTCCTGCCGTCTGCAGTCAGACATGAATGTGTGTTCTGTTGTTGGAGCGTAATGTGATGAGCAGCTGTTGACAGAGACCACTGTCCCCTCCGTCTGTCCTCCGTCCGTCTCCGTGTTTGTCTTGCTCATGTCATGCGCTTTTATCAACCGTCTAAAAAAAAAAGTGTGTTTCTCTGTGTGTGTGTGTGTGTGTTTTGTGCAGTTGGACGTGATCATCGCCGACCTGGACGGGGGCACGGTGACCATCCCCGAGTGCGTGCACATCTCCCTGCTGCCTGAACCGCTGCTCCAGCAGATCCAGACGGCGCTCTCCATGGTAAGAGCTGGAATCTGAACGCACCAAAACACACCCACAGTACACACACAGTACACACACTGCCACTGAGTGCTGGGAAATCTCATTAACTTCCACTGTGGGTTTTATTTCTTCTACCAACCAATAAAATCCTCAGTGGTGGATAATGGGTTGAGATTCCAGGAGGCACTAGAGACAAAACTTTGAGGTGGAAAACCACTCTCTTTTTTATTTTTTAATCATTCCTGTAAACATTTGATTCATTATCCACTTTAAAGTGACAGTCTGGGTTATGGGATGTGAGGTCGTGTGAGGTAACACACTGGCAGAGAAAGGTTAGTCTCGGTTAAAGTGGTTCATTTTGAGTATTTATACTCTATGTTGTCCTCAAACTGGACTTTTCATTTCTTTTGAATTTGCATCTGTTGCACGACTGTATTTAGTCCTTCAGCTCCTCTGTCTGACCTGTGTGCCATGTACAGTGGTATGCACAAGTTTGGGCACCACTGGTCAACAGTTCTGTTAATGTGAACAGTTCAGCAAGTGGAAGATGAAATTATCTCCAAAAGGCAGAAAGTTACAGATGACACACTTTACATTTTAAACAATATATATATATTTTTTATTTTCATCTTTTACATTTTCAAAATGACAGAAAAGGAAAAGGGCCTGCAGCAAGGGTTTGACCATCCTGCATATTTAGTAGCTAGTAGCCCCGCCTTTGGAAACTGTCACAGTGTGTAAATAGTAAATATCTTGTCTGATTCCTTGGTCAAAGTTATCTGAGAGCTGCAGTCTCCTGGGTTTCCCATTCTTTTACAGGCTGCTGCTTTGTTTCCCTTTTTCAGTCTAAAACTGTAGAAAACAAAAATAATACACTGATATTGCTTAAAATATTGCAAAAGAGTGTTTCATGTTTAACTTTATGCCTTTTGGAGATCATTTCATCAAATGTTGACCAGAGGTGCCTAAATCCTTCTGTTCCTACTTGTGCGCAGGAATAAGAATATAGTTGACATCACATAATGTAGTGAAATAATCCAGTAGATAAAATTAACTCTTTCTGGGCTAAAACAAGTTTTATCGTTGATTCTCTTGTCGCACCAACCACATCACCCTGAACAGTAGAGAACGTCCTTGTTCTGCTCCTATCACGCACTTGAACCAGCGCCGCCTCTCATCAAACACGGGGCTGTTCCTGCAGCTTCAGCCCGTTCTCAGAAACACTTTTATCTGTTTGACTGTGTAAACAAATGATTTTTCCAACTTCCTTATTATCCCATTGATCTACGCACTGATTTTCTGACACGCCTCCCTTCCCGTGGGCACTGTTTACTGCACATGTGTTTTATTACAATTATGGGATGGGATACATTTAAACAGCGGGACTTTCTTGTTAGTCACTTCATTGAATATGGTGTTTATGAAGATTAAAACAGAACTGTTGGAGGAAATTGTCCCATAATTCTCATAATTCACTGGAGGCACAATAAAATATTATGATTACAGTCACCTTCAAGGGAATAATTACAATACTGGGCTTGTCAGGAGTCTGGTGGGAGTTTATTGAATGACATCTGCTGAATGGTGGGAGCTGACTCTGTATACTCACTCTAAGACAAACAACTGGCAGTGATGACACTGTTTATAAGAGACTTCAAGTCTTTATTACAGCTATATACAGATAAAAATAATTCACCATCTTTAATTTTACTCCTTTACTGGATAATAAAGATGTTATGACACTGTTTAGCTGCAACTGAACAGTTATTTCCCAGCAGGATTAAAAGCCGTAGCAGAAATCCAGAGCTGCACAGATCACAAACCAAATTAAAGCTTCCGATGGCAAATTAAGATAAAAATTAACTCAGGAAAAACATCATCAATCCTTTCTTTGATTACTCAAGGTCACTTGTGGGAAAATTCTTCTTCTCCGATGCCTCAGCCAGTCAGTCATGCCCTCCGGAGTCTGTTCCGTTTGCCGTTGTTGTGATTGCAGTCACGTGTAAAACATGATTCATTTTATTAGGTTATTGTTGTGTATAAATGACTGAGTGTCTGCTGAGAGCTTGGCTGGGTTTTCCTCTGCAGCTGTGATGTCACTGAGGCAGAGGTCAGCATGTGTTTATTTGGGAGAGGCCGGGGTTGGCGTTCCCTTCTCCGTCTCGGCTCTGGGATGCCCAGCGTGTTTGGATCCTGCCCGGGATTTCGAAACTGGACGCGCTCTTCCCACGAACTCTTGCAGTATTTATAATATTTGATACTGAGATCTTCTCTAATCCTGCTTTGCATTGTCCTGATTTTGCTTCTTGAACAGTAGATAGAGTCATGTCTTCAGCAGCAGAACCACAATAAATCCTAATATTACATTTTAATATGCTCAGCAGGGCTGCACGGTTAGTTTCTCTCATGGTTAATTATCTTAGGGCGTGGGAGGGTGGTTAACATAAAATGAAAAAGTACAGTGTTAATTTAAACTGACTGTTCATGTTGTAAAAATACATTATTCAAGAGCTCTGGGACGCCCTGACAGACTGGCCCGGAAACCAGAGATGATGGAGAGGAGGACAGAGCATCACTGACTGTAATGTTACTTAACATCAACATCATAAAATAAGATTAGATAAAATAAGATGAGATAATCCTTTATTTGTCCCACAGTGAGGAAATTTACAAGGTTGGAGCAGCAGACAACAGCAAAGACACTACAGGGCAGATAATAAATAGCAGATAGCAATAGAGTATGATTAAGATTATGATTAAGACAAAATAATAAATAATAAGAAATCTAAATATATATACACATCTTGGTCTGTAGTCTGTGGAGAATACACATAGTAATAATAATAATTGTGATATAAGATGGTATTGTGTAAAATTATATAAAAAGGAACATGTAGAATGAATTAACTTGTCAAATGTTTTAATTAATACAAAATAACAATATAGTTATTAGATAGCACATTTAGCATTTCAAGGAAAGTGACAGCTGTTATCAGTAATAACTAATAACAGAGGAGTTTTGAAAAAGTATGAACAACTACTTCATTAATTGAAAGGTCCCTATTTCATATCATAAACTTGTTCATTAGTTCTAATGTGCATCAGACTCACATATTCAAGTTAAAACAAATGCTACTCTCTTTTCATTCATCATTTTCCCATGTCCATCCGGTTGTAATGATATTATAGCTGGATACACATTCCTGCCTGTTCTCTACATGATCTTCTGAAGGTTTAGAGCTGCTGTCCCACTAAAACTGTAACAAAATGTGTTACTTTCTACAGTCCTGACAACAGCTGCTGTGTTTGAACAGACACGAGTTAGGCTACCGTTTCCTGAAATGAACTGTGACTGAACTGTGACTTACTTACTGCATCAGCCAAGAGCACAAAGCTAAAAACAAACAAACGAAAAAAAAAACACCATCCAAAACAAACCTCAGGTCTAATAAAAGAGGTAATTGTGAAAGCGAACGACCACCCTCTCTGGTGGTTTAGAGTTTTGTATTGTGACTTCTAACCTAGAGACTCTTCTGTGTTGTGGTCATTGCTCCGTGTTGATGATGGAAGTCAAACTGGAAATGAGTCAGAGAGAAGTTCACTGGGTGAAGGGTCTGAGTCCAGAGCCAGCACAGCAGCGTCTGTCAACAGCACTGATCTGTACCTGGTTCCACCGTCAGACCTGGGTGGAGGACTAATGACCTGCTGGACTCACTCAAAAGTATCAGGCAGTGTGATCAGACTGACTGACCTCCGTCACTGAAACCAGACACAGCAGCAGATAACTGTGGATGTAGACAAGAGATGGTAGGGACAGAGGCAGGAGCTGGTGTGAGTGAGGGCTGTGGGAACGAAGATGCTGTAGATTGTTGGGCAGCAACCAGGGACCGGCCGGGGCTTAGCTGCTCCGCTCCTCTTACACTCAGCTGAATGGATGTTCATGTAATTAGCCAGTGTCCAGAGGCTGTTTACCACAGATAGTATTTATTTAGGCCTGGATATGTTACTACTGCCTCTGTTTCTGTTTCTGTCTCATAACAGAGGATCGGAATTATTTTATTTTACTTAACCCTTTATCAGACAAGTAACCACATTCAGTAACAAATAAATAAAGTTATTTAAGTTTATGCTAAGTGCTTAAGTTTAGAATAAATATTTCTTATTGTATTTTTAACATCTTTTTATGGTTTAATAAATGTTCCTTTAACTATATCTTTATGTTTTTATATACAATTTCTTTTTACTTCATCAAAGGTGAAGACCCATATATGGAAACTTCACTGACCTTGATTTGCAGTGAAAAAAGAAGAATTTATCAAAGTAAAATTTTGAATTTTCAAGTATTTAAATGAGGCTCTATAAAGGGTTAAAGGTTCAGTGTGTAAAATGAAGGGAAAACAGTGACATCTAGCATTCCGATTCTATTATTTATCTATTAAATAAGGGTGTTTTCACACATGTTTAGTGCGCACTATACATATTCAGATTTTGCCAATAAACCTTGACAAATATTACACATTGGACCTTTAAAGCTAGAAATAACTGCGATTATTCCGGCTGTTTCCTCCTCTTTACAAAAGGAATAAGCAGCAACGGCAACTTAAAAAGACATTTCACATATTTTAAAGTGATTATAATTGTATGAATCAGCAGATGTTCCTAATAAATTTGGTTGGTCCCTGTATTATTGTAAGAGAACATGATAATTATCATTACCATAGAAGGTGCAGCGCAGAAATAATACAGCAATCCAACTTGCTGCAGTGGTATCATCAAGTTGCCAAGGCAACGACAGAGTTTCCTGTTGATTTTCTCAGGTGCCGACTCCATTGACCAAAGCAGAGACAACAGCAGCAGAGGAGCAGGGAGATGTAGTCCGTGGTGTTTGACGGTGTTTGGCTTCCTGTTGTTGTAGGTTTTGGATCCAGAGCTGGAAATTGCTGATCACGCCTTCCCCCCAGTGTCCACACAGCCCTCTGCACTAAAGATCCAGGTAAGAGAAACACATTAACAAAGATCTTCAAATTTTGTGCAAAAAAATCACTTTGGAGTTGTGAATGAACTGGTTTTGATTTGGTTATTTAAAGGTCAAATGTCACTGTGACCTTACAAAACACATTTTTGACCTTAACTTAAAAATGCATGTCCAATTTTATGCCAACTGAAGACAAATGGCCATCTCAGTATGGTTTTATATCTCTCTCTGGAGTCTATAAGCCAATCAGAGGAGAGGAGGCTCTCTAAAATACGGGACCTTTAACTCAGCTGCTGTGTGTGTGTTGTTGTTTCAGGATAAGGAGATCCGGGGCGTCTTCCTGTGGCTGTTCGCTCGCCTCTTCCAGGGCTATCGCTGGTGTTTACACATCATTCGCATCCACCCCGAACCAGTGATCCGCTTCCATAAGGTACGGGGAGAAAACCCGGCTCTCAGTCGTACTGTACTGTAGGAGCTGTGTGTGTGTGTGTGGTCAGATCAGATCAGCTCGGCTCAGCGACTGTGTGTTTCCACAGGCCGCCTTCCTGGGTCAGAGGGCGCTGTCGGAGGACGACTTCCTCATGAAGGTGTTGGACGGCATGGCGTTTGCAGGCTTCGTGTCGGAGCGGGGGCCTCCGTACAGAGCCACCGACCTGTTCGATGAGGTGAGTTTGTCACTGCACCACTCTTATTCTGTCATGACTTTCAAAGTAAAGCCTATTTACACTTGATAAATGTCATTGTGAGTGAGACTGGCTTTTTCTCGCACCAACCAGTGTCTCATAGTTGAAACAAGGGGTGTGACGATTAATTGACGTAGTCGACAAAAATATAACAAATAATAACAATAACAACTGAGTCGCAAAATGAGTCGCCAATGAATTCAATAGTCGACAATTAGTTGCTCCTTGGACCTGCTTCTCCCTTCGGTGTTGTGTCATATCCGGGTTCCCCCTCGGGCTGTGTCTCCCCTACTGATCCCCATGGAGCTCTGCTGAAAGGTGAAGGAAACCCTGGATGTGGAAAGACATCTCATCCGAGATGTAGAATGTGTATTCTAGAAGAGAAACACACATTTCAAGACGACTGACTTGTATCAACAGAACAGACATGTCCTGTGATTTTCAGCCTCCTTTTCATATTTGATTACCGGACAGTAAAACCCTCAGCTGTCTAAACAACTCAGGCTGAATTTA
The DNA here is from genome assembly GCF_905171665.1 of Trachurus trachurus. Taxonomy (NCBI): domain Eukaryota; kingdom Metazoa; phylum Chordata; class Actinopteri; order Carangiformes; family Carangidae; genus Trachurus; species Trachurus trachurus. The sequence goes on along the minus strand of NC_139912.1, from coordinate 20,229,741 downwards.
AAAGCTGATGGCTAAATAGGAGCCATTGAGTAATTGTACGCTTCATGATCCGATTAGTATGTAAACCATGAGTATCATTTACTCTAGCATTCACTAGCGTTTGGCTGCTTTACCACATCAATTATTAAGAAACATGTAGGCTTTACAAAGACTTGTGATCATTTATTTAAAAATCCTAATAATATGATAAACCAGTTATTAAACATTTGTAAAATTTTGAGTATCCTAAAATTTGCTTTGTTTGCATCCATGTTTCCTAACAATCACATTATTTTAGCATTGCGTTGCTGGTTTCTACCACTTAACCACCACAGAAAGTTTGTTCTCATACACTCTTCTTCAGCCTTATCTACAGCAGGTGCCTTAATGTGTTTGTCTGTGTGACTGTTGATCTGGCTGCAGCTGAATGAAACAGAAATCGATGCCGACATTTGAGCTTCTCTGTCCTGTTGTCACAGCTGGTGGCCAATGAGGTGGAGCGGATACGATCAGAGGAAACGTGTCCGCAGAAAGTGATGAGCCACGTGAAGGAGCTGGCTGAGCAGCTCTTCAAAAACGTACGCTAGAACAGTTTCTCTTCCTCTCTCACTACTTTGTCCGGTTTCTTTGTTCCTCCTCATATCAGTTAATGACTGTTGTTTGTTTCCCCGTCGTCCAGGAGAACCCCTACCCCGCCGTGGCGATGCACAAGGTCCAGCGGCCGTCAGAAAACAGCCAGAGCGCTGCGCAGATTCAAACGCCCTTCCCCGCGCTGGACGACGTGGGGGTGCAGCTCTTCATCGACCACGCCACCTCCAAGCTCAAGACGGCGCCTCCTGTGGTCAAGGCGGAGGCCAAGGGCATGGTGCCATCTGGGCCCCCTCTGGGTGAGCTGGGGGGCTGAAACTGTTTCTAGCACTGTTGTGAAGCAGTTAAAGGGATAGTTCAACATTTTGGCAAATTGCCATAATCCCTATAGTTTTAGGAGTAGGTCTGTTACCTTTATTTGTCGGTGCAAGCTATTTTTAGAACGGCGGAGCAGAGCCGCGAGATGCTCAGAGCTACGCTACGGAGGCTAATGGGATTTCTCGGTTTCCCTCATCAAACTCATCAAATACACAATCCAACAACTCCAAAACGCTTTGGTGGACAAGTTGTGACCTGCACATTCACCACGATATGAGATAATAACAGAACGTTACCAGACAGAGTTGTTTTAGAGGTAAATTCATGCAAAACCACTGATGCGCGTTCCCGTCGGGGACAATTTATCGGCAAGCAGTCTCTGCATTTGACTCTAAAACAACTCTGTGTGGTAACGTTCTGTTAATATCTCATAGCGTGGTGAATGTGCAGGTCACAACTTGTCCACCAAAGCGTTTTGGAGTTGTTGGATTGTGTATTTGATGAGTTCGATGAGAGAAACTAAGAAATTGCATTAGCCTCCATAGCGTAGCTCTGAGCAGCTCGCCACTCTGCTCCGCTGTTCTAAAGATTTCTTGCACCGACAAATTAAGCGTAGCGTTAGTTCTGGCAGGCCATGACGTCAAGCTCTTAATCAGCACAGCGTAACTGTCTTCACCTGTGCAGATCAGCTGATGGCTCAGCTGACTCCCCGTGGCTGCTTCCTATTGGGGAACTGCATTCAGAGCGCGCTATTTAAACTGCTCTAGTCCGACGTCACCTCCCTTGCTGCTGCTTCCTCTGCCGGCTTTTTTGCAACCCACCTCCAGCCCAGCTCCTCCTGTCATTGTATCTTGTTGGTTGCTCTGCTCTGTCTGGGTTTTCTTTGCTGCTGCGCTCCCTGCTTATGCCGTTCATGATGGCTCGTGAAGGGCAGGGAGGTGCTCTTCCTGCCTCAGGCTTTCCATGCAAGCGCGTGGAAGAGCAGGGGGTCCCAGAACAGTACCATACTGCCAAATTAAACTGTGCAAGTAAATAAATATTATTGGTCCTGACAGAATTAAAGGTAACGAACCTACTCGTAAAACTATAGGGATTATGGCAATGGGGCAATTTGCCAAAATGTTGAACTACCCCTTTAAAGGAGACAGTCAGTAAAATCCTAGGTATTAGATTCAGTAAAATCATAAAGATTTACTCTGATGTCGGTGTTGGTGAAACAGAGTGGCAAACACTTTCTAAAATCGTATTTCCTGCGGGTGCTGGGTTCCATGGCTGCGTGGGTAAAACTTAAAAAACTGTTACACCAAGTTCATCTCACTCTCTTCCACCTCAAACTTCCTGTGTGAACTTTTGACTTCAACAATCTGTCTCACAGGGTGAGTCTAATGGGGTTGAGTTGGGTGCTACAGTGATGAATGAGCGTCTGATTTCCTCCCTCTGCTCGTCCCCGCAGGAGACTTCGTGGACAGGAACGGTAACGTGATGGCCAACAGCGCCCGCAGGCTGGAGGTGGTCAGGAACTGCATCACGTACATCTTTGAGAACAAGATGCTGGAGGCAAAGAAGGTGAGCGTGGTGCCGCTCTGCAGGGAGAGAGGAGCTTCACTCTGTTGAGTGAATCCTGTCACAAAATGCTGCTTAAAGACACTTTATGGTTTTTAGCTTCTCTTCTCGTTGGATTTAGTGTGTTTTGGTATTTCTTTTTATTGTTTTCAGTATTTTTATCCATTCCCTAGTTATTGTGATGCTGCTAAGATGTGAGGATTGTTGCCAAAGAGATGACCCACTCTCCAGTAGCTCGCTCTGACCTTTAAATATATTTTCCCTAAAATATTTAATCTACAACTCTGGAAAAAAAAAATAAGAGACCACTCCAAAATGTTCTAAATAAATCAGCTTCTCTACATGATTGGCAGCCATTTGATTCTATTATTGTTTCTCTCTATTCTATTTCTATTGAATTCCAATACAAGCTCATCTCACTCTACTTAATGAGGCACTGATATCAAATTATATTTAATTAAGATTACAAAAACCACTGCTGCGATAAAAAAAAAATTGGGGTTATTCCATCAATGTTGATTCTGATCTCTTCCTAAGTGAAAAACTTAATGTTGTTTTGTTTAAAAATGATGATGAACTTGTTTTCTTTTGCGTCTTTCGAGGTCTGAAGACACTGGAACTTCTTTGTTATTTTAACCAGTCATTTTCTGCAAATAAATGCTCCACATGACAATATTATTATTTCAAATTTGGGAGAAATGTTGTCAGTAGTTATGAGAATACAACTAAATGTTAATTTTACTCAAACATATACCTATAATAAGTAAGACCGGAGAAACTTATCATTTTGATTTTTTTCCAGAGTTGTATGTTTTGGTGTTTAATTCTTAGATTCTTTGCTGTGTATGTGATGTTTTGTGTTGTTGTATCTCCTGTCCCCAGCTGATGCCGGCCGTCCTGCGGGCTCTGAAGGGTCGTGCAGCTCGAGTTTGTTTGACCCAGGAGCTCAACCAGCACGTGCTGCAGAACCGAGCGGTGCTGGACGACCAGCAGTTCGACTACATCGTCCGCATGATGAACTGCACCTTACAGGTAAAATACTCCTGAACAACAGGAGCTCAGCTCAGCTCAGAGAGCTGGTAGCACGTACCATGACCTGCACTTCATTAAATTTTCATGGGAGATTGAATCATGGCAGTGAAGCATATGCTGCGTCCCACTTCCACACTGCATGTAAACTGCACACTGATGGAGCTGCCGTGGGAGTGAGTCACACAGCCCAGGAATAATTTAACATTTCAGCTCCTCTGGTGCTGATGGTTTGTTCAGAGGGTTTTTTGTTAGATCACTCAAATCAGGTTTGTGTTTAACACAAGCTAAAATTATACTGACCAAAAAACAACAGCACAACAAATGTATCAGTATCATAATCTGTTGTTTTCATAGTTTATTTTCTGTATCAACCAAAGTAAAAATCTGGAGGAAACATGGCCGACCCCAACATCCTGCTTGACCCACAAAACTATATCACTTTATTTAATAACCAAGAAATGAACTTAATCATTTTCACTGCAGCTTTAAAATGCTGGTGCCAACTACTCAAATTAAATAGTTCAAATACAAATTAAATGATCAACTATTTTATTAACAATTTTTTTCTGCTTCATCAAACAGATGTGTTCTGTAAACTCCATGTCTTAAATCAGTATCATAAAGGGACAAACTTGAGAAAGAGTTTCTGTTTTGTCATTTTACTTCTCTATAAAGACAACTGATTAAATCTTTTGACTGTGAGCAATATTTACATTTGGTGGTGATGGTTAGCAATCGATAATGATAACATTTATTTGCAGTGTTATTATGTCTCAGTCAAACATGCAGAGTCATCTGCAACAACTTGTTCTTTTCACATTAAAAACAACTTTTTGAGAATGACTGTGTGGGCAGTGAAGGAGGTCTGTCATATTATTCATAGATTCTCTTTTTAAAAACATTTTTATTTAGTGGGTTTGTTTCGGTCTTGTAAAAACAAGTACAATAGACAAAGTTTAAAAGTATAGACACAAAACAAAACACAACAAAGCAATACAATGCACTTTGACCGAAAGGTGTAGGCTGAAGCATCAGCTTATTTTGCCTACCCTTATTCCATTTCTTCTTCTATCTTGTATGCATTTCTGTTTTTTTGTCGTTGATGCCGTATCATGGGAAGCGTCCCGGCTCTGGTGTGATCATGTGTTTCTTTCTGTTTTCTGTTCAGGACTGTTCTCATATGGATGAACACGGCATTGCAGCGGCTCTGCTCCCGCTGGTCACAGCCTTCTGCAGAGTGAGTTCATGACCAAGCATCAGCGTCAGTCATTTCATGTGTCATTCAGCATTCAGCTCTAAAAATCTCCCTCTCCCTGTCTCTGGCAGAAACTGGGCGCCGGCATCACTCAGTTCGCCTACAGCTGCGTACAGGAGCACACGGTGTGGACCAACATGCAGTTCTGGGAGGCCATGTTCTACAGCGACGTCCAGAGCCACATCAGGGCTCTGTACCTGGAGACGGACGACGGAGAGCAGCAGAAGAACTCGGTCAGATATAATCCTGCACCTTACTTTGTAGGGGTGGGAATCTTCTACTATCTCACGATTCAATTCAATTCTGATTTTTGGGGCTACGATTTGATTCAAAATCGATTTTCGATTCAAAACGATTTGATTCCTAATGATTTCTGCTTCAGTCTATCGGTGTGTAAAGGATCCTCATGATCTACTCCAGTCTGCTTTGCAAGACAGAATGACTAAAGTGTCTTTTTCACATTTATTGAGTTTTAAACATTTATCCATGCTTAGATGGAATTGTTGAAACTGTTGCATAAAAGCAATATCACATTGCTTAAAGGGATAGTTCCACACAGCAGTATTTGTCCATATAATGGTTGTGAATGGATACCACTTTTCTTCGTCCAAAAAGACACAACAAAAAACATCTAATACCTCCATACTGCTCGTCTGTAATGTCCCTCTTGTATTGAAGCCCCGACATGAGAAATTGTTCCGCCGGTCAGTGCAAATCTCGTGTGATTTGCAGGAAGAGCAGTGAACTGAGACAATGGGAGCTTCTGCTACAAACAAGCTTAAAATATAGACTTATTTAATTTTTTTCGGAAAACAATTTCTCATGTCGGGGCTTCAATACCAGAGGGACATTACAGACGAGCAGTATGGAGGTATTTGGATGTTTTTTGGTGTGTCTTTTTGGACGAAGAAAACTGAGCACCATTGACAATCATTATATGGACAAATACTGCTGTGCGGACCCCCCCCTGTAACTCAGAGAAGGCACAAAGGACTCTGAAAATTCTCCCAGCCCTTAGTCGACATGAGGGTGAGTAGATAATGAGTGAAATTTGAATTTTGGGTGAACTATCCCTTTAAAGCAGAAGTAAGTGGTCCGGTCGTTTTCGCTAATGCTGCGTTCCAGGCAGGCTTTTGAAATCGTAAATTACAGCTTCAAGTCACAACTTACGACTTTGTAGCGTTCCAGGCAACCCACTCGTGTTTTTGCGACCTGTTTTACCTGTGAAAGTCACTATAACGGCCACTCGTAACTTCCGACCGGTGAACTCTTACCAGATCGAACTGGTACGACTTCACGGTCGGAAAAATACGAGTTTCCTTGAACGCACCATAACAGTCCTCGTCGCTACGTCACCACATTCACGGCGTTCCTTGGCTGCACACACAGCCCTGCATGCCGTTCTCTCTCCTCATTGGATAAAAACTGTAGGATACGATAAATGTTTTCTCCTCGACTCAGAGCAGAGCAGAGGGACTGACAGACCCGTGTTTCAGTCCAAACACTCTATGTAAGTGATTGCTGTCGGAAGATATAACTATTTAAGACTTATATTAACACAAATATATCACTTACTTCTGCTTTAAGTAACAAAATTAAAAGTGCCTCTTTATTTAAAAAAAAATTTGTTTCATTTTTTTATTCTTTAAAATCGATTTTGGGACATTTCATATCGATTCTGAATCGTATTAAATGAGAATTGCGATTCTTATGTGAATCGATTTTTTGGCGCACCTCTATTATTTTGTTGAAAGTTGATCACAAGTCCGGTGTTTTCTTTGTCTCATATCATCCCTGACCTTCCTCTGCCGTGTCCTCCAGGAGCAGCAGGACGGCTCGGGCGGCGCGAGGGAAATCAGCGCCTTGGAGCTGGCGTCGGAGCAGAACAGGCTGTGGCCCACGCTCAGCAAGGAGATGCAGACGGAGCGCGTGCAGAAGGAGGAGAGCACGGTGTTCAGTCAGGCCATCCACTACGCCAACAGGATGAGCTACCTGCTGCTGCCGCTCGACACCAGCAAGAACCGGCTGCTCAGGAGCTCGGGCCTCGGAGACGTGGAGAGCGTGAGCAACAGCTACGTCACAAACAGGTACAGAGACCTTCATGGAGTCACACTGTCTGCAGTGCTCATCCATGCATTTAAAAGTCCAATTATCAGTCTGTAACTAGAATGTTGTCATAATGATCAAGTAGGGCTGCCACAATCTTTTTTAGTTGCAATTAATTGCTGTACAAATAACTGCGATAAAGATTTAATTGTCTTTTTCTGATCATTTTATGCCACTATTATGGCATAAGCCTAAACATGGTTTAATAATACACATACACCTTATGTTGAAAAAGAGCCTTTTATTGGCATTAATGATGCAAACGTGTGAATAAAAACTGCATTTCTGTTTGACTTTAAATTTTGCAACTAAATCCATGATGGATTCTCATTGAAATGTGGTCGTCGAGTATTAAAAATGAAGCGCCTCGCGATATACTGACAATTATGCAAAATTATGTAGTCAGCTCAAATAATTGCGATCGGACAATTACTGTCTGTAGTCATTGTAGGAAATATCAGTATGTATAATATCCATTTGTTTTTGTAGATTACATTTTTTCAAAGTCAAATCCTAAGAAACAAACAACAGATTCTGTTGAATGAAACATTTGTGAAAGTGTTATTGTAATCATTTGAACCATTGTTGCACACAGGTTGTGGCCAAAGTGTTACATTGTGTGTCTTCTGTATTTGCGGTCTTTCTTTAGAGGTGTAAAGAGGCGTAAAAGTGGGATGGGATGGGCAGATGTTGCATTGATTTCGATATGTTCTTCATTTTTTCTCATTTTACAAAAAGTTATCGAATTACTGGATTTTGGATTTGATGATTTTTGTGTATTTTGGGGCCGAATATGTTAATAAAAATATTATATAATAATTAAGTGAAAAAATAATTGTCAGATCATATAGGTGAAGTTATGATGGAAAAAAGATACCAGCAAATCAACAACAAAGGGATCTGAACACCATTGAGCTCTCATTTTAGACATGTATTAATCAGTGTGTAACATTTCAAGCCTAGAGGCTCTTCCTCAGACTTTACAATGGTTATTAATGGAGGCGCCATTAAATATCCTTCCCTGTAATTAGAGTAAAGCGATACAGCTGTGGAAAAATGATACAACACAGGGAAAAGATGTGTTGGTCATACCAAAACATGGGTATGGTCAAGATTTTTTTATGTGGTATATAAAGGCAAGTTTTCAAAAACAGCCAATGGTGGATGGTCAGAATTTGAAACCAGGTTGTGTTTGTTTCCCAGTATTGCAGGCAGCATGGCGGAGAGCTACGACACGGAGAGCGGCTTCGAAGACGCCGAGAGCTCGGACGTGGCCAACTCCGTGGTGCGCTTCATCAACCGCTTCGTAGACAAAGTGTGTAACGAGAGCGGCGTGACCAACGAGCACCTGAAGGCGCTCCACACCATGATACCAGGTAAGGCAGCGCCGACGCATCACGGCCAAGACGTCACCGTGAAATCCTGTGATCCGTCACCCACGACACCTCACCTCCGCCCTCCTTTGTCCCCGCAGATATCGTTCAGATGCACATCGAGACGTTAGACGCAGTCCACAGGGAGAGTAAGAGACTGCCTCCGATCCAAAAGGTAACCAATTCCTTATTTTACGTCCCACTGGATAGAGCCGCGCTGAGCCCCAGCCTGCCCCGCCCACTCCCCTCTCCACCAATCCCAACAGCTCAGGCACACAGAATCCCGACAGGTAAACCGTGTAACTCGCAAGCACGCCTGAGCAGTGCATGCTGGGTGATTCCTGTCCCTTGTCGTGCTGTCCCGGTCTGTGTGGCTCGGTGGAGACGCAGACCCTGAGTTTGCCTTCTGTGTGAAGGGTGCAGTGTGTCCAAGAGAGGGGGGGGTGGGGGGGTGTGTGTGCGGCTGTCAGCGTTTGTAACACACACATAATAAACATCCTGAGCATTAAGGATCAGGCCCCGAGTTGAAGCTCAGCGATGGTCCAGAGGAAACTCCCCCCTGTGTCTGTGTGGCATGAGGTGTTGTGCAACACATTATGAAACAGGTTACCAAGGTTGTAATTCATTTCCTATCACAGGCCGAGTTCCTTAGGAAGCTGCCGGGGGCCTGACTGGGGGTGGAGGGGGGGGGTGGGGGAGGCGGGGGAGGCAGGAAGTGATGTAAGGGAGCAGAGGACAAAGCCGGCTTCATATTTCAATCCGCTCATATTTAGAAAAGCTCACAGCACAGTGAGGAGTGAGGGAGGAAGACTCCTCATAACACAACAGTGCTTTTCATTTTTAAAGGGATAGTTCAACATTTTGGCAAATTGGCCCATTGCCATAATCCCTATAGTCATAGCAGTAGGTTCGTTACCTTTAATTGTCGGTGCAAGCTGTTTTTAGAACGGCGGAGCAGAGCCGCAAGCTGCTCAGAGCTACGCTATGGAGGCTAATGGGATTTCTTGGTTTCCCTCATCAAATACACAATCCAACAACTCCAAAACGCTCTGGTGGACAAGTTGTGTCCTGCACATTCACCACGCTATGAGATAATCTAAAGAGCCTAAGATAATCGGGCGATTTTTGTCCTTAGTCGGAAGCGGGAAAATCGGGGCAAAATCAGACAGATTGTCTTTATGTGTGTGGCAGGCTTTAACCTCCATAGCATAGCTCTGAGCAGCTCGCGGCTCTGCTTTGCCGTTCTAAAAGTAGCTTGCACCAACAATTAAAGGTAACAAACCTACTATGGGCCAATTTGCCAAAATAGTTAACTATCCCTTTAAAGATACATGAAATGAAGAAGCAGCCTCATGAATATTCATATAGAGACGGCATCAGTTATGTTTTTGCTGTGTATTTATTGTCTTGTCTGCAACATGACCTGTGCTGATGTGACCGACCTGCTTGTTGTGCAACAACTACAGTGATTTGATCAGTGCCGGTGATTTAACCAGTAACTCTGCATGATGAGTGGAGATTGGGTTGATATACTGTAAATCTTTGGTCTTCCACAAAACTGGTGCTTCACAAAGAGTTGAAACATGGCCGATGGTCTCATATCTTAAGATGCAGAAACTGAAGTTCTATAGTGAAATTCTCCATCAGTGGGATTCTTCCATTTTCACTCTGTTTTCATTCCTTTTCCTTCCACCGCTGCACCATTAACACCCCCGCTTGTTGTCTTTGTCTCCTCGCAGCCGAAGCTGCTGACGCCGACATTGTTGCCAGGTGAGGAGCTGGTGATGGACGGCATGCGGGTCCACCTGATCCCCGACGGCCGCGAGGAGGCCACGGGGGCGATGGGAGGCCCGCCCCTGCTCCCCGCTGAGGGAGCCATCTTCCTCACCACCTACAGACTCATCTTCAAGGGCACGCCCACGGACCCTCTAGGTGAGACATGACACACACACACATATTACATTTGTCAGTATGAATCTGATCTGTCAGTCCTCTGAACCCGTGTCTTTGTCTGCAGTGGGGGAGCAGGTGGTCACCCGCTCGTTCCCGATAGCCTCTCTGACCAAGGAGAAGAGGATCTCAGTCACTTTACCCATGGACCAGTTTGTCCAGGAGGGGCTGCAGCTACGATCCTGCACCTTCCAGGTACCGTACTCCCACATCGGCCCTCATTCACGAACCATTCTTAAAGGGATGGTTCAACATTTTGGCTAAATTCCCCATTGCCATAATCCCTATAGTTTTAGGATTAGGTTTGTTACCTTTAATTGTCAGTGCAAGATGTTTTTAGAACGGCGGAGCAGAGCCACGAGCTGCTCAGAGCTACGCTACAGAGGCTAATGGGATTTCTTGGTTTCCCTCATCAAACTCATCAAATACACAATCCAACAACTCCACAACGCTCTTGCGGACAAGTTGTGACCTGCACATTCACCACGCTAGAGATAATAACAGAACGTTATGAGACAGAGTTGTTTTCGAGGTAAATGCAGAGACTGCTTGCCGAGAAACTGCCCCCAACGGTAACGCGCATCAGCGGTTTTGCATGAATTTACCTCTAAAACAACTCTGTCTGGTAACGTTCCGTTATTATCTCATAGCGTGGTGAATGTGCAGGTCACAACTTGTCCACCAGAGCGTTTTGGAGTTGTTGGATTGTGTATTTGATGAGTTTGATGTGGGAAACCAAGAAATCCCATTAGCCTCCGTAGCGTAGCTTTGAGCAGCTCGCGGCTCTGCTCCGCCGTTACAAAAACAGCTTGCACTGAAAATTAAAGGTAACGAACCTACTGCTAAAACTAAAGGGATTATGACAATGGGCTAATTTGCCAAAATGTGAAGAATGAATTTAAGAAAATACAAAGATATTTGTGAATGAGGCCCATTGTTCCTCTTCATCACAAATAAGAATGTTAATTCCTCCGCTCCTTTCTCTGACTTTCACCATCTCTCTGTCCGACTGCAGCTCATGAAGATCGCGTTCGACGAGGAGGTTGCGTCAGACCTGGCCGAGGTTTTCAGGAAACACATGCACAAGCTGCGTTATCCTCAGCACGTCCAGGGCACCTTCGCCTTCACCGTGGGTCAGTGCGGGAAGATGGTGGTGGAGCACAAGACCAAGGACAAGAACCAGTCGCTCAAGTAAGAAAACAAAAAAAAAAAAAGTGAAAAAGGTTCTCGTTCACCTCTGAGAGTCCATCCATCAGTGTGACACAGAGAGGGAGCTGACAGGCTGTTAAATCACTCCCGACCTTAGTCCCCATCACATCCTGTGGGCACGGAGCGCTCATTCCCTAGATGATACTTCACATCTGTAATATCTGCTATATTTACAGCAGGCTCCAGATGTTGGGCTCATGTTTGCCCTACTTACCCGAGTCACTAATTTGCACCTCAGGCTGAAGAATTTTCACCTGGTGTTTGAGCCGGGGGAAAGGTCGTATGAAGTTACAGCGCGTTGTGTAAGCTCCAACAAGACACCAACAAAGTGGGACTGGAAAAGTCAAGTCCAGTTCTGTTCATCTGATCTGTGCAGTTAAATAGAAATACAGAGAAAAAGCTCCAAGAAAACAACGTCAAAATGCAAATCTTTCTGTTTAAGGAGCCAAATGTTGTTTCTGTAAAGTCAGTCGTAACACGATATAGAGAGGGACTGGTGGGGTCTCACAGCTTGAAGTTGACTTTTTGAAAAAATGAAGTTGATGTTGTTGTGGGCAGAGTGACAGCTCAAACATCCTCTACATTTACAGACACATACGAAGAGAAGCAGGAGGATTTCTCTTGTAAACAAACAAAACTTTATTAGCATTCAGTGGTGCTCAGTGTACATATCCTTGAGGTCTAACAAACATGTTGAGTGTATTTTTCCTCCTCGTAAAACATCCTCAGAGTTGAAATTTAAATGTTATTCATTTGAGTGTTTACATCCTTGTTGCTGACTACCAGGCTTCTGCTTCTACACGACTTACACAACTGTTGATTCAGAGCCTGACCTGTATGTGTGTGACAGCCTCCTGAAACACACAGAAAACATGTGAAAAATGTGTGTTTTTATTCCTGTAAAAGAACAGCTGACCTCCAGGAACCACCTGTTAGATGATAAAATTCTTTATTCAGTCGCATCACATAAAGGCTACAAACATTATCAACAAGGTAGTGACTGAAAAGGCAGAGGCAGAAGCATAATGCATATTAATGTCTGTCCTACATACCAAATTAAGCTACCCAGCATTCTTACAATATAAAAAACAAATATACAGTATTTAAATATATAGTAGTAAAGAAATTATTAAATATCAGAGAAAAAAAAGAAAACATTAACATTTGTAACCTTTTCCATTCTGGTGCGTGAATAGATAAAACAAATGACTTATAACATGGACAGAGCAGTGAGCTGTTTCCAACCACTGTGCTAAAATAATCCATCTGGCATCATATTGAATCTACAGATTTGTTGTCATGTTAACAGTCCAATCACCTTTTTCTCAGTTTCTATTGTCTAGTTGAGGCCAATTAAAGATCATAAGAAGAAAACATTCAGCCATTTATAATACAATCCTAAGAGAGGAGCCAGAACATCTACAACAACCACTTAGACCCGTCCTCTGCTCCTTTGTCTTAGGTTTTTAACTTCATGCAGGTCAGGAGGCAGGTCTGAATCAGGAGCAGCTTTTGTTCTAAAACATTGTACTTTATATTATGCATATGCATGGCTGTTTTCACCTCAGTCACAGCTCAGGGCTCCAGGCCTTTAGTGTGAAAACGTGAGCTCAGGTCTGCGGAGTCTGAGTGGAAACAGCTTTTAGTTCAGCTGGCTGCATCCCATCACCTGTGACCTCACTCTGAGAGTTCATCAGCATGATGCATCAAAACAACACCACTGTAACCCTGAGAAATCCTTTGGTCATCTCATTTAGGATCTAGTTTTTTGATGTGGATATTCATTTGTAGATCTATGTCTTGTTAGATCCAGAATGAGATATTGAGTTTTCACTTCCTGTCGCATCTGTAACTAATTTACATCTTAACTTATACAGGTCAGTTTCCTATTGGTGCTCTTTGTAAAAAGATGAAACAAATTATAAAGTCCTAACACCCAACTCTAAGTCCCCTCCTGCTCCTGGGCCACACACACACACACACACTCTCACACACACACACACACCATGCAGAGATGGAAACAACAGGGCTGATAAACCAGCTGCCACATTTTTCCACTGATGAATTATTCAAAGGCTTCTCTCATGCTCCTTTCATTCTCCAGAACAGAAACAGGGGAAAGTGTGTGTGTGTCTCTGTGTGTATGTGTGTATGTGTGTGTGATTGCTAAAAACCTCCATTCAGACATTAGTTGTGACTCTGGCCCTGTGGCACGCCAAACCAGCAACAGCCCATTGAATTCGATTATGCGCAGAGACGAACACTGAGTCGAATCGGCTCATTGTGAGCCGGAGCTGCAGACTGCTGCAGATCTAAATGCACGTTTGTGTGCAGAAACACTGGACAGGAAGCGCACGTCAAAGTGGACGGGACGTGCAGCTGAATCAGCTCCGCCATGTGTTTGAAACGTCCAGCTCATCTCTGTCCCGTCTCATCTTTTTTTTTTCAGGACTCTTTCCAAGAACCTGGTGAAGAGTGCCAAACGGACCATAGGTCGGCAGTACGTGACCAAGAAGAAGTATTCTCCGCCCACCTGGGAGAACAGGAGCAGCTTCCAGTCAGAGATGGACGAGGATGAGATCTCAGGTGATGACAGTGGAGCGTTTTTCACATTGTTTATATGTCGCTTTCACTGACATGGTTCAGATTATACCCCTCAGTCCACCTCAAAGCTTAAACTGCTGAAATTTCAGTTTAACCCAGTGGTTCCCAACCTTTTTTGGCTCGTGACCCCATTATGACATCACAAATTTCTGGCGACCCGTCAATCAAGATGCGCCAGCTCAGATATTTTTATATGCTGCATTTTATTTGAACTCGATTTATATTTGAGAAAGTGAAAGTATAGAATACAGTTGTTTGAGATTGTCTGTGATGTTTTAAATCATAAAATATATTTTTATCAGTCATTTTTTTAAATCAATTTCTGGCGACCCCATTTGAATTCCAGGCGACCCCACGTGGGGTCCCAACCCCAAGGTTGAAAAACTCTGGTTTAACCACTTATACATAAAGCCAATTCATATGATACAATATTATTCAAATGACAGTTTAATTGTTTTCAGAATTCAAACTTCCACTGCTTTCCTTTTTAGTTTGAACCAACTCAATAGAGAGTTCATCAGCTGTCAGGGAGAACATTGTAACTGACACTTCATCCAGGACACACACACTTTAGACACTTAATTGACACCTCAGCTTCTCTCATCACTTCCATTTAATTATCATGCCTGTCAGCTTCTGTCAGTATTTGACTTTGACAGCCATTAAACTTACATTTCATCTGCTTCAGTCTTAGCGCACATACATAAATAGGAAGTCTTGCCTTCATACCAAACATTAAGAATCTCGGTCTTCTGTGAGGGGTCGAGGTCAAATACATTTTACTCAGAAATGTAACAGAATCTTTGCAGCAGCCATGTTTTTTATTGATAGTGAAAACTACCCTTATACTAAGTGGGAAATTTACCTTATTTTTTAAAGGTCCTGCTTAGTATAAAGGAAGTTCTCCTTGTTGTTTTTGGGTTATAAATCAGCTCTTGTTTCTATATTAACACTGTGAAAGTATCAAAGTCTCAGTCCACAGAGTAATACACACAGCCTGTATTCAGAAACTGAGCCTTAAAAACCAGCTGTCAGGACTTCCTGTGACTTTGTGATGTCACAACAAAACAGTCACCACTCTCCACTGTGACTCAGACCTTGCACACTTGGCAGGATTTGGTTTCTCTTGTGTGTTTCTAAAATATGTATTATATTATTATATAGTAGCTTATTTATAATTAAATCACTCAGAGAAGCCTGAGAGAGGAAATGTAAAACTACACTGAGATGATTCTTGGGTTTTACAACTACAAATATGTCCTCCTGAGTGTGAAATAAAAAGAGGACTGTGCAGTGAAACGTGTTGTGTGTCCTCCCAGTCTCAGAGGAGGTGGACCAGAGCTCCCTCACCCTCTCCTCCACCATCCGCTCATCGGACAGACAGACCATGGGCAACGTGGTGGAGCGGGCCTGTTGTCGCGACTACCAGCGCCTGGGTCTGGGCACGCTCAGTAACAGCCTGACACGCTCCAAGAACGAGCCCTTCAGGATTTCCACCGCCAACCGCATGTACACCGTCTGCCGGAGGTAAGACACCGCAGGGGGCCGCGGGGCCACGAGGGGCAGGAGGTGGGCTGGCTGCGTACGCGGTGTGTATCTCCACAGCGCTTCATTCACTGTGTGTGTGTTTGTGTGTGTCACAGCTACCCCGGCCTGCTGATAGTGCCTCAGAGCATCCCGGACTCCACCATCCATAGAATCTGCCGCTGCTACCGGCAGAACCGCTTCCCTGTGGTTTGCTGGAGGAATTCAAGAACCAAGGCCGTCCTGCTGCGCTCCGCAGGCCTCCACGCTAAGGGGGTGGTGGGCTTCTTCAAGTCCCCCAACGCCCCCTCTTCAGGTAAAACACTCTACTCTACTCTCTGCATCCAGCTGACGATGCTGCTGCTGCTTAGATATTTTTTGGATGAGTCCTGATTGGTGTCTGCTCATGTCTTCACCGGTCCTTAAAGACACTCACAGCCCCTCCCCCTGGTGGAAATGATGCATCTCAATAAATTAGAATATCATGGAGAGGTTCATTTCCAGTAGTTCAAGTCAAATAGCCCCAACCAAGTTTTGAGTGCATATAGATGGACATACTGTTCAAAGGGCCATTATTTCCATATTAAAAATGTTTTTTTTTATTTTGTCTTTTGTAATATTCTTTTTCTTTTTCTTTTTTTTATTTATTTTTTGTGATACTGAATTTTAAGGTCTTCATTAAATGTAAGCCATAATCATTACAATTAAGAGAAATTAAAAAGACAAAATGTTTCATGGATGGATCTATATAATGTGTTAGTGTCACTTTTTAAATTGAATTACTAACATAAATAAACTTTTCCATGATATTCTAATTTATTGATATGCACCTGTATGAATTAAATAATGTGCATTTTCCTGTGTTACTGCCATATGCCACTTTTGCCACAATTTAGAATTTATCCAATTAGGCCTGCATGTCTGATATCAGCAAAATGTTCGATGTGCGATGACACTGTTCAATATTGCGATGACACATGACTTGTGTGCATATTAACTATACAGTTCCTGTGTCTTTGTCTTTAATAGGTACTGAAACACTGAATAGAATAATAGAAAAAAATATTTGAGCATACTTTTATTGAACAAATTGCACATGAATAATCAATCAGTTAAACAGATGGTGTTTATCATGCATGTTCATATTGCGAT
Source organism: Trachurus trachurus (assembly GCF_905171665.1). Classification (NCBI taxonomy): domain Eukaryota; kingdom Metazoa; phylum Chordata; class Actinopteri; order Carangiformes; family Carangidae; genus Trachurus; species Trachurus trachurus. The sequence goes on along the minus strand of NC_139912.1, from coordinate 20,213,088 downwards.
GACGATGAAAATATGATTAATCGGTTCGCCTTAAACTAAACACGTGTCTCCTCTGGCTGCAGTGCCCTCCCAGGCAGACTCCACCAGTCTGGAGCAGGAGAAGTACCTGCAGGCCATCATCAGCTCCATGCCTTCCTACAGTGAAAGCAGCGGCAGGAACACACTCAGCGGCTTCACCTCCACTCACATGAGCACCTCTGGTGGGTTGGACGCACACGCCGTTCACTCGGCGACACGGGGACTCCCCGTCTTTAACGCGCGTGGGTGACAAAGTTGTTGGTGTCTTGTGTTCACAGACTCGTCAGATAAACTGCGGCAGCCCAAGATCGGCGCTCTGATGAAGCAGGTGATGGGAACCAAGGAGGACGTTCCTGGAACCTTCAGCAGAGGTGAGAGACGTGAGTGTGGCTGCTGTTGGTTCTGTTCGCATCATGTGCTCCATCAAAGTCCTGAAGAATTGTGTTTTAAAGGGATATTTCAACATTTTGGCAAATTCGCCTATTGCCGTAATCCCTATAGTTTTAGGAGTAGGTTTGTTACCTTTAATTGTCGGTGCAAGCTGTTTTTAGAACGGCGGAGCAGAGACGCAAGCTGCTCAGAGCTACGCTATGGAGGCTAATGGGATTTCCACGTTTGCCTCATCAAACGGCAATACATAATCCAACAACTCCAAAACGCTCTGGTGGACAAGTTGTGACCTGCACATTCACCACACTATGAGATAATAACGTATAATTATGTAACATTACGACACATGAAGCAAATACTTGGAACTTCTTGCACTTTTGAAGTCACTCTGCCAAGCAGCCGTGTCTGGAATGTTGCCTCGAAAACAACTCCAATGTTACATTATCAAAGCGTGGTGAATGTGCAGGTCACAATTTGTCCACCAGAGCGTTTTGGAGTTGTTGGATTGTGTATTTGATGAGTTTGATGAGGGAAAGCCGGAAATACCGCACCACGTGTAGAGCCCACGTCTCTGCCCCGCCGATCTCAAAACAACATGCGCCGATAATTAAAGGTTATGGACCTACCCATAAGACTATAGGGGTTTGTGCAATAGGCGAATTTGCCCAAAATATTGAAATATCCCTTTAAGTCTGAAAGTTGTTACTAAAACTGGGACTGGACCAGGAGGATGGTGAATGAGGCGATCCACCCACTGTAGGATCTGAGAGTGTGTGTGTGTGTGTGTGCCTGTAACCATCCTCCATTGTGTGGCGTTGTTGGTTAACGGGTCATCTCTGTCATTTGACCTCAGCTCTGGGTCAAAGGGCCAAAGTCATCTCCCTCTCTCAGCCCAAAGTGTCTGGCAAGGCCAGGAACCCTCCTAGAGGTACAGTAGGCCACGCCCCCTCCTCCTCCTCCCTCCCTCCCTCCCTCCCTCCCTCCCTCCCTCCCTCCCACACCTCTCCCCCTTCCCTCCTGTCTAACCAATCAGATCTCTTTAACAGTAGCACCGACTGAGTGTGTCTGGCGTCGTCCCTGGTAGTGTGCTGTCTCTGCAGACTAATGGTCTGTTGTTCCTGCTTGTGTTCATCAGAGAGCTGCTGTATGTGGGTTTGTGTGTGTGTGTGGGGGGGGGTTTGTGTGTGTGTGTGTGCATGACGCTGCCGCCGCAGCTCTGACTGTCTGTTTGCCGTTTGATTCTTTTCTCTGTTGAATGTGGACAACGATCAGAGTGTCGGCGTCCTGTAGCTGTGGCTGGGCTCCATGTAGCAGACTGGACTCAGTAGTTCTCAACCATCTCTGCCTGTGTTTAGCAGCATGGCCGTTACTAAGCTGTGGACGTTCAACACAACACAACACGACACAACACAACACAACACACCGTGTGTTTTAAAGCATCATTCCAGCTCCTTAAGGTGGAATGATGCTTTAATGGCTGATTAAGTCTGGAGATGATTCAGTCAGCGTGTTACGATTCCTCTGGAAAGTAAACTCCTTCTCTGTCTGTGTGTGTGTCTGTCTGTGTGTGTGTGTGTGTGCACGTTGCAGGTAAATGGGGCAGTATCCGAGGCAGCGGGCGTCTAAGTGCCTACAATCCAGATGTGGGGACACGTCTGGCTGGAAAAGAGTCTCCACAGCCCAACGGAGGACCGAGTGAGGCTCTGTTCCTCCGCCCGCAGAAGGCCTACCTCTACATCATAGGAGACAAGGCCCAGCTCAAGGTGGTCAAACACAGAGTGGATTTAGGAGTGTGTCTCTGGGCTTTAAAGAGGAACTATGCAGGATTTTTACCTTAATTAAATAGCCTCCAAGTAATTGTGATGGTTAAATAAATGACTTGTAACTTGTTCCAGGGAGGATGGAGGCTCCACCTACCGTCTCTTGATGGAAATCCAACCTTGTAAAATCAGAGCCTCCGACCCGGTGTCCCAGCTCTCGTCTCTGCAGCACTGCACCCCGAAACCCATAATCTCTTGTTTATGACAGATGAGCAGTGATGGGAACAATACAGTTATAAATAAACGGCGCTACATTTTTAAGTAACAAGTAATCAAAAAAGTTACTGTTTTGCCGTTGCTGTTAATGACAATAAAATCTGCTGTTGCTCACTTAAAAGTTACCTGCTTAAGTGCATGTTACACATTTGAAAAAAAAGAAACGCAATAGTTACTTTTATAAAGGGTTCCAACGCAATTATGGAAAGTATGGAGTATTATGGAATTTTAATTTTATACATTTCCAGACCTGAAAATGAACCTATTGTACAATGAAACTATTGTATGGAAATATATTTATCTTAATACTTATCTGGGTTTGGTTATTTGGGTTAATTATTTTGTATGCGCTATTGTACCTAGCTACAATTTGATGACATATTGGCATACAAATTCAGAATAATTAAAATTAATAAATAAAAATTAATTGCACTATTTATTTACATGATACACATCTAATTACTCAAATGTCATAAATTATTTGAATTTTTTACCAAAAAGTCTGGAAATTAGGGTCTGGAAAAAGTGTGGAATTTTGAAATTTCAAATGTGTAGAAACCCTGCTTATAATATAGTAACTTTTTTGGGAAAGTAACTATAACTAATTACTTTTTTTTAAAGTAACGTGCCCAACACTGCAGATAAGACTACACAAATATACATGCTGTAACGTATATGTGATATATAACGTTACCCACCGCTCCATGGATTGATTTCTCGCAGGCTTCGTTAAAAACGAATGCACATGGCCTGGAGGAGGGTTAGCAACACAGAGGAGAAGAGACCAGACATAGTTCCTCTTTAAATGGCCGACACTATAAAGGTAAAGAGCTGTAGAGGTTCAGGTCGTTGACTCAGTCTTGTGTTGTGTTGTGTTGTGTTCAGGGAGGGAAGCAGGACTCGTTCCAGCAGTGGGAGGTGGTTCCCATCGAGGTGTGTGACGTGCGGCAGGTGAAGAACAGCTTCAAGAAGCTGATGAAGGCCTGCGTGCCCAGCTCCCAGCTCTCCGACCCCAACATGAGCTTCCTGCGCTGCCTGGAGGACTCTGAGTGGATGGCTCTGGTCAGTGGCGCCGCTTCCCCGTCTCCGCTCAACACAGCGTTCTTGTTGCGCCGTTCATTCTGACCCTGCTTGTGTGTGTGTGTGTGTGTCCAGCTGCACAGGGTGCTGCAGGTGTCGGTCCTGGTGGTGGAGCTCCTGGAAGCCGGCTCGTCGGTCATGGTCAGCCTGGAGGACGGCTGGGACGTCACCACGCAGGTTGGACCCGGTGCCCAGACAACGAGCTGCTGTGGACTGTCTGAGTGAGGCTCAGCGTTAACACACACTCCTCTCCTCTCTGTGTGTGTGTGTGTGTGTGCAGGTGGTGTCTCTGGTGCAGCTGCTGTCTGATCCCTACTACAGGACCTTCGACGGCTTCCGGCTGCTGGTGGAGAAGGAGTGGCTGTCGTTCGGCCACAGGTTCAGCCACCGAGGAGCTCAGACGCTCAACAGCCAGAGCAGCGGCTTCACGCCCGTCTTCCTGCAGTTCCTCGACTGTGTGCACCAGGTGAACACGTCCTCTTACTGTGTCCTGGGATTTCAGATTTAAGTTTGTTTTTTTTAAAGGTATAATGTGTAGGAATCCCCCCCATCTAGCGGTGCGGTTGCATACCGGAACGTATTCTTGATGTTGCATTCACGTGAAATCGGGCAGACGTCAGACAGACAACAGACGCTGCATGTGACAGGATAAACAAGCCTCTATGTAAACAAGTGGTCCGCCATGAGGCAAAACAATACAGTCGTGACAATATGTTGTCATGGTGATGTCGTATTGTTTACCTGACCCACGTTTTACCGTCTCCGGTTGGTTTGCCGACGGCCGTCTGCCTGACTGCACCTGAATGCAACATCGGTGCCTCCGTCCTTCCTCACACTACACAGTGGTGACAGTTTTAACAGGCAGAGCTCCGCTGAGTTTCCGTGGTTACCTACGGTCACGCTGCCACTGAACGTAAAAAATGGCGATGCAACATGGCCGCCTCGGTTCGGTGCGTCACCCACTTATGTATTTGCAACAACTTGTAACAACTCATTCTAAGGTACCAGAAAGCTTTCATTTGTATGTGGGTGTGATTCCACTTCAGTGAAATACGGATTTATGAAAGACATATTTGATTTTTGCTAATAAAAAGCTAAATAAGTTACATACATGGGACGCACTGATGAACATTTCCATGTAAATATACATGAGATTGTAGCTGAGGCTCCAGTCCAACTAGCAGGTTGGTGTCAATAGAAAAAGGGCAACAATAAGATAAATGGGTAACACTTTATAATAAGTACACACTACATACTAATGAATATTCATGTGTTATAAATGAAGAATTCAGTATTTATTAATGCTTAACTAACGCTTAATAGTGTGTACTTATTATAAAGTGTTACCGATAAATGTTAATAAAGAAGAAGAAACAAAGAGCAGCAGGTTTTCTGCAGAGTGACCAGAAGAGGAATTAACTTCTTCTTCCTCTTACCATATATGTTGATAACGCTGTGTGTGTGTGTGTCTCTATGTCTCTATTTCCTGTGTTGCTGAGTGACGTGGGCTCATCATCGTCGTCCTCCTCACACACAGGATGTGTGGTTTCTTTACACGTTGTCGACCTCGCTGTCTGACACACTTGTTAATATTCTGTCTGGCAGCTCGGGGCTTTAATTAGAGATGTTGATGCTGCTGTTGCTCCACTGTGACTGTGTAACAACAGAGGAGCTGAAGATAAAAGTGACTCAGGTGCAGCTGAAGTCACAGAGTGAAATCAGACGCCGTGTAAACGTCTTTATCAGATCTCAGGTTGAATAAACTGTGAGCGACGTTTCTAAAACAAACCACAGTGAGATGATGTAACCCCCCGTCCCCCCTCCCCCCCCGCGTCTCTGTCCCTCAGATCCACCTCCAGTTCCCCATGGAGTTTGAGTTCAGTCAGTACTACCTGAAGTTCTTGGCGTACCACTACGTGTCTAACCGCTTCCGCACCTTCCTGCTGGACTCGGACTACGAGCGCATCGAGCTGGGTGAGGACACGTCAGATACACATTCTGTTGTTGTTGGGTTTTTTTTTACTTTATTGCAGGATTGATCAAGTTGTTGATTCATTGTTCCATTACACATCTTTTAGCCATTGGAGCGATCCCACAAAATGTATTTTGTAGTGAAAAAAATCAAAGAAAATGAAAAAGTTCATGGTAACAGAGAAAAAAAAATCAAAAAAAGGAACACCTGTAATAATAATAAAGGAAAAGAAAAAGAAAGGTGGGACAAAGACAATAAAATAAAGAAATAAGCATAAGATAAACAAAAATATACAACACTCCAAAATGTTCTTAATAAATCAGCTTCTCTACATGTTTGGCAGCCATCAATTCCAGTGTCTATTGAACAACAACACAAGCACCTCATTCTACTGAGCTGATCACCTGAACCAAATCATATTTAATGAAGAAGAACGATTCTAAATAAATTAAAAACACACTGCTGTGATTAAAGATTGGGATTAATCCACCAATGTTGATTTCTAAACCCTTCCTAAGTTTAAAAAGTAGTGTTGTGTTGTTTTAAAATGAATATGAACCAGTTTTCTTTGCATTATACAAGGTCTGAAAACAACACAATTTTTTTGTTATTTTGACCTGTTGCCATTTTCTGCAAATAAATGCTCTAAATGACAATATTTTTATTTCCAATTTGGGATACATTTTGTCAGTAGGTTATAGAATGAAACAAAAGTGTTCATTTTACTTAAACACATACAGTAGCTATGAATAGTAAAACCAGAGGAACTGATCATTTTGAAGTGGTCTCTTAATTTTTTCCAGAGCTGTATGTCCAGTACATTCTCTTCAGAGATCTACTAAACATGTCTTCAGAGCTGGACTCTTCAGTTTTATTTATTTATATAGTCAATCCACTTATTCCACCTTTTCAGACATTTTGGTTCTTGATTTCTGATTCTATATGTAATTCTTTCCATTTTCCAAAATATTATTTATTTAGATAGATTAGATTATGTTGTTCTGATGACCCGTGTGTGTGTGTGTGTAGGAGTGCTGTACGAGGAGAAAGGCGAGAGGAAGAGCCCTCAGGTGTGTAAGTCTGTGTGGGACTACATCGACAGACTCAACAAGAAGACGCCCGTCTTCTACAACTACATGTTTGCTCCTGAGGATGACGAGGTAAGCCGCCGCTGCTGCACACGCTGCCCAACGGCATGATGGGATACGTGACGCTGAGCCCAGAAACATTCAAATGTGGAAATAACGTCTCAAAGGAAAGAATTAAAAAGTGAGTAACTGTGTCATTCAGGTTCTGCGGCCGTACACCTTCATCTCCAACCTGAAGGTGTGGGACTTCTACATGGAGGAGACGCTGTCCGAGGGGCCGTCCTACGACTGGGAGACGAGGGGCCGGCAGGAGCGCGTTGCCGAGGAGACGGCGGAGAAGCCCGACACCGGGCCCAAGTCCCATCGGAAGATCGTGTGGCCGTGCTACGACAGCCTGAGCAAGGCGGTGCCCGACGCCATCACCAAGCTGCTGCAGGACCTGCAGAGTCTGGAGGCGGAGCTGGGACAGACGTCGGAGAAGTGGAAGGACACGTGGGACAAGATCAAGACCACGCAGAGGACTGAGACCAAACTGGAGAGCAAGGTGAGGCGGAGGGGGAGGTTCGATTTAACTCACAGCTACACAGGAAACAGTCAGGTGCTGCATTCAGGTGCAGTCGGCTGGGAAAGTTCCTCTATTCTATTCAGCAACACAGTAGAACACACTGTCTACACGACACGTGTCTCATGCTGCGGTGATCTAAACATTCTCTCGCCTTTTTTCTTTCTTTTTTGCAATTTTTTCTTTATTATTATTCTCACAGAATAATAAACTTTTTTTTTTTTTTTTTTTTTGGAGAGGACAGTGCACATTAATTAACATTTCTGTGAAAGTGCCAGTGTTAACCAGAGGCTAGTTTTCAACTGCAGTCCTCTGGTAAGATGTTAAAAAGCCAACAGGGACACAAGGATCAGAATACATAAAAACAGGGACACAGGAGACATAAAGATTGATTACTTGGTTCACAGTTATTGTCAAGAAAAAAAAAACAGTACTATAATATGTAATGTTAAAAAAAAGTGCTGAAAACAAAACCTGCAAAGTATATATTTGCATGTTTGTAAAAAAGAAACAAAACTAACTAAAGACAGACAGAAGGTGGGATAATAAAAGAACAATGATGAATGAAGAAGGGATGTAACAACTCTCTATCAAAATAATGCCCCAAAAATATCATTTGAAAAAAAAAAACATCCAGACAAAAACACCTGTTGATGTCATATTGACGTCACGACAACATGCAACAATATTATATTTGTGTTTTAAAAAAAAAAAGAATTCAATTCATATTGAAAAGAACTCCTGTGTTCCAGCAGCTGGAGTCTGCAACACTGGTGACGTTTCAGTGACGTCGGCTGCCACACACACACACACACACACACACCAGTGCAGTGTGTTCCTGGTGTAAAACCTCCCTGGTCATTATGTACAACACGGTGCTACACTGAGCTCTGTGATCTCCTGCTGTCAGCTGTCAGCACACGTCCTCTGAACTCCAACTATCACACAGCAGAAACTAGAAGTTGTTACTAAATGAGCTGAGTGACGACTAACGAACCTCCACAGTGACCTCAGCCCTGTCAGCCTACACTGATACAAACACAGGGAGTGATGGAGGCAAGTGGAGGCTGGTGGGTTGTGCTGACCTCTTCAGGTGGCACAGTAGAATGCAGCTTAAAAGACCAGACACTGGTTTTAAAGATATAAACTCTCTTTCCAAAAGCAAAGTGATTTGAAAGATTCCAAGGCAGCTCCGTTTTGAGATAAAAATTAAAATGCCTTTATAATCATCACCAGGTACAAATGTAAAAGGTTAAAAAACAAGGATCAATGCGTTTCAGCTCAAATGAACCTTCATCAGTGTTAGTTTTTTACATTTTATTATTAAAATGACTGAAATCTGAGTTGTTGAAGTTGATGTGTGTTCTCACCGATGCTCCTCTCCGTCTCCTGTCCTCCTCCACAGCCGTCGTTCTCCAGCTCTCTACTCATGTCGTCCAACCTGAGCCACCAGCGGCGTTCTCAGGGCGTGTACCTGCAGGAGAGCGGCGCGGGCTCCTCCATCAACCTAGCCCTGGACTGCGAGGCCAGCGCCACCTCCACGCCCGTCGCCGGCCGGCCCAGCACCAGCACCCTCTACAGCCAGTTCCAGAGCACCGAGAGCGAGAACAGGTCCGTACCGGAGCTGAGACTGGGACTCAGAGATCCAGCCCGACCCCACACACACGTTCTCTAACTGTATTTATGAGCCACAGCCTGATTTACTTCCTACTTTTTAAATATGTTTTTAGCTGCTTTTTGTTGGATTTGATGTATTTGATGAGGGAAACCAAGAAATCCCATTAGCCTCCGTAGCGTAGCTCTGAGCAGCTTGCGGCTCTGCTCCGCCGTTCTAAAAACATTTTGCACCGACAATTAAAGGTAACGACCTACTCCTAAAACTATAGGGATTATGGCAATGGGCCAATTTGCCAAAATATCCCTTTAAAGTTAAGTTGATAATATATATAACTAGGGGTTTCGATTACGATTATTGAGGTCTCTTTTACCAACCGATTTTCGATTATTGCCGATTATTGATTTTCCATTGGACAGCAACAGTAAACCAAAATACACCATTAAAATACAGTCAGCTGCTGAATTACTTAACTTCTCTTTTATTGAGTTAGACTTCACTGTGCCTTCAATTTGTCTAGTGTAGATTTTTTTTCACAGTCAAAAAAACAACAACAGCCAGTGTCCACACTTGCAAATAAAAGTCCATAAGTTTGAGTGTTTTCCTACAGAATATGCAGCTTTGGAACTTTAAAAATTGTACACAATAAAATCATCATTCATCAACATTAGTCACAAGTCATCGGTCCTAAAGCTAAAGCTGACAGGACGTTATGGATGGAGAAAATATAATAGTAACTCATCTGTTCTACAAGAGAACAAAAAAGTAAAAAAAAAAAAACAATGAAAAAAAAGCAAAAAATAATCGATTTTGGGGAATTTAATGATACACTTTTATTCACCACCCCTACATATAACATCTCTGATTAACACGCAACAGCTCGCTCTCAAGTCCCCATGGAAACTTTGCTGCAGCCCAAAGCCGAGTGTTGACCCTCCATCACTGGGGTCAAGTGTGTAATAAAGTGTTTCACCTTTTTCCAACAGGAGTTTTGAAGGCATCTTGTTCAAGAAAGGGGCATTGTTGAAACCATGGAAACCTCGGTGGTTTGTGCTGGACAAGACCAAACATCAGGTGAGAGGGAGTCCAGATGAACTTAAGTGACCGTGAAGTTACAGACTGATGAGACTGTGTGTGTCTAACACCGTGTGTGTGTGTGTGTGCGCAGCTGAGATACTACGAGAGCAGGCAGGATAAGGACTGTAAAGGCGTCATCGAGCTGGCTGACGTGGAGTCGGTCACCCCGGGAACACCGACCATGGGAGCGCCCAAAAACATCGAGGAGAAAGCCTTCTTTGATGTGAGTCACTGAGCCGCGGTGTGTGTGTGTCTGTGTGTGTGTGTCACCGTGTTCACGTCCTGTCAGCACAGAGAGAACAACACCACGCACAACTCCAGCACGGTGACGTCACAACACATGAGAAGAGGAGAATTCAAACGAACTCCTTCATTGTGTTTGTAGCAGCTGGGTAACAAGTGGAGCCAGGTAACCCAGGTAACAGGAAGCAGCCTGATCACATGTCACCTGATCCACCGACCGGTCGGTCTGTTGCTTCAGTCACGACCCAAAGCATCAGCTCAGCACCGACCAGTGACGTCTCTGCTGTTAGAACAAGTTCTGCTCTGGTTTTAACAAACTAGAACACAACTCCCTAACACAGTGGTGCAGGAGGACGCTGACAGATGTGGAGAGTTTCCTCTGGACAAAAAGGATTCTTAGTTGTAAATGTTTTTTAACTTCCAGTCCGGGCTGATGCTGCATTCACATGGAATCTGGCAGATGGACTACAAAGACAAGCGGTCCGACAGAACGGCATGATGGCAAAACAATACACACCTGACAATATGTTGCTATGTCGATGCCGTATTGTTTACAACAAATTCTCATGTATTATTTTATGTTATTATCATAGCTATATGGCTATAAAATTCTAATGTATACTGATGATACTGCATCGCAAACTTAAAAATTCCTTTGAGATACTATGACCTGGACAAATGAGAATATGCACAGGCTTATCGCAAACTTATGTTAAAGAGGAACTAAGCAAGATTTCTCCCGTGGCTATGCTACATTTTTACCTTCATTAAACAGCTCCGGAGTAATTGTGATGTTAACTACTTGACTTGTGACTTGTTAGTGAGAACGGAGGCTCTCTGCCTTCACCTGGCGTCTCATGGCTGAAAACCAACCTTGCAACATCAGTGTAGTACCTGGCTGCTGCGAGCTCTCGTCTCTCTGCGCCGCGACACAAACACGCTCCGTAACCCGTAATCTTCTGTTTATGACAGTTAAGACTACACAGATATACACGTCGTAACATTGTTTATGTTATATAACGTTATCTACCGCTCCATGGATTGATTTTCCGCCAACTTTGTTAAAAACAAATGCACATGTCCAGGTGGAGGGTTAGCAAAACAGAGGAAAAGTGACCGGACTTGAATAGTTCTTCTTTAAATTCCCTGTGTGTATACCTCACATGTGGTGAATTCCGTGGCGGTGGACGGTAAAAAGTTAAAATATTTTAACTTTGGACGTCATTGCCGTTTATCCTTGCCGTCTCTGCCGGCCTCGTCCAGGTTGACCGTCCTTCTCTTGTCCACTACTGTAAAGTGACATCCGGTTTGCCGTCCGCCAGATTCCATGTGAATGCAGCATCACCCAGAGAGAGAACAGTTCCACATGTTGTTCTTCAGGCTCTGAGCTGCAGCACCTTTAGTTTGAAATAAAACAACACACACGGCAGTAAAGTACACAGACACAGTAAGTTAATGTCTCCATGAGGTCCTTGAACACATCGTGCCCAAAGTCCACAAGTTCCATTCAGAGTGAGGTGATTCATGTGATGTTACCTGTTCCCAGTGTGTGTGTGTGTGTGTGTGTGTGTGTGTGTGTGTGTACATGTCTGACGTGTCCCTCTCTGTCTCCTCAGCTCAAGACGACCAAACGAGTGTATAACTTCTGTGCCCAGGACAGCCTGAACGCTCAGCTGTGGATGGACAGCGTCCAGAGCTGCCTGTCAGACGCCTAGAGGAGGCGGGACTCTGTACGGAGCCGCGCGGGAAAACACAAAATAAAAAAACAGGAAAGGACCGAGCGGTGCCGCGGGCGACTGCCCTCCCCACCCCCTCCCCCCCGACGGACACCTCTGCCAGCCAATCCCAGCGAAGCCAGGGGAGGGGAGGGGAGGGGGAACGGGGAGGGGAAGGGGCCTTTCACCACTTACAGCTCTGTTCTGTCGGCTAGTGTTGAACTAATAACCCCCCGCGTCACGTTTCAGTGTTTTTGTTATAAAAAAAATCCCGTAAAAGACAAAAAAAACCAAACAAACAAACAAAACAAAAAACAGAACAACAACAACTGTGTCCCTGAAGAACCACTTGGCAGCGTGAGCTGAGCGCTCCGTGTGCACAGGATCGATGCCCGCTCCAGCCCCTCGCTGCATCTCGCCGGCTCGGCATGAAGAACCCTCCTCCGCCTGTTGTAACCCAGCAACACTCGCTCTCCTTCCTACTAACTCACCTCGCTCGCCCTGTAAAACACTCCAGAGAGGAGCAGCCGCCACACACACACACACACACACCGAGGCTGAGACGGATCTAAGTGACTGACTGACGGGTTGACGGACCAAAAAAACGACCCCGAGGACGGAGCGCCGCGCTCTCTTTGCCTCTCACTGCCCCGGTGGAGCTCGGTGGAGCCCCGGTCGGGCCCCCGGGGGCCCCTGTGACTAGAAGAAGACTCAGACAGGTGGACTGTGTAGGAGGAGAGGAGGGGGAGGAGGAGGGGGGAGGGGCTCCTCAGCGGCTCATGAAGGATTTCCTTTTTCTTTTCTTTTCTTTTCTTTTCTAAAAATCTCTTAATTTGTACCAGACAGCGATCAACGCTCATCACCTCCTCAGCCGAGGACGAGGACGAAGAGGATGTCGGTGATGATGATGGTGATGATGATGGTGATGATGATGGTGATGACATACTGTGAAAGCCATGAATCAGTCGTAGAGATCAAAGCAGGAGGAGCCAGTGGGAGATTAGAATCTGTCAGGTATTGAGTGTCGGTGAACTTTCACTGAGAGTGTTTACAAAGACTAAACCTCCCTCACTAAGCTACACACACCTGTGACCTGTGACCCCGCCCCCCTCCCCACCTGTGACCCCGCCCCCCTCCCCTCTCCTAACCAACCAGTGCTCATACTCACATGTTGAAGGGAAGCTGAAGGAGGACGGGTTTGTTTTGTAGTGATGATGTGGAAGGGAATTTAAAGAGGAGCAGGTGATATATTATGGGATGTTTCAGACAGGCTTGCCGGCGTGTTTCCACCTCGGTCTCGCTCCCGTAGCTGCGTCCGCGTGTCTCTGGGTGATGCTGCGTTCACTGTCGCACGGTTAATTGGACATGAAGCCGTTTCAAACACTCGTCTCCAGCTCCTGCTGCTTCATCACCAACACACACTTTATTATTATTATTCATCTGTAGGAAGAAACATCCGTCACTTTTCAGTTCATCTCTAACAAGATTCCAGTTAAAAAACACACACACACACATTAACAAACCTAACATGCACTAGATTTTGATCGACTTGAGCTACAGCAGCTGATTCAGCAGCAAAGTCTGGACCTGGAGACGAATGTGAGACGATTCTTGGCGAAAAGTTTCCATAAATGTCTCCATCACAGCTGGAGACGTCACATATCGTTGTCCCAGAGAGACGCGGAGCAGCGAGGGCCGAGGGGGGGCGTCGGTCGGCGTGGACTCAGACTGGTCCTCTCTGTAGAGTGGTAGAGAAACTGGACGTGTAGCTGGAAGCTTTCTAACATCCTCTTTCTCTCTTTTATTTTTTTAAATGGTTTGTCAGACTGCACCCCCACCCCTACCGCCCCCCCACCACCTCCACCTCCACCTGTACTCACCCTCCTCCTCCTCTTCCTCCAGAAAAAGAGAAACCACTCGAGACCCACACGTGTTAACACAAACCCTGCTATGTAAAATATGGTTCTACTGCTGTCTCCTTGAACATAAAAATTTGAAATTGTAGATTTTTTTTGTCTAATAACTCCTTTGTATATACTACTCCAGATTTGTATGTAACGTTTATGGTAGTAATTTATTTAACTTGTCTCCTCCGTAAGAAAGTTCCACCACTTTATTTTTAAAAAATTAGGAATTCAATGTGCCATTTGTTTATTTCTGTATTAATGTGACTAATGGGTTTTGTTATGTTTTCTTTTTTGTTTTTTTTTGGAAGAAAATGTACAAGTAAACCCTCAGTGTATTCTTTTTTTTTTTTTCTCTCTGAACACAGTTGTCCTTACTCAACACCAACCGTTAATGCACGAGTGGAAGTGGTGTGTTAGTGGAAGAGTAAAACAAAAAGAAGAAGAAAAAAAAAAGCCTCTGGGGTGGTTTTTTTTTTTTTTTTTAAAGGCTGGTTGGATTTTTTGACTGTGTTGGTCACCCACGGCGATGGGTGTGTGTGTGGCTGTGGATCACACAAATCTGAACGCTCACATGTGGAACGGCTGCTCGGATCCAGATGTTGAAATGTAGAGATATTTAGAAATAAATCGTTCAAAATCCTAAAGCCCCGCCCACCCGTGATGTCATACTTCTAATGTCGCTAACATCACTCACCTGTCAATCAACTAGTTTCATCAATTCTTCAAATTGAAGAAACGATTTAAATTGATGAGAATTGATTATTTAAATTTAAAAATGATGAACATTTAAAGCTGCAGTTTTATAACTAAATTAAAACATGACATCATCCGTCTCCACAGTCTGATCCCACATCAGTTTGACCTTCTGTCAAACTGAAGGTCAAACCCCCCCCCCCCTCAGAGCAGGAGCTCCCTGTGTGGCGTTCAGACTGTGTTCCACATCCAGTCAGACCCAGCTCCTCTTCTCACTCTAGTTTACTCATCTCCATGGTAACTCTACAACAGTCGACGGCTAAATTAACCACAGCAATATGACATAATCCTTTTTTATTTATTTTGGGTTTTTTTGTTTTTGTTTTTTTTGTTTTTTTAATTAGAAATGACATTCTGAGCCGGGTTATGTTGTCAATCATGTCAATATAGTTTTTAGAATCCAAATAAAAACCGTGGGTTTAAATGTTCATCTGTGACGTCTGTTTATTGTCGACTCAGCTCGCCTCTAACATAACATGGTAGTTATCAGTTCTCTGGATGTTTCTATGTTGTGATTTTCCTCCTAAAGCAAAGAGGAGAGAGATTGGAATCGTTTCCTTTGGATGTAGAGACTAGATTCACACATGACTCAGCAGGTTTACAAGGATCATACCGGCGTCTGTGCATCACACAGTGTTAATCCACATTAGAGCTGATCATCGGTGACGTGAGTGTTGATCGTCTTTCTCAAACTGCTGATCTCCTGATTTTCCCACACAACAGCAGAACTGGACAGACTGGTTGGAGCTGACAGATGGGGAACCACTCTCTGCTGGAGTGAGCAAGAAAGCTTTTGAGTGAACAACACGTCCGTCGTCTGACCTTGAGGTGGATGGACCAAGTCAGGTTCCATTTTCTGAGGCTGCAGAGGAGTGTTGAAGACCTGGTCCGATGGATCTGGATCTGGATCTGTGCTGAGTCAGCAGATGGGAGATGCTGCTACCAATCAATCAATCATCAGTCTGTCTGTTCTTGGCACCTTCAGAGGAGCTGATTAGACTCTTTATAAACCATCATCAGTAGAAGTGTCAGCTCTACCAGTGGCTGATGGATGTTCATACAGTCAGAGTGTATCATCTCTTAAAGGAGACGTATTCTGCCCCTTTTCCACAAATTAAAATAGTTCACAGGTGTCTTAAAGGGATAGTTCAACATTTTGGCAAATTGCCATAATCCCTATAGTTTTAGGAGTAGGTTTGTTATCTTTAATTGTCGGTGCAAGTTGTTTTTAGAACAGCGGAGCAGAGCCACGAGCTGCTCAGAGCTACACTACGGAGGCTAATGGGATTTCTTGGTTTCCCGCATCAAACTCATCAAATACACAATCCAATCACTCCAAAACGCTCTGGTGGACAAGTTGTGACCTGCACATTCACCACGCTATGAGATAATAAAACAACGTTACGAGACAGATTTGTTTTCGAGGCAAATGCAGAGACTGCTTGCCGAAAAACTGCCCCCAACGGAAACACGCATCACCGGTTTTGCATGAATTTAGCTCAAAAACTCTGTCTCGTAACGTTTCGTTATTATCTCATAGCGTGGTGAATGTGCAGGTCACAACTTGTCCACCAGAGCGTTTTGGAGTTGTTGGATTGTGTATTTGATGAGTTTGATGAAGGAAACCAAGAAATCCCATTAGCCTCTGTATAGCTCTGAGCAGCTCATGGCTCTGTTCTGCCGTTCTAAAAATAGCTTGCACCGACAATTAAAGGTAATGAACCTTCTGCTAAAACTATAGGGATTATGGCAATGGACCAATTTGCCAAAATGTTGAACTATCCCTCTAAAGACATCTGTGACATGCTTTGGTCGGAATACCCCAAGAATCAAACATCACAGCTCTTTTCATCCTCTCAAAACAGCTGGTTTCAGTGTCTGTCCCTTTAAATGCAAATCAGCCACTCCCTTTACTGGTACAGGTACTCACAGGTAGTGGTGGTATTATGCAAATTCAAAAACTAATGACATCGCTATCCGACAACAGAGGGAACAGCTCGTAAAACCATGTGGATTTCAACCTCGGGAGCAAATGACAGATTTTTTTGTCAATTCTCACATTTTGGGGGCTGGAAGGCAAGACAAACACCCACATGTCAAAAAGTGATATTTCCATAATATGTCCCCTTTAAAGCACCAGATTAGACACAGAGGGTCAGAGTGACATCACAATGTACCTGAGATCATTTAGATGTAAACATGCCTCTGCATTATTATTATTCTTTACACTACTAGTCACATTCACACAGCACTTGTATCTACATCTTGTGTGTTTCTATCTGACTCTTCACACACTGATGACCCATCGTGGTTTTTCTCATGCTTCAGTATCTTTTCCTGAACCACAGCTACCCACAACTAGACTATATACAAATGAAACTGACTCCTTTATCACAGGAGTGTACAGCTTTCTGTAGCTCAGCTGATTGATCAGTTATCAGCTTCTTCCTGCTGTAAAATATCAATACGATATCAATATGACCTCTTGCCACCATGTTATTTTACTAGCAGCTACGTCACACGTCTATTGACAGGGAGAAGAGTCTCAAAGGAAAGTTTCTAACATCATGTGGAGTTAGAGAGCAGCAGCATGGTTCCTAATGAGGTCAGTGTGTCTGTGTGGGTCTGTAGTTGTGTTAATGATCTTCAGCTGGTGCGTTCAAGAACCCTTCAACATTTGACCTCCATCAGTGACAATACAACACACGAGCAAGGCTGTTTTTCCCACATGAAGTAAACCTGAGGTCTTGGATAAGAGGTGCAGGACGTCGCCTGATGTTTGGAAATTAAAGGAGAAATATTATACCCCTTTTCCACAAATTAAAATAGTTCCCAGATGTCTTAAAGACATGTCTGTGACATGCTTTGGTCAAAATACCCCAAGGATCAAACATCACAGCTCTTTTCATCCTCTCAAAACAGCCCTGTTCAGAACGGCTGGTTTCAGTGTCTGTCCCTTTAAATGCAAATGAACCACTGCTTGCCCCGCCCCCTTCTACTGGTACCAGGTAGGGGTGGTTTTATGCAAATTCGAAAACTAGTTTCATCACTAGAAGACAACTGAGGGAACAGCTCATAAAAACACATGGATTTCAACCTCAGGAGCCTGAAAATTACAGATTTTGTGTCAATTCTCACATTTTAGGGGCCGGAAGGCAAGATAAACACCCAAATATATGTTAAAGAGCCTTCAAAAAGTGATATTTCCATGTCCCCTTTAAATTGTATAAAGTTTATACCAACGACTCAAATGTTTAGAGGTTAAAAGCATTAATAAAGTTGCTCACAGGTCGAGGTGTTGCTCTGTAGCCGAGCCTGACCTCTGACCTCTGACCAGCTCCTGTGAGGATGACGACGGCCGACAGCCGTGCTGCCGGCGGCGCCGTGGGTGTTTGCGGACAGAGAACAACAGACGGGTGAAGAGGAGCTTTTGGTATTAATGTGGTCAACCAGACGCTTTTAATTTCAAATTGTTTAACAATGATCGTAGAACCTGATCGCTGTCAAATGATTTAAGTAAGTACACCAAAGAGGCCTGGAGCTCTGCAGAACCCAGACCTGTCCTCTTTCCACTCCTGCTGCTCAGAGAGAAATAAAATTAAAACTTTTTTTAAAAAAGAGGAAAAAAAACAAAAAAACAAAAAAAAAG
This sequence comes from Trachurus trachurus, assembly GCF_905171665.1. Classification (NCBI taxonomy): domain Eukaryota; kingdom Metazoa; phylum Chordata; class Actinopteri; order Carangiformes; family Carangidae; genus Trachurus; species Trachurus trachurus. The sequence continues at coordinate 20,194,983 of NC_139912.1, read as the reverse complement.
AAAAACGTACAGCATCACTCTGAACAGATGCCACTCTCGCCCTGTGAGTAAGTGCTTGGTGGAGAGAGAGAGAGAGAGAAAAAAGGAACAGACAACAATAGTAATCTCAAGATTGCTTGTAAAATTACTTTTAAATGTAGATAATATTTGTATATAGGTAGATAATGTTTGGTTGATTTAAGGGGGATAGCAATAAGAACTTAAAGGTCAATACAATCAGAAGGTCTTAGCTCACTAGCTAGGTCAACAGAGAACCAGTTATACATGCACTACAACAAAAAAAAGAAAGAAAAGAATTTAAAATCAGAAACCTCAAGTTGAGATTAAATCCAGATTTGTTTGCTCCAAACTACCAAATGAGTCTCCAATGCTAGATTGATTCTTTAAAAAAAAAAAGAACAACAAAAAAAAAAGAGTTGAATTTCATTTTTAAATAAAATGGCTAATTGACATTATTGCACATGAGCAAAAAGACAGTAATACTATTAGAACTCTGTTCATTGACCCGCCCCCTCCTCGGACCCTCCTGAAGCACTTCAAAACATTCAGAAACCTGGTGATGTACGACAAGAGATGTTTCATCAACAGCAACCAAAGAGAGAGAAAAAAATAAAGGGGGGAGTGGGGGGGTGGGACCATGGTGGTGGTGGTGGTGGTGGTTGGGGGGGGGGGGGGGGGGGGGGCAGATAAGACAGCCAGCAGAGATGAGGGTAGAACACTTACATTGTGCTATCATGTACAGTAAAATGGCTGCATAAGTGCTTTTTCTTAAGCTCGAAGAGGAAAAAAAAAAAAGGTTTCAAAAAACGGTGTTTATTGTTGAGGCATCGTTAAAAGTTAGCCTGTGCTATCCACTCAGGGGCGACAATGTAAAATCCCTAACAGGTGGGCTCCAACAGCCGTGAACAGGTAGAGAGAAATCTGTCAGGACATAAAAAAATAATAATAATTATAATGATGTTACCCCTCGGATTCTGTCGCTGCTACATTAAAACCGCACGTCATTATGTGCAACATCTGGAAAAAAAAGGCTTTGAAGATGATTCCTCTACTCTCCGTCCTGTCTGTTGGTTTTTTCTCATTTTTCATATATAGAGATTTTTGTTTTGTTTTGTTTGTTGTTGTTGTTTTTTTTACATGTTCCGCCGCCTCATTATTGGTGTTGATTGGCAGTGTCCAGGTCCAATAACATGGCAGAGTGATTCAGTAAAAACACCGTAGTTGCAGTGAGGTTATTTTTGGGGGGGCGTCACTCTGGAGGAGGCTGACGGTCCGCGGCTCCGTCGCTCGGTGGGAAGGGGGGGAGGGGGCTTCCTGTGCCGGGGGGGAGAGGGGGGGTCCGCGCTCACACCGGCCCGTTCACTGACACTTCCTGTGGAGGTGGCGTCTCCTCTCTGTCAGGACACACACACACACATCTATATTAAGACTCAGCTGTCCACATCTGTTTCACACAATTCATTTTTTACCTAAATATCAATATTTCTTTCATTATCTACTTGGATGATAAAACTTAAAGGGATAGTTCAATATTTTGGCAAATTAGCCCATTGCCACAATCCCTATAGTCTTAGCAGTAGGTTCATTACCTTTAATTGTCGGTGCAAGCTATTTTTAGAACGGCGGAGCAGAACCGCAAGCTTCTCAGAGCTACGCTACGGAGGCTAGTGGGATTTCTTGGTTTCAAACTCATCAAATACACAATCCAACAACTCCAAAACGCTCTGGTGGACAAGTTGTGACCTGCACATTCACCACGCTATGAGATAATAACGGAACGTTACGAGACAGAGTTGTTTTAGAGGCAAATGCACAGACTGCTTGGTGAAAAACTGACCCCGGTGGGAAAGCGCATCAGCGGTTTTGCATGAATTTACCTTGAAAACAACTCTGTCTCATAACGTTCCGTAATTATCTCATAGCGTGGTGAATGTGCAGGTCACAACTTGTCCACCAGAGCGTTGTTGAGTTGTTGGTTTGTGTATTTGATGAGTTTGATGCGGGAAACCAAGAAATCCCATTAGCCTCCGTAGCTCTGAGCAGCTCGTGGCTCTGCTCCGCCGTTCTAAAAACAGCTTGCACTGACAATTAAAGGTAACGAACCTACTCCTAAAACTATAGGGATTATGGCAATGGACCAATTTGCCAAAATGTTGAACTATTCCTTTAATGATGTGTATACAAACGTAAGAGCAACATGTATAACCTACTTTTTCTTCAAATAAAAAGTTTAATTTAAAAAAAAAGGAGGAAAAAAAACCATTAGTGACTCAAAGAGAACATACATTAAAGCTGTGGCTACAGGTTGATACCAAACTGATCACATCCATCCATGACAACAATCAATGAGTTGAGTGAGTGGTACTTACTTCCTGTCAGTCTGTGTGTTTGCAGGTGAGCCCTCGGCAGGCGGCTGCTCCGACAGAGACAGTTTCTCCAGAGACAGCGGACTCTCCTCACTGGCACACAAACAGGAAGTCAAGAGTTAACGTCTGACTCTCTGCGTCACACTCTCACTCTCTGTTCCTGCTCCTTCCAACACTGTAACACACAAACCTTTTGAGGTCAGCGGTCTTGGGGGCGCCGGCCGTTTCCGAGGCGACAGCCACGGTCGGGGCGGCTGCTGCTGCTGTGGCGGCGGCGGATTTCTTGTCGTCCTCCTCGCTGTCCGACCCCCCGGAGGAGCTGCCGTCTGAGGCCACGGTAGGAGCCTTCTTCCCTTCTCCCACGGGCCAGGCACCAGGAGACGCGCCGCCTGCATCTGCTGACGGACGGGAGGTTTGTTGTGAGGAAATTCAGCGTGCGTCTCCGTCAGAGAGGCAGAGTAACACAACACAACGCAACACAGCACTCACCGCTCTTCTCGTGGTTCTGTTTGGCTTGTTTATCTGTGGCCCCGCTGGCCGAGTCCACAGGAGAGCTGCACCTGGGATTAGTTTCTGTGCTGTGGGAGAAGAAGAATCCGTGTAAACAAGCTGAAGGACACAAACTCCACCTCACACCTTCTCCTCTAGCAGCTTCGTCAGGTTTTCAGACTCCTGTGTTTTCATCCAACAACCACAACAATCAACATCTCTACACACCACAGATCTCTAATGGCGCTTTTCCACTACACAGTCACGGCTCGACTCGGTTTAGGTGCTTTTCCATCACAACCGAGTTCTTCATTGTTCCTCCTCGGTGTGGGCAGGGTCGTCCTATCACGATGTCTACGGCCGGGTCGTCTCGCTTTCTCTTTTCGATCCTCTCGTCAGCTCCAATCACACTTGTTTGCACCTCGAATACGGACAACAGCATAGTTTTCCACACAGTGGACATTTAACTCAGGTGAAACAATAACAACAGTCTCAGTGCTGTTGTCCCGTGCGTTTTTAAAATTTGCGGGTTTGATTCTAGTGTTGGACGTTGCGCGGATGACCAACGTCGGATGACGTCACGTTTTAGTATCACTTCGGCTCGCTTGGAACCAGGGCTGAGGCGTTCCCAAAAAAGTACCAGGTACCAGGTACTAGGGGCTAGTGGAAAAGCAAAAAAACAAGTAGATCCATGCCGTGCCAGTGGAAAAGCGCCATAAGCGTTCTGTATGATCACACAGATCATTGTTTCTATCGTTGTCAACAGTGTGTTTCTCCACACCTTCATCTATTACCCACAATCCCATGTTTCCTCTCAGATGAGCATGTGTGTCTCTGCTATTAAAACAACATCGATGTTGGACAGGAAAATTAAAAATGAAAATGTTGTGTCTGTGTCTCACCCGGAGAAAGGCTGGAACTCAGTGAAGTTGGCCCAGCCCGACCCCTGTGTCTCCGCCCCGCCCCCTGCCGAGCTGTCCCAGCCTGCCTGGGTCTGGGACGACGCTGTCCCTCCAGATTCCCTGAAGTTTGCTGTCCAGCCTGGACCTGGAGACAAGACGAACAGTGGACAAAGCTTGAGATGAAGCAGAGTCTGGAGTGTCGTTCTCAGGCTGATATGAGACGAGGCCGTGCTCTGCGAGCGGCCGTCCTCCTCTGTGTCTCTGCATCTACCTGTTTCTGACGTGTTCTGCTCAGAGTCCTCGTCCTCGTCCGACTCGGAGCCGCGGTCCTGCTCCCTGCCTCCGTTCTCCATGCTGCTCCTGGAGCTGCCCTCTGAGGTCTGGGACACTCCAAACCTGAATGAGACAGACAGAGGACTGAGCTCACAAAGACAAGACGGACGCTGAAACCCGTGGAACCAGAGGCCGGGGACATGTCTCCTCTGTCTTTACCTTGTTCTGGATTTAGCTTGTGTTGCATAGTTGATCTCCTTCTCCTCCCAAATGTCCTCCTCCTCCTCAGCATCATCAAACTGGCGTATCCTCTCTTTACAGCAGGCTTCAAAAGCAGCCGCGTTGGCCTGTGCACAAACCACACACACACAAATTAAATTTAAATTAGACACAAAAAGTACATATTGGATTTGGAAAAATGGTTGGTGACACCAGAAGGCTGTTTTAAATATCTTGAATGTAACAAATTAAAATGAAATATGACATAAATGTATAAAGTATTACCCTGTTACAGTGTCTTTGAACTAACATAGTAAAGACTTACACTATTATCATCAGCATCTAGATTGAAGTTTATTTCGGCAATTCTGTCAAAGGTGGCGCTGAGGAAAGAGAGACAAGGAGGATGTGAAGATTAACACAACTACACTTCAAGGTTACAGACGACACACACAGAACCAAACAGTGTTAACTGAGAACAAACAGACACAGAGGAGCTGAGCTGTTGGACTCACTTGATGTTTTCATCGTGCTCACTGAACTCCTCGTCGTTGAACCCAAACTGATCCACGAAGTTGGCCGTCATCTGCTGGATCTGATAGTCAGAGAAGGCCTGGGAGGGGGAGAACACCACACTAATGAGCTCATGTGGGTACGGACACACAGGGGGGGTCATTTGCATCTTTCCACTGATTGGACGCTTCCTTCAAATGTCACCGCTGCTCCTCATCTGCTGTTTCCAACCAGCAGCAGTTAGCTGCTTAGCTAATGTTAGCACCAACTGAAGTTTTACAAATAATAAAAAAAAATCTATATCTTGTTTTCAGCACTTTACACATTACATGTTTACAGTACCATGACAGTGTACGCTGTTTTATTTCTTGATAAAAACTGTGAACAAAGGGATTGATGACTGCTGTGTTAATCTGTGTAATAATAGTAATAGTAATAGTAAGAACAAGAACAAGAAGAAAGAAAAAACAACTAGATCAAGCATCTTTCAATAACCCAATCTGAAAATGGACCAAAACAATGTACTGTCATGCCGTTGCCATGGCGCTGAGCCCGTCCTACCTGCTGCAGAGACAGGTCGTTGGGGAAGGGGCTCTCCATGTCGTCGTCCTCGCTGGACGAGTGCATGTTGTGGGTGCTGACCTGCAGGACACAGTGTTAGTGTGTTACCAGTGTCCACCGGGCTCACAGGACACAACTGTCCGTTACACTGGAATTATGGACGGGGGGGCGGGGGGCTATTGAATGTTAGATCAATGCTACTTTAAGAGGTTCTTTGTTGTGCGACGGGATCAATACTGTTCTCTGTTTAGACCGTCCACCTGTCTCTCTACCTACCTGTCTGTCTGTCTAGTGTTTAAAGCCCTTCCTAACTCAACAATGAACAGTTATCTGTCACACTAAGTTAGAGGAAGACTTCACTGTAAACTTCACACTGGCCTTTTTCTCTCCTTGCCCTCTTGTCAGTTTGTCCTCCTTATCTCTTGTTTATGCTTTGTGTGTAATTGTTGTTGTCGCCACAGTTTCCTCCTTTTTCCATTTTAATGGTCTGTGTCATTTGTGAAGCTGAAGTTCTGTTTATTGTAAAATTAACTGTGATTTCAAAGGTTCCCTGTGGGCTGTGGGACCTCTACTTGTGCTGTGCAGCTGTTTTCTATGAGTGGGTCCTGATGTATTGCATGTTACACACATGAGTACCAGGACACACAGACGTGCCGGTGATGCAGAAACAGCATGTATTAAGGTGCAGTACACGTTCCTGCCGACGGGTTCACACTACACTGACTGCACTGATCTACTGGTGGCAGTTACACAGCAGGAAGTGCTGCAATGCACCATCAAAGACAAGGAGGAAGTATACTGTTGCTGAGTAAACACCGTGTAAACAGTGTAGAGTTAAAAATACTTAATTTCACTTCATAAAAATAAGATTGAAGAGGAAGGAATATGAGTTGAATTGAATATGTGTTGATGAGCAACACTGAGTGTAAGTATAACTTTTCTCTACAGTCTTAAAATCAAAAACACTTCTGACTTCTGTTGAACATGTTTCTGGATTTATTAGACCATCTGACATTGAGCTGAACTCTTTCTGAGTAACTCCTGCTGCTGCTGCTTCACTGGGAGAGAGGGAGGGGAAACAAGAGCCAGTTAAGAGAAAGTTATTTATTCAGGGGGGGAGAAAAAAAAGAAAAAAAAGGGTGCAACTGACAGACGACTCACCAGCTCTACTGTGTTCCTCCTGTTAGTCTCTCTCAGGGTCTCGTCCACGAAGCTCTCCCAGCGACCTCTGCAGTCCTCTGGCAGCTCTGTGAGGGGGGGGGCACAGAGGGGTTGTTAACACTCACTGGGTTTACTGTACAGCAGGTCATTACTGTGACATCAGGCCTCTGTGAAATATGAGATTACCTTTGATGAGGTCAGAGATCTGGGCCTGGACTGGTCCTTTCTCCAGGTTCTGGACCACCATGTTGGCGATTCTGGTCAGATGGCCCATGTTGCCTCTCCTGGTACCGCCCTCAGACCTGAGATTGACAGGTACACTCTGGTTACCTTCAACGCAGTAACTCTGTACTTTTTGTATTCAAATACATTCAAATATTTTTGCTTGTGAACTTGTTCCCCTTTATGGAAGAAGAATGTGATTTGATGAATTTTCATTGTGCTGTTAAAGTTGTTTATGTCAGTGGTTCTAGACCTTTTTTACATCAAGGACCCCTAAACTGACACAAGTTAGACCACGGACCCCCACTGGACAAAATTTTGAAACAAACATAAGAAATTCACAAATATTTGTTCTGAGACTGAATAATGTTAATTTCTTAGTCTGTATGTTCAAATTAGGGCAAATTTAGGGGAAAAAATTCTGAAATTTCAGAAAAAAGGTAATATTTCTGAAAAAAGTCAAAGAATTTCAAAAAAAAAAAAAAATGGTGAAATTATACAAAAAAGTTTTGTAGTCACAAATTTTCCAACCCTGGACCACAAGTGCTCATTACAAAAATAAGGCCTGATCAATAACACATGGTCATTAGATGCATAACAATACACAGTTTGTATGACAATGCAACGCATCGGCACAGCAGTGTTGTAGTTTTAATGGAGTTTAGCTCATTGTTGCACATGACGACACTCACTGTATTCTGTCATTTTCCTCCCAGGCGTCAAGGATCCTTTGTACCAGTCGACACTTCTGGAAAAGCTGAACAACACAAAGAGTGAGAAAACACACATACACACACACACACACAGAACATGAACATCTAGGCAGAGATAAAAACCTGAGTCTGGATTTTCAGGAAGTAATTGAAAGCTAGCATTTAAAAAATGGCAGATCATGATTTTTTTCTCCCACCAGTATCAATCATCTATCAGTCACCTTCTCAACGAGTGTCCTACAGTAAGGACAACTGGACTTGCGAATTTCCCCGTCGTGGGATGAATAAAGGCAAACTTTACTTTACTACACTATAACATAATTAATAACAATGTTTAGGGATGCTGCAATCACATTCATTGCCACTGATATCAATAACAATCATCTACATCTCAGTGTGATTGGCTGACCCATGGCCAACATGTTTTGTTTTGATGTCCTGTCATTTACAGAGCAGGGGGACTAGAGTTTTAACCAGCGGTGGTTTTAGGATGGCAGGTGTCTAGAATCATTCATTCCAATCTACCAATCACTATCTTCAATATCAGCCGTTAATAATCAGCAGCAGAAATTTCTGGTGGCCGTGACTTGACTGACAGACTGACAGTCCACTCTGGGTCTTATGTGTTGACTCCACTTTCAGGGACTTTTTCTGCAGTATGATTCTCCTGGTACGGAGCTGCTGAAGCCACCTACATGTGCCACGAGGGCGTTGTGGATGGAGGTCTGTGGGTCCGTGGTCCTGCCTGTCTCCACTGCCTCCGCCTGCCCCTCGGAGCCGGACGCTGCGGGCTTCCCATCGTGGTTCTGGAGGCCCGGGCTGGGCCGCTCATCTGAGGAAGGGTGGTTCAGGATAGCCGCCACACACAGCTCCACTTGGAAGTGCAAAAAATTATTCCAGGAGTATTTGAAGAACAGATCCTGTTGGGAGAGACAAAGGGCATTGTTTGACCATCGCTGTAGCAACATATACTACGTCTGTGCCCTTCTGTCACAGTCATGAAAGAAGTCATGGTGTTAACATCTGAACCAGAAACTCTCCACTGCCCCATGATGTTTGACTGAACCTACTCCACAGAGGTCACACCCACTGCCCTTTGGTCAGGGAGTGTGATAAGATAATCAATGGTTCCCTGCCTCATGACTAACCTTGTGCAAATCTGATGCAACTCTTTTCAGCCGTACAAACAGAGTCGGGCCAAATGGATGTGTGCAGCGACAAGAAGGAACTACAGAGTTTCCGGCCCAGAGTCAAGCCGGGCTTAGCCTAATGCCTACCAGTAGTAGGTCCATGGTGGCAAGATTGCAGAGCTCCTGGCAGATACTGGGGGCATTGGTCTGCAGCAGAGCGGCCACCAGCCGGGCCACGTGAAGGCGAGCGTTCCCCAGTGGCTGCTCTAGAACGCCAACGGTCGTCAATATTGCACTTTTCTGTGGACACAAAAAGAAAAGAGCATCAGCACGTTTTGTCATTCAGGAATTTGCAGATTTACTTATTAACAGAAAAATGATTAGCGCTGTCAACTCAACATCAGCTACTCCAGTATTTAAAAGGGATAGTTCAACATTTTGGCAAATTGGCCCATTGCCATAATCCCTGTAGTCTTTGGAGTAGGTTCATTACCTTTAATTGTCGGTGCAAGCTATTTTTAGAACAGCGGAGCAGAGCCGTGAGCTGCTCAGAGCTACGCTATGGAGGCTAATGGGATTTCTTGGTTTCCCTCATCAAACTCATCAAATACACAATCCAACAACTCCAAAACGCTCTGGTGGACAAGTTGTGACCTGCACATTCACCACGCTATGAGATAATAACAGAACATTACGAGGTGGAGTTGTTTTCAAGGTAAATTCATGCAAAACCGCTGATGCGTGTTCCTGTCGGGGGTAGTTTTTTGGCAAGCAGTCTCTGAATTTGCCACGAAAACAACGTCTCATAACGTTCCGTCATTATCTCATAGCGCCATTCTGAAAATAGCTTGAAAATTAAAGGTAACTAACCAAATTTGTCAAAATGTTGAACTATCCCTTTAAACATGAGTGTGATAAAATGTGTGTTGGTGTTATTCCATCGCAAGATGCTCTAGTGTTGAGAGTTGAGTCTGGGGTGCAGCTTTACCTTGGGGGGGTCCAGAAGAAGCTGCTGGAAGTCCTTTAAATGGGGCTCAATGGCATTTAAAATACTGCTGTTGACAGTGTAAGACCTTTCATAACCCTGAGAATACAGATCCATCAGCCCTTCCAACCTAGGAGACACAAGCAGGCAAAGACATGAGGCTATGAAGATTATACAAACTACAAGTGCCTATTTTCAATCTGTATATATACACCTATATTTCTTCTGAATTCCTAACATGTCACATAAATCAATAAAATAAGATTTGAATCACATCTGCTGAAACCAAAGTGATCTAAGCCTCCAGCATTTCCAACGAGGAGCTTGACAGGACTCACCCAGACCTCCTGGTCTCCAGTAAGGTAAGTAGCACTTGAGTTCCGTTAACAATGGAGGCCTCACTCCTCTCCCCCTCAAACAAGTTCTTGAGGAGCCCCGCCACACTCTCCTGCCTGAAACGTACACAGGATTACGCTGCAGCATATTTCAGAGATTATAGTTTGTAATGAGGTGGCAAACACACCCCACACACTCCCGTTAGTCTGCTGTTTACAGTGGGGTCCAAATACCTGAGACCACTTCCTCATTCTGTTGAAGTGACCACAGACTTTTTGGACCACACTGTTTGTTTTTGATGGAAAATTCATGGTTGGGATGTTGTGGAGAAAGTTTAGGTCAAGTCACATTTCACAACATCAAAACTGTTTCTTTTCAAGGCTAATTCATTCCAGCTTGGGGAATTTGCTTGTTTCCCCCCCAATACCTTAGAAGTGGTCCAAACCAACCAAACAAACCAATCTGGTGTTATTTGAAAATAAATCTTTCATGCAGCCAGTTACTGTAAATGCCAGATTTTTAAATTCACTCTCATTCCAAATACTATTTGGATGTATTACCAGTAAGGCGCAGTATACTTACGACTCTAGTACGGCCAATAGTGGGTCAGCCTCCACATTCTCCTGCATCTGATTGGCCTGGTCTCGACTAAGGCGGATGATGTCACAAAGCGTCTGTGATGCGTTTGATTGTCTCTGAAAGATAAGATTGTTGAGTATTAGTAACATTGCTACGTAGTGACAGGTCGACTGACGGCGCAGCAGGCTTTGCACTCACCTCCTCATCTTTACCAGTATGGATGAGCTCTGTGAGTCTCTGTACCAGCTTCTCCTCGTTCAGCCACTGGGAGGGGGAAATCAATAAGTTGCATTAAGATGAGTTCAAGGCTCTTTTTAAAAATGAGGGGGGGGGGGTGTTACACAAAGATAGCTGATTTGCTTACATGGAGGACCTCCTGTCTCAAGGGGGCAGGCTCCACACAGCTGATGAGGCGAAGCAGCAGGTCCATCATGGCAGAGGCGTCAATATGTTTCAGCACCAGACCTATGAAGCCTTCCTTTTTCTTTAGAAAGGTGATCACCTGGAAAAATGAACAAGTACTTTTTGTTTCGGTCCGTTTTGACACGCCAATGGATCAACACGGTGAGCTGCGATCTGTTCCACTTGTACCTGCTCAGTTTTCCTGGCAATCAGATTGCCGATAGTTTTGCTGAAGAAGCTGGCAAGTAACGGGTTGAGAGGCGGGTCCTGCTCCAAGAAGTGGTAGAGCATCTCCAGGAGAGAGTCGTCGGCGCCCAGCTTATCGTTTATAATGGACACGTCTGACGTCAGGAGCTCACAAGCAATGTTGGGAAATCTTAGGGGGAAAACACAGAAGTTGGTTTCTGCCTATCTGAACTTTCAGGCCTTTTTTTCTACAAGAGGGGGTCTTTTCTCACTCTCCACCCTTTTTTATTATTATTCTTTTACTTCCTCTTTGCATCTGTATTGAGCTTTGTTCATATGTTTATGTAAAAGCCAATATATATTCTGAATGTGTACTCAATTGCTTCAAATAAAAACGACAATAAAACACATGTAAACTGCACTTAAAAGATCTACTTTCTGATTGTTGTGTGGACTCACTTGAAGCGGCTCCGCTCCTCCAGGTCAGCCGGCGGCTCTGTGGTGATGAGGCTGACCAGCTCCTGCATGCAGTGGTCCTGGGAGAGGAAGAGGAGCAGCCGACGGTTCTGGGCCTTGCATTCCTGCAGGACGTCGTCCTCCTCCATCAGTTCTCTCAGCGTCACGTCCTCCCTGTCCAGCAGCTGGTCGATGTGGGAGGTGGTGTGCAGGTCAAACTTCCAAAACATGGTTGCCGCTGGGACGGGGGACACAGCCCTAGGTCGTTGGAAGACAAAGGGGAGGGATGGTGAAGAAAACAGGCAGGTAGAGGGGAAGGAGGGGAGGGGGGGGGCATAGGGAGGGCCAGCAGAGGCCAGAAATAAAAAGAAAAGGGTGAGGAAGGGAAGAGTAGAGGTGGGGAAGGAAGCAGGGGAGAGACACTGATGTAAACAAAGATGTCAGCTTGAGGATTACACTTTCCTGTCCTTTTATGTCACAGGCTGTGTTTACATGGAGTGCAATGTTATTGTAATGACAGTCTTCATATTCTGATTCAGCAAAATCTAATTAAAGTGGAAGGTATTTCAGTTTGTGCTGAAATAATGACGAATATTTAAGATCTGTATAGGTTTGGATGAAAATAAAACTGTTTTGAAGTTTCCATGGGATTCTGCAATAGAAACAACACGGTCTCTACTGTTATACGGTGCTTTCATGTTGCCCAGGGCTTCTGTAGATTTGAATCTTGTTCCTTTATGTGTGCATGGACTGCTCAGTGTTAAGTCTGCAGTGCTGTTGCCTCTTCACAACACAGTGACAAACCGTCCCTGTCTGTGGTGGCTGCGCTGATAGGAAAATTCAGGCTTCACCTGGTGATCTGACAACAACCACGAACGCCTCTGAAAGCTCTTTCCATGCAGCTACCAGCTGACAACGCTGGGAGTTAAGGCGGATAACCTTGACTTGTCAAGAGGTTCCACATGTTCAATATGCATGAAAGACAATCTTCAATGAGATCATAGAGATAACACCACATTAATCATGACGCCTCCATCCAAAGCCTCACTGCAGCCAATGGGGGTCCAGCTCCAGCTCAATTCACTACAAAAATAAACTACAAGACGCTTGTGTTTAAAACTGTTATCAATGATAAAAGAGAAAATTATATTGATTTATCTACTAGAATTTCTTGATTTTTCAAAAATAGGCCAAAACAATAAAGTTTGTCAACAGGCTACACCTACACCACTACAGTCAGTGGTGGTCGGCTGAGCTGTGACTCCTTCAGTCATCTCACAGGGACTCGTGTGTTGAGTCACGGTGCTCTCTGGGGGATAAGCTAAGCAGTTGAAGCACTGGTGATAAAATTGGAAAACAAGCACCAATTTTTAGCTTCCACTGACGTCAGCTTCTTCGTATTTATTATTGACCGCTCACCACATCTGAGGAAAGTGTATGTTTTATTGTTCCACTGATGACATCATTCGCTCTGATCACGCTCCTATGTTTCTTGATTTGGCCCTGCAGCCCAGATTGGCAATCGGTTCAGTTTTTTGTTAATTTAGACACTAACTGAGCAGTTTATGCTTCTTTTTTTTTGAGTGAAAATAATAAACCCGATGTTTCCTCCAATCCTCTTTGGAACACGGCTAAGGCCTACACTCAGGGTGTGGTTATTTCTTATGTTGCCAATAATAGGAAGAGGAGGACAGACAGAGTAAGAGCAGTTGAATGGCTTTCAGAAATAGCACAATCTTCATCTCATGTCAGGCCTGTACTCCAAGCCGCACTTTGACGCAATGCAGAAAATGTTTGCTTAACACACCTCGTAGGTAACTAAACCAGCCTCATGCTTCAGACGGTCACGATAACTCAGCTTAAAACCATTTTATGAGAAGCAACATACAGGTGCATCTCAATAAAGTAGAATATGATAGAGGTCAGCAGTGTCCTCCATGACAGTGCAGCTACTGAACCAGACTCAGGAAACCTTTGCAGGTGTTTGGAGTTAATCAGCTGATTAGAGTGTGACATCATTAGGTAGGTGAACTTTTTCACTTTATTCTAATATTTTTAAGGGTTATGGTAAGAATTTAGGTTGTTGTTTTTTTTTAATTAAATGTAAGCCATAATCATTTCAATTAAAAGAAATAAAGACATGAAATATTGTCTGTGTGCAATCAATGAATCTATACATTTATGAGTTTCACTATTTGAATTGGACAACTGAAATAAATTAACTTTTCTTTCACACCTGTAGATCACCTACAGCTGTTTTGAGTATCCAATTATATAATATGTTCAGCACAGTTTCAGTCAGCTGAACCAATGATACATTCAACAGAGCAGTTGGTGATCAGTATCCCCTACTACTGTTGAAGATGCTCCTGCCGTTAGAGCTATAGGTTGATATTATTTATATACTATTATCTACTAGTAAGTTTCTACTAGTTAAAGTTTATGTGGATGATATATTGCTGTACATGTGCTCCTGTGGTAAATCCTCTCCTCTCATACCCTCAGAACCCTGATTCCCAGGGTTGCCAGGTCTGTGAGGCGAAAGCAGCCAAACAGCAACTGAAAACCCGCCGGACCGGGTTGGTTATGTGCTGCGGTGGCGTCACACACAGCGTTGGAATATTATGTGTGTGTCTGTGGGGGCATGCAGGTGACGTATGTGGGTATATGCTGATCTGACTCAGAGTCCCTTTAACAGAATTTGGGTATAAACATTTGTCATTCAAAATAGAAATCTTTATTCATAACCATTATTCATATAATCTGTATGCGACAGGTCTGCCAAACCCGCAGACAATTTCTTTTAACCCACGGCACTAAAAAAGTAAACCTGGCAACCCTGTTGATTCCTCACCTAGTTCTAAACCCAAAACTTTTTCTCTTCAGGAATTCATGTAGTTGTGATCAAAAACATATCCTATAGGCTTATACTGTATGAGACTACAGAGACCTGACTTTACAGTCTGGTTGTGTTTATACTCACACTAATGTACCATACTAGTTTTTGTGGAAAAAGTCAAGGCTAAATTAAGCTACAAGATGAACACTTAGAGGAGGGGGGTGTTGAATTCAACTCTGGAATAGTCGGTTTAAAGTTTATTAATTAACTTTTTACTTCTAGTGATTTTATTTAGACTTCACAAAACATCAAAATGTTGATCTGAGAAAATAGGACGTGGTTTACGATGAACGCAACTGTAGGATTACTGTGGTCCAAGTCAATGTAGTCATAGTCTATATATTACAAAACGGCAACGTGCTCATACGTACCAGTGGATGAAATGTGGATATCTTTAATCAGACCTCCCCCACGGGCAGGCAGGCATTTGTGTTTGTGCAGACAACAGAGAGTGTGGCGAGGCCTGGCATTTATCAGCATGGGTCTCCTCTTAAAACACAGGCCTCTTTAGGAGATGAGACACTGAGACGCTCACCATAACCTGCAAAACACAAAGGGAAGAATGGCCTTGTTATCAAACAATTCAGATACGATTTCAGTTCTGTACAAAAGAAAATGTGGAGTTGATTGTCCT
The DNA here is from genome assembly GCF_905171665.1 of Trachurus trachurus. Taxonomy (NCBI): domain Eukaryota; kingdom Metazoa; phylum Chordata; class Actinopteri; order Carangiformes; family Carangidae; genus Trachurus; species Trachurus trachurus. The sequence continues at coordinate 20,179,957 of NC_139912.1, read as the reverse complement.
CAAAAAGAAATCAGTTACATACAGTACAGTGCATAAACTGTGCAAAAGCTTTAAGCACTTGAGAAAGTTGGATTCACACACAAAATAACACCAGAGTGAGATCTGATCGCTTCCATATTCACTCTGCAAGTTGTACTGTGATGTCTTGAGTTTATTTGCCTCACTCGTCATATAATGGGACTATTGGGCATGCACACAGGATGATGATGATGCCAAAATGATACATTATCTAGCTCTAACAGTATCAATAAAGCTGTTAAAATATTCTAACCACACCCATCCCTACTTGTGGTCTTCTTCTTATTCAAAGCTCACAATATCCAGGGAGCAGACGCTCACTGTTCCCTGCTGCTGGTCATCACTCACACAAAACATACAGTATATACTGCAAATAAATGTGAATTTCTTCATTTATTTGATAGTAGTTTGAGATCCCCAAACGTATTTTAAAAGCCTAAAATTGATCAGAAGAAACTGATACATCTGTGAAGCACGATGCATCCTGGTCCTTCGTTTGTTTCATAAGTATAAAGTAATCTCTGCAAAGAAAATTAAAACATTCAAATCTACAGAATGCAGATTTCTATTCAATAAATAGATGCAACGCTGTGTCCATGTGTTAACAAGGCATTTGAATTATATAGATGACAAATGTCTTCAATTTTTGATAAACTGATGACAATTAAATAAACTATATAAAACCCAATCTATTGTTTTGCTCTTCTGCCACATTTTGCAGGTACCCCAACCCCACACATCCATGTTGTTGCTGTGATCCTATATTTGATCTACAGTGCCACAGCAAATCCAATCATCCCTCTCCACAGACATATTACACTAAATTGCAACAAAGGAAAATATGAAAAGAAATAGCCTAACAAATAATACACATGCATACCGTACATGGATTTCAGTTTTCATGTCAATGAAAGGGTAATGTAATGGTTAAAACACATCATGTCACGTATTTAAATATTTGAACAAATATTAGTGTTGTCAGTTTCAATAAAATGCTAACAATTTATCTAACTTTCAGTAATCAACTGGTAAGGACATGACAGTTCTACAGGATATGCTTTAGCAAAACATAAAGCTTAAGATTGAGGACATGCTGATTTTAAACTGCTACACAACGCAAACAACAAACCAAGATTTAATCAACGTCTCCTTTTGGTCTCTCGATGCACTGCAATGAAGTGCACACCATCAGACTATAGTAAACAGAGGATGCATCTTTAAATGATGGAGAAAGAGTACTTGATGCTTTCGTGACTAAGCAAGTATGTTTGGTTTGTTTTTCCTCACGTGGTAACTATGGCAGCTACCTCTGGACAATCTAGTACAGCGGCAGTGGCAAATATAATTGCATCGGTTTTGTTTTTGTCGAACCTAACAAACTTCTCTGGGCAACATGCTCTCAACTGTTGATCGTGGAAGTAAAGCACGGGGAGGAAATCAAAGTGCTTCCTCCTTTTTCTTTTTCTTTTTTCCTGGGGAGGACCTTTCCTTGCACATGCAGCAGGAGCAGCGTCCATCTGGCATACATTTACAGAGTACACAAGTGCAGTAATAACCCTGTTGAACGCTCCCTGTGGACACTGAGCAGGGCAGCAAATGCTTGACTTTACATCCAAAATAGAACCCGCTAGAGGCGATCGCAACAAAAACAGTCTACTGGCACATATAACAGACGATGAAAAGAGGAACAATGGTACACATAAAGGGGCATACGTGTAAATGTTGCAAGTCGACAGCAGTCTGTAATTAGGCAATTTAAAACGCAGCAAGCAAAATGAATTTCAACCGCCCCCCCCTGTTCCATATGTGAGCTCCCCTTTGCATGCTGAAGGTAAATAAAGATGCAACTGGTGACAACCGAATGTTTAACATGTTGTTCCAGATACTTAGCAGCCTGTGCTAGCAAATGATCAACCAATCTGCAATAGTGCACTTCAGAGTACAAACAAAAGCTACAGTTTTCGTCAGCCTGTCGCTGCTCACTTGCACTTATGTGCCTTGAAGTTGTAAAATGAGATGACCAGACCTGTACCTTGTGCTTGATACCAAGTTGATGTTCCCAGAGCACTGAAGGAGATCTTTATGAGAGTAAAGGCCGGTCTGTTAACTCGTGCTGTGTGATATTCCCTCACAGATGTAAAGAGTCCCTGGTGCTGCTTCAGTCACATCACTGATTATCTTGGTTAGCTGTCAAACTAAATAAGCCAGGGCTTCAGACTTTGATGCACTGAGTGGGACGCTTGTCAAAATTTACTTTAAATCCTATGTACTTTAACATGACAGATCAATTAATAATAATAATATGTATGTATCTCTTTCACCAAGACTATCAAACAATGAGAGACATGCTGATATGTAGCTAAAAAAATGTAAACCGAGCTGCCTTAGCCTTGGCATGAAGTGCACATCAACTGACTTGTGGCAGGAGCTCAGATTTCTGTTTACTTCAACTCCAGTGGAGGCACCACTACTAGAGATTAAAGAATTAAAAAAAACGGACTTAGATTAACGTTACAGTAATTGAAGTGCTCGCGGTTAATTACACCCCACAGCTGCTGTACAAACACCAAGTCGTCTTCTTCTTTTTAATCCACCGGTAACTAACGTACAAACCGACCTACACGGTGTGTGCTTGATTTACTAACTCAGCAAAGGCTTCGTTGTTGCTGGCCTCTGCCAAATCAGAGAAGCTGCACTGAACACTACTTATATCGTTGGTTAGGTAACTACTGGATAACAACGAAAATACACATAACATGTCAACGAGGGGGGGTAAAAAAAAACACACCAACATCGATGGTAGCAAAACACAGCTGATCGTTCCTAACTTTGCGACTGTGTTACGTTAACTAGCCTTGACTAATCTAACAATTTAACAGTTTGATTAGGTAAATGTGGCCGATTGGCCGTCATCGGGTTCTCGATCAGCGTTAGTTGGCGGTTGTTAGGCACTTATTTATAGATTTGGCAACCAGTTTGGGTAACATTCACGTTAGTTCCTCCTTTACTCTGATTAGCACGTAAGCTAATTAGCCACCAACAGTTAACGTGTACCGAGCAGAGGTAGCCAACTTAAATAGCTCTCCAACTTTAGGTTGAACTTTGTCGATGCAGCAGCAGCAGCAGAGTAAACGCTCGCTAGTTGCTCCAACTCAGGACGATCTTTTCGTTCAAAAACTTACCTTTGATTCAAAGTCCGTTGCTATTCCTCCCGTCTGTGTTGGATTGTTGGTGGAGTTTCGCGTCAAGCAAACCAGCTATGAAGTCACTAGCTACCCAGCTAACTATTAGCTATCTGTGTTAGCTGACACACATTAGCCTGTGAGCGGATAGTGATTTGTTTTGAAGAAGGCTCAGTCTGCGACAACACTGGCTGCTGGTAGCTAGCTCAACTTAGCTAACGTTAGCCAAATGTTGCTTTGAAGTCTAGCAAATAAAGAGTTCTCCGACGTCAGCGCCTACTTGACCTAAACAGCAATGCCTGTTATTTCAGATAGAGAGTGTATGGTTCGTACTCACGCACAAAGTAATTCAAACGCGGGGCTAACTTTAGCATGCAAGGCAGGAAAAACTCAGTCATATTTTTTCGAATCAAAATGGCGACATGGTTACGGGAGCGCGCAGTAGAGCTACACCGCGGGGACGTGCACCGACTTCAGACAGTGTATTGAATGACGCGACAGCCAGCGCTGTTACATCCATTTAAACTAACATTGGAGATTTAAGTCTTAACTCATATTTATTATACGTTTATAAGGTTTCATGTGATGTCAATAGTACATACCAAACGACGTATACGTTGGTGTAAAACAGTCAGACCAGACTTTCTGGTTCGCACAATCAAACTTTTTGCCCTAGTCGTCAGCCCTGCAGATCGATGGCGTGATTTCAAGTGATCAAAGTTGACGTCAGCTAGGTACTTACACTAAAGACAACACTTTCTTTCTTAACGCTTCATTGGGGCCCCTACCGAACAATGAAGTCTGGTTTAGTCTTTAACTGGTTTCATATTTTGAGTCTAAACTAAAGTAAACAAAGTGCGATACAGGATTAAGTTGGAATGCCTGTACATAGGTATTTTTGTTTAATAGCAAGAAGTTTAAAATCAGATATTACTACTTTTCTGAATAATTCACTTTGTAATTTTGTGTCATTTATGTACCCCATTAACATACAATATAAGGGGAACTTCATAAGCCAATACACCATCTATTGTCATAGATAGATAGATAGATAGATAGATAGATAGATAGATAGATAGATAGATAGATAGATAGATAGATAGATAGATTTTACTATGATTTTAAGATATAGTTTATTTAAGACACCCTAAACCATCTTTGTCCCAAAGAGAGGTCTATATCACCATAATATCATCAGTAATATACAATAAAAAAGAATTAAAAAAAAAACATATTTAAAGAATTAAAAAAAAAACTTTAAACCAAATCTGAATAAGGTACCTATAGATGCAACTTATTGCAGGGTGGCTGTATTACCCTGGCATCAATTTAACTCATGTCCCAAACGCATTGTCTTTGCACAAAATTAAGATGTCGCCTCTTCTTTCTACATTATATCCTAAATATTTGTTTATTTAATTCCTGACTTAACTTCTTGCCTCTCATCTCACTCTTGCTTCCTCACTATTTTTCCTTCCTCGCTCGTTTCCTTCTCTCTCTCCTCACTTCCTCTCCTCCTCGCCTGTTCCGTCCCACAATGCATTGTGTTCACTCGTTGGATCATGGACCAAAGCGGTAAGGAAAATGCCCAGTAAGGACGGCGTTAGCAAACTTCTTCTTTTACCTCATATACGTGGATATGCATTTACAGCTGCTGTTGTAACATCTCCTCAGATAACCACACACCACTCTTTCAGTGTACGGGTTCGCTACGGTTTCCCGTTATCTGCCGGGGCAGCGTTAAAGCTAGCACGGTCCAGGCTAGCTAGAGAAGCTGGCTAGCGCTGGAATAAAGCTAAATCACTTCTGTTCACCACGAGTCAACATTGAGTCTTGTAGAAACCCACGGGGACACATGCCGTGTTGCAGCTATGTTTGTGCAGCTGTGATATTGAATGCAGAGCGATACATTTTCCGTATGTTAGGAGGCGTAACCGAGAGCTGCTACTGAGTTGGGGCGCGAATGCTACCTGAGCAGTGTTAGCATGATGCTAACTGAGCTAGCTGAGATGTTGCGATGGCTGTCATAACTGAGAGCATGACATCAAAATATTGGCAGGGATGTGAAAGTCTGACGTTGCTTCATAGGCTCTTCTCCAGAAACAGTACATTTAAGTCCGTACCAGATGGATTTAGATAATGTAAACTCCGCTGGTTACCTAAACGTTGATAGAAGGTGCCATACTAGTGTGTAATATAATTTTAAACATTGTGAATAAGCAGGCCACTGCTACACGCCCTGCTACAGTGCTTTTACAAATGCTGACTTCATGCATCTTTTCCTATACACTACTTTTAAAAATGATGATCATGTTTATGTCAATGATCATGTCTCCAATCCATATGAGTTATGGTACATTATATTAGTTTGACTGCTATTGCCATGAGAAATCCCTCATTTTGCAGCACCTCAGCTCTTTCTTACATCATTCCAGATCTGTGCTCATCATTTACAAAGATTACTCAAAGTGTAACTGTACCTTCTTTTCTCTACAGACAATGATCTTCAAGGAAGCGACGGCTCTGGGAATTTGGGTGGCCCAGATGTTCGAAGACGAATCCCCATCAAACTCTTGAACAAGCAGCCCCTAAGGAGCAAACCTCCACCGCGCACACAGAGACCCGTCAGCAGGCCATCTAAAAGTGAGGGTGGAGAAAACGGTAGGCGCATGTTGCAGTCCCTCCTAGAACTGCATTTGAAGATAGTTATCCTATGAAGCACATTCTTAGTTGATGTGTGTGACAGTGTGCATCCTCAAATATGACAGCTGTTTAAAGTGGGCAATAGAAGTTATTTACTCCTAATGCCATATCTTTTTTCATTAATTTTACATTTGGTTTCTTGTTTTCCTTGATTGAAGAATCAAGCGGGATTAATAAAGTAAGTGAAAAGACAGCTGTTACATGACAAAAATCATAATGGCTATATAGGAATTATAATCAATAACACTAACAAGTTGTAAAGGCGCATGTTTTTTGCTGACACTGACAGAGGCGATGACAAACCCAGGAAGTCTAATCTGAGACAGCAGCCAAAATAGTGTTGTGGGTATCTCTGAGTCAGTGCTGATGAGGGTCAAAAGTTTGATCTCATGTCTTATTTCCCACTGTATTTTCACTGATCTGCCAAAAGTCAAAAAGATGTTTAGACTTGACAGAAAAATGATAAAATTGTGTGTTGTTTGCCTGTTGTACCAAAAGGGTACTTTACTTGGGATTCCCTGGGCCTTACTCTGGTTGGTGTGTAGTGAATTACAAAAAAACAGTATAAATTTCTTAACATGTAATTCTTAACATTTCTATATAGGACACAACATGACAACATTGTGTAGTTTAAGCTTTTACCACCAGAGGACACCACAGAATTACCTATGGCAAATATAGTAGACTCTCACACGATTAGTTGTTACTGGAAGTCTTGCTTTCCTCTAACATAAGGTCAGCCATGAACAGCAGAGGACCATGACCTTTAAAAAAAGATTATGGTACTGCAAAAATTGCAGTAAAAGGCAGTAATTTAATATTAAGGTTCTATTCACGTTTTTGCTTACATTGTTTTGCGTAGATTGACGTGAGGAGTTTTATTTTTACCTGCTCAAACAATGTTCAATTGGTTGATATTTTAGAGATATCTGTCATCATGAATAAACCACATTTGGACCACATCTACCAAAGACATGCAGTACTGCTTTGGGAGTTTGACTTTGAACGTCTTCCTGCTTCTATTCACTTTAATTACCTTCGATCTTTAACACTCGTGTCTTTTCTTTTCACAGATAACTTTGGCTTCAAGCAGGAGGACAGGTTTGATTGTGGTGCCAAAGCTGGTGATGTGTTTGCCACTCAGAGGAGATTTCCACAGCAACTATTTTGGGACTATAAGGTACATCCCACTGGATAACCAGGCCAAGACACTCAGCACACCTGTCTGTATCTTCATGCTGATAGTAAACACAGACACATTCATTATCACTGCCTGGCACACCGTAAGAGGAGCTGCACCTTCAAACTAGTTTGAACAGTTTTGTTGGGAATACACAGGTTAAGATGTGAAGTATAATGATACATGAAAAGTGTATTGATTATGTTCTTAGTATTAGGGGGTGTTATAATAAATTTGTATTTGTGATTCTAACTTTGTGATACTTTCCCAATAGTTACATTTGATCGGAGAAAGGGATGAAGTCCCAATTCACTTCTGTGATAAGTGTGGTCTCCCTATCCAGCTGTATGGACGGATGGTATGTACTTTGTCAATCTGACTGTTATCTGCACTTTTTTTCCTTTTTTTTAACAGAACAGCTGATGTCTAACTCTGCAGCTCTTTCCTCCTCAGATCCCCTGTAAACACGTTTTCTGCTATGACTGTGCTTTGCTTCATGAGAAGAAAGGAGAGAAAATGTGCCCAGGGTGAGACAACTAGAGCCACCTTTTTCGATTTCATTATTATTGCACTGAACCTGCTGCAACAACATTATACTCAGAGGGAGGTGCAGTGTAGAGCTGCAACAATTAATTGATTAATCGCACAATAATCGGTTATTAAATTAATCAGCAACTATTTTGATAATTGAATAATCAGTTTGGGTAGTTTTTTTTTTTTAAGAAAAGAAAAGACAGAGTATCTCTTTTGTTTGTGGACAAAACAAGACATTTGAGGTCATCTTGTGCTTTGAAAAACATTGATTGATATTTTTCAGCATTTTTTAACATTTTATTGACCAAACAACTAATCGATTAATCGTTTAAATAATCGACAGATTAATCGATAATGAGACTAATGGTTAGTTGCAGCCCGAGTGCAGTGTTCAGCATCGTAGCCGCCGCTCTCCTGCTTCCTGCCTCTAACCCTTTGTCCCTGTGTTCAGCCTCACCCTGTACAACTGCACGGACCCGGTGCAGCGCATCGAGCAGTGCCAGCGCGGCCAGCTGTACATGTGCAGCGTGGTGCCGGGATGCAAGCGCACCTACCTGTCCCAGCGCGACCTGCAGGCCCACGTCAACCACCGCCACCTGAGGGCGGCCAAGTCGTCGGCGGGCCGCCAGGAGTCGGTGCACATGGCGCCGTCGTCCGACGTGTCGGAGCGCTTCCGCGTGCCTCCGCCCCACCTGCCCAAGAACCACGTCCACCTCCCCAACCCGCTGCAGCACGGCAGCCACGACCCCTACAGCCAGCCGCCGCCACCCTCCGCTCACGAGGCCCCGCCCCCGACGTCCTCTCTCGGGCCTGAGACATTCCGCATCTCCACGGTAACGACCCGCAAGCACAGCAATCTCATCACCGTGCCGATCCAAGACGACTCCTCTTCCTCCCGGGAGCCCCACTCTGGCGGACCGGGGCCCGGGCAGCCCCCCCCTCACCACCCGGGGGACTACCCCGGCCAGCCACCGGTGGTGTCCCACTCTCACCACATGATGGCGCCACCACAGCACTTTGGCCCCCCGCCTCCGCCCCCTCCTCCCATCAACCACCCCATGCAGCATCCCCCCCAAGGCTCCGGGACGCCACACATGGTGTACAACCAGGCCCCGCCTCCCCCCATGTCCACGGCCCCCCCACCCATCACTCCACCGCCCGGGCACATTATGGGCCAGATCCCCCCCTATATGAACCACCCGCCCCCAGGACCTCCACCGCAACACAGCGGCCCCCCCGTCAACGCCCCCCCGCCCCATCACTACAACCCCAACTCCATGCAGCAGTTCCCCGAGGACCAGGGCACTCTCAGTCCCCCGTTCAACCAGCCAGGAGGGCTCAGTCCTGGGATGTGGCCCGCCCCGAGAGGGCCCCCACCCCCACGAATGCAAGGCCCCCCCCCTCAGGGCCAGATGCCTGGACCACATCATCCAGATCAGGGCCGCTACCGGCCGTACTATCAGTAAACTGCCAACTGAATGGATGGGCGCCGCTCTGTGTCATTCTGTTCCTCACCACTTGTCTAAATAATGTGATAGTAAACCTCAGGGTTACAGGATGTAGGTAATTCATTTTGATAAAACTGCCCAGAGGCAAGTGCGTATGTGGTACACATTTTAGTTAACTGTACTGAACATCCCACTGAACATACTACAGACTCTGAGAACAAGAATGTCCCTTTTTTTAAAAAGCTTATATTTCTGTATATATGTCAACCAAATTCATGCATATATACTGTACAATGAAAGATGTTAACTATGTCTCAATAAATTTTTAACAGTAGATTTCCACCTCACCTTTGTTTTATTCTTGTTCAGTAGTAGTAGTTTAAACATTTATACTATCAAATTAAACGTTTTTGTTAATGTAGGTGAAATCATACATCGAATGGACATCTTTAGAAAACTAGTATGGACATCTGGAAAAAGCCTTTGTCCATCCCCTGTCCATGTCTCACATCAACAGTCAGAACTGGAGGCGTCTTATTTTCAGGTTGTCTGTCCACCTCTCTCTGGTGGGCACGATGCCTCAGTGTTGGTTTATCAGGAGAAGGTCAGTGTGACCACACAAAGCACTTTTTAGCCAACATTTAAGACTTCATACACCAACAATGACTAGATTTTGTATCAGTCTGGATAAACAGGGAGGTAGCATGAACTGAAAGAGGCAGGTATTAACACATCTTGGTCTACTTGTAAACGCATATTGAGAAGGTGCATTTTTTAAAGTTTGCAATTTGTAATGCAAGATGGAAAACTCTGGTTTTGTGTGTTTTTTTTTTTAATCGAGGCTGTTAAACCACTCTTGGTTTCCAATGCAACACAATTGGAGTATTTAAGATGTGTTCCAGCTGCTTTATTTAACCAGTATTTACAAATGGAGGGTTGAGTGTACATATGGCAAGGCAAGGCAATTTTATTTGTATAGCCCATTTTTACAAACAGTTTTACATGGCATCATAACAACATCCTCTGCCCTTAGATCCTCACATCGACTGAGGAAAAAATCCCGTAAACCCTTTTAACAGGGAAAAATTGGAGAAACCTGAGGGTTTCCCTAATTGTCAACACTAAAATGAAATCACAGACCGACATGGACGAACATTAAATGACAATACAGAGAAAAGTTGGAGCTACAAATGTTCTTATTTTGTTCCCTGAAATATTTAAGTGACAGTTTCAATAAGAAAAAGAAGATAGACTAACAAAGATCTGTAACCAAATTAAATTCTTCCTTCACTTAAACAGACAATATACTGTGTGAATATTGATAAATGGCTCAGTGTAAACAGTATTTCAGTATCATCTGCAAATTGATGCTCCTTCTCATGAGCGGATGTTGCTCTTCTAGAGTTGTGTATCTGTTATCTGTCAACAAAAAGAAGAAGAGACAATTAGCGCAGCATTAATAACTGCTGATTCCACATTAGATTACTGTCAGAGACCCAAGATGAGTGTACAGAGTTCATATCTGCTGTGTGGTGGTTTTCATTCTGCTTTCACCACATCCTGATTTCACGAATCCTGCTGCATTCAGAAGAAGTGATACTCTTCATATTTATCTGTAGTTTCTGCCCTGTTCCTGCGAGACCACAGGATGATGTACTGTAACTGTAGTTTAGTGTAACACACAAAAGAGTTCATCTTACCACCCAGCCTTTACTTTTGTCTTCCTGTTTGTCAAGCACGTGCAACATGGCGTCGTGAAGGCTCGGGAAGAACATGGAGGTCAGGACCTCATCGTCAAAGAACGCACACGTGTGCAGTTTTTCCAGGAGGTACGCTGTCAACACACAGAGGCTGTATTTACTTTGTATATGAGCTGTAGAATTATTTCCCTCTCATTTACCTATTCACATGCCAACCCTATGACTGGTTGATGACCTGCCTTACCTACTGAACTGTCCGAGAAGTGAGTTATAGGTTTGCACAGGTAAGACATAGTGAGACATAATAAGTGTCATCACTGATTCTATGATGAGAAACATTGATGAAACTCACCATCACACGCCACAATGTAAACATCCACATCGATTCGGATGAACTCTTTGAGCGCCTGTGGTGATAAGGAGCAATAAACAGAGGATTTAAATATATTACAGAACCATGGCAGCTACTGTCTCACCGTTTTATTATGTTCCTGTGTAGATGATTATCTGACTATCATCCAACAGATCTCTGCCACTGTTTACTCGTCGTCTGTCTTTTACTGTGCTACAGCCATGGACGGTAACAGAGTACATTTACTGTAAGAACAAATGAAGATTCTTGTACTTTATTTTCTACTTCAAAACTTTTCAATGTGTGAAAGATTTAAAAATTATCCAATATTTCACCCAAAAATCTCAACCTTTCTTTCAACCCCTCAGATTTATCTTAGGGTCATGAAGTCCTTTTGGCCATCGACCGTACTTGTTTTTAAACTACCTCCACCTCATTGATAATTTAAAGGGATAGTTCAACATTTTGGCAAATTGGCCCATTGCCATAATCCCTATAGTCATAGCAGTAGGTTCGTTACCTGTAATTGTTGGTGCAAGCTACTTTTAGAACGGTGGAGCAGAACCGCAAGCTGCTCAGAGCTACGCTACGGAAGCTAATGGGATTTCTTGGTTTCCCTCATCAAGCTCATCAAATACACAATCCAACAACTCCAAAACGCTTGTGACCTGCACATTCACCACGCTATGAGATAATAACGGAATGTTACGAGACAGAGTTGTTTCAGTTTGTTTCAATTCAGAGACTGCTTGCCGAAAAACTGCCTCCGACAGGAACGCGCATCAGCAGTTTTGCATGAATTTTCCTCGAAAACAACTCCGTCTCGTAACGTTCTGTTGTTATCTCATAGCGTGGTGAATGTGCAGGTCACAACTTGTCTGCGAGGATTGTGTATTTGATGAGTTTGATGAGGGAAACCAAGAAATCCCATTAGCCTCCGTAGCGTAGCTCTGAGCAGCTCACGACTCTGCTCCGCCGTTCTAAAAACAGCTTGCACCGACAATTAAAGGTAACCAACCTACTCCTAAAACTATAGGGATTATGGCAATGGGCCAATTTGCCAAATGTTGAACTATCCCTTTAACACTGTTTGAAGATTAAAGAAGCATTTTCCTGGTATTATCACATAAATAAATTGCTACTTTTACTATTCTGGAATTACAGGTTATTATAATAAGTCTTTTCAACAATAAAGCAGGTCTGTGTCTGATTCTATATGAGCACTGTGAATACTGTGAGGCTCAGAGCCTTCTCTCTTCTGATTGGCTGGCACCAACCTGCTGTTACTAGAGGTCCTGAGAGAGGAGATGGAAAACTACACTGTGGCATTTAAAAAAAAATGATTTTCAGATATATAATCATTGAACCTTTCACATATGTAAAACACAGGAGAAGAGTAAAATACCTCCTCCATCAGTGGTGAACTACTGGGACTAAACTGTGTCCAGATACTGGTAGCATAAACATTTCCTGCTTCATATAAGAAGGGCTGCAGCCAGTATCAGTGATTAGAGATTATTTGCATTTTATCTGTACAGTCAGATAAAGACAGTTTTATGACAGTGCAGTAGCCGGTAGCACTGTATGCAACTGAAAAGCCCTTATTCTTTTTCTTCCTTTTTTTTTTTTTTTTTACCATTTTGAGTCCTTTCATGGCAGAGACGTCCAGGAAGGAGACGGCAGAGAAGTCCAGGATCAGGCTGTGGAGGTCCACTCTGGGAACGCTGATGTTAGCGGGAAGCTCGGCGTTCCAGTTCATCCGGAAAGGAAGGCCCCTGAGGTCAGTGGGCAGATCTAACTCCTCCGTATTCACGTCGGTCTCATCAGTTGTTTTGATAAACATATCTGCGAAACCACTCTGTCGGGCAAACGAATGAAAGTGGGCTTAAAGGGGTTTTTAAAGAGAACAATTCTGAGTGTGAATCATACTTTCCGCGCTCGAGTTTGTGGCAGCGTCACGTCTCACCCCTGTAATGTGATCACCCTTTTCCTCCAATAGTTTCTTGATTTTCCTGACAGCCTTGTTCCTCTTCCTCAAAACTCTCAAGGGGTTAAATCCAACCTGAAAGAAACAAGTGTTGATGCCACGTTCACGTCATACACATTCACATATTGAGAATTACTAAACAAAAGTTTTACATACAGCTTCTACAAGCTTTTGTCTGAAGAACTCTATATTGGCGAAGAAGAGAGGAGAGGGTATCCTGAAGACTTTAACTCCCTCTGGTTCATTTATCTGAGGAAGAAAAGCATCAGGATCAAACAAAGAATTCACAGCACAACAATGACATTAAAAGAAAACCTTGGGAAAACATTACAACACTCATCAGAATATAGGAACAACAAACTCGCCAGTAATATTCAAATATAGTTACAACAGCAGAGTGTGTGGTTTAATGTATTTACATTTAGGTAATCTTTGCGATCCCTGTAGAAGTCTGTCCCAGGGATGTTAGCCAAGACAGAGCAGCGCGGACTGGAGGGACATGAAGAGGATTTTACATCACAATAATATTGGTCTGTGTAAGTCAGAGGGTAAAAAGCATTAAGATAAATCATCACTTTAAAAAAAAAAAAAGGATTATTACTATTATAATTAATTATTTGGTCTTTCAGATCATCATTATGTGGTATGACCCCAGTGTCAAGAAGTTGCTCTACATGGGAACAACAGGTAAAGATGACAAAAACCTTGCCTTTGTCAGTATATAAATAATTAGAATAATTTGATATTCAATCCAAATTAGGAATTGGGAAATGCCTCTCTGGTTGACTGGCGTTTCCTACACTAAGAGATTTCAAGTGGTTATTGGGATTTTCTAAATTAATGAGCTCAAAGGAGTACACATATTAGTACTTGTATCCACATTTTAAAGATTATTACAGTAAATCACTACGTAGACAATGCACTATATAGTATACATGGAGTGACAGGTATAAAAACTTGAAAAAGACAACAAACTTTTTTGGTGATTGTGCATAATTTGGACAGTGAATGAAAGAATGAAATGGTCTAATACAACTGAGTCCGGAAGACAACAGTGAGCAGCTCCACTCCCAGGCCCACGGCCAGACCGATGTCCAGGCCCAGCAGGGTGGCACCCAGGCAAGTTCCCACCCACACAACCTGCAGAAACACACCGTGGTTCACTGACTTACACTGACAGATAATCGACTGTTGCAGTCAGTGACTAATGGCTGGACAATTTGGACATAATGCAAACATTTAACTCAAGGAAATTTTGTGTGAACACCTACACATTCAAGTTTGTCCCTCCTCCACAGGTACAGGATTTCTCTGAACTGCATCAGCATGCCCTTCAGGTTGACGATCACCAAGGCACCCAGGACAGACTGAGGTCACAATGGATAGAAGTGAATGACTGAATAAGTGTGTGTGAAGTATTTCTCTATTTTTTCTCTATTACCTTCTATTAATTCATATGAAAACATTTGTCAGAAACAACCATATCAATAAATACATTTGCCTTTCACTGCTTCTTTCTATGAATCTTGATTTCCACATAAGATACACTGAGCCAAACGAACAAAACTGCTGCCATAAGTCACAGTAGAATGAAGTCTCACCCTGGGAAGTGGCTCAAGCAGGAAACTCAGTGCCAGAATTACAATCAATGACATCATGGCGGAGATCAAGCCTGCTAACTGTTAAAAAAAAAAGAGTTAATGTTTGATTTCAAGATGTCAGTGAAGGAAAATTATGACATAATTACAGTAATGTGACGACTGGGTATGAAGTGATGCTTACGATAAACGATAAACTATCACGGAGGTGCGACTGTGTGTTCTCTGACCTGTGTTTTGCCTCCTGAGCTCTCCTGCACGGCTGTTCTGGAGAGCGCTGTGCTGGCGGCAAACGACCTGAAGCTGGCGCCGAACATGTTGCTAATCCCAAACGCTATGAGCTCCTGGGATCAAACAGTGAGGGGTTACTGTCATTTACCTCTCTGATAATGGACAGTTGTCCTTGTTTTGAAGTTATTTGATAGCTCATACCTAACCATAACATCAGAGCAACAACTTTTAATGTTCATGACCACTTAATCGAGGAAAGGTTGTATTAATAACTCACTTGATTGCCATCAATAGTGTAATCATGTTTGATGGAGTAGACTTTGGCCACGGAGAAGGCCACAGCAAACCCCACTATGGCAACAGGGAAGGCCTCCACAGCAGTCCGCTCAAACACCTCCAGATTAGGTGCAATGGGAGTCAGAGAGCTGAAACATAATTGTGTCTACATTTAAATCCTCTGAATTTCCTGATGGGAAAAATAAATCAGCAAACAGATTCACTGATTGTGGAGAGGTTGGAACTCACCTACTATTCATTTGCCCAACAACTGCAACATCATATTTCCCCTCGAAGTCGAAGCCGTACGACACTCCACAGGCTATGACAGTCTGAATGAATAGAAAGAAACATGGAGGTTTCTGGAAAAACTGCCATCAAGTCATTATGGTAGAAACAACACATTTATAGAAATTTAAATCTTACTTGAAGCAGAGAATTTATCAAAGTGGCAACACTGAGTTGTCTTTTTTGTTGTGTGCTTTGATAATTGACTTAATTAGACTTTATTTTGGAAACACTCCTATATCAGTGTGTTCAAACACTTACAGGAAATCTTATCTTGTGTATTTGAGGGTTATCTGTTCTCAGTTCAAAATATGACTTATCATAGTGAATGCACTGCTATGAGCTGAAACCCAAAGGTGAGAAATGAACTGTATGATCTTCACAATGTTTTGGAAGAGTTCCTATAAGGAAATGCAACATATTATCACCAATTACTGTCTAATTCAGTTGATATTGTCTTATATGTTACCTATCAGAGGCTATAAAATTATATCATCATATATACATTCTCTGGGAACATGATGGTATAAATTCATAACATATGTGAAATACCCATATTTCATATGGGTTTATGGGTGAAATACCCATAGTAAAATTCTATATGGACATATAACACTGATGCAACCATATATGTCAACAATAAACTGTCAATTTAAAGTTATAAATCTATGTACTTTTTTTCTCATCAATTTCTCAATAACTTTAAACACGTCTATCTTCCCATTGTGGGAAAGTGGCCATACTGTTTAAAAGACCAACATACAGTATACTCACAGGCTTAGCCATAATGTAAACATATTATCAATATGTGAAATAATTTCCATACATAGAATAGATAGTCATTCATTACAGTGTATTACACATGCTATGACATATCAGTAGTGTCATAGCTTGCCCTCACCATGATAACCTCTATGGGGATTGGCACCGGCAGCTTGGCTTTGTATTTGTCATTCAGCTCCTTCACAATGAACACCACCACCATGATCACTATGGACGTGACCAAGTCACAGATGTTGGTAGCGGTGATCTGACCAAAGATATGCTCCAGGGTCTATGTCAAAGAAGCAAACGTATTTCATCACCACATGACTTACAATGAGAGTTTCACATTTCAGTTCAAGATGGGAAAATTCAATGACCAAACATGAAATCATGAAAAAAAAAAAACTATAGAACTGAAAACTCTCTCTTATCTGTGTAGTTGTGCGTTTGTGGTATAAATTCTTTGCACCATAGAACTTATAGAGAAAAAGTATTAGGGACATTTAACACCATTACAATAGCTTATTGTGTGTATCTATAAACATGATGACCAACTACCTGTCAGCTTGAACAAGTGTTGGACGCTTTCACAAGGAGACAAACTATTGGTTGCTCTAGCCTGGCTGTTTACCCTGTTTCCAGTATTTGTGCTAATAGATAATCAACTAAGTAACTGCTTCATATTTACTGCCCACAAATGAGAATGGTACTGAACTTCTCTTTAACTAAAGTTAAAAAACAAATAAATGCATTAGTGTGGTGCCAATAGGTGTATAGGAGCTGAAGTCAGCAGATGTGTCTCTAGTTGTAGTAATCCCTGGTTCCTGTTGTCCATCCACTGTCTCCCTTATTGACTCATACTGCCTGGATCATGAAAACATTGAGAAAGCTGTCACATGTTGGACTTACATATATGATAGAGAGTATGCCGCTGATGCCTGGAACAGTCAGTCCCAACACAAACTTGAGCTGGGACACCAGGATGTGGACAGCAGCTGCTGTGGTGAAGCCGGACACCAGGGTGTCTGACAGGTACACAACGATGAAGCCCACCTGCAGAAGACCCATGGCCAGCTGCATGGAACAGAACACACACCTGGTGAGAGAACGCCTCACAGCACAACATGTAGATCGGCAGGGGATCATCCCTATGTTCCCCGGGTCCTATATGTTCCCCACTTTGTATGGGACCGGGGAACATGGGACCCTTTTTCTAAAAAAGGGTCCTATCTTCCCCGTTTTTCCCCAAAAGGGTCCTATGTTCCCCTTTGTGTCCAGACCGGGGAACATAGAACCCTTTTTTAGAAAAAGGGTTCTATGTTCCCCGCTTTTCCCCAAAAGGACCCCGGGAACATGCAATTTTTGTACCCATACCTGGAAGAGGAGTTGTGAGTGACTATTTGTGAGTGAGAAGTTGAGTTGTGACTTGAGTGAGAAGTGTAGGCTAATTGTCCCATTGGTTGGGTTTAGGCAATAAAGAAAGGAGTTGGTTAAGTTTAGTAAAAAGACCAGGTAGAGGCTAGACAGGCCAGAGTCCAGATAAGTAGAGAGAGTCCATCGACCAGCAACAGTGGGGAACAAAGGACCCTTTTTAAAAAAAAAAAAAAAAAGGTCCTATGTTCCCCGGTAACAGTGGGGAACATAAGATCCTTTTTCAAAAAAAGGGTCCTATGTTGTCTGTAACAACATCTATTGCACGTCTGTCCGTTCTGGGTGAGGGATCCCTCCTCTGTTGCTCACCCTGAGGTTTCTCCGATTTTTCCCTGTTAAAAGGGTTTTCCATGGAGCTTTTCCTCAGTCGATGTGAGGGTCTAAGGGCAGAGGATGTTGCTACGATGCCATGTAAAGCCCTTTGAGACAAACTGTTTGTAAAAACGGGCTATACAAATAAAATTGCCTTGCCCTTGCCATGTTCCCCAGTATGTATTGCGACCGGGGAACATAGGACCCTTTTTGGTAAAACGGGGAACATAGGACCCTTTTTGGTAAAAACGGGGAACATAGGACAGATTTTCAAAAAGAGGGTCCTATCTTCACCGATAGGGGAACATAGGACCCGGGGAACATAGGTACGCTCCCGATCGGCAGCAACAGAGTCAAGTCTACCTGGAAAATCCCCATGAGGAAGGTCATAGAGGAGGCCACCATGACCCTCTGCTGCTCCGGGGTCAGATTCTCAAAGCCTGTGATATTTGCTGGTTCTCCATCCTGCGGCACCAGGGTGTCCACCACGGCACCGACCATCAGGCTCAGGACAGGGAAGGACCCTACAAGGACAAGGGCATGGGTGGGTGGGTGGAGAGAATGCTGTTAAAGGCGATCATCATATCAGCTTATCTACAAAAAGGATAAGATCAACATAAGGATAAGATCAACAGTGATATGTTCCAAGTTTACAGATGGAAAAGTGTTTTTATTACTCCAGGAAAGCTGTGGAAAGTTCAATTCAAAACCAAGTTAGGTAATACAATCTCTTACTTCTCTCTTCTTCTGAGATTTCCTTGCAGGTTTCAGAAAATCAAGCTCCTGTTTCACTTGTCAAAAGGACTGGGTGACATACCTACAGATATATGTCTTGATGTACCAAAGACGAAGTATGTGAGCATGGGGAAGAAAGCCGTGTAGAGTCCGTAAATTGGGGGCAGCGAGGCCAGTAGAGAGAAAGCCAGTCCTGTACAAGACCATAAAAAAACACAAGCTTGATGTTGGAAACAATAGTATACAGGTTTAATGTAAAATAACTAGGGAGAAAACAAATGATGATGAGAGTTTACCAAAAAATAACTTTTTTTTTCACATAAAGGGCATTTTGGAAATTGACTGCTAAGTTACACGACTCAAGAGGAAGCTCTTTCACCAGCTGAGTTATTAGCCTATTCAGGGAACAGCTAAGAACAAAAAGAAAATGGGAGATAACATGCTGGAGACATTAACATCGACAAAAACAATGTTAAACCATATGAGCATCTCTGAGACTGTAGTCAGTTAAAGGCACTGTGGCACTTGAAGCTAAATAATGTTGGCATGACTAAGCTAAAATGCTGCTGTCCAGCAGATTGAATGTTTTATCACGTTCATGACCTGACTTTAGTGTGTTATGTTGTTGATTTGCTAACTTTTGATGAGTACCAGTAGTACAAATACAAAGTACAAAAAAGGCGGAAGTGAATGTAATTGGTTTTATAGGAATCATGACCATAAACCAAAGTGCTAGATATGAGTTTCACGTTCACTAGGGCTCTTCATATCTATATGTAAACAAACAATACATAAAGACTCAGTTGAAAATTGATGCTGAAAAACAAACCAGAAATACAGATGTAATCTAATTTGTTGTTACTGATAGCAATAGATTGTGTAGCCTACCAATACAGAACTGTTTATTTATCCCACACAAGGATACTGAAGCTTAGAATCTTACACTGGAAATTTGGCTGCTGTCACAAAGAGCTGTAACATAACAGCAGTTAATAATTCAGTATTTGATCAATCAATATGAGTTGCCTTGAATGCACCTCCAATAACAGGAGTTTCCATTCATTCCTCACCTTGCATGATGGCCACCAGTCCGGTGCTGATCCCAGACACCACGTCGCCCAGCAGCCACTCTCTCACTCTGTAGATCCTCAGCCAGCCAATGATGGGCAGAAAAGACAGTACGGCATTCTTGGCGCGTTTTGAATCACATCTGTACACAAGCACAAAGAGTGTAAAACTCAAAGACCACAATCCTCTCTGTGTCTCTGTGTAACCAGGAGCCACTTACTTCAGATACTCTTTGACATGGCCACAGATGGTCTTACGGGCCCTGTATATTTTTTTGTGATCTTCATCAAAGCTGTCCTCGGAGTACACATTTCTGGCCACCACATACTTTTTCCTAGAAGTCGCCATCCTCACACCTTGGGGGTGCGATCTGATCCGCGTGTAGCGCTGAAAGATTCTGGAGATGGATCCCTCTGAGAACCTTTGCTCCCTGCGTAGTGGGTTGTGTCTATCTAATCTCTGATATCATTTTCATCACTGCCAGTTTTGTCTCAACTTGGTTGAATCATTAACACGAGTGCATTGTGATTCATTGTGTTGATATGCCATAAAGAGTTTCATGTTATTTGCTTGTGGGCTTGTCGTAAAGTTGTAATGTTTTTTTACTTTTGGCTTTATTTATATTTCTTTGATAGGAGAAGTATGTAAAACAGAGTTTAGGCAGAATTTAAAAAAAAAATCCGTGTTGTGCATGAATGCAAGAACTTGTGTCTAATGATTACTCCCTCTCCTTCCATTCAAGTGAAGATATCCCAACAGCATTTGATGAGATTGCAGTCTACCTACTTAAAATGGACCAAAATAATCCACATCCACATTTCTTAATGGCGGGAGGTTAGGTCTTTCTTCAGGCAGCTCTGACAACTTCTGTTCACCCATCTTTCCCCTATAACATCTGGAGACAGCAGAGGAGATAACATTTGTGGCAGCAGTATTGTGGTTGGTGATCCAATACTTCTGTTGTAGTCTGAAGAAGGTTATTTCTTCCACAACCTCCTAGTTGCTCATGGATGTGATGTAAAATCAGAGTGGAGATGTGATGATCTTCACCAAGAATGACTAGATGTTTCTAAGCATGCTTTGCTTAATCTTCCTCCCATCCTCAAAAGCTACCGTGCTGGATCACGTTTGTAAATGGGACTACCTTTCTTCTCTCCAGATGTTCCCCTTGTTCAGACAAAATATTTAATCAGAGAACCTTTACAACCAGCAGAACCCAACAAAGCCTTTTCTGCTGTGTCAACATCTTCAGTGGACAGCATCTGACCATCTCCTTTGTTCTTCTGTTGAATAGTATCAAGTTCACTACTGGACACAAAAGCTTGTATTTCTCTTCTCTTTCGACTCAATATCTGCGACAGCTTTCTCAACTGGTGAAACCATGCAATTGAGACTTTCCGCTTTTACCATGTCCCATATAAGAGAAACAGGTCATCACCTGGTTTGCTGCAGTCCGTCCGTGTTCTCTCCTTCATTTTTGAGAAGAAGGTCTGGGCCATGAATCCATCTGCTGCATGTAAGGAGGTACTCAGCCTCCTCCACTGGGCCCTGCTTTGTTCCAGTCTGATGAGTTCATACACTGAGCTGACCATGGAAAAGATGCCCTGTCTTGTTGATGGGCTTTCCTGGATTGGGATCTTGAGGAAGTCTGTCTCTGAGTCCAAGTCCAAGTCTTTTCCTTCTTAGCCCTTTTTCCATGTCAGTGGACTTCAACACTGCCCTGCTGTTGTTGATCCACTTGATCTGCTGAAGCCCTTCCAACTGGTATGCAGCTGTCGTGGCCACTGAAGACACGGACATTGAGCAATCATCCACATAAAAGTTGATGGTGTCACTCACTCACATGTGCTGGGAAATTTGCTCTGGTGTCCTCAGCAGTTTTCCTTAAAGTGAAACTAGTACAGCCGGGTGATGATACTGCACCATACTCATGAACAGTCATTCTGTATTACAGTGAGATCTTGTATCAGTTCACCATTCGGCCACCACAGGAAGGGAAGAAAGTCTGCATCCTGGTTTGCAACTTTGACTTGAGGATAGCTACATTGCTTGAATGGCACCCATCACTGCCACAGTTTCTTGATGAACCTTGTGAGGACAAAGCGTTCATGCAGAGGCTTTGCTCTTTGATGGCTTGTGTTGACAGTTCTTAGGCAGTTTGGCAGGTTTCCCCTTCCAAATAATACAGCGTTTGCCTCCACTCTATCTTCAAATGAATGCATTGTACTCCAGGGGGTTTCTGTCGAAGGTCGGTACATCCCCAGTGGGTAAAGACAATGTGGACTGTTGTTGCACTAGCAGGGCTGTGATGTCATTTTGCCTCTGTAGGATATTGAGAAAACTGCCTCAGTCCACATCAGTACATTGGTTAATATCCTGCATGATTGGTGCCTGAGTCCTGGCATCCTTCAAGCAGTTTGGGATTGGGTGTAGCCTATAGTATACATTTTACATCCATTTCCTTTTAAAGGTATTTATTTTGTTGACCACTCCATTGGCAGTGCAATTTTGCTGCCTCCTGTTGGTGGATGATGAAAATGAGTTTGTATCCTTGTGCTGCGTCTTCAGTGACGCTGTAGCTTTGTTGCTTCCCTTTGGCAAGTGAAACCCTGTGGTTCAAATTCCATCGCAGAAGGTCTGAGAGATGATTTACTCTTTGGATTTTCCAGGAATTGCCTCCTTCCGTGTGAACGAGCTCTGGAGCTTAAAGCAGAAGTAAGCAATCCGGTCGTTTTGGCTAACTTCCTGTCAGCAGATGGAGTTATTAGTCCCCGCCCTCGTCCCTACGTCACCACATTCACGCGCATCCCTTGGCTGCACAGAGAGGACCGCCCCTTTATGCCGTTCTCTCTCCTCATTGGATAAAGGTTGTAGGATACAAGGAAAGTTTTCTCCTCAGCTTACAGCAGAGCAGAGTGACTGACAGACCCATGTTTCAGACCAAACACGCTATATAAGTGATTGCTGTCGGAAGATATAACTATTTAAGACTTATATTAACACAAACATTCTGCTTACTTCTGCTTTAAGCAGTTACTTTTTTGTCTTGTCTTGTCTTTTCCACTTCACTTTGCCGCCTCAGCCTCTGCCTTTGGGCATGCAGAGGAGGTTGATAACCTTAAAGACTGGAACAGTAGCTGATGACCATTAACATTAGATATGCAGTCAATTGGAGCAATATTATCACTGACAACACTTGACACTGACCATGGCATTGTCATCATCAACATGATCATCACTTGCTCCTTGGTCATTTGCAGCAACTTATTCACTTTTTTGCATTATGCCTCTGTTGATTTCAATGACTCATGCAACTCCATGCTTTCATACATCTTTTTCCATCTTGGACACAGTTTTATTTGGAGTTCTTGGAGTTAATTATTCTGGAATTTATTTTCTCTAATTTTGCTGTCAATGAGTTTAGTTTGTCTTTTACCAAGCACATCAGTCCTACAGTAACTGTTTGGTTGTGTTCACAAGGCTCTCACTTGTGGGCCCCTGGCTGAAACAGAAGAAGAAGATGTGGACACATGTTTGAAAGACTGTGAAACTCATCAGCTGATCATGTTCCCTCAGCTGCACAGGTGAAATGACAACATTCGTACTGCCTACCCCACTCAAGTACACACACACACATATGCATAACACTGTAAGATATGCTCCTTTAAAGTGTTTTATACACCGTTGCCTATAAAGTTGGAATAATTTTGTTTTCAGACACATTCCTCTTTTTATTCCTATAATAACGATTAATTGTGGTTTAATTTTCGCAGCGAAATGTTTGTAAGAGATCGATCAATCACTTTATCTATCAAGAATCAATCACATTGTCAAAATCATTCAATAAGAAGACGTACAATTTTTAAAATTTTATTCCAACTTAATGGGCAACTGTGTCTTTTTATTTTGAATCGAAATATTCCCTACATTTGTCACAAATGTAGAGAGCACTGTTTTTTCTCACAACAGAAACATTACTTTGAGAACAGTCTATCAAAAAGATAATTTATTCTCATTATCAAGAAAATATGACAATACAGCATGTAAATATATAGTGCACCTAACATTTCTACAATATGTACAATATAAAAACAACAATACCATGAAACTTATTCTCTCATTACAGTAGTATTGTCGAGGTAAACTTAGATTGTCAGATTCAAAAACAGTAATTCATTATTCATTATAATTTATTGTACAGCATGATCTATAAAACATTCACTCTTTATGTCTTTGGTATTGTTGATGTTCTCATCCAGAGATCGTCATCATCTTCTCACTCAGAGGTCAGAATTTGGTTTCTGGATCTGGAGGCTGTTGGAGAAGACGGAGCTGCTTTAGTAAATTCCACATTTGAAACATATCAGGCTGTAAGAACATGGACATTTTGAAATAATGTGCAGTTTGCATCAAAGCTCAAGGCATCACACAGTCTGATAATATGGGAATTGCCATTAGAACAGGGATACAAACTATAAAAATGGATACATACGTTTCTATCTCTGCTCCTCAAGCTGCCTCCAGGGTGGTGAACTGTGACTGTTGTCATAATCTGCAGAACAACATGAAGAGTAATGAGTGTTCTGTACAAATTTACAACAGTATTACATGAATTTAGATGTAAGAGACCTTAATTTGTCTACTTCACCTTATTATAGTTGGATTTCTTTTCCATAGGCTCCGGGTGTTTCTCGAGGATGTGCAGCATGGCGTCGTGCAGCGTCAGGAAGAACATCGATGGCTGAACTTCATCATCAAAAAAGCAGCAGTGATGAAGTTTCTCCAGGATGTAAGCTGCAGGTGAGGAGAAGAAATGAGTCAAAGAACTCCCATGAGAGGTCTATAAGAGATTATACGTAGATATTTATATTTGGGAAATTAGAAATGATTCTACAAGGGATCTACCATGCATGTCACCATGTTGTTTATTTGTGAATACAGATTGTGGGATCTGTTGTAAAATCAATCATTTGAGTCAAATGGGAAGGTATGTAGTAAAAGTGCTGGGTCAACATTGTTTTAGACATGAGCACAAAATGAAATTACATACATGTGATTTAGCACATGACAGTGCATGTGGAACAAAAGGGTAGAAATAATTATGAAAGTATGAAAGCTTTAGTTTCATACTTACGGTCACAAGCCACAATGTAGACCTCAATTTCAACACGGATCAGCTCCTTCAGAGACTGCAAAAAAGAAGAAGAAGAAAGGAATATAAGTTGAAGATACTTAAAGTAACACGGCCTCAAATTACAACTGAGTGACTCCAAAACCTACGGTCTTCAGTCCCTTCAGAGCAGAGATGTCCAGGAAGGAGACAGCAGCAAAGTCCAGGATAAGGCTGTGGATGTCCACCCTAGGAACTATGATGTTGGCTGGAAGCTCGGCGTTCCAGTCGATCCGGGTGGGAAGGTCCTTAAAGTCAGTCGGCAGGTCCAGCTCCTCCATGTTGCTCTCGTCCTCTGACTCCTTGATTGGTCCACATGACGTGTTCAAGAAGCCTTTCTGCAAAAGGAGGTTTGATATATAATGTCATATTACAAAGTACATAGTCATAGCCACGCAGAGTGTTCTCATGAGAGTGGGTATGCTTCAATTTCCAACAAAACCTCTGAGATGGAAAAATGACTATTAAAGGGATAGATAGATAGGATTTTGGCAAATTGCCCCATTAATCCCTATATCTTTAGGAGTAGGTTCGTTACCTTTAATTGTCGGTGCAAGCTATTTTTAGAACGGTGGAGCAGAGAGGCGAGCTGCTCAGAGCTATGCTATAGAGGCTAATGGAATTTCTTGGTTTCCCTCATCAAACTCATCAAATACACAATCCAACAACTCCAAAAACGCTCTGGTGGACAAGTTGTGACCAACGTATTTGAGGCAACATATTGTGAGAGATGTTTGGATGTTAGCCAGCATCACAACTAAGCATAAAGCCCGCTAGCTTAATGCTAACGTATAATGTAAAACTCCATAGACAGGCTAACAGAAATTAGCCCGTCGCTATCGGCGTTACGCGGCAACCGACAGCCATAGCAGTAAAGCTAAGTTAAGTTTTGGTGACTTCGAGATGATATTTAATCTTTCTGTCTCCAAAAATCATCAGTTGCCTCCTGTGAAATGTCACCTACTGTGACAGCTGCCATAGCAACTGTCACCGAATGTTGACTGTTTGTCCGAGTGAGTGGAGGGGGCGGGGCTTAGCCATAGGTCAATTAAAGGTAACAAACCTACTCCTAAAACTATAGGGATTATAGCAATAGGCCAATTTGCCAAAATGTTGAACTATCCCATTAAAGCAGAAGTAAGCAATCCGGTCGTTTTGGCTAACTTCTTGTCAGCCGATGGAGTTAGCAGTCCCTGCCCTCGTCCCTACGTCACCATATTCACGCACATCCCTTGGCTGCACACACAGAGAGGACCGCCCCTTTATGCCGTTCTCTCTCCTCATTGGATAAAAGTTGTAGGATACAAGGAAAGTTTTCTCCTCGGCTTACAGCAGAGCAGAGTGACTGACAGACCCGTGTTTCAGACCAAACACTATAAGTGATTGCTGTCAGAAGATAGAACTATTTAAGACTTATATTAACACAAATATTCCGCTTACTTCTGCTTTAAGTAAATATATATAGCATTTGAACTCACACCACTTTTGCTAGATTGGTACATTAAACATTAGTGTACAAGTGTTTGCATTAGTAGGCTATAACTGTTAATGCAAACATTTAGCCCTACTATGTAGCACTGTTCCCTCTAAGGTGTTTTACTGCGCAATTGCGCACTGCTCCCCACCTCTTTGCGCAGAAGACAAAAAAAGTTGCGCACTCGAATATCCCCGACTAGTTTACGGTTTATTTCTCCCTAATGTGCGCTTCGAATTGTGAAATGTATGACCTCTGTGGGCGTTTATCACTGCAATGAGTGACAGTGACAGGGTGCTGTCAGCCAGTGATCATTAAAAAAACATGCCCACGTAGGCTAGTAGACACAAACAGCTCCTTCCACTGGAATAACCATTCTGCTTCAAGGAATTATAACTTAGACTCGTAAGAACGACAAAAACATCAGGTCTGTGTTGAATATTTCCACAATGTTTTCTAGCTACACCTCCTACACCTGTTTATAGGCTATTTGAGCTATTTACATTTGATCATTTTGTTCTTCCTCCTTTTGAAATGGTTTAATGGCGGGCTGCTGGAAAGTTTCCACCATGCACCACCAAGTTAATGGTACAATTCATTTGCATTTCATTTTGCATACTGTCTGTAAATTTGATTTTTCTGGCTTAATGACTGATGTGTCAACACTGCGTGTCTACATTGTCTTACAGCCACCTATAGGTCATGTGTGGGAGCAACAGGTTTTGCAGAGCAGGAACTGTAGTGCTGTTATTGTTTTACATGCACTTATTGTGGGTTATACTTGGGGTATAAATCGACTTTGAACTACTGACTACGTAGGCCTATGTCTGGGTAGTGCCCCCACCTGGCATAGATACAATGATAGTGCACCTTGTAAATCTTGAATGACAAGTTGTAAACATGTTGTAAACCTAACACAACAAACCCTCATCTTCTCAGCTCATCACACACCTGCCCATAATATGTTCACACAATTACTTTGTACCATCTGTTGAGAAAATGCCATTACAGTTAAGGATCATATGTGGGACTGGCCTATTAGTATACTAGTATTCTAAAACTTTATTTTCATACAGAATTCACTACTGTGTTCCCATGATACACATTTATTTAGTCTGTAACGAACACATTTCTCTGCTGACCTGATCAGGCGGAAACAGAAAGAGATAATAACGGTGTAAAACTGGAACATCTGATTCTTTTATGGTTCATGTGAAAGTGTTCACCACTGACAAAGATATGAGTCATTACTTACTGAGGTCCACTGCAGATCACCTTTCTTTAGAAGTTTGCGGATCATTCTCAGTGCTTTATTTCTCTTCCTCAGTATCCTTAGTGGGTTAAATCCAACCTGCGTGACAGAAATCACAAATAGGTCAAAGATAAAATAAGATATGTTTTCTAATCTATCTATTTACAACATGAGCTTAAGAAGTTAACTTGGTTATTTATACAGCATACTTTCTAACATATTATTAGTTATTCAGTTAATCTAATAACACTTACAGCTTCCACCAGCTTGGTCTTGAAGAACTCAATGTTTGCAAAGAAGATTGGTGACGGTATCCTGAAGATCTTCACTCCCTCTGGCTCGTATATCTGGGGAAAGTAGTTTCCATTGTACCAAATTAGCTTAAAAATAAAACATTTAAAATAAGATGAAAATATGACACAGAGAGGATCACAACAGGGACGTTTCCTATCACCTGTCTGCTCTTTAAGACTTTTCCTACATGTTATTGAATTGAACAAATTGTTATTGTGCTGATATACAGTATTAACTGTTATTTGTGAGGAGAAAGCAGAAATCCATTGATAAATAAGGGCTTTAAATGAATAGATTGACAATGGGGGGGACCTGTAAACAAAATCCAACTTACATCAATATAGTCTTTTCTGTCTTTGTAGATATCTGTCCCCTTGATGTTGGCCAGGACACTGCAGCGAGGACTGAAAGACATACAAACTTAAATTACAACACTTTGCTTTCTTTTTTTCAAGTCTGGTACAAATAACAAAACATAATAATAAAGTTTAAAAAAATAATAATAATAAAATCTGTGCTTTCAGCTAAATAGCCTACTAAGACAAGCATGCTAACACACTCACAAAGCTAACATCCTAATGTGTTAGCTGGTCATTTTAACCATCTCAGTCTGCTAGCATGGCAGGACAGGACATCAGGAAGCAGCTCAAACATTGCATTCATAAAAAAGAAAACTACATTGTGAAAAATGTAAAGACAAGAGTAAATACTGACAACTGAGTCCTGAGGACGACACTGAGCAGCTCCACACCGAGGCCTACAGCCAATCCGAGATCCAGCCCCAGTAAAATGGCTGCGATACAGGTACCTAACCACACAACCTGGACATGAGCAACAGTGACAAACAGGAGGGTTTTCAGTGACATATTTTTATCTCACAATCTAAAAACACAGAGATTTTAAACCTATTGTCAGATCGTTGATTGACTTACACAGTCTGGTTTGTCCCTCCTCCACAGGTATGGAACGTCTCTGACCTGCATCAGCATGCCCTTCAGATTGACGATGACCACAGCACCCAGCACGGACTGTTAGAACAACGGGTCAGAGGTCAGATTTCAGCCGGTTCTGAGTTTGTATCTTGGTAGAAGATGGGAGTGCTTCTGGAGTTTACCTTTGGTAGCGGATCAAGCAGGAATCCAATGGCCAAGGTGACGATCATCACTATGACAGCTGACAGTAAACCTGCAATCTGAAAAGGACAGAGGAGGTAGTGGGTTATATTACAGTGATGAGAAGTTTTTCTTGACACCCTATGGGTCCTTCATACCATATTAGTTTGAATGCCACATACTCTGATCTGATCACATGCATCCATTGACACAAAGAACCCAGGCTAAGAGCAAATGAACAACCTTGTACTGGTGTGACTGATGTTCCTAATAAAGTGCACTCAAGCAAAACACAGGTTCCTCATAATTGTTCTGCAAGGGATGGTTTGAACATCTACCTTGGCTCTGCCCAAATATATCAAAACACACCTAACAGTACATAAAGCTAATTATATCCCATTTGTTTAGGTCATACAAAAAAAATCAAAGAATAACACATTGTTGTTTTACAGGCCAGTTGTTTCCCTCCTGTTTCCAGCCTTTGTGATAGGCCTGAACTGAACTAAGCAGCAGCTGGCTCTAGGCAACCTTAAATATTTACCCTACAGACATGAGAGGGGTATCATTATTCTCTCTGGCTCTGAACAAAGAATACCCGGTACATAAGTAAGTTGTAAAGTAAGCCTTCGCTGTCTTCCAACTGGACTCACAATTGACAAGAACTTGTTGGGGGTTTGAGTTACAATTAGGTCAGATATGTTGTTTTACCTGTGTCTTTCCTCCTGTGCTTTCCTGCACTGCGCTCCTAGAGAGAGCCGTGCTCGCAGCAAAAGACTTGAAGGATGCTCCAAAGATGTTGCTAACTCCAAACGCTATCAGCTCCTGCAGCCAAATCAGAGAGAAAACATGTCTTCTTTATCACTATCACAGGGAGTTCTGCCTTAGTTCTGTAATTTTTTTTTTTTTGCATTGTTACCTGATTTCCGTCAATGGTGTAGTCGTGTTTTACAGAATAGACTTTTGCCACAGAGAAGGCCACAGCGAAACCCACTATAGCCATAGGAAATGCTTCCACGGCCGTGTCCTGGAAGATCTGCAGGTTGGGAGCGACTGGAGGCTCGTACCTGAAATGTTCCAGTCAGATTCAGTATTTCTCCAACATTAAGCATAATCTTTGATTTGAACTTTGCCTCAGATAACTATACATCATTGCCTCAGCATACATACTGTACATGGCTGACAGACACATTTGATATATGACGTGCAGGATTTCACTGACGATGCATCTGTGCATTTACTAACTTACAGTAGATAACACTCACCTGTTTACAGGTGTTGTATAGTGATGGGTGTAGCCCAACAGATACAATGATGTATGTTTTTTATGTCTTCATAATTTTGAACTGAATGACCTGGTTCAGGGAAACATGTGCTCTGACATGTGATGACTAAGCTGAACAACAACAAAAAAAAAAAGTATTTTCATTGCTCCAGGTTTCCAATTCTGGGGCTGTTGAGACTAATTTGGTCTGATGAATGAATGAATTCATTTATTGTATTTATTGATTTTCTTTGGCCACAGAGGGGCAGTGGAAACTAGGTGTAAATACAACACCACAGTCAGTATTTGTAATATGAAATACATACAGTCTATTATTGATCCTAACATGTTTAATTTCTTTTTTACTGAAACTGCCGGTTTACTCAAATCACTGAAATAGGATTTGCTAACAACTTCTTTCCATGAAGGAAAATTAAGATATTGATTTATTATTCAATTAACTGTCAGCCTATACCAAAACAGTTTGACCAAATGGTCACGAGGTGACATTGAAAATCTGACATTCATCTCAATCTCACACATCTCAAACTTTCACCGTGTGCACACTCACAGTGAATTAATGCAATGATGTGACATCAGAATTCTTGGCTTTGGCTAATTTGCAAAATCTCTTACCCTTTTGGAATATGGCCGACAATGTCAATGCCATATTTCGTCTTGAAGTCGAATGCATATGAAACTCCACATGCAATAACAGTCTGAAAAAGATACAGTACATAGATAAACAAGTGACCCGAATTGCCACCATTATGAGCAATATCTCAGGTTATGATCATGTTGCTCACCATGATAACCTCTATGGGGATGGGCACTGGTAGTTTGGACTTGAACCTGTCATTTAGCTCCTTCACGATGAAGACCACCACCATGATGACCAAAGAGATCACCACGTCACAGACATTGGTGGAGCTGATCTTGTTAAAGATGATCCCCAGTGTCTGAAAAGATTTTTAAAAAAGTTCCACCGGTCAAATAAATCATTCACTCCTAGATTATGATCAACATTAAACTTTAATCTTCTCTGTACTTACATGTATGATGGCGAGTGGTCCGCTGATGCCTGGAACAGTCAGTCCCAACACAAACTTGAGCTGGGACACCAGGATGTGGACGGCAGCTGCTGTGGTGAAGCCGGACACCAGGGTGTCTGACAGGTACATGACGACAAAGCCCACCTGCAGAAGTCCCATGGCCAGCTGGAGGAGACACAGATGTCAGAGGTTACCAGTGGTTAGCTGTTTCCAGCATTAGCTTCATTTGCAGATAGAGAGAAAATGTCCCAAATTGTAAAAGTCTTCTTTTTAAGCAGGTGTCTAGCACCCAAAATGCCAATAATGTAAATAACTGCCAATGATGTAATAATTTTTGCCATTTTAAATGTGAATAAGCCAATAATGTAATGATTTGGCAATAATGTCATAAAATGTTTGAGCCAATAATGTAACAACTTTTATTGCCAGTAATGTAATAAATTATTATATTATTGGCCTATTACTGGCCACTATTGGCCTAATAAAAACCCCTTTGAAAATGTTATAACTGGTGCCGATATGTAATAATATATTTTATTTTTTAATATGTTACAACCTCAATGTGATACAACGAGGTTCTTGATCCTACAGTATGCTTACTTCCTCAGTTTGCAAACATATGTGAGAAAAAAAGTGATACACTGTATATTAGGTTGTTTTTATACTTGGCCAATAATGTAATAACCAGCCATTGTATAAATGTATTACATTGATGTAATAATTTATTACATTATTACTGTAATTTAATAATGTATTTCATTATTTCATTACTAAAAATGTTATTACATTATTGGCTCGAAAATGTATTACATAATTGGCTGTTATTATGTTTTGGGTTGTTAGAAAGGTTAAACTAGAATTCACCCATAAATGTCAGGAAAGGATCATAATGAAATTTAAAGTATTCTGACCTTCGATGACAAAGGTCAATGGGGTATAAAGGAGCAAAAGTAATACACACATTGTCCAAGTCTATTAAGGATAATTATAAGCTCTGTGCCCTGGTGTAGGAGGGTTTGCTCTGTAACTCTGTCATCACTTGACAGGTTTAGTGGTGAAGTGGTTGTGTTGCGGTGTTTAACCTGCATGATGCCAGCAAGGAAGGTCACAGACGAAGCCACCAACACTCTCTGTTCATCTCTCGTCAGGCCTTCAAACCCTGTTATGTTTGCGGGCGGACCTTCGTCCGGGACCAGCCTGGTGACCACCGAGCCGATCATCAGACACAAGACTGGGAACGGCCCTGCAGGGAGAGACAGGGAGAGAGAAAGTTACAGTTACAGCTTTTGGTGAACACGTCATGGATGGAGAGTTGCACGCTCACGCCTGCCTTACCTACGGAGATGTGCCGGGAGGTGCCCAGGAAGAAGTAGATGATGACAGGGAAGAAGGCAGAGAAGAGCCCATACCAGGGCGGCAGTGAGGCCAGCAGGCAGTAAGCCAGGCCTGAAACACAGAGAAACATCCAATGGTGGTTAAGCCAGATCCCATCATGATAGCCATTTTTGGGGTAGTGGGAGAGAACAATAAAAAATCTTTCTGGAACCAAGCTCAAAATGACTAAATTTGTCACTTTGTTAGCGGGAAAATTTATTCTTCTCAATTGGAAAAATCCTGGACTTGAGAAATGGGCTCTATGCACAGCTCCACTACTTCCTGAACTTAAAGCTGCTCTTTTATTTCCTTACATTATTGGACAAATTGATTAATCCAGGTGTGTCTGAGTAGTCACAATAGTCAGACACACAGGAAATAAAGGAGCTGCCTTCAGGAAGTTCAGGAAGTAGTGGAGCTGTGCATAGAGCCCATTGAGATTTACAATATGTGGCTCCTCAGATACCCTTGAGAAAATTTGGAAGCCGTTCATGACTACATTAGAAATAGGCTTTCCCCTATGTTTCCCCCCTGTTTAGTTTAGTTTAATAAGGGACAGTGTGCAATTACATTAATCATTTGCAGAAAAAAAATGAAGAGATGGTTGCACCACATTTAGCTCACAGCTAATGAGATGCAATGGACCTCTACAACTTGATATCCCGTGTAGCCTATCACAGTGTGCTAATTTCTTTGACTTTTTTTTTTTTTTTCATATTATGCAACTGCAAAATGCAAATGTGTTTTTTTTTTCCCCCTTTTTTGTTACAATATTTTGGGTTGCTACAAAGGTGAAACTGTACTTTACATGTTTTTCTTGTACTGTCCCTTTCTGGTGTTATTTTTTCTTTACATTAAAAGAGCCTATAAAAATACTATTTTTTTAAACTCCCTAAATTCTGAAAGTCTGACAAATGTGTTTCCTGTGACACTGTGTTTCTATGAGTAGTCAGTGCTGTGCTATGATGGCGCTTTTGAAAAATGATGAACCTTCATGTAACATGTTTATCCTCCAATAAGAACATCCCTAGTTGATGTATCATCATCATGAGGTTGTATCTCAGAGTTCATCTGTCAGTCAGATGCTTGGACATGAACTTGCCGTTGATATTTACCTTGCAGAACAGCGACCAGTCCAGTGCTGACTCCAGACACGATGTCACTGAGCAGCCACTCTTTGACTCGATAGATCTTCATCCAGCCAATGATAGGCAGGAGAGACAGAGCTGCATTCTTGGCTCGCTTAGCATCACATCTACAGGGTAAAGACACAAATATAAAGTGAGCTCCTCTTAAGCACCTGGATGCATTATATTATGAATTCTAAATGAACTGATTTAAGATTTTTACAGGTCAAATAACATGAGACTAATTTCTATGGTGGCCCTGAGGGTTCAATGCACTGCAAGCCAAGAAAACTAATACAAGGACACAGACATGCAACAAATTCAAAATGAGTGAAGTGTTTCCAGAGACAGAAAAAAGTGACAAACCGGTGCAGCACGCTAAGATAACATCAGCATAACATTTTACAATACACTAAAGTAAGTAATTGTAATAATATGTGAATCATGTGATATTGATGTTATAATAAAACTTATTTTCAAACCAGCATTGAACAGTAGCTCTGTGGTCTGTCACTTTTTGTGTGTCCCTGAAAACACTTCCATTGTGTTGGGAGTTTGGTATTATGTGTGTGTTTTCTAATTGACACAAATAAATGCATTACAACTGAGGGTTCCCTCTTCTTCTGTGTTGATTCATAAAATATATATTTGTGTCTTTAAGAGCCAAAAACCATCTCAGTGTCTCCTCTCTCAGGCTTATCTCTGAAGTGTTTGTAACAACAGTTCAGTGAACCAATCAGGTTGGTTATTTACTGAATGAATTTCCAAATCTGTCCAGGTAGGCGGGGCTTGGTGACTACTTTATTGTGACACTTTAGAAAGTCACAGAAGTCTGTGGCCAAGTATTCTCTGTAAATACTCTGTGATACTTTCAGAGTATTAATATAGAACCTAGAGCTGATTTATAATCAAAGAAAAATGAAAATATCAATTAATACATTATAGGAGCTTTAAACTTAAAATTGGCTCCACCTGGTACTTACTCATAAAGCAAAAAAACAAAAAAAACAACCTTTTTTATATTGCTGAATAATATTAATGTTAAGCAATGGATTTGAATACTTTTTGCCTTTCTGCAAAAATGTTTTTGTGTAGCCTATCTGTCATACACAAAAATCTGTTAGGACAATCCACCTACTTACTTGATGTAATCAACAACTTCTCTCAAGGAGCTCATTAGTCGCTATTTATGAAAAACTTATAAGAAAGCCCCATAGAAAGTTGGTAACTTTAAAAAACCCAGTACAGAAAAGCACCAGAAAATCCCACAC
Source organism: Trachurus trachurus (assembly GCF_905171665.1). Lineage (NCBI taxonomy): Eukaryota > Metazoa > Chordata > Actinopteri > Carangiformes > Carangidae > Trachurus > Trachurus trachurus. The sequence continues at coordinate 20,144,762 of NC_139912.1, read as the reverse complement.
ACTGACCATCACTTGAACTAACTTTATTTTATCTTATTAATTTGGTGAAAGTTTGAGAACCTAAATATCAAAAATAAAGTGATCAACAGTGTGTAAAACCCTTTGATCAATACAAACACAATCTTCATCTTCATGAACTGAGATGTTATTAAAGAAGAGGTACAAGCACAGCTGACTTTTCATTTGAAAAACTTGACCTGGACCATTGTGATTTAAACTGTAATAATGATCCAGGTTATAGTACTAAAACTTTAATACAACGTCTATATTCTCTTGTAGTTAAAAAAAAAAAAAATCTTTATTCATATATTGTATTTATGTATCAAAACAAATCAAATCAAAAGTATTGCATGTGCCTTACTTGAAATACTGCAAGATGTGGTTCGCCAGGGTCTTGCGTCGCCTGTAGACCCTCTCATGCTGCTCAGCGAAGGACTCCTCCGAGTACAGCGGCCTGGCCACCACATACTGCTTAGCTCCCGCTCGCATCATTGTGCCTCTGCCGCCTGGAGGACCGCTGCTTCCCCTCTATGTGGCTCTGAGATCCATTAATCACATTAGGTTAGGAAGAGGATCCTGTCCTGCCTTTGAACATTACTTATCAAAGAGCATTAACAGCAAACAACAAAGGTCCAGACCCCTAAAGATACAGGCAGCGCACATAAACCAGGTCGGGACCTGCACTGTCCTAGGGGCGAGAATTGTCAGGCTTCATTTGAGCCCTAGACACAGATTAACACCAGAGAGGTTTTGAATTTTAACACTGAAATGTCTCAGCTCCCTGTGACTTTCCCAAGATCAACCCCTCATGTTTCAGATGAGAGGCACTCGGGGAAATATTCACTTCCTTCATCTGGAGCTCAAAATACATCAGCTGCTCCGGAGGTCCGGCTCCTTATGAAGATCCTCCAAGTCTTCTAATACCTCTCACTCAAAAGCTTCAAAAACATCTTCTTTTTTTTTGCAATCAAATTTTTATTTTCATTTTCATTAAGTCCAACAGAAATATTTCAGGGGATACAATATTATTAGAATGGATTCTCAGAGAAAGACAGCTGGCCCAAGACATAAGAACATGTCATGGGAAAGAACACAGTGAAAGTATTGATGATAATACAAAAAAATAATAATAAAATAAATGCTTCCAAAGCATCTTCTCTCAGGCTTCATATCCTTCTCCCACATACCTGACTGTGCACTAATCTGTCCCAAATCCAAGCGTCCCAAAGCGTCCCGTCTCTCTTCCACCTCCTCCAGCTTCTGAGGATCAACTGGAACCTCAGACGGTTTTGCCATCAATAAATGCCACCGCTGCCGCTTATCACGACTGTAATTATTAACAGCAATTATGATGAACTCCCTGCTTCGCGCAACGGCTGAGCGCCTGGCTTATCCTTGACCATTGTTCTGACTGATATCTGTAACCTGCAACTTTCAGTGGAAGCTTTCCGCCCCCGTGGAGCATTTGAAAGATATTGTACCAATGGGCAGGAAAGGGAGGATGTGGACAGGACAGACAGAACAGCACAGGACAGGTCGGTGTTATGAATTGGAAATCAAGTTACTTTTTCAGGAGGGGAAACAGTGCAAAGGGTCGACTGTAGTGCTTCTACGGCGCACTGCAAGACTAAAAATAGTTTGTGAGCTGCAGGAACTGAGTGTTTGTGGGAAAACTGTGTTGTATTACAAATATTGAATAATCAAGAGTGTGATAAGACGCTCTGATAATCAGATTAGAGACTGACTGACAGACAGACTGACATCAGATCAGACTGACCTTTAGTGTTCTTCCTCTCACAATGTGGACTAGGTCTGATTTCACTGGAAAAAGGTTTTCCAAAATCCAGTGTAAGGAAACACCAGCTTGAATAATAGGACCAGAAACTGTAGTCTGAGGTGTTTATAGAGGGTTTTGCAGTGTGTGTGTGTGTGTGTGTGTGTGTGTGTGTGTGTGTGTGTGTGTGTGTGTGGTTTCAGTGGAAGCAGCTGGAATGCAAACATTACGGGAAAGTGTGTGAATGACCTCATTGAAGTGTCGACTCTGAATTAAGTGATGCCTGAGCCTGCTGTTTGTAGAGGATCACACATAGTTGAGGTCAGGTCCATGGGAAAAGTGTGTGTGTGTGTGTGTGTGTACAAAAGCACAAGTATACAGTGATCTAAAACAAAAACTTTTAGAGATGTTCCTGTTCCTGTCAAAAATGTTCTTACCCGATGGTGCATATTTGTGAATTCAAAGTGTGTGTTTGGATGAAATCCCACGAGAGCAGAAGTAGCCTAATAAGCTCCCATTTGATATAAATGACAATGAGAAACCAGTGTAATCAGATCTGGCTCTGGTCAGACCAGTCTTTGTTCTGTGGCACCATGACGAGTGATAAGCCACAGCACAGTGATCAATGTCTGATTGATGCTGGACACTTTCCACTCGAAAAAAAAAAAAAAGAACGTGGAAGAAAGAACAGTGTGTCCATGATGGAAAAAGTTTAGTGACCAAATTTTATTACGCATGCAATTACACATACTCACAAACTACATATGCAATCCAATCTCTGAATATTATCTGTTATTTATATCAGAATTAAATGCAATAATATTGATTTAGGTAATGCAGGTAAGTGCTAAGCCCCCTCCATCCCTGAATGACTGTCCAATCACAGCTCAGCAATCATAATTAGCTGTGTGAATAAAGTTGTGATAAAGGATGGTGCTGTTTTTATCCTCTCTAAAACCAAAAATAGGATAACTATACTTGCTTTAGTGCTGATAAATAAACAACAATTTTCAGAGGAAGTCAGGTGTATTTTTTTTCTTAATAATACAGATTAACAGCTGGGCAAAATACGAGTTTCAGGAGAAAAACTAAATGTTTTGAACAAAATGAGTCCTGGGAAGAACAGGAAGTATGTTAATAACAGATTCTAATGACAGTGGTGTTCATGCCTGTTTAAAGTGAGATGTGAATCTGGAAAAACCTGATAATTAAAATTATAAACACAGAGGTAAGGACCCTATAATAAATAATAATTATAATGAGGTATTAATTACTGATTAAAAACCAGCCAACAATAAACACAAAACTAGCAATAATTCATTAATCACTTACATCAAACTGAATTATCACTAAGTGATGTTTTATTAATTAATCTTATAATTACTATTTGTTCTGTGCAAATTTGCAGAATTGCTTATTTCCGCTATAACCCTAACCACAAAATGAGAGTGAAAATACTCTATGGTATAGAAAACACATATTGTATAAACTGTAATAAAAACACTACCCCTGTTGTACCTCATAAACAGATTCGTAAAAGCAAATTAAATGCATTCCTCTGGAACTGTATAACAATTAAAAATGTGCTCAGTGCATCATCATTTCCTTATCAGACAGAAGAGACTGTGCTGTTACTGTGAAAAGGTAGGACAGCAGGGTAAGCAAGTAAAATATCTCTCATCATCCAGTCCTTCTAACTCTCCTGCTACAACTTTTGCTACAATAAGAAAATGAGAAGTGAAAAGAATAGCATTATGGGTGTGTTTGTGTTTTTATGTGTGTGTTTTTCTTCAGAAATCTACAACTCTTTCAGAGAACAGGAACAAGTGGTAACTCAGCGCACACAGAGTGTCCTGAACTGTCCTGCTGGTGTGAACAGGATGAGGTGAGACTGACAGAGGATGATGAAGTCAGGGAAAATAAGTCAGAGTGATCAATGTGAGGTTGTAACACTGTAAAATCTCTGCTCTGTCAGTCATGACTGTCCTCTTTGAACAGTGTGCCCATGGAAATTGTATATATTTCTTACAGCTAAACCACAATAAAAATCATTGTGAATAGTTTTTGCTAAGAATGTAGGGGCGAATCTTAATTTACTATAGTTTCAGAAAGTATTCAGACCCCTGCCTCTTTGTCCAGTGAACTCAACAACAGTTTGGCCAGTGGCGTGCACAGGGGGGGGGCAGGGGGGGCGGTCGCCCCCCCTCGTGGCCCAATTGTTGAAAAACGCGTGCTAAAGTGCCCCCTGGGAGCCAAAACGCGCGTTAAAGTGCCCTCTTGGAAGCCAAAACACGTGCTAAAGTGTCCTCATGGGGGGCAAAACGTGTGCTAAAGTGCCCTCTAGGAGCTAAAACGTGTGCTCAAGTGCCCTCATGGGGGCCAAAACGTGTGCTTAAGTGCCCTCTAGGAGCCAAAACGTGTGCTGAAGAGCCCTCTAGGAGCCACAATGCGTGCTAAAGTGCCCTCTAGGAACTGGAAAGCGTGCTTAAGTGCCCTCTTGGGAGCCAAAACGCGTGCTTAAGTGCCCTCTAGGAGCCAAAACGTTTGCTAAAGTGCCCTCATGGTAGCCAAAACGTGTGCTAAAGTGCCCTCTAGGAGCCAAAACACATGTTAAAGTGCCCTTGGAAGCCAAAACGTGAGCTAAAGTGCCCTCTTGGGAGCCAAAACACGTGTTAAAACAGGCCACATCGATGTTTTTTAGTCTTAAGGTATTGATATTATAAAACAGGCCAAATCAACGTTTAAAAAGGCCAAATTTTTTTCGCCGCCGACCTGTGGTCGCTGGCCAAACGCACCATGTCGCTACAGTCTCACTCTTTTCATTTTCTGAAACTTGGCAGCCCTGAAAGTGCCCTCTAGGAGCCACATCTAGGAACCAAAACGTGTGCTAAAGTGCCCTCTTGGGAGCCAAAACACGTGTTAAAGTGCCCCCTTGGAAGCCAAAATGCGTGCTAAAGTGCTCTCTAGGAGCCAAAACGTGTGCTAAAGTGCCCTCTTGGGGGCCAAAACACGTGTTAAAACAGGCCAAATCGACGTTTTTTTAGTCTTAAGGTATCGACATTAAAACAGGCCAAATCGATGTTAAAAAAGGCCAAAATTTTTTTTTTACTTGGCAGCCCTGAAAGTGCCCTCTAGGAGCCACATCTAGGAGCCAAAACACGTGTTAAAGTGCCTTCAGGGAAGCCAAAACGCGTGCTTAAGTGCCCTCTTCAGTGGCGAGGACGCGCTATTAGGTGCCCCTTTTTTTCCTTTTCGCCCCTGCCCTTCAAAAAGTCTGTGCACGCCACTGAGTTTGGCACAGGGGGACTCACATCTCAAAGATGACTGGAGCAAACAGGAAGCACTTAACCACAGCAATGTATAATATAAGGTCGAGTTTTAGCTTTATTTAGAGAGAGAAAAAATAGAAAATGATAATTAAAAAAACACAAATGTGCATTTACTTTTACTGAATGGTGGTCAACACATTACTGTACTTGATAACAATCAATAACAACATTTGCTTTCCACTGAAATATACAAACTTGCACAATGATAACCTCTTAATTAATTATCCCCATAATGGACTGCACTTAAATAGAGCTTTTGTTGCATAGACAATCACTCAAAGACTTGACACTACAATTCACATTCACCCATCATACACACAACAAACAGTTACAATAGCCTACAGTATAACACACATGTATTAACACTTAAAGGGATAGTTCAACATTTTGGCAAATTGTCCCATTGCCATAATCGCTATAGCAGTAGGTCCTTTAATTGTCAGTGCGAGCTATTTTTAGAACGGCGGAGCAGAGCCGTGAGCTGCTCAGAGCTACGCTACGGAGGCTAATGGGATTTCTTGGTTTCCCTCATCAAACTCATCAAATACACAATCCAACAACTCTGACAAAACTGGACAAGTTGTGACCTGCACATTCACCACGCTATGAGATAATAACAGAATGTTACGAGACAGAGTTGTTTTACCTTTTGCCTTCAGGGACAGTTTTTCAGCAAACAGTCTCTGTATTTACCTCAAAAACAACTCTGTCTCGTAACGTTCCATTATTATCTCATAGTGTGGTGAATGTGCAGGTCACAACTTGTCCACAAGAGCGTTTTGGAGTTGTTGGATTGTGTATTTGATGAGTTTGATGAGGGAAACCAAGAAATCCCATGAGCCTCCGTAGCGTAGCTCTGAGCAGCTCACGGCTCTGCTCCGCCGTTCTAAAAACATCTTGCACCGACAAATAAAGGTAACAAACCTACTCCTAAAACTATGGGAATTATGGCAATGGGCCAATTTGCCAAAATGTTGAATTATCCCTTTAACACCAAACCACAGGTTGGATTAAGGATGTCAGTGCTACACTACCTGAGTAAACAGCTGTATAGTATCATTATTATCTGACTTTTCTATCATCGTAGAAAACAACCTGATGTTTGTTATAGTGGTTACTGATCACATACATGTTTTCAAGTGTCCTGCGCACAATACCACCACCCTGAACTGAAGCATCTACACAGACTTCAGCTGTCACTCAGTTGACTGATATCATATTGATTTGACTCATAGTTTCATGTAGCCCTGTTAGATCTTTTCTGTTTGTTCTAGACATTACAGTGAATGATGCTTTACAATGCTTAAGGTAAAGTCTTCCAAGGGAACCATAAAACGTGTAGCCACATCTTATGTACACACTGTAGGATGAATATTAACAGTTAACACCCAACGTATCCTGTTATCTTTTCCAATAGACAGCGAGGATAATTTTGATTAGATTAGGAAATGTTGAGAAGACACAATACAGACATTCTGCAGATTCTTACAGGGGAAGTTAAAATGAATCACAAGTATCGGTAATACACAGCATCAAAACCAAGATTTGACTTGATTTGAAAGAAGTAAACCTATCAAAATAAACAAATGTGTCTTGACACATGGTAGGTGTTTTCATGACACAGACTTTAAACCCATCACAGGCAATAAAACATGCCATAAATAGCAACAATCACCGGAGCGGATTAAGCCGACAGTCAACAGAACTATTCGCTAATCTCAGATGTAAGGTTTGGTTATACAGATAACAGGTGCAATTAAAGATGAATGATAGTGGACTGATAATCAATACCAACAACAAAGTTTTGCCCCAGACCGACAGAACAGATTTCACTAGAGTTTCTATGTAACTAATAATAAACGTATTAATTCAACCAAAACACATCAAGTCATCAGATGCAGAGAAGGTGTAAAAAGTAAAGATATCACTTACTGAAGGAGACAGGTCCCTGAACTCATCATCAGGCCTCCAAGTGTCTTTATGGTTGTTCAAGCATTTCTCCACCTCTTGATTTTACGGCTTTGCCAAGAAAACTGCAAAAGTGCTGATAACAAAATCAGCGTTCACCAGAGGAGCACAGACTGCTGTGATGAAACACTTAAGCTGTGCATGTAAGCATGTTTTGCCTCTGTGACTAATGTTACCAGCCATGCAGTGTGTTCCTGGGCAGCAGCTGGATCGGTCAGGGTTGAGGACAGAGACTTTTCCTGGACTGAATGCCAATGACCGGTGCAAAGTTTCCAGGTTCACGTGAGCTGTGGAAAATCAATCATATGTACAGATCAAACATGACAGAGTGTAACTCCGACCTGTAACAACATACCTGATCACTGAGGTTTGTTTCGTTTTTGTTTTCCAGAATACGGTCCAAAATTTTATTCTAGTCAAATATATGTGTAGTTTATGAATGAATGAAATATTGTATAGATGCAAACATACTCTTTATCAATGAAAAAGATTCACTGTGGAGTAAATCAAGACATAGAGCAACATCATTATCTTCCCATTATCAATGTTTTGTTGGTGAGCAAACTCCCAACATGTCAATGTTGACTTGACTCAACCACGGCAGTTCTGAGCAGGATTCCAAAACAATCAATGAGTAGCCTTGACTTTAGTTGATAAGATGTTCTTTAATTAGTCCCATGATGTGGAAATTTCCAATGCCAATCCCATGTTATGAAATGTAGTGACTTGGTTTATTATAAAATAATGCAAATAATGTATAAAGCTAAATTAAAGGTACTCCCTGTATGTGTACAAAGGTTTTTCTCAATACATGAGTCAAAATATAATTTGCGAAATGTTTGTAAATTTGTTGTACAAAAAGCTAGAAAAGAGACTAAATGAGATGTATATCTGTGGTTGGAGTTAAACGATGGAATGACGCTAACAAATGTGTAGTTCATTTTCCGTTTTCAAAAAAATGGTATGCAGAAGGCCTCAAATGTTAATGTTTATTTGTTTTTGCTTTTCTCTGATATTTAAGAATGTATTTACTATTATATATTTGGATACTGTTAACCTTGCTGGTTCTGGTCTTTTTCTGGTTTGGTTTGGCCCGGCCTCCTGCCAGTGAAGTCCAGTGACAGTGACCAGGAGTCACACAATGCTGCCTCAGCTCTTCAAGGTTCCTTAAATTGACCAATATGTTTTGCTAATACCAAAGGTGGCCAATCTCTTTACATTTTCTATAATGATCTGTTAGCTTAGCAAAGTGTTGCATCAGATCAGCCACATGGTGACCCAATGGTTGAAGTGAACAGTGGCTTTTTGCTAGGAGATGTTGGCTGACTCAGCCACCATCAGACTGACAGACTGATCATCAATTGTTGCAGAAGCAATTGGACTGATGAAAGTGTCAAGCTATTTGGCTATACAGATGGAGACACTGTGTACCCCTGGCTTGGTTTTGGAAAAGCTGACATACCAGGCAGTGGGCGGATGCAGGAATAAATTATTTTTAAACAACAACCCTGGAGTCACTCATCTGGCCCAACATGAAAGTGAAGCAGCCGTAATGTTCTGATATTCAAGGGGCGGAAATTTCCTTTCTTAAATCTCTCCGATTACTTGTGCTGCTGTTTAAAGATAAGAAAACCATTTTTTTTTCTCCAATGAGCTTGGAAACATGTGATTCATAGTGAGGGAGTTAGATTTTATAGACCCAGTGTTGTTATCTTGCCACAACAGTAAATCACATTGACTCATAAAATCACATTATGAAACATGTATGACTCTTACAGTAGAAGGTACTGTTGCCAAGGCCAATCAACTTTGCCATGTTTACACTGAGTATACGCTGAATCCAATTGATGGTGGAAGCAATACACATACTTCAGACCTATAAAACCAACACATTTCTCTTTGTATTTCTACCTTTGTGCATACCTATCAGTCTTAGACCTACACAGTGAGGACGTTTTTGCAGACTGAGGCCACCTTGGCACAGTCCTCACTTTGGGTGGGTTGTTTTATGGCTCAGATTTAAGATTAGGTTCAGGGTAACCATTGTTTTTCTTTCTTAAAGTGCTTGCATCGTGATCAAGTATTACCAGTTCTTCTAAATTTAAGTTTATAGAAGTGTAGATATCTGATCATATGTCTTTGTTAAGTTTCAGTCAGGTATAATTCTTGACTCCAGCTGCCATTTATGACGCAGATGCTGTCGCAGAGATGCAGAGACTTTTCCATGACTTACATGGCCCAAGAATCTGACAGGAAGTGGCTCTGATTGGATGGAAGCATAAACACACACAACCTTTCAATGTATCTTGTTTATTTTAAGTGCAGGGTAATATTGTATCATAGGTGTAGATTTCCTGCTCCTCCTACCAATAACAACAGATTTACTGTATTATTAGAGCATGACGCAATATGAATTCCACGTGAGCTGCATCAGATGGTTTAAATTCTACTCACATTGTGGATATCAGCACTTCACACCTTGTTACACAACTATAAAATCAATTAGCCTATTTATACATTGTAGACTGTTAATAACTAGAACTCATTGACATTATTATTTCAGGCAGCGTATATTTGACCATGTCTGCTGTATCACTTAGCAGGTAGAGCAGGGCAATTAGGTCCAGTGCAAAAAAAAAGAAAAAAAAGAAAAGAAATCAAAGTAAGGACAAGGAACAGGAAGTGTCCTTTTCCGGTCCGGGCTGGCGCCATACTGAGGCTTTAGGTCAGTGTTGTACTGTGGCATACTGCTTCATAAACATACACACCACACAATGCAATATTAACAACAAACAAATGTTTGTACTGAAGCATAGACAAACACAATTATAGCCGTTTATCTCTCTGTAGTCTCAAGTCGTGATTGTGATTCATTCTTTGATTTCAAAGCTTATCGTCGCCAGCAGGATTAACACCAGCAGAAAGTGGTCATTAGGGTCAAAGGTCGGCCCTGCAGGAACTACTAAGTAAAAACATGAAGAATAATGACAGAAATTAACAGTCTTCGTTTCCTTATTTCTACAATGTTGTTGTTATGATGAGGATGTGACACATGAAAGACACAGAGGGAAGCCTTTGTGATCACAACCATCTAATTCAAGGAGGTATAAATAGTGTTTTTACAGCCTCGCAGAACAAAACAACGCTAGAAAATACTACAGGCTTTGAAATCAGCCTTGATCACCACCAGAGACTCAGTGACTCCTCCATCACATCTTGTTTTCCTGTGTGTTGTTTAGCAGTGTCCAGACACTCTTGTCCTCCAGCGCCTCCAGTGTCAACCTGCTGCAGCCAGCAGTGGAAATGTCAATGATACATAAATAATGAGGAGGCTGATGATAACATGGTAACACTTTATTTGACGCCTATCATTATACCATACTTATAATGAGTTATAATGCAGTTATAGCACTTATAACTATAGTTACAAACATAAATGATCATAATGCTTTATAACAATAATCATAACACACTATAAAGCATTTTATCATTATAAGGTCAGGTATTATAATACGTTATAATTGTTAGTAACTTGCTGACAATGCCCACATCGATAATGCATTATAAATAATGTTATAATGTGTTATAATTGGCTTATAAATGTGTATAACTATCATTATGAACACACATAAATTATCATAAGGCTTTATAACAATAAGCACAACACATCAAGTCAAGTATTATAATAGAGTTATGCTCTATGATGTGTTATGCAAGTGTGGGTTCAGTGTCTTGCAGGCAGACACAGACAAATTTAGAAGGAAAAAACTCATTTTAAACTGTCTTTGTTTTAATGTAAGAAAATATATATATATATTTTTACTTCATTTATTTTTTTGACTGTTTTGTAGTTAAACTCATTAAACTTAAATCATGTTTATTGTGTGTCTATGTAGATATCTTTCATGCAAGTTGTTAGTGCTAATGTTTTAGTTGTTAGCTGTAGGTTCATGGCTACAAGGGTCTGGGTTAGTTGCAACAACGATCAAATATGTTAACGTTAGGATCAGACTGTGGCTGACAGTAGGCTACTTGGCACACACACACACACACACACACACACACACACACACACACACACACACACACACACACACACACACACACACACACACACACACACACACACACACACACACACACACACACACACACACACACCGGTTGCACTTTAAACACTTACACACACACAGGGTATTTTTTACAATGTTACATCTCACCCCAGGGTATGTTACAACTAACCCGGACCATGGGGTGAAACATTTCACTCCTGGTGTTTGAGACTAAACCATGCATTTTCTGTTTGTGTTGCAGAGATAACAGCTACGGCATTTAGTAGCAGACACATGTAACTAATTTGTATCACATTTTGAACGAACTGACTAAAAATAGCTCCAAGATACAGACAGAAGTGTCAAATATGTTACAACCATCTCCACTATAGTTACCGTACCGTACGGTATACATGTCTACATGTCTAGGCAGCAGTTGCAATCATGCAGTTGATGAGTTTAGTGTAAAGGGGCAGGTTGTGGTGTGTTTTATGTGTTATGTTTTATTATATATTACATGTATATATACTGTATATTCTATACCACCCCAATGGAATACGTGTGTTCTGATATGTATGTACAATATGGAATCCATGCCATATCTAGGCTATGCCAAATATAAATACAGAGAGAAAGGATACACCTGTTGCTTTTGCTTCGACCTGTTGCTCATAACCCCATGGTTAAATACATGGAAAAAAGGAACTCTCATGCTCTCAAGTCTCCATTGGTGATGTGAAGCTGGTTGGACCTTTGACTGTTGTCGCCCCCTCGTGGAAACAAGATATTAATACAGAAGCAGTCTACTGGATCATATGACCAGAAGCCACAGTAGGCTACAGTAACTTTAAAAACTGTATGCAGCATGTTGCATTTTCTTCTCCTCTATCCTAGATGGAAGAACAGAGATGGAATAATGAATCAATAAGATCAATGACTTTAGTAGATAGCCACACCCGTTGCTATGGACGAGCCATATAGGGGGCCTGGCCTGCCCCCCAAAATGCTTGTGCCACCCCCATATAGCTACATATATATATATAAAGGTGATTTTGTTTGATTGATGGGAATCTACCAGAATCTACACTGCAACAGCCTATCACGGTCTTACTGAAAAGTGGTGACAGTTATGAGAAATTAGTTACTGATTATCTATTTTCAGGAGCAAATCAAACATTCCTGTCAAATATCAAAGATAAAATCAAACAGTTTAGGAAATACCCTTACAGAAATTTAATTTAGTCCCTATATCAAGAGTTATGTTGCCATATGTGCAGTATATGAAGGATATAAAGTATGTTTATAACATGTATTAAATATATATATTTTTAAATGTAACATCCGTTAAATAGCCTACTTTATGGATAAATTGTAAATTAAAGTCAGTAAAATGATTTTCATATTAATTTATATCTATCTTCATATTCTGACTTTTGGAAGCCAGTATGTACAAGTAACATCCACATACTGACAGGTCTTGAGATTAATATATATTTAGAAATATGTCTACAATATAAGTAGCCTACTGCTGGATGTTTTCATATACATGATTTTGTTTTACATTTACATGTATGTAATATTTAGACATATGTACTGTATCTGGAATTAATAAACTGGTGTAGATTAATTAAATTGTGGACAAGATCCTGTAGGGTATGTGGACTAGCCTACTAAGGGGGATGACATTGCAGAAATGTGGGGGTGTGTAACCTTCTGTAATTATTATTTATTCAAATGTTCAACACATTAATATTGACACTCACGCTGATTCTTTTCAGACCATGTGAGGAGAGAAGCAAGGAACAGTCTTCTTCTTCTTCTTCTTGCATACATCTATGGGTACAGCAGCTACTGGACACAGCAGCATGTGATCTGCTTTCATCATCTACTCCCCTGCCCCCAAACACAGAGATCCACAAGGCACAAGAGCTCTCACTCTGATTCTAGATTTCAAAACTTGACTCTGCTTTCATCAGAGGTTTGTGGTAAAGATTTCATGGGATCACAGAATCATCTTAATAAAAAAATGACTGTATAAATGAAAATGTAGGTGAATGAATAGGATATGAAAATATATAGGCTAAAATGAGAGGGTGTTAGCTAGACCGTTTCACACATGGGTGAACTGAAAAATGTAAAAATGTTACATTTCTGGTGCACTTTTTTGTGTGCACAGGCGGCAGGCCTGTTGTCAGTTGATTCCTTTGGTAAAACCATAGACTGTATAAAGAGGGTAAAACCCATCTGTTTTGATTTTTTTTTTCACTGTTACAGTAAGAGAATATTTCCAAAGCTGATGATATCCTATGCTGAATGCTTGTTCAACAACATAACTTTAGCCAAATTTGAACATTTATACATCACATTAAATTAGATTAGATTAGATTTAACTTTACTGTCATTATGCAAGTGGGCGTAAGCCAATGTGCAGCATCTAACAATAGGCTAGGTGCAAGAATAGACAAAAATAGATAGATAGATAGATAGATAGATAGATAGATAGATAGATAGATAGATAGATAGATAGATAGATAGATAGATAGATAGATAGATAGATAGATAGATAAATACAGGGTTAAAAGTAGGGCTAATTTACAGTATTAGTAGGCTACACCTTATGCTATACTTTATGAGTTATTAGCCTATATGTAAAAAAAAAAAAAAAAAAAAACGGGAAGGGAATGATAAACACAATTATGTTAAACTGTGTCGTAATTTTTTGTTTTGCAATGCCACAAGTTGTAGGACTACAAACTGGCTAGCTACAAAGGTAACGCGCATGCGCAAGGATCAACGCCCACCGTAGCAGACCGGAAGGCGGAGTGATTCATCTTGACTCCACACACATATCTTTGGTATATCGTAAACGGTCGCCGCTGTCCGTCATTAAAGGTCGTTCCCGCTGTTAAACTTCAACTGAGGAGTTAATTTTTAAAAATTGACAGCACTCTCTCAGCTGCAGCATCCTCACAGGACCAGGAGGAGGACGGAGGTAAGAAAACAAACCCCTTTAGCATCTCTGTGTTAGCGTAGATGTATGGAGCTAGCTGTCACAGACAGAGAGTGCAGTGTGGCTGGACACCGTGTATGTGTGTGTGTGTAACCAGAACATTATGGTCTTCAGTCTCACTGTGGAGATTTACCTTCACTCTGGTTCTGTCGGTTTCTTGGTAGCTAGCTAAAGAAAATGAGGAGACACGTGATGCCATGTGGTTGAATGGGAGAAAAGTGATGAACAGGAGTCAACAAGTCTGACAGGAAAAGAAGCTGCTTCATTTTACAAAGGAAGAAAGAAAGAGCAGAATATTTGGTACACTGCGTCAGTCTCACTGCCTGTGTGGTAACAGGTCACATCTTAACAGTATTATTATTATGTCAACAGTTATCAATAGCAACAGGCAGACCTTTATGTTTATTGAACATGTGTTATATTCACTTATACAGTACTTTTCACGTGAGAGAGCCTACAGTACTGTGCAAAGGTTTTAGGCAGGTGTGGAAAAAAAGCTGCATGCTTTCAAAGATGGAAGTGTTAATTTTTTTTTCATCAATTAACAAAATGCAGTGAATAAAGAGACGAGAATCCTTAATCAAATCAATATTTGGTGTGACAACCCTTTGCTTTCAAAACAGCATCAATTCTTCTAGGTAGGTACACCTGCACACAGTTTTTTAAGTATATTTTAGGGGCTTTATTAATGCCTTTAATTGATAGCACAGTGGAGAGAGAGACAGGAAATGGGGAGGCAGAGAGGGGGAATGACATGCAAAATGCATGGAAAGGGCCGCCCGATGCGGGAATTGAACCGGGGGTTGTTCTTCTTTATGCTGATGATAGTTCTAAATGACACTGGCTGAATGTTTGAATAAATTTGGGTCCAATCAGACGCCTCACTGATGGTATTGCATGATGGATAAGCATTCAGCATTTTTTCACGCCTGCCTAAAACTTTTGCACAGTACTGTACTGACATGAACTGGCTTATACAAAAACTAAATATTAACCATATCAAATTAATATTTAGTTTTTGGCAGGTAAACCACTCACTCAGGGTTAGTAACAATATAAAGCTAACAGATATCCCTTATCAGCACAAAAATGCATTAAGACAGAGTTCTGGTTGGTTGTCATCACTCCAGCATGATGTTATCTTTCCTCCTCTTGTCCTTTGAGCAGAAAAAAAGAGGAAGCGTGGACAGATTAAAGTTGGAGCTGTTAAAGGAATGAAGACGAGCTGGTCAGAGCAATGACAGAGATGTGAGAAGGGGCAACACAATCAATACTGTTGAAAACGGAACAGCCGCCCTGTCTCTGCTATGGAGCAAGAAGAGGTGGCAACCAGGGAGGATGCAGAGGATGCACAGCTGATGTACAGGATCGAGCGTCCAGTCTTTAATGAAGCTTTCATCCAGTCGCAGGTTCTGGAGCGTAAAGAAAAGTCCATCTCCCTCTGCGAGAGGCTGGCAAACCAGTTCAGGTAAGTTTGCATAGAGAAATCAGGTTATTGGAGTAAATCCAGATTCAGATATAGCTACTCATTAATTTGGATGCAAAAGATGGCTCAACTGTAGGATTCTGGTAGTTGGAGTAATGTAGATTAAAAATGCCCTCGGTTGCAATGTTTAGATTGTAAAGATTGTCTTTGTTCAGCAGATATCTTCAGACAAAACAAGCAAACTGAAGACACAGCTTCAGCCTCAGGGACATTGTGCAAAACACTGATTGATAAAGAAAACACAGAGCAAATGTAACGTGGGCGCAGCAGGTCGATCCTGTCTGAACAGGTTTATGCCGTAAAATCTAGCTGTCGTTGTCCAATTTTATCATTAGGATCATTCTCATTCAATCTCCAACTTAAATTTAGTCTGTAAAATATGATACTGTAAAAATGCCCATCACAGTTTCCCAGAAATAAGGGTCCCATGTGTAAACTTCTTGTTTTTGTCTGATTAACAGTCTAACAGTATTTAAAGAACAATGACATACAACATTGTGTATTTAAGAGGCAAGAAGTGGAAGATTTGACAGTTTTGCTTGGTAACCGTCACACATTATAGGGCAGTTTGAACAGTGACACAGTTAAAACATGTTTGTGTAGATGTAAATCACACTGACTGATAAGGAGGAACACACTGTCTGCTTCCATTTGAGGGTGTGTCCTGTCACTTTTTGAAAAAGGGCGTGGAAGAGCTCTATTTCAACCCAGTCGCACTTCCCTCCTCTCGAAAAAGACTTCTTATTATCATGGACTTCCTCTATTCAGGAAAGAGGAATGACTCCCCTGCACTGGTCAGCCAGGTGCAGCTCATTCAGACCATAACACTTTGTGATTCACTAGATAAAGTACAAATCATTTACATACAGATAGGAAAATGCTCTAACACACAAGGACGCACAGCTTCAGTTTTCTTAAAAGTTTTATAACTGTTGTTGTGGCTGCCACTTAAAGGGATAGTTCAACACTTTGGCAAATTGGCCCATTGCCATAATCCCTATAGTTTCAGGAGTAGGTTCGTTACCTTTAATTGTCGGTGCAAGCTGTTTTTAGAACAGCGGAGCAGAGCCGTAAGCTGCTCAGGGCTACGCAATGGAGGCTCATGGACTTTCTTTGTTTCCCTCATTAAACTCATCAAATACACAATCCAACAACTCCAAAACGCTCTGGTGGACAAGTTGTGACCTGCACATTCACCACGCTATGAGATAATAACGGAATTTTACGAGACAGAGTTGTTTTCGAGGTGAATTCATGCAAAACTGCTGATTTTCGGCAAGCAGTCTCTGCAATTTCCCAAAAATGTTGAACTATCCCTTTAAATGCACTCAATTAATGTAAATTTAAGAATTAGGATATTGAAAAATCAAGTTTACATAAACTTTTTTTTTAGGGATTTAAACTATTTTTTGAAAAAAAGACCTGAAATCTTATTTGAATTCAATATGATTTCTTTGAATGCAATATCCCAGGACATCGGCATCAACTAGTGGAAGTTAAAGCCAGGGGGTTTTCCAGATAGACAATGACTCCTGTATTTCTTAAGTTGAAGCAAAAATGACTAAAGAACCACAAGGTCAGGGCGTTGGAGTCAGACAATGGTCTGACTTCAGTCCAGACCATGTGTGACGAGGCATTTGTGAACAAGGAAGTCTAACTGGTTTAAAGGCATTGCTACTAAATATTTACAGAGTTGTGTTGGATGAGACAAGTGAGGCAGTGATCAGGAGTTAAAATCTGTTTGACAAAGGTGTCTGTAAACATCTGTGCTCTCTGCCGCTGTCTAACAATGAATGTGCAGCGCATCGCTGGTAAAAGGCAGTAAAAACATTGATATTGACCCATCATTATCCTGTGCTGATGTAATTGATCCATTTATAGACGCATTTCTCAAGTTCACTTCCTTTAAAATACGCTGCCCTCCCTCTTTACTCATGGTGATTGTCTGTTTTTGGCAGGATGTGAGGATTAAGAAATGTCTTGTTGGTGCGAGGTCGAGGTGTGCCACCTTTATGTGTACACAGATGATTAGGCACTGAACCAGAATCAGGAGCCTCTGTCAAAATGAATCTTTTGTCTCACGTCGTAGGTGTTCCTCGGAGAAGGCCAAGGCAGCAGCTCTGAGCTTCCTCCCCATTCTGACATGGCTGCCGTCCTATCCGGTCAAGCAGTACCTGTTTTCGGACGTGGTCTCGGGTCTCAGCACAGGAGTGGTGCAGCTCCCTCAAGGTCAGTGTCCCGCGGCCCCCGGCAGCGCTGCTGTGTTGTACAGTAGCTACGAGCCACTGTGGTCAACTGGAATGACACAAGGGTTAAATAGTAAAGGGCCAGCTGCCAACCCCTGCAGGGCTGCTGTCGGCTTCACGCCGTCTTTGTTTTGGTTTGACTGTAGCTCTGAAGCTGTGATGCAATCACTCTGCTGCTGGGACTGTTAACTTTACTCCTCTCTCTCTCAGGTCTGGCCTATGCCATGCTGGCTGCTGTGCCTCCAGTGTACGGCCTATACTCTTCATTCTACCCCGTTGTGCTCTACACCTTCTTCGGCACGTCCAGACACATATCAATAGGTAAGAAGGGAGTGCAAAGCCTTTTGTAGAGGCCGTGTGTCAGGGTCAAGTTCTGGTGGGTGCTACCTGCTGTGTGTGTATTGTTACGCCCCTTTTACACCAGAATTAGCCCACTGATAAGGTGATTGCCTGCTATAATGCAGCCAGCAGAGCTTGTTCACAACTGTGGAGAATGATGTCATCATTTGAACACAGATAGACCAGACCTGGGCATTTATGGCCCACGGGCCGGACCCGACACATCAAACCCTTCCATCCGGCCCGTGAGATCAGAGTCAGAAATTAACTGATGAGGGGGCGTCGAGTGGGGCAGTAGGTTGAGCAGTCGCCCCATGTGGCTACAGTCCTCGTGCAGTTGGCCCCGATTTGAATCCCGCATCGGGCGGCCCTTTCCTCCCTCTCTCTGCCTCCCTATTTCCTGTCTCTCTCGACTGTACTATCAAATAAAGGCATGGAAATGCCAAAAATATATATACTTAAATACATAAAAGAAATGAACTGATAAGGCTTATTTTATAGCCGCATAAAATTATCTTACTTTGCTTTTATTTTGAAATGCCAACTGTGCACTGTCACACATGATTGACGTAGTGGTATTAATATTATCATCATAATCATAACTATTATTATTATATTATGACATGTTTGTATATTCATTGGTCTTAATAAGATGCTGTTTGGAGTCATTATTGATATGATAATAATAATAAGACTGAGTGCGATGTATGTTTTCTATATTTGATCTTAACTTTAAAATTAAAAGTTACAGGGTGACAAACATTTGTGTGGCCTCTGAAACAATTTGGGTTTCATGCAAGTTTCCTCAAGAATAATTGTCCATCCCTGATATCCACAAATTTCCATGGAAACCATGGAAACGTAAACATACAATTACAGCGGAAGAGCACAACCGGCTTACGTTTTTGACGTTCGGAAAAATGTAGATAGACACAAGGGTGAGAGACGGTAAAAAGGAAAGAACACGTCTCATCTCTGTGTGAGACTAAGCAGCAGCGGCACTTCCTCAATTTTGCGTAACTATAAACCTTAAAAAGCTGAAATAGTTGGGTAATATTAATATTCACCTCCTGTACAGTAGTTATGAAGGAGGAAATTAGTTATAAAGACTAAAACGGTTTTTGTCCCAGGCTGTAAACATGTTTTTTTTTGTGTACTTTCCAACATGGGCCTTGCCACTTCTTTTCAGATTTCAACTGTTATTACAAAAAACAAAAACAAAGAGAGACAGAGGCCATTCACTGCAGTGACACCAGGCTGCAGCCGCCAGGATCCTTGGAGACAGACAGATTGACTAACCATGAAATGATAAACAGCTGCATAATTTGAATTCAATGAGCGACATTCCTGATTGGGTCATTCCTATCAGCTGGATGGACTAACAGACTTATCTTCTGATGGAGTTTACAGTTCAGCTGCCAGAGTTGGATAACATGAACATAAACTTTGGTATAATTCTTTGGTATAATCCACACAGACACTGAGATCCTGTGCAGTCTGTGCTGAGCTGTGGTAACCGTGTCCTCGGCTGACACGAGCTCCACCCCTCCGTCTGACATCCCAGCCATGCGGCCGCTTTCTCTCCCAGACGCGGCTCCCGGTCGTCGTCTCAAATGTCAGCCCCAACCTGAGAGTTCATCTGATAAATGGGAATAATCAACTAAACCCTGCTCAGCCATTTGATGCGAACACAATGAACACCCAACAGGGAGCAGCTAGGTGCAGCGTGAACCGGCCTCTTGGCGAATCGTGGTCTAATTGCAGGTTTGCCGTTGAAATGTTCCATTTACTGCTCTGGCAGAGGGTGTGAGGGAATAACTGGGCTGCTGTTCAAATGCTAGGCAACGTGGCCTTTTCACTCACAGGGACACACAGACACTCTTAAGAAATCCTGATACTGTATAGGGCCGAGCCTGCACTTAAGTAGGGCTAAGGTAAAATATGTCCGTGATTCAGACACAATAATGTTTGACCAAGGACAGTGGTGTTGGGGTTGGTGTTTGCATTTTCCTGCAGTGACGGGCGACGCTGATAAGAGTCTGTGTGTTTGGGCGACTGATTAAGATAAGACATTTGGCCTGTTACTGTTGTGTGGATTTTGTAAAGTTTGGACTTCATCCTTTCAGGTTATTCCTCTTCCTTACACATCATAATACAGATGCAGATGATTTTTTACTCTGTACTGTATTCTCACAGAAATTGTCAAAAGCTATCAAGGGTTATCATGTCTGCAGTAACATAAAGAGTAATCATGTTTTCATCTCATCTCTATGACATCTCAGTGGTGCTTTGAGGAGTTGTCTTCACATTTGGTAGATATCCACTGGGATTCAAAGATGGACTGATTAGAATTCGGTGTTCCAAGGTCAAATGTCACTGTGACCTTACAAATATGTTTCCGAATTCATACACTAATTATAACACAAGTAAACGCAACACAATTTCATATTCAGAAGGTAAGTTCACTGCAATATCATAACACCCTGAACCATAGGAAGAGACTGTGGTTATACTGACTGCAGCTTGGTTGGTTAGTGGAGGAAATCTTAAAGAGATCTCTTTAACGTAATCACACCACAACATCTATGTGTCTGTTGTTTAGACAAGCCACACTCATTTAATGGGCAGTGATGTGAGAATTACACCGTGCAGTTCAACACAGTTTGCAGCATCCAAATTGATGACAGGCTGCAGCTGAAGCAACACCTTTTTAACGTGGTTCAACAAAAACTGAAGGGAGGAGCAGTTAGTGCAGGACCAATTAGACTACATGGGTCTTCTCATTATTTTGGTTCTCTCTTAATCTAGATCATTCCATTTTCTGTGTGTCACACACAAATCACATGTCATTCAAATGTAAACAGTAACGCAAGGAATCAACATTCAAACAGGTTTGAAGTCTGTACTAGGCTATATAAACTTTATTTCATCAGGGCGTGACATTGAGATCAAGATCTCATGTGAACCGCTCTCTTTAGGCTACTATCTGTACTATAAACTTAACTGATCAGGGCGTGACATTGAGATCAAGATCTCATGTATAGAGTATAGAAAAATATTTTATATTTAAAACAATACCAGATTACCACACAAGCTGCAGACTGTAAAAGTGAATAAGTGGTATTGCCCCCACATAAACCACACAGGATCATTCCCATGGGTTTTAATCTGACCTTTGACCCTTTACTGTATGATAATCCTTCTCTGTCTTTACACTGTCCTGTCTAAATAAATTTAAAAAAATAGCTACAATTGATCTCCTTTTTCATTTCCCAAACTATAAACTCTTCTGACACAGTGATTAGTGGTGAACGCAATATTAAAATCAGATGAGCTGTTTTAATATGTTTTTGCTTTCATTTCAGTTGACTTTAAGAAATGAATAGAAATGTCATAAAAAGAAAATTTTCAGCAAAGATTAAGTGGCTTTTTCTAAAGAGGCTCGCTCAACTCTGATTTGACATTATCATTATACATTATACAGTAGCAACCTGCTGAGTCCTATAACATATTTGTGTGAAACTTTCATAATTGCTTTGTATTGACTTATGACTAAAACTTCTTAAACTGACCTTGGCATTTAACCTTTAACCATCTGATTCTGATCAGTTCATCCTTGATTCTTCATTTAACCCTCTGAGGTTGGTGCAATCGTATACGATTGTGACGGTATTTTTATTTTTTTGTCGTTGGATTTTTGTTGTGTTCTAATCCATCCTCATGCTGTTGACCTCCTTTATTTCTAGCCAGTGGCCTTTTCCTGTTGTTCACACTGCTGATGCTCTCTGTCAAGCTTCACAATTTACACACTGATGTTGATTACGAGATGTTTTGGTGTTGTCTCTGTGGGTTCAGATGACCTGAGCAGCAGGATTATGAAATGTCAGTGACCGTACAACTTGAAGCTTCTCATTGACATGGCTATAGCGCTCAGACCTCTGAATCCATTTGATAAAGTGATACAAGTAGCTACACCATCTCAACCTTTTGAAATGACTAGAGAGACAGAAACCAAGCTGCTCAAAGGTCAAATGACTAACATAACAAAGTCAAAGGAAATCACAGAATAAGTTTATGTTGTGCATGTGATCTGCAGGCACCTTTGCAGTCATAAGCCTCATGATTGGTGGCGTTGCGGTGAGGGAAGCCCCGGACTCGATGTTTTACGTCCTGCCCGCGAACGGATCCAACATGACGGCCGTTGTGGACGTGGAGGCTCGTGACGCCAGGAGGGTTCAGGTGGCTGTGGTGCTCACCACCCTGGTGGGAATCATCCAGGTCAGTGTCGAAGCAACCCACACGCTCGGTGAGCCGCCGAGAGCTGCTGTTGCTCCGTCTTCAACCCCCACAGAGCGTCTCTTATTTGGTTAGAACATCTCAGTAACACGATACAGCCTGCTGAAATCTTCTCACACTCAAAAATCACCGTCCGTTCGAGGTGTTGTGACGTCTGAATCACTGTTGATGTTTCCACAGCTTGATTTAATGTTTTTATTTGAAATAAAGATATGTATCTCATCCTTATCTTTTAACCAATCTCTGATTACTTATTCATTTCTTTTCCCCTTTCTTTCAGATCATCTTAGGTCTCCTCAGATTTGGCTTTGTGGCGATCTACCTCACGGAGCCTCTGGTGCGAGGATTCACCACGGCAGCAGCTGTGCATGTTGTCGTCTCCCAGCTAAAGTACCTGCTGGGGGTGAAGACGCAGCGGTTCAGCGGGCCCCTCTCAGCTATTTATGTGAGTTTAAAGGTTTCTGGGTGTTTTTTTAGTTGCCTTTCTTCAGGGGAACCTTTTATCATGTTTCCTAAATTTAAAAAATAGGGAGATCGCTTAAAGGGATAGTTCAACATCTTGGCAAATTGCCCCTTGCCATAATCCCTATAGTTTTAGGAGTAGGTTTGTTACCTTTAATTGTTGTTGCAAGCTGTTTTTAGATCAGCGGAGCAGAGCCGCGAGCTGCTCAGAGCTACGCTACAGAGGCTCATGGGATTCCTTGGTTTCCCTCATCAAATACACAATCCAACAACTCCAAAACGCTCTGGTGGACAAGTTGTAACCTGCACATTCACCACGCTATGAGATAATAATGGAACGTTACCAGACAGAGTTGTTTTCGTGACAAATGCAGAGAGTGCTTGCCGAAAAACTGCTCCCAACGGGATCGCGCATCAGCGGTTTTGCATGAATTTACCTCGAAAACAACTCCGTCTCGTAACGTTCCGTTATTATCTCATAGCGTGGTGAATGTGCAGGTCACAACTTGTGGATTGTGTATTTGATGAGTTTGATGAGGGAAACCAAGAAATCCCATTAGCCTCCATAGCATAGCTCTGAGCAGCTCACGGCTCTGCTCCGCCGTTCTAAAAATAACCCCTAAAAGCCAAATTTACCTGCGGGTACAAATAAAGCAATGTAATCTAATCTAATCTAAAACTATAGGGATTATGGCAATGGGCCAATTTGCCAAATGTTGAACTATCCCTTTTAAATTAGTCATAACTGGACTAATGGTCCTGTTTCTCTTGCCCTAGAGCGTCAAGGCCGTGTTCAGTGACATCACCAGCACCAACGTCACCACTGTCATCCTGGGCCTCGTGTGTATGGTCTTCCTGTACGGAGTCAAAGACATCAATGAGCGCTTCAAAAAGAAACTGCCCATTCCCATCCCCGGAGAGATCATAGTCGTCATTGTGTCGACGGGCGTCTCGTACGGTCTGTCTTTGTCGGACAACTACATGGTGGACGTAGTGGGGAAGATCCCAACGGGGTAGGTTGTTAGGTTCTCATCGTCAGGGGGATTTGGGGGCTGTCATGGAATTTAGAGAGGAGGGATTTTTCTGAGTTTACCATGGTTTTGCTTTGATATATTTTTACTTTGCATCAAATCTACTGCTCTCTGCCTCAGTTTTGTTAAATGAACCCCCTAATGAAAGAATAATAATAACATTTACACCATATATTGGATGTACTACAGATATTTTCTCATGTGTTACCAGGCTTCTCCCCCCTGCTGTCCCAGAGTTCTCTCTGTTACCCAGTTTGGTCACAGACTCCTTCGCCGTGGCCATCGTTGGATTCTCAATGGGCATCTCGCTCGCCAAGATCTTTGCCCTCAAGCACGGCTACAGTGTGGATGGCAACCAGGTGAGTGGACACATTTGAAAAGCTGCAGGCCCCCGACACACCGAAGTGATCGGGTCACAGTCGGGCCCCCTCAGTAAGCTGATTTCCTAAAGTTCATGGAGCTGAGATTTGCTCAGAAGAAAGCTTGTTTCATGCCGTGTGTATGGATGTGATCGCTGCTACAAACAGGGGTGGATGGATCAGTGCAGACATTGAATGATGAACTGGATAGAATTTGTCGGTCAAAGGTCATGCATGTTTTTGGCCACAACTCATAAATTCATACACTAATCATGACACAATTAAACTTAAATTTCTACAAGGATAAAATAAAGTCAGACATTTTATTATCCAAAAGGTCAAAGGTCAACCTCAGTGGTGGGTCATAATGTTCTGGCCGTGATTCAACACTGTAACTCAGGAAGGGGAGGCTGTGGCTACGTTTCCTGCAGCTTGGCAGAGCTGCAACTGAAGGAGGTAATTCCACTTAGTCACATGGTTTAACAGCCAGCGCTATATGAAACAAAACACTGAGAAGACTGGGCTGCTCCAGCGACGTGTTGTATGGTGCAGTATCTGACATCGTATGGAGAATCACATGATGATGTTTGGCGATCGTCCCTCTGACTGGTGACTCAGATGAGTTGATTGTGAATTGTCAACGTCTGCCTTCTCATGCACACGCTGCAGATTTTTCCCTGAGTCATTCCTTTGAGAAATATCTTTTCTTTGCACAATTAGCTGCAGAATAGTTTCATATTTCATTCCATTAAATTTGCTTCTGTCTGTTGAGGCCTTCATTTCATTTGCTCTTCTCTCAGGAGCTGATCGCCATCGGTTTGTGTAACTTCATCAGCTCTTTCTTCCAAACCTTCGCCATCACTTGCTCCATGTCAAGAAGCCTGGTGCAGGAGAGCACAGGGGGGAAAACACAGGTAACACACACAGACATGATCTAATGTTTTTATTTGTTTCTGTAAAATTATAGTTAAGTAATGAGACATAATACTGACAGTTGGTGTGTGTGTGTGTGTGTGTGTGTGTGTGTGTGTGTGTGTGTGTGTGTGTGTGTGTGTGTGTGTGTGTGTGTGTGTGTGTGTGTGTGTGTGTGTGTGTGTGTGTGTGTGTGTGTGTGTGTGTGTGTGTGTGTGTGTGTGTGTGTGTGTTCAGATTGCAGGGCTGCTGGCGTCCATGGTGGTGCTGCTGGTGGTGGTGGCCATTGGTTTTGTCTTTCAGCCCCTCCCTCAGGTGGGTGGAGCTGAGGAGCTGATGGTGCAGAGCTCAGCATCCTGACACTTTAATTTTCCTCTCAGACTGTTGAAACAATGACTGACACCTCCCATGTTTCAACCAATGAGATGAGAAGACCTTTGTTTCTGCATTCTCTTGTTCTCATGTTGTGTTATCCTCCACTCTGTTTCCCAGACTGCGCTGGCTGCCATCATCATGGTGAACTTGTTGGGGATGTTCAAACAGATCAGAGACATTCCTGCTCTATGGAGAACCAGTAAGATCGAACTGGTCAGTGTCTAAAACCAAACCTTACATCAGAAATGTCAAAAAATGAGCACATCTGCTTTTTTTTTACTGTTCCTATTAGTTCACTGTGTTATAGTCAGGATTGTTGTAGATGGTTGTGATTTTTAACTGCC
This sequence comes from Trachurus trachurus, assembly GCF_905171665.1. NCBI lineage: Eukaryota > Metazoa > Chordata > Actinopteri > Carangiformes > Carangidae > Trachurus > Trachurus trachurus. The sequence continues at coordinate 20,118,779 of NC_139912.1, read as the reverse complement.
TCTCAAAATAGTCTCATCACCGTGAGCAACACATGCGTCACCAGAACAACAACTCACTGATTTGACTGTGGATTCAAAACGTTAAGAGTTATGACTGTTTATTAAAGAAGAAAGCATTTTGACCAAGTTACAGAATTGGCATAAATCAGGGCTCCTGTTGTAAACAAGATGAAATATTGTGACACATTTTACCTTCATTAAATAAAAAGCAATTTGGCTGCTGAAATTTAGACATTGCCCGTGGCCATATTATGACCTCCGTCAATTGTTGAAACTGTGATGCAAATTTCAGAATGAATCTTGATAGTAAATCTAATACAACCAATGTTCATCCTTCTCTACTGATGCCATCTGCTGCTGAATCATTAAGGACCAAAAAAATAGTATTTCAAACTTTATTTTAAACTGCGGGTTCTGTAAGTAGCACATTAGTTTACTCAACTCCTCCATACATCCTCTGTCCGTCTGATCACAAGTGGTCTCTCGGGAGGCATGTGGGATGTGGACACACATTTTAAAGCCGGTGTGTACTGATGTACTTCGAGGTGTCCACGTGTGATCAGATCACTGAAGAACAGCCCTCTGAGCCTCTCTTCTGATTTGCTGACTGTTTTCTGAGTGATGTAATAAAAATCTAGCAGATGTCTCATAAAAGACTCAAAGAAACCAAATCCTGGAAGGCTGAGTGGAGCTGTGAGCACCGCAGAGAGTGGAGACTGCGTTGTTATGACATCACAAAGCCACACAAGTCCTGACAGCTGGTTTTAAGGCTCAGTTTTGAATACAGGCCGTGTGCATTTCACTGTGGACTGAAGCTTTGATACTCTATTACAGTATACGGTATTAATATAGAATGTAGGACCTGCTGTATGATTATAAAACACATGTCAATTTTCTGTTAATGTCTCAGTCTCGATTAGGTTAAATGTTACTGAAGGTAGGTGAGACATGATGAGAGGATGTCAGAGAGGATGCAGCTGTTTTTACTTCACCTGTGTAGTTATACACCTGTTGGTTTCTTCCTCTCTCTCAGGCCATCTGGCTCGTAGCCTTCGTAGCGTCTGTGCTGCTGGGTCTGGATTACGGCCTCCTGGTGGCCATTGCTTTCGCCATAATAACAGTCATCTACAGAACACAGAGGTACAGATGACGGACAGCTGCTCGTTTTCAGCCTGAATGTGTTTTTATATCAACTGTATGTCACACATCATAGCGTGTAAATTCAGTTTGTATGACCTATGCATGTCAGCAGAGAAATTTAAAGGGATAGTTCAACATTTTGGTAAATTGACCCATTGCCATAATCCCTAGTCATAGCAGTAGGTTCGTTACCTTTATTTGTCGGTGCAAGCTATTTTTAGAACGGCGGAGCAGAGCCGCGAGCTGTTCAGAGCTACGCTACGGAGGCTCATGGTTCTTGGTTTCCCTCATCAAACTCATCAAATACACAATCCAACCACTCAATACACTCTGGTGGACAAGTTGTGACCTGCACATTCACCACGCTATGAGATAATAACAGAACGTTACGAAATAGAGTTGTTTTCGAGGTAAATCCATGCAAAACCGCTGATGCGCGTTCGCATTGGGTCCAGTTTTTCAGCAAGCAGTCTCTGCATTTGCCTCGAAAACAACTTTGTCTCGTAACGTTCCATTACTGTCTCATAGTGTGGTGAATCTGCAGGTCACAACTTGTCCACAAGAGTGTTTTGGAGTTGTTGGATTGTGTGTTTGATGAGGGAAACCAAGAAATCCCATTAGCCTCCGTAGCGTAGCTCTGAGCAGCTTGCGGCTCTGCTCCGCCGTTTTAAAAAATAGCTTGCACCGACAATTAAAGGTAATGAACCTACTCCTAAAACTATAGGGATTATGGCAATGGGCCAATTTACCAAAATGTTGAACTATCCCTTTAATGTAAAAGAGGTGCGAGCACCAAAGTTCTCCTGACATCTTGCTCTGTCTTTCAGCCCCAAAAGTGCCGTCCTGGGCCACGTCCAAGGAACAGGGCTCTACTGTGATGTAGATGAGTATGAAAAGGTGAGGCCATTAAAACACACCTAACACCTCAGACTGAAGCCAGGATACAACGTTTCCCACCAAGACTGAGCTGTGTGATTTGTGTTTGGTTCCCAGGCTGCTGAGTACGAGGGGATTAAGATTTTCCACTCCAACTCTTCAATCTACTTTGCCAACAGTGACCTTTATGTGAATGCCCTCAAGGAGAAGGTAATCCTATCCAGTGTGTGTGTGTGTGTGTGTGTGTGTGTGTGTGTGTGTGTGTGTGAGTGAGTGAGTGTTTAAAATGCAACAGTACAGGTGGTCATTAAATTAGGAGGTAAATATATGATCATTGCGCTGCTTTCACCTGTTTTCTAAGGTGAAATTACCTACAGTATAATTCACAGACGTTGTTAAAGCAGGCCATCATTACTGTTACCCAGAGACATGTTATTATTGGGTTGTGGTTGTGGAAACAATGTCATGGCAGATTGAATCTTTCAAAACAAAAGTCCTGTTATAAATCCTCTGTGGTGTATTTGGAGGTGCTGATGAGCTACACTGTGCCTTACAGGCAGGTGTTTCTGCAAACCTGCAATTTGCATATACTGGTAGTTTTATAGCCATTCAAGCCAGTGAAAAATGGCTGAGCATAATTTACTAAGAGCTTGTGCCTTTACGTTGTTTGTTTTATAGCCACTTTTGGCAGAAATATTAAATCTACATTGAAATTCAATTGTGTCTAAGCTCGAACAAACAAAAAAAAAACATTTGATTAGCAATGGATCCATCTTTAGTTGTTGAACAGCTATTCTAGAATACATTTTACTTTCATTCCAGCTAAACAAATATGTGAAGTAGCCTAATTGAATGTGTGATTTGCTTGTTTCATTTTTTTTTTAAATAAGTGATTCATGATAGCCAGCTTTGAATGACTGTTTTTCTGGAATCACCTTTGTGTGTTGTGAAGCCAGTTAGGGCAAAGAAACCTTTAATATGCTGACTATCCATGTGACAGGGCTCTGGCTATTGTTTGTATTGCTATGTTTAATTTTTTATCGCTACGTGTGGTCCTATTGAAGGCCCAGGGTCCGGGTCCATGGTTCGCCACTGGTTTTGTCCCATTTATGTCAATAGGGGGCAGATAACAGTTCAACAGCACCACAGGCTGCATCCTCCAGATATACCACAGGGAAATGAATAAGGATCATAACAGCATGTTGACCTGGAGCAGTAGAGCTTTTGTACAGTCTGTGTGACAGATGTTAAACCAGATGTAGTGAATATTTCTTATTTAAAACAAAAAATATACATTTTGGGAAATAGGTAAATTCACTGTCTTGCTCAGTTACATGAAAAGAATCAGTCCCACAGTCCCCCACAGTAAATAACGGTCAATGCTCGTAGGGAGTTTAGGGACTGTGGTGATGCATCGGGCTGGTAATGATCAGTCTTCAACCAGTCAGTGACGTCCATCGGCTTTAGGCCTGACCAGGAAAAGAAGTAGCAATTATTAATCATGTCATACAGAAGAGCAGAACAAGCAGAACTGTGTTACTTCCTCTGTGTTGGTGTGGAAGTTGTCATCTGTGTCCAAGTTGTGGAAATGTTTCCAGCAAACCATGACACAGAGATACAATCTGGATTTTGATTTTTTTTAATAAGCTTGATTATACAAGTGTAACATCTTACTAAAACCTTTACATAAATCTGTATTAATCCAGTGCTGTTGGTGTCTTCACAGACAGGAGTAAACCCTGAACACTTACAAGCTGCTCGGAAAGCCAGAAAGAAGCAGGAGAAGGCCAACAGCAGCAACAACTCTCCATCTAAGATCTGTGTCAAGGTGAGTCTCTGTCTCTGTCTCCTGTCCCTGCTCATATGTTGTGTGCATGTACACTATCGGATTTGTTGACAGTGTAAATGTGACGCAGGCAGCATGTTTGCACTAGTGCGTCTGTGCTGTAAGTGATTGTGTAAAACCTTGAAGGACTGGACGTGTTTCCAGTCTGATGTGCAGCAGCAGGGAGGTTTCAACTGACCGTGTTTCTCAGGTTTCACAATCTGTTCCTTTAACTTGGTTTAATCTGAGTCGCCTCCACAGAGCTCCTCTTGTTGACATTACATTAACACTTCAGTCACTGAGTCTGTCGCCTTCATTTGGCTGATTTTAATTTTTACTTTGGTTGTACAGATTCCGTGTTTCTAGCATGTTTATTGTTTACTTAGACAAAACCAAACTCTCCTCCGCTGCTTCTGCTTCAGCTGATCATCATTGGATAAATAACAGTAGAAAAAATGCACACTGTCTTTAGTTTCCTATAATAGCCCTTTACTTCCTAGCAGAGGCTCTGAAGCCAGGGAGTGTTCTGCTGGTCATTGTACCGTGTCCGTGTCCGTCTCCTCCCAGAGCGGAGGACAGTCCAGGAAACGTTGCAGGGCTGGTTGCCCTAGAGATGGCAGTAAATTACACTGAGTGTTTATTTTAACACCATAGTTCACTTGTGGGAACTGTGAGAGAAAAACATCTTCATTTGGCTACCAAGTCATATACTAAAGTAGGTGTAAGGTAGACATATGAAACTGACACCTACTTTAAGCCCCATAGACAAATTGGACCAGTGTTTTTCAACCTTGTGGTCGGGACCCCACGTGGGGTCGCCTGTAATTTATATGGGGTCGTCTGAAATGTCTAGTAATTGATAAAAAAAAAATACTGATAAATCTTTTAACTAATTATTATGCTTTTTAAAATTATCATTAGAAACACCATTCTCACTTCTCGAATATAAATCGAGTTCAAATAAAAAGCAGCATAGGAAAATATCGGAGCTGGCACATTTGATTGACGGGTCGGACAGAAATTTGTGATGTCAAAATGGGGTCACAAGGCAAAAAAGGTTGGGAACCACTGAATTAGGCTCAGTTTCATGATAAAAGATACAATATAATATATCCCACAGTTTTAGACAGTGATACTTCTGCTTTGTTGAAATCTTTTATCCTAAAAATCAGTTCCTTTGATTGATTCTAGTACAAGAAGCAGGAGGAGGTGACCCATGAGGTGGTGTCCTACGACCTTGAAGCAGAGGAGCAGAGGAACGGCCAGTCAGGAGACAGGAGCAGCATGTTGGACTGTGAGAGCACCCTCTTCATCCAATCCCCAGGCGCCGTCCACTCCATCATCCTGGACTGGACGCCTGTCAACTTCATCGACTCAGTGGGAGCCAAGGCCGTCAAACAGGTTCTTCCTTTTTCCTCATTTAAAAAAATAATAATGAGCCCTCAGGATGATACTCATTAAGGTCAGGTGAGGACGAAGGAAGCGCAGATGTTAAGGTTTCTCTCCTGTGCTACTACAGTTTTCTTCAGGTCAGGTTATAGAAACCTCCTGTTGTAGAACAACATGTGTAAACAGACCATCATTTCACTTTCACTTTGTCTGTTTCAACAGGTGATAAAGGAATATGCAGCAGTGGATGTGCGGGTGGTTATAGCCGGCTGCAGCAGTAAGTATTCATGATGGTTTGTGTCTGTGTTTTATCAAAGTGTGTGTCTGTTACTTTATTTGTGGAAACAATGCAAATCAGTGGCACAGAGGAATGAGATGTTATCAGAGCTTGGATACTGTACCTGTTTATAGCATCAAAGATGATGAGGACAATAGTTAGAGTATCATATCAACAACTTGTTTAATCCCAGTTTAAATGGGTTACAGTTGCTTCACCTCTGCATGCATACTCTAACTCAGGAGTTGCACTGCAATTAATTTAGTATGTTGGAGATCCTACATAGTATAAAGGTAGATGAGGGTAGATACAAAGGCTACAAGCCAGATGACCCAAGAGAAAAGGGAAGATACAGAAATAAAAGCAAAATAAATCAACAGGGTATAAAACAGGTGAAATACAACCAGCTGCATCCTGTCTTCTTCCTGTGACAGAGATAAACTGTCACACTGACGTGATGATAAATCAGCTCAACATATCACGGCACGATGCTTGGTTGATGATGACTGCTTTTTGAGATCTCTCAGCCTCCTTCACTTCACTGAAACAGGTTCTATTGAAGTGGTTCTTGATTCAACAGGTCTGGTGGAGAGTAGAATCACAGTTAGTTCATGATTTAACAAGGGGGGGGATTACTTTTTCACATTGGGCCAGGTAGGTCTAGATAGCTTTTTTCCCTTAATAAATGAAATCATCATTTAAAAACTGCATTTTATATTTACTTGGGTTATATTTGTCTAATATTAAAAATTGTTTGATGATCTTAAACATGTAAGTGTGACAAATATACAAAAAAGTAAGAAATCAGGAAAGGGGCAAATACTTTTTCATGGCACTGTATATTAACACTGAAAAGTGTCAGAGCCTCAGTAAACAGAGAAATACATAGGTTTCTGTATTCATAAACTGGGCCTTCAAAACAACCGTCAGAACTTCTGTAACTTTGTGATGTCACAACAAAGCAGTCACCAAGCTCCGCCCTCCTTGACCCACTATCCAACCATATAAGGATTTGTTCTCTCTGAGTGTGTTATCTGAAATCTGCCCTATTTTTATTGGATCACTAAGGAAACAGTCAGCCAAACAGTGGAAAGACTCAGAGCCGAGAACATAATAACATGCATGAAGGAGGGTTTATTGTACTAGAACATGTGATTATTAATATGTTCCCTTTGGACCATCAGCTGTGACAGGCCCTCTGATCTCCACAGCAGTAACTAGCTCAGTGTAATCTCATCTGGACGAATCTTTGTCAGTTTTCGTTGCTGTGATCATCATTGGTCGTTCACTCTGCTTTTAATCTCCAAGGAAGCCTGCTGGACGAGCTGGACACTCTGCAGTTCTTCAGCGGCGTCATGACCAGAGACATGGTGTTCCTCACAGTCCACGACGCCGTGCTGCAATGTCAACACTCGAACTCCCGCCCGGCGGCCGGCCAAGCCAACGAGACGACCTGACGAGAGACGAGGACAAACCGCAGCAGCAGCTCCGACCCCGGGACGGCTGAGGTGCCGTCACCCGGAGCGACGAGCGAGTCTCCACGGGCGTTCCAGCATCACAGAACAATCACCCTCACTGAACAGAGGTGATTGCAACCCTGTCCAATCTAAGAGACGGCATCTCTGAGGCTTTTATCCAATCAGATATTCAGGATCGAGTATCCAGCTGGGATTCTACAGCTCTACTCCTGTGCATCCTCTGTTTCTCTCTCAGTAGAGGGAGCAGTTTGAGAGTTGCACTTTTAACATTAGTTTTTGTAATTGTGTTGAAGCTCTGACTGGGAGTCAAACTAAGCTGCTGAGAGATTTCAGTCAGAGTGCAGTTTGTGGTAGAAATGTGAAACAGACCAGAAGCTGCGCCTCATCATCATGCTGGTATTGTTAAGTGTTAACGGTTACTGAGAAGTTGTGTACTGATAGTTATGTTTTCAGCTGTATTTCTGTGTATATGTGTATTTAAACCAGCACTGGTCAATCTGCAGTGTCACGTTTGCTGTTACAGGGAACACTAATGTACACGTAACATCCTGTCAGCTCACATCCTAGAATCTAAACTGCTGTGTTACATGTAAAAGAAAGAAGAAGCTTTAGTTATGTTGTTACTGCCTGACACAGGGTGCCTTTAAAGTTACCATGTGGTTATTTTACAAAGCACTGAGACTTCCTTCTGGAATAAACTTTTATTTTTAAATGAACAAATGACAATGAAAGTACAATGTTATGTTTTACAGATGTTTGCTTCTTTGATGGTAAAAGCCCAAAGCAAAAACACAAACACACACACGCTCAGTTGTAGGTCATGTATCTGGGGGTGGCGCTGAACTTGGCGTAGGACTTGATGACCTTGTTGACGGCCTCCAGGAAGTCTTTCTCTGTGGCGATCTTCCTGCGGGCTCTGATGGCGAACATGCCGGCCTCTGTGCACACGCTGCGGATCTCAGCGCCTGGCAGGAAAACACACATCAGAGTTTTTATCAGGGTGAACAGGAAGTTCACTCGTTCATCTAGATACTTGTGTGGCCTTCTGGCAACACAGGACGATAACAACCTGCTCGCACAAGAGTGAAGAGCTGTAGCTGCTCAGGATAACTGTCTGCAGGCCTTGAATGAACGGGTTCAACTGCATTTCAACAACCACTGCAGTGTATAAGACATTTATAGACAGTGTTTGTCTTTGTTCAAATCACACCCGAGATAAAATTAGTTCCACAAAACTGCTCTTGTGAAAACGATGCATCTCTAAAATATCAACTTTTCATAATAATACAATGATGATGCACAGCTAGTATTAAATAAGAAAGAAATGTTTTCTCTGTTGGGTCAAAACCAATTGGATTTAGAGATAGATAGTTTTTCTTTCAGTGACAGAACGACAGTTCAGTGCCCCCTTGTGGCCATAGATGAGTACTGCACACTGGAAGCTCTGATTTTAACCTGAATCTTCTGTGTCCAATCACGTGGTCACCTGAGTTCATTAGTTCACACAGATTTAACATGTGTCTCCAGCTGTGACTGAATCTTACTTCCCTGCTTTTATGCAAATTAACAGGTGTGTGTTGTTTTTAGCCAATCAACAGACAGGTTGGTTGTCTGACTGTAGAACTGTGAATAACTCTCCCCATCTGAGTTTTTAATAAAATAGTGGCAGGACCAATCAGACTGTCAGAGGACAAACGTAGAGTATCGAGTCCTTCAGTTGCATTCACACCACGACAGGAACGTGGCTACGACCAGGTCTGAACTAGACCTCACTGGGAGTTTGAAGTTTGTAATTCCTCAGTTGCAGCTAATTAACAAACGCTCCATGTGACCTGACAATGTTCCTGTGAGTCTTGTGTGGTGATTTTAGAACAGGTGATGAGTCAAACTGAGCCACAGAGGTAGAGAGGCTGTTTCAACAATCAGATAGAAGTGGGAGATGTGAAGATGAGAAAATCGGACATGAGTCTGAAAGCTGTTGTGTCGGTCTTACCAGTGCTGTTGGGACAGAGACGAGCCAGCAGCTCAAAGCGAATGTCTCTCTCCACACTCATGGAGCGGGCGTGGATCTTGAAGATGTGTGTGCGCCCCTGAAACACAGAATGAACCCAGGTGAGGTCAAGAAGTTCATCAGAGAAAACTGCACTTCGAAAGTAACAGTTCAACTAGATGAGCAGAAAAAAACGCTTATGGCTGGTTTAATGGGAATCTAACTCACCTCCAGGTCGGGGAGGCTGAACTCAATCTTCCTGTCCAGACGCCCGGGTCTCATCAGGGCCGGGTCCAGTGTGTCTGGTCTGTTGGTGGCCATCAGAACTTTGATGTTGCCACGAGGGTCGAAGCCGTCCAGTTGGTTGATGAGCTCCAGCATGGTCCTCTGGACCTCGTTGTCTCCTCCAGCGCCATCGTCAAAACGAGCACCTGTCAGGTTCAAACACAGGACGAGGGTTTGTGTTTAACAAGGAGGGAGTGGGTTTTATCTGTAAACTTTATTACAAATGATTCTGTTTTTCTACACTGAGCCAGTAAATCCTGCATTAGAACCTGATTTCACTCTCAAATGGATAGTTCAACATTTTGGCATAATAATAATTGCTATAATCCCTATAGTCTTAGGAGTAGGTTTGTTACCTTTAATTGTTGACGCAAGCTATTTTTAGAATGGCAGAGCAGAGCCGCGAGCTGCTCAGAGCTACGCCACGGAGGGTAATGGAATTTCTTGGTTTCCCTCATCAAATACACAATCCAACAACTCCAAAATGCTCTGGTGGACAAGTTGTGACCTGCATATTCACCACGCTATGAGATAATAATGGAACGGTAAGAGACAGAGTTGTTTTCGAGGTAAATGCAGAGACTGGGAACATGCATCAGCGGTTTTGCATGAATTTACCTCTAAAACAACTTATTATCTCATAGCGTGGTGAATGTGCAGGTCACAACTTGTCTACCAGAGCGTTTTGGAGTTGTTGGATTGTGTATTTGATGAGTTTGATGAGGGAAACCAAGAAATCTGCTCCGCCGTTCTAAAAGTAACTTGCACCGTGTGTCATGATCATGAATGAAAAGGAAAAGTGAATATTTGCTTTGCAAATCGATTTACAGTGTGTTCCCCTTAATTTTATGCTTGCTTGTTAAGTTAGGGGCCACTGTGCTCTTAGTAACAAGTTAGTCTGGATCCCTGCGTTAGGGTGAGCTTTACCTCCAATGGCATCAATCTCATCAAAGAAGATCAGACAGGCCTTCTTAGTCCGGGCCATCTCAAAGAGCTCACGCACCATCCTGGCTCCCTACGACACAGGAAGGAGGAGGAAATAATTAAACATCTTCTGGTCCATATTTAGAAGTAAACAGCTGTTAGTCTTTGACCTGGGAGCTCTTCTCACCTCTCCAACATATTTCTGCACCAGCTCGGAGCCGATGACTCTGATGAAACAGGCGTCGGTCCTGTTGGCGACGGCACGAGCGCACAGGGTCTTTCCTGTGCCAGGGGGCCCGAACAGCAGCACACCTTTAGGGGGCTCGATACCCAGATTGACAAACCTCTCAGGCTGGAGGGGAGAAATAAAAACAGAAATGTGAATGAAGGGTCAGGATGGAGGTGTGTGTAGTTACATCCACATGGCAGTTTTATTCTGGGCAGCTGTTAGGGAAAACTCCAGATGGAGACTGGAGGGTGAGCACTCACATGCAGCAGGGGGGTCTCCACCACTTCTCTCAGCTTCTCAATCTGCTCCTTACATCCACCAACATCACTGTAGGTCACATCAGGCTTCTCCTCCACCTACAGCACCACATATTTGACAAAGAATCATTACTAGACCTGGAAAAGTTTCCTTTCGGAAATGTCTGTTCATCTGGACATTTCCAGCCTAATAAATTAATCTGAACTTTCCTGGAACATTGATAAAATGTTTTTTATGAGTGGTGGATTCATACCTGCATCATGGTGACAGTGGGGTCAATCTTTGGAGGCAGAGGAATATGGATCTGATACTTGTTCCTATCAACACTGGAAGAGAAGAAGAGATTGTTTCATTAGATAATTCACGTAAATAAATGTGATAATATGATTATGATGATATTTGATACTTTTAATAATTATTATGCCTCACCCAACTCTCATGCCTTCCTCAATGTCAGTGGGGGCCACCTGGTCGCTCAGGTCCACCACAAACTTGGCAAACTGTTTGACATTGATGATGTATTTTGGATCCTCTGAGTCTGCATTGATGATCTTTGTGCATCTGTGGGTAAGAAAAACAGTTACAGTTAATTATTACACTACCTTTAGTGCAAATGGGGGGACATGAAATGTTTTGACAGCAACACAGTTTAAAGACTAGATAATTTCCATTGATTGAATGTATTGTTGTCCCGTCTCATTCTGGCTGTAAACCATGAACAGCCGTTTCTGTTTCTGTCCCTCACAGTTCATACCACTATAAAAAGCCCAAGGATCTTGTGTTGCATGAGTAGTACTGACTCCAATGTACTAAGATCTATTTACAGTTACCATCCAGTTTGCTTTACCTTGCCACCTGCAGGGGCTGTTCACTCTGCAGAGTCTGTTTGTCAGCAGCCAGATCCCAGAGTGCTGGTGGGGCCAGGCCGGTGTCGGATTCCTTGATGCCTGACAAAGACAAAAACACAGAGGACATTTAAGGCAATTTATCCCCGCAAGCATTTTGTGGAATTTGATTTAGGTGACATTTCCCAGTGACACCAACACACAAGCAGCAATGTGGTCTTTGTTATCATACACTTATGGCTCAGTCGCCCACCTGTCAGCTCGTTGATCTTTTTGAGCAGCTGCTGGATGTCATCCTCCACTTGTTTAATCTGTCTCGAGTAGGTGCTTTGACCCTAGTGATAAATAACATACAACAATTCAGGGCAACTTTGAATGAATAACATAACAATGCTAATGTATGCTAAACTTACACCTTAAACGGACAGATTACAGTTGATATAAATCTTTCTGGGTCTGTACTTACATAGGTTTTCAGCAGAGCGATGTCCCCTTCATCCAAAGCTGTGAAGAAGATGAAAACAACATAAATGATTTTGCACTGTCAGTGACAGTAGGCCGTTAGCTTTGTTGTCCAGCTCAGCACAGCAGTTTATTACATACATATTTAGGAATGTAACATTTGCGTCCACTATTTGCATGTTTCGCATCTCAAAATATACGTTTACTGAACGGCCACACTTAAAGTAGGCAGAGGTGAACAGAAGCAATTTGTTGAAGAGATGCTAACGTTAGCACCGGAGCTAAGTCCGAGGTCTCCTTTCAGCAAAGAGCATTCAACTGCTGTTTTAGAGGTTAATTGGCCTTTTTTTTCACTAACCTCTGATAGGTGCGTCATCTTTTTCCTCCTCCTTTGTCTTCCTCTGGTCGTCTCCCAAATAATCCGGCATATTTAATGTGAATAAAGTGTTTTCTTACAGAAAGACCGAGCTGCTCCGGCAGCTAAACCCAACAATTACACAGCAGCTTTGAGTTTCCGCCGCTGTGCCGCTGCTCACCGGAAGTACCAGTCGGAACTTTATTGACGACGCACCACCAGTAAAGAAAAAAAAACTAAAAATATTTTATTCACGTGTAAGACACTTCTATACCTCAAAAATATTAAATATATTTTGTATTTGCTATTTAAACAAATATTACGTGCGGGAAAAAAACACACAGCCGAATAAGCGGTCCTCTACGGAACTGTGTCGGTGTGGGACCGCGTGACAACACGGAGCGGTCGGCGGCGTAACAGCGGCGCTCGTTCCCGGATTGGCAGCGGTAAAGGGAGGCCCATGTGGTGTGTCAGTGAGCGGGCCACAAACTTGAGCACTTTACAAAGCTTTCACTTGACTGTTTCAGCAGTTGAATGTCCGCCTAGCCCCGTCTAACCAAGATGTTGTTGGAAGCGCTCGACGGGGATGAGACGGTTGTGTTTGCCGCCACTGCCGGTAAGCACGGAGGAGAGGCCAGAGTCACTCAGCCAGCTAGGCTACCATTGGTTTATACCAACACTTGCTATACTCGTTAGCATTCAGCTAAAAAAAGCACACAGCACTTTCACTAAGCTAATACTACCAGCTAATTAAAAGTCTAGAAAATTCTCTGTATTTTCTTAATTTCTCGGTTTCTTCCTAATGTTTTTTTGTTTTTTTTTGTCGTGTTAGCATATTGTCATTTAGCTGCTGCCCACTCATGGTTGCACTTGCTGCAGTGATTTATTAGCTCATGTCATTGGCTAAACATCTAGTAGTTGGCAGCGCTGGACGTTGCATAATGTGTGGACACCTGTTGTACCTTCTGCTGGTTCAGTGCTCAGATACAGCAACACTACAGGAGACCTAACCCTTAAACACAGCCAGAGGCAAACATGTGTTAATGAGTGTTTGCATCAGAATAATATAACTTAATGTTGTTAACAATTGTGTGGGTGATTATAATGATGATTCATGATGAAGCAAAAATAAATTGTAGATACAATTAAGGCAATTATATCATCCAAGTGACTAGGAAATTGGTATGAGACAGCCACTGTGACAGAAAGACATGGTTTCCTTCATCTCCTCCTCTCCCCTCAGCCTCTGTGCAGGTGCAGGTGGAGCCGGTTGGCCGGTGGTTCGAGGCCTACGTGAAGAGGAGGAACAGGAACACCTCGACCTCCTTCCAGGAGCTGGAGGAAGAGGAGGTGTCGTCCGAGGAGTCGGAGGATGAGGAGTTTCAGCTGGAGGAGTACCCGATGCTCCGCACGCTCGACCCCAAAGACTGGAAGGTATCAGACAGTCCAGATCAGAGACTTCAGTCACATAAATCACTGTCTCCACTCTGAAGCTGGGGGGGAGATGACGTGCATAGGAAATTGTTATAATGCCCACTAGCTACTCAGTATACAATCAGAACTTTTTTTTTCTCCCTTAATTCGGTTGCTAAGGCCTTCTGTGTTTCACAGTTGCACAGATTTTAAATATAAGACCAAGAAAACCTTACATACATACAGTCAAGCCTGAAATGATTCATACCCCTGGCAAATTTTGACTTAAAGTTACTTTTATTCAACCAACAAGTTTTTTCTTGATTGGAAATGACACAGGCGTCTCCCAGAAGATAATAAGACGATGTGCAAGAGGCATCATTGTGGGGGGAAAAAGAGTTAAGGGTGTTTTCTGCAAACGTTTTATTTTAAGGAAGCCTAAACTTGGAAGAAAATTGTACAACAGGCCCTTGACTTATAATTGTGGCATAAGTTTTGACCGATGCTCCGATGCATTACTAATACTAATCTGACACTACCGTTAGGGAATAAGGAGTTATTGATTGCTTTACTTATTCCATCTCTGCAGCGTTCCTTCCAGTGTTTGAAAGGTGTGACACTTGGAGACAAGAAGCACCAAGACCTTGTGTCACTAAAACTATAAATATTTTGTATAAACAGTCTTTTATGAAACTTTGCTTTGTATATTTGAACTAAACTACTGTCAGTCATTTACCATGCGACCACCAGCACATGTCAGTCCACCTGTCTCTGAACCTCCTCGTTGTCTTGTCACCCGTCAGAATCAGGATCACTATGCCGTCCTCGGGCTTCCACACCTGAGGTACAAAGCCACACAGAAACAGATCAAAGCTGCTCGTAAGTGTTTCTTCCTCCTCCTTTTGCTCTTATAGATTAATTTCTCTCTTCTGTTGGTTTTGGTCTCATTCTCTGCCATTTCTCAACAGACAAACTGATTGTGTTGAAGCACCATCCTGACAAGAGGAAAGCGGCAGGAGAGCAGATTGTAGAAGGAGACAACGACTACTTCACCTGTATAACTAAAGGTAGACGATGCTGCTCCTGTCATCAACACTGATATCACATCTGAGGACCTGAACCTCACGTCTCTGTGTCTGTTTGAACCTCAGCTATAGAAATGCTGTCCGACCCCGTGAAGAGAAGAGCCTTCGACAGCGTAGACCCCACCTTCGACAACACCGTGCCTTCAAAGAGCGAAGGCAAAGAAAACTTTTACGAAGTGTTTACATCCGTTTTTGATAGAAATGCAAGATGGTCTTCCAAAAAGCACGTGCCCAAAATGGGAACTGCAGAGTCTTCTTTTGAAGAAGTGGATAATTTTTACTCTTTTTGGTAAGTGGAACGTTTTTTTTTCTCACATTTTAGCAAAACAAATAAGAGAAGAAAACTAACTGATGGGCTTCTTTTCTTCCTGTTAAAGGTATAACTTTGACTCATGGAGGGAATTCTCATACCTGGATGAGGAGGAGAAGGAAAAGGCTGAATGGTGAGTACATCATCTTGACCACTGAAACACATCCACCTCTACATGTTCTGACTTCACCGACTCACTGACATGTTTTTTCCATGCAGTCGAGACGAGAGGAGGTGGATTGAGAAGCAGAATCGAGCTTCCAGAGCTCAGAGGAAGAAGGAGGAGATGAACAGAATACGAACACTAGTTGGTACAGTCCTCCAGAGCCGACACACACACTGCAACATCTCATAAAACATCACAAAGCTGCACCAGAGCAATATGAAAACATACACAGGTCACACACTGGTGCACATGAGCAACATTGATTGGTTGTGTCATCTCTCTGCAGACACTGCCTACAGCTGCGACCCTAGAATAAAGAAGTTCAAAGACGACGAGAAAGCCAGGAAGGAATCTGAGAAGAAGGCCAAAGTTGAAGCCAAGAAGAGAGAGCAGGAGGAGAAGGAGAGAGTGAGTGTCGCCTAACACACAACACCTGACACTACACTACAGCTTGTCTGTACTGGACACGTGTCGACACATCATCCTGATAACAAAACGAAGCTAGATGTGTTCAAAACTGTCAGTAAATGTGGACGCTGTAGCTTTTAGTCGGCGTTCCTCAGGAGGAAGCAGTGACCTTGTTGCTGGATATTTAAAGCAGGAGCTTAATCCACATTTGGTGCGTTGGTGTTTCCTGCAGCAGGACGGAGAATGTGGGATTAGGTGGAGTTGAACTAGAAGAGTAGGAGGTGAATGTGACCCTTCAGAAAAATATTTATCCCCCCGACCAAAGTAAACATGATCAAAAGCTGCTGTCGTATATGTTAATATCTTACATTTTCTAGTTAAGTCAAAACAAATCACATCACTGACTCCTGGTGAGGTGAGTGACTGATGTGAAATGGATATGACACGAAAATTCAATTCATTGAAACAATTTAACAGCTTTAGCCTGTTTGTGTTATATTTCCATCTCCTGTGACACAAAAGAGCAAAAAAAAAAAAACAATGAAGCGCTGTGCAACAAGATCAGTCCTTAACAAAGTCAACACAATGGTGTCCTCGTGAATCACTGGCCCCAGAGGACAAAGCTGTAGAATCAGTTTGGACCACAGCACGTGTGTGTTGATGGCTGAAGCAACATGTAACTCTCACTGACTGAGGCGTTTCCACTGTGTTCAGACAACAATGGAGTCAATATGATCAGGCTTCAGTTGATAACAGCTGGAGACAAACATTGTAGGTTTAACTGTACGGAGATTCAGCAATTCAAATAAAATAATGACCAAGTGCAAGATCCAAAACACTGGAGCTGCATTTTTTGGGGGGGGGGGGGGGAGGTAAATGTGTCACAACATTGTTTTGCATTGTTAGCACCAATAGTGTTGTCACATTTTTACCAGTGAAAAAATGACCATTCCAGCTGATATAGTCGTCATCTGCTAAAAAATAATTTTTCTTATTTCATAATAGTGCTGCCTTATTATAAAAAATCACGTTCGATACGTACCTCGGTTTTGAGGTCACAGTTCGGTTCATTTTCGGTACAGTATGGGAACAAAATGCAAAACCGTACCGTATGAGTCTCTTTTTTACTGTCATGCATGCTCGTCTGTGTGTGTGTGTGAACGGCAATAACGGAGAAAGAGCGCTATGCGGAGATGGTTGAACCAAAAGCAAAAAAAATCTATTTGTAGCGGATGTAATTTATTTGTGGAAGGCCGCCACGAATAAATGAATCTATGGGAAACACTGGTAATATTTATTTGATATAATGTCGGCTATAGCCTCATACATTTAAGACCCCTATCTGCCAGCACCACAAATAGAATCTAATTTTGTGGGGAAAATAACTCAGGTGCTCCCTCATTTAGACCATGCAGACTTTTTTGAGCCCCATTCTTAAAAGAATTGGAATCGAGAATTGTTAGGAAGCGCAATCGAAACGTGGAATCGGAACCAGAATTGTTTAATTTCAAACGATGCCCAACCCTACTGTGTCGTCCCTCTGGCAAATGTTGATGAGTCAGCTTCCTGTGTGTGTGTGTGTGTGTGTGTGACAGGCCCGGCAGGCGGAGCTGGAGGCTGCTCGACTGGCTAAAGAGAAGGAGGAAGAGGAGGCCAAGCAGGTGGCGCAGCAGGCCAAGAAGGAGAAGGAGATCCAGAAGAAGGCCATCAAGAAGGAGAGGCAGAAACTCAGGACCACCTGCAAGGTTCATCCTCATCACCCTGTGTAAACATACATGAGATCTGACCTCAGATCTGCTTCAGTTAACACCTGTCTCCACCTCTTCGCTCACTCACAGAACTGGAATTACTTTGCTGACGACGAGGCCGACAGCGTGAAAATGATGGAGGAAGTGGAGAAGCTCTGTGATAGGCTGGAGCTGACCAGGTACAGAAAACCACAGGATCATCACTGATAGGAATTTTAAAAATAACTTTGGCCACACTTCTGTATGCATCTTTGTTGTAACCATAGAAACATCCTGATGCTGAACAGTATCTGATGTTCTCTGTGTTTCCAGTCTGCAGTCACTCAATGAAACCCTGGCCTCAGCCTCAAAAGAAGACAGCAAGGTCGCCGTGGAGAAGCAGGTAACAAAACAAATCAAGTTTTTTCAGCAGGGGCTGGCTCAGTTTGTGGCAGCGGCACAGTATGTCTATAGTGGTCAGAGTGTGTTAAGGTGCTGGTGTTTGCGGCGACAGGTGCAGGAGGTGAACTCTCAGCTGCAGAGGGAGCGGGAGGCCGAGGTGCAGGCCCGGCAGGCGGCCCGCAGCGCCGAGCAGGCCAGCGGAGGGGGAGGGGCCGGGGGCAAGGGCTGGAACGAGGAAGACCTCCAGCTGCTCATCAAAGCCGTCAACCTGTTCCCCGCTGGAACCAACGCCAGGTACACACACATACTGTACACACACACAGTCCTACAAACCAACCTTATTGTGTTGATCCTTTAAAACTTCTGCTTTGACATTTGTTGAAATCAGATGAACTGTGAAGCCACAGATCAGGCCTGTCACAGTTACATAATCACTTGATTACAGTTATTTTGTAGAAGGGTTAAAATCATTTCCATTTATCTAATGTATATAAAAACAGCTGGATGAAACTAACAGAAATATATTTATATATTTCCTAATTGTTTTCCACTGTTTGAGGTTTTACTGGTCCTCTTTTAATGACATCATGTTACGCCCTCTTCTTTTATGGTTTAATGACACACAAACTGATATCTGGAGGAGCTTCATAATAACGTAACATACCACATTTCGATGAGCATCTGTTGACATCAGCATCATGGATTTAGTTCATTCAATCAAATTTTATTTATATAGCACCTCTCATAGCAAATAAATACCGTTCAAAGTGCTTTACATTTTGATTGAAAAGGTGTATATATAAGAAGTGAAGCAAGAAGAATGATGTGGAGATTAATGCAATTAAAAACAACAATAAAATATAGCAATAGTAAAAGATAAAAACACAATAAAATATGATAAAATATAATAAAATAGAATAAAATACAGGACAGAAATATAGAACAAAATATAAAAAATGTTTAGACTTTTACTATAATAGTGGCATAAAATGATCATAAAAAGGCTGTGACAGTCCTACCACAGCTCCATGGTGAGAGTGAGTGACAGTGCAGACCACAGCTGCCTGACTCCGTCTGTCGTCAGTTCACTGGTCCTGGTGTGAAAATAGATCTGTCATGGCAGCAACAGTTACTCACGGGAACACTTCCTCTAAAGCAAGTCTGCCTACAAAATAAAAGAGTGAAAAAACTTTTTTTCTAAAACAGTGCTTTATGTTTGTTAATTGTAACTTTTATTTTGAGGAGTCATGCTTGGTAGTTCTCTAGAACAGTGGACATACAAGGACTGATAAGAAAGAAAATAACAGCTCCTCAGTAAACCAGTCGAAAGTATCATATGTATTTATAGTAATTACAGTTTTAACTAATCTGTCTCTTAAATGAGCCTAATTGGGGGAAAAAAGGACCTAACTGAGTTGGTGACTCCTGCAATCAATTTCAGACAGATCGTCTTGTTGAAAGAGATTTTCTCTCTGGGAAAATCATGCAGCTCTGCTTTGCATTTTATCCACAATCTTTTACAATAAATGACAAATAATTCTGTTAATTTTTCTTACAGATGGGAAGTCATTGCCAACTACATGAACTTGCACTCCACCAGCGGCATGAAGAGGACCGCCAAAGACGTCATCAACAAAGCCAAGAATCTCCAGCGACTAGGTGAGCTCAGACACGGCTGCTGCAGACTGACATCAGGGTCACGCTATTCTGAATTACTACTATATCTTATTTTCTTTTTAATATGCAGTTTTTTATTAATAGTGATAATAGTAAGACCCATCAAGTGGATTGAAGTTGCTTTCTTCCTGTCAGTCAACAGTAAAGTGTAACACCACAAAATATTGTGTATATAAAGGAATTCAGTAAATATATTGTAATTTACAACTAACTGTGGTATATGTATCTCATAATTCTGTTGCTGTCCACTCCTCAGATCCTCTGCAGAAAGATGAGATCAACAAAAAAGCCTTTGAGAAGTTCAAGAAGGAGCACACCTTTGTGCCGCCCTCCATAGACAACGCTGTGCCCTCAGAGAGATTTGACTGTGAGTGTCTGTACTGCTGCTCAGTGGCTGTAGCTGTCGTCTTTAGTCACATGTTACTGTTGAAGGTTTTGTGTCAGAGTCTGTAGCTCAAGAGGAAGGATGAGTCCTTATCACCATTATTTTCATCAATATTGTGATCAGGATCACTGAAGTCATGGTGTCTGTTTTGAGAAGAGCAGTGTAACAGTGTTGTTTCCTCCCCCAGCCGCTGCTGACGGTAACGCTGCACCCTGGACCACTGAGGAACAGAAACTTCTGGAGCAGGCCCTGAAGACCTACCCAGTCAGCACACCAGAGCGCTGGGAGAAGATCGCTGCTGCCGTCCCCGGACGGAGCAAGAAAGACTGTATGAAGAGGTACAAGGTAAGATGACGAGCTGGTAGTTTTGTGCTTTTGATTTGTATCTATCTAGATATCATTGTTTCATGAGGATGTAGCATTACTCAACACGTCAATATCTGAGATCACATTTGGGGGTAAAAGGCAACAACATGACTAACATTTCATCCACTGCTACTGTATCAATAAGGCTGTTGACTGCTGCTCTAATCTTGTTCTCTGTGTCTCTGACAGGAACTGGTGGAGATGGTTAAAGCCAAGAAAGCTGCTCAGGAACAAGTGGCAGCCAAGAGTAAAAAATGACAAGAACCACAAAAGACAATAGTATCTGTGTTATTTTAACATTATTGTGTTGGTCTTTATTTTATAATAAAAAATTAAAGGAGGAAAAAAATACTACAGACAAGACTTAAATACTGTGTTTCTGTTGATATTCTGTACAGGTGAAAGGTAACAGGCTCTCAGGTTCTCATCCAGAACATTCCACTGCGGATCTGGTTGTAGTCGGGCAGCTGCTCGATGGGACCTGAGACACAGACCAGTTGTATTTAATGTAACAAGACAACATGGAACATTTTATTTCTGCAGCTCTGCTAACACCTCAGTTATAACTGTACTCAAATTAACTCTGAGGATCATCAGCTGAAACGTATCCTATAGTGTGGCCATATGCTCTAACAGTGTGTTCTGTAAAAAAAAAAAAAAAAAGGGCTGCTGCTCTAAAATCATGATTCAAGTCAAACTATACACAGTTCAGTATATCTCTGCTGAGATTTTAAAATGCTCTGCAACACAAACAACAAATTTAGACCCATGTCATAAAACACAGGAGCCACAGTTTAAAACATCTTGTCCTGGGATGTGAAAAGACCAGATTTTTCAGGTTAAGTAAGATTTAAACTACAAAAAAAAAGGTATCATCATACAGTTGCACTTATTGCACTCGTAATATATAATTTAAAAAAAACATACCAACTGCTGCGATGGCAGGAGCCTTGTTGTAGATGTATTTGGTGCACACGTCCTTGATGGTCTTTGCGTCAATGGCCTGTTTAGGAACAACGATCATCAAATGTAAGACAATACAGCTGTTTCCCACAACATCATCAAGGGGAGCAACACAACATGTAGGACTCCATCGACAGCATATGATGCATTTACAGGATGTTGGTTGGGTCATGAAAAGGTGAGGATGATTTGGGACTGTAGAGTAATTTAACAGGGCCAGTCTCAGGAAGGAGAAATTCAAATCAGTGGGTTCCAAGTGTTTTTTTTTTTCTTTTTACTAAAACAAGTGTGTCCACTCACATCGATCCTGGCCTCCAGCTCAGGCAGTGGGATCCTGCGGCTGTAGCACAACATCTGTCTGCCGATGTCCTCGCAGATGGGAGTGGATCCTGCAGAGAGAGAAAACCCATCGACATGAGAAACCCAGTGCTGCTGTGCTTCACCTATCACTGATCCAGTCTGATGTGGCTCTGTCTCACCGTCCAGATGCAGCAGCATGTTGGTCTTGAGCAGATTCTTGGCCCGAGCCACCTCGCTCTCCGTCACACTGGTGCACAGAGACATCCTGACGGGGACAGGGACACAAACTTTGAGCTCTTTGTTTTTACATTTAGACCTGAGACAACACACACTTTCAAAGCCTCTCTACAGTGGATGTGTGTGTGCTTACCACTCCATCTGAGTGAAGTGCATCATGTCGTTGACGGTGCCGGGCTCACACACCATGTAGAGCCCCCACAGCCCCGTGTCGGTGTAGCAGGTGTTGAAGGACTGGAAGCTGTGGCACAGGTTTCCCTGACAGGCCATCTGAGCCAGTTTACTGGACAGGTTCTGGACCCACAGGGGACAAGAGGGACGTGAGGACACTGTAGCAGGACTACATCATCACATACACACTGCTGCTCATGTCTACTAAAAAAAAGATATACACTAAGAAATACTCTGTTTGCTTTTTTAAAGATAGAAAACTGAATTTCCACACCATAACACAGAATCTGAATCAGTCTGAGATGTTTCCTCAGTTTTATGAGAATATAAATTTGATATAAGATGAACTTTTTCTCATAATCATCACAAAATAATCATATAATAATTTAATGTAACCTAAAAACATTATTATGACTAGAGCAAACCTTTATAGTAAGATAAGAAAAGTACAGTTTAGCTCACAATCTGTCAGTTGGTGACCATGTGTGACCATGTGTATCAGCTTTTAATGTTTTTGTATTCTTTATACCATATAATATTGTCAGGTTTGCTGTCAAAACAAAAGTCTCACATTCTAAGACATTGGTAAAAGTCCAATCTAAAGGTAAAATACAAAAGGAAACAAGTGGTGTCTTGTCACAGCAGTGGGTTTGGGTTATTCAGCTTGGAGGAAGTCTTCTAAACTGAATGTTCAGTTACAGCCGGGTCACTTTGGTCCAGCTCCACCAGCACTCACCACGCCTCCACCGAAGGAGCGGTCCCAGTTTCCAATGAGCGTGTTTGCCACCATGAGGGGGATGGTGTCGGGGTGAGACCACCCCACCGCCTCCACGGCGATGGCGATGTGAGCCAGGGGCATCTTATCATCACGCACACGGATCTGACGCAGCGGCAAGACACATTTATTGTGTAGTTAATTACAACACTATTACAATAGAGAACGCTATAACAATGTGTGGACATGAGTCTGAGGACTTGACCTTACCTCACTTCCTGTGAAGGAGCAGGCAGGAAGTTCTGGAGCTTCCCCTCTGCCTGGAAGTTTTCCAAAGTGATACTTGGCCAAGTCGATGAGCTCATTCTGTGCAACTCCTGGTTGGATATAGATCACATGACCCAGTGAGTCAGACAGAACAGCTGAGGGCTGATGTTTCATTTTGGTATGAATTTATGACTGTGGTTTGCTGTGAGTTCATGAAGAAACAACCTCAACCCAAAACACTCACCACAAGCCTTTTACTTTGCTTAAAGCAGGGGCAGGATTTGTTTTAAAAACGAAATATATATATGTGTTTTCCCGTTCAGCCATCAGTAAGGTGTGTTTGGGGCGATCCCAGTGTTTCTCTACGTCTCTCTATGCAGCAGCCTGAAAAGCCAACAGCTCCCAGTTTCTTTGAATCAAATCTAAGCTCTTTTCTGGAAAAATATACAATTGCCCTCTGTAAAGTTATGGTTGAAGGAGATTGTAACATATCTTGTGTTGGAAATACTTACATATATTGTTAGAGGGAAGAGAAAACAATTTGTTAAAGTATGGAAACCTTTTTTGGAATTTTTTTGGAGGATGAATACTACTATTTTATTTGTATTATTATGATTTATGTTTTTTCTTTAATTGTTTTGTTGTTTAGTACACTTACACATTATTTGCTATGGCTTTGGTCATTTTTATTTGTATGTTTTTTATATGTAAAAACTTAATAAAATATTGTTTTGAAAAAAACAAAACACTAAAATCTAATTTGGTATGGCAGTTCCTGATTGGTTGAAGGGCCGGCTCTACTAGAGGACAGAGTAGGGCCGGCCCCTCAACGACCAATCAGGAACCCCCAGACCAGAATAGATTTGATTGGTCAAAGATACTGTAGGCTTGTTTTCAAACCAATCCTGCCTACCCCAGCTTTAAATATTCATATTATTTCACAGGTTGATATCAGACCTATCTTGATCTAACATGAGGATATAAACATCTCTCACCTCCAGCAGCAGCCAGAACTATTCTGGGACCTTTGTAGTGAGTGGTGATGTACTCCACCAGATCTCCTCTGTTGATGGTCCTGCATCACAAACAACAAATGTTCAGTTTCCAGTCTAAAAGCCAAACTTCATCACCACAAACCAAAGCTGTTGTGCATTAAAAACCACTGTCTGGTCTCACTTGATGTTCTCGGTGGGGCCCAGGATGGTCCGGCCCAGAGCGGTGGTCTGATAGGCGGTGGCGTGCAGGTAGTCAAACACCACTTCCTGCAGATTGGTCTCCACTTCCTGCATCTCTCTGAGGATGACCCCGCGCTCCCTCTCGATTTCCGCCTCGCCCAGCGTGCTGTTCTGGATGATGTCGGCCAGAATCTCCACAGCTTGGGAAAAAGGTACAGGAAATATTTGATATAATTATGTGATTTCATCTCCCAGAATGACTTTTTATGGCTGCAACGCACATACAAGTACATCTCAAGTGCATTTGCTTAGAAATTGGTCTTTTTGCCTCATCTATAATAAATGAGACATAAATGGCATCACAGTTGTTGGACATCTGTGCGTCTAGAAGGAAGCGCTCGGCCTCTAATTATCAAATCTAATATGCAATTCTGTGACGACAATTGACATTGATGGATTCTCTTTATCATCGTCTAATTTAATTGTCGTCACGGTCGTTTCCACATCTCAGTGAGCTCTTCATCTGGGCCTGACGTTCAGCTGCTCTGCTCTGTTGTTCTCTACCTCGTGGAAGATCCTTGGAGAAAGCTTTGGCGTAATACACGGTCTGCTCCCGGGACGTGTAGGCGTTCAGGTGAGCCCCCATGTTCTCAATCTCCAGCTCCAGATCCAGCTGGGAGCGTTTCCTGGTGCCCTGACACACACACACACACACACACAGACAGGTGAACAAACCATGCAACATGTTTTGTATCATTACAGACAGGATATATAATCTAATTATCTACCAAGAACTACAATAAACCTCTTTAACCGTTGCAGGTGATATGAAACAGTTATAAAGACAAATCACAAAGTTCCTCTCACCTTGAACGCCATGTGTTCCAGGAAGTGTGCTGTGCCATTGTTTCTCTCATTCTCATAGCGGCTGCCGGCGTCGATCCAGAGCCCCACCTGGAACATTCACAGATTTCATCCACACACTGATACTGTTCCATAAGTTCAGACATTTATCTGAGGTGAGTCTAACCTCAGTAATCTGTGGAGGTAAATATTTTAGGCACTGAAGTAATCCTCTGAGTTGAACGGCCACATTTAACATGGGGTCCCTTCATAATGTCCCACTATATAAAAAAGGGACACATTTTAGGTGATGCAACATACTGTGTATCATTGAAAACTTTCACTTTTTAATAACGTACCAAATGCAACTGATGTTAAATCTCAGCTAGTTCTTGCAAATTCTTAGAGCCACTAATGAAAAACTATTTTATATCATCAATCTTATTATACATTTAGCCAAATGGCATATCCATGAATGTTGTTACACAAATCAAAAACCACTCTTTCATCTTTGAAAATGAAGTCAAACAATATATTAAAAAATCAATCAATATGAAAGCTACCAAGACATTGAATTTATGTACTCTTTACAATGTTTTTGTATAACATAATATCCTGAAAGATTGCCCCTGTATTCTTATACTGATGTTGTAATTCTTAATAAAGTTTTGAAAAAGAATAAAAAATAGAGACACTAATGATAATAATACTGCCATTTACACTGTAACATTGTGTAGACTATGGATAAGTTAGGAATTAAACATTACAGTTTAATAGTTTAACATGGTTTAATGACTGAGGGTTGTCATGGGTACCACAACATTTCACTGTAAGATGGTCGTATTAAACAGCATGTGTCCTCTCATGTGTGTTCACATCTGTGTGAGGTAACATCTGATTTAATAACTTACTGTGCACGTGCTGAGGCCAGAGTCTTCAGAGGCCACGCGCAGGCCGTTCTCTAAGGTGGTCAACTTGGTCTCAGGTACATTCAGAGCCACCTGGTGAGCGGCCTGTGTGGCCTGCAGTCTGCGTGGTGCTGCAGAGAGCTGGAGCACAGAGGAGAGGTTACTAGTCAGGATTATTTTTTTTATTTTGTACTACACACACCCAAAAGTTAAAGTTTCAAACAAATGTCCAACTTCTATCCAGAAGAAGTTAACTTAACAGCATTCAAAGGCGACACATTTTCCACCTCCTGCTTATATTATTATTATAGAATTTACAGTTCAACATAAACATCTTTACATTTGGAGATGGCCTGATTAACAGGGTAAATTAAATGTATAATCATGAAACTTCCTTTTTTTGACACAGTATAACTGCTTGATGCCCACACTGAGTTTCACTTTATGTTTATATTTCAATTCCAAAATGGTTTAGCTGATGGAGTTGTAATTTCTTGGCTTGTTATATGTCTATTGATGCATTTTTTGTCTGTTAAATGTTTACCACCTAACATTCAATTTGTCTCAAAGTGTACATTTGCCTGTGGTCCACTATCTCCTCCACATAACATCAACAGACCAGCAGGTACAGCATCAAATGTTATGGCAAATTCTTCAGGAAACGTAGAGTCATGATGACTTTTCACTTTTAGGACACTGACGTCACCTGTTGCCAGTCAGATGCCGGTGGTAATTCAATTAATCGTGTCGTCGATAGTGTTACAGCATGTCACTGTCTAAAGTTAAAACATTATTTTAAGAGTTAATCTCGGGAAAGCCGAGCATGACGTACTTGTTAGCTGACATTAGCAAACACAAACCTGTCGGGCCATGATGCCGACAGGTTTTCCTCCACACAGCGGGGCACCGACGGCTGTCAGTGAACTGTGGAGGTGGTGTTGTATCAAAAACATGACTGTTAACACAGCGCTCTTACCCCATTTGTGGAATTTGTCTTCAGTAAATGTCTTTGAAGAAGATATCTCCCAACAGACGTGAGGCGCTGTACGGACGCCGCCATATTGTTTATCTGCTACACTGCGCATGTGCGGGGTTTCCTCATGGATGTATCATCTATGTAATCGTTGCACAACATCCGCCGCCGGTAAAGGCGAAATGCTTTTATTAGATGAATAACTGAACATGAATAAAGATAATTAAAAAAAAAAAAAAGACAGGGTGTCCTCCAAAGACTGTGGATATCTTTCCGTAAATGTTTATTTTTAATTTATTTTATTTTTACAGCACTTGAAGTAGCCTATCTTTTGTTTTGTTTTTTGTTCCTGCGTAGTTAATGTGTGTATTATTTTTTAATGTTTATTTTATCAATTTAATATTATTGTTTTAAAAGATTTAATCAGCGTCTTAACAAAAATATGAAATAAATAAATATGGCTTTATTAAATAAAGGTTTCAGGGGGAAAAAATATGTTATTAGAATTAAACCCCGTAAAGGCTAAAATGCTTTTTGAAAACATACATTTATTAAACTACAGTAGTATTATAATTTCGTTTTACGAAGATATAAACCAGTCCGTGTTATCTTCTTCTTCCGCGGGCGCGTTTTATTTTGAAAGGGTGTGAGTTGTAAAGCGGAAGTGGGGCTTTAGCATAGCGCGAATTTTCTTCTGAGGGTCTTAAGAGTTTCTCTGTTGATTGTAAACCTCATTTACAGCAGCCCCGTGAGTGCAGGAGCCGAACAAGACTCACAGACAAGTCCCCACAGAGCCGAGGGACAGCCGCTGTCTCATCGTTTGACGGTATTTCTCCTTTAACTCTGAGGTTTTTGGTTCTTTGCCAGGTTTCATATGAAGTTGTGTGGTTTCGCTAGCTGCTCGTGCACGGTGCATACCGGTAGTTAACGTTAGCTGTTATCGCTCATTAGTCACTGGTCTTGACCATGGATAATATAATATAATACATCCATGGTGTTGACTTCAGCTCATGCATTGAAACACTAATAAACAGTCGTCGCTGTGTCGTTTGCTGTGGCTTCCAGACAAGAAATGGCGGATGTCGGAGATGTAATGGACGGTGATCTGGAGGATGGGGAGCTCTCCGGGTCCGGCTCGGATACAGATATGGGAGCAGCTGCACCAGGCCGAGCCCCGGCCCCTCCAGCCCCGGCCCCTGCAGCCTTCAGCAGCCAGTCCTTCCACAGCAGAGCCCCCGCTGCTGCCGCCCGGCCCCCGGCCAGCGACTACCGCACCGTGGAGTCCAGCGACAGCGACCCGGACTCGTCGGACGAGGAGGCGGCAGTTTGGCGCCGCAAGCGTCAGAAAGTGTCCAGCGCCCCCCAGCCCCCCTCCGCCGGCCCCCCCCGGCCCGGACCGACCCGCCTGCCCGTCCCCAGCGCGCTGGCAGGCCGCAAGGTGAACAACATCTGGGGCTCTGTGGTTCAGGATCAGTGCCAGGAGGCCATGACCGCAGAGCTGGGCATATTTGGCATGGAGGGTGAAGTGAGCATGTCCAGCAGAAACGTAGAGACTTATAACTTTGTCCTGGCCCGTAAGATAATGGAGAAGGAGAGGGAGCTGGAGAGACTGGGTAAGGATGATGGGGAGGTGAACATGCTGGACACCCAGCTGGAGGAGTACATGAAGGGTCGGGGGTCAGAGGGCGACGCAGGAGGTGATGCTAAAAGGAAGAGGCCGGCTAAAGACAGGATAGGCCCCAGAGCCGAGATGGACGTCAAGGGCCGATACGAGATCACAGAGGACGACCCGGAGGATAGAGTGATAGATGAGATAGCATACAGGCTGCAGGAGCCTAAGAAAGAACTGATAGAGCGAGTTGTCAAAGTGGTCGGGACGAAAAAAGCCATAGAGCTGCTCATGGAGACGGCCACGCTGGAGGAGAACGGTGGGGTGCACACCATGGACGGCAGCAGGCGCAGGACGCCCGGTGGGGTGTACCTGTACCTGCTGAAGAACACGCCCAGCATCACCAAGGCCCAGATCAGACAGGTCTTCCTGGACGAGACCCAGAGAGAGTGCAAGAACAAGAAGGCGGCTCAGAAGAGGAGGCGGCACATGGTGGCCAAGAAGATGAAGCAGGCCATCGGCACGCTGAACCTGCAGGAGCACGACGACGTCTCCAGGGAGACCTTCGCCAGCGACACCAACGAGGCCTTGGAGTCACTGGAGGAGGCTGCAGAGGAGGAGGAGGAAGAGGAGGGCAAAGAGGAAGCTGCTGTGGGGACTGAGGAGACGGCCGTGGTCTACAACTCTGCAGACCTGGAGGTCTTCTGAGGGCCGTCCTGCTGTTTGAACTCTAACAAGTTAAACAAAAAAACAAAGGATGACTTGGACTGATGTTAAAGCGAAACACTGAAAACACTGTATAAATACAGAACCACACCTGAGTGTCCTTTTCTACCTTAGCAATAAAAGTGGAGTTGAAAATCCTGATTTTGTTTGGTACAGCATGTGTTAATAGAGTTCAGCACAAATAAACTGAGTGACAATTACATGTTGGTTTGATTAGTGATGCAAATCAAATTTAGAATAATAAGAAACCTACCTAAATTGTTGCAGCTTATGTGTTGTTGATTTTCCCCAATATATTCTTATATTTTAATTATGAGCTCTTGAGTTGTGAGATCTATTTGTTTAACTGTATCGGGATTATAAATAAAGGTGACATGGGTAAAATGACTCCAAAAAACACAGCAGGTGGTTTGTATACTTGGTCCTCCTCCTCCTCATAATAATAATAATAATAATAATAATAATAATAATGGTTAAGATTGTTTTTAGCACTATGTCAGTCTGAGATCCATAATCTACACACTGTGGCTAAATAACAAAACAAATGTGTTTTCATAAGAAATTTAAAGTGGGACAAAATGTATTGTAGTGGAGACATTTGTCCACTAGAGGGCAGACACAGTATTTGCTACAAGGACAGACAAGAACAAGAAGTTTAGATTCTGTAGAAGAAAAAGAAAGAACACAACATAAACAGTGGTTGGATGACAAAGTAAAACACCATGTGTTACTGTACACAATGCAAAAAAGGAAATAAAGTGTAGTAAAGAAAGATAATTAAACTGTAGATGGATAAACAAAAATGTACTTAAAAAGACTAAAGAAGGTCTTGGTATAAGGCATTTTGTATCATTAGTGACAGCAGACAGCAACTCTACAAAATGATCAGACTAAACATGTGCTCCTTATGACAACTGCTGAGCTGACTGTGGATTATAAAGGAAGGTCATGATGTTTCCTGATGGGTGGACTCTAATGTTTCCACACACTTACAGTCAAACTGGTCTATTCTGAACAAACACAGCAGCTGGTAATGGTACACACACATACACACATACGTCTAATGAGCTGTGATCAACCCTCACTACAGCCAGTCCACAGAGTCCACATCTTTTTTTTAAATAAAGATTTAATTATTGCATTTCCCAGATACAATAGATGGATGGCAGCAAAGGTTTAATTATGGCAGCAGCAGCTGTATGAACATCACTGAAACAATTCGTGTTCATTACAACACTAAATTATCACAATGGAAACACAGATATGGCCCATAAGATACTTTAATACAAATTACTCGGGAAGCTTTATTTTATGGCTTATTTCTGTCATTTCCTCAATGTTGCTTGAAAGTTTCCTGGCATTAACAGTGTCATTTTACAGTAATTAACAGGAAAATGAGGGCAAATAGTTAGTCGAATACAGTAGATCTAATACTTTTCTGCAGAATTTCACCCAAATTACTGCTGCGTTTAAACCAAGGAGTATTTTTATAGATCATCCATTTGATATTAGAATCTATATAACGTGTTTCATTGCGTAGTTGTAAACAGCCAATTTTTTCCTAACTTGTTGCTGCCCACTGACAAAAACTCTACAGTGATCAGGCTGCTTAGTCATTACTTGGAATCAAATAACAGGAAGTGCAGCATTTTAACAGTGTCATTATTACCTATAATTAGCTCCTAACGACATGTTTCTAACATTAAAACATTAAAATTATTAGAATTATAAGGAATTTACAGACCTGTGAACGTATTGCTAAGAAATATAAAGCATCAGTTGTCTAATGCTTGTGAACAGGGCTGAAGGAAGCAGTTTGTTTTCTGTAAAACTACAAGAATGAGCCACAAGAGTATAAAAAAGCGCAGTGGAGTTAAAGGGATAGTTCAATATTTAGGTAAATTCGCCTATTGCCATAATCCCTATAGTCATAGGAGTAGGTTCATTACCTTTAATCGTCAGTGCATGTTGCTTTGAGATCGGCGGGGCAGAGACGTGAGCTGCTCAGTGAACACAATGGAGGTGAATGGTACAGGTCCCCTGTCCCTCAAAACTCATCAAATACACAATCCAACAACTCCAAAACGCTCTCATAGAGAAGTCTTGACCTGTACATTCACCACGCTATGAAATAACCATGTATAATTATGTAACATTACGACACATGAAGCAAATACCACGCTCGGAACTACTTGCGCTTTTAAAATCACTCCGCCCAGCAGCCATGTCTGAAATGTAGTTCCGGCTGCATTTGCCTCGAAAACAACTCTGTCTCGTAGTGTTACATGATTATTTCATAGCGTGGTGAATGTGCAGGTCACAACTTCTCCACAAGAGCGTTTTGGAGTTGTTGGATTATGTATTTGATGAGTTTGATGAGGGACAGGGGACCTGTACCGTTCACCTCCATTGTGTTCGCTGAGCAGCTCATGTCTCTGCCCCGCTGATCTCAAAACAACATGCACCGATAATAAGGTAATGAACCTAACACAAGGGACTATGGCAATAGGTGAATTTGCCAAAATGTTGAACTATCCCTTTAGGTGTACTCTGATGTTCCATCACCTCAACACGTATCACCTTTCACATTACGTAGCTAGTTATCTGAACCTTTGACAGTATGAAAAAAATCGATTAGCGCATCTTTAATGTTCCGCGTGCAACAGGAACCGTCGACCACACACAGTTTTGTTTCTCAACAGATGTCCCCCCCCCTCGACTAAAGCAGCTGCATCTGCATCAAAATTTTAAAAAAAGTACACAGTCGCCCCACAGCTCCGGGGGAGAATGAAAAGCCTTTAATGGTGGCACTGGATTTGTCAGCTGAAGCGCCTCGGAAATGATCATTATCTGTGCTCATGGCTGCCACATGAAAGGCCCGGCGTTCTGGCAGAAATACGTTTGATAATCCCACCACTTATGGCTGTTTTCATATTTGCTGGCGGATATGTCCTTTCTGATAAGGCGTCACTGTGTACATCCTGATTCTGTACAGCAATTAGGCCGGCTGATTGAGGCTGGTGAACGGGTGCAGGGATCGGCTTCCTGCAGCTGAGTTTTACTGTCACCTCATCTGCTCACGTAGGCCTACCACCAGGTTTATTGCACATGTTACCGCCAAAGACGAAGAAGGTAGTTTACTGTTCATGTGACGGCGAACAGATGTGCATTGTTTGCTTTAATGGTAAAGGCCATCAAAGCAGGATTATCAAAGAAATGTGCGAGTTGCAGGAGGTGACTGATGTTCTGCCTTGTCTTATTCATGTGGAGTTGTTACATGCAGTCTCTGGTCTGAGGACCTCTGTTATCTGTCACCTGGCAACAAACTTGTTGCCTGGATACAACACGCTGTTTCTTATTTCCATTGGATCAAAAAGGGCCAGGGTTGAAAGACTTGTATCCTCGGACAGGGGAGCAGGGCCGGTTCTAGGCAGGCATATATGAGGGGGCAGTCAGAAATGTGAAGGGGGCATCATGTGAGCACATCATGCTCCAGCACTTTGTTTCTCTGTGCTTATAGTAACTTCATTGAATTGGGTTGTTGGCTATGTGTCCAACCCCAACCTGGAGAAGTGGATTGCACTTTGTCAGGGGCCTCATTTATCAAAGAGGGTGTAAAACTGCTACTAAATATTTGCGTACGGCGAAAAGACGAAAATGGCGTACACCCTAAATATTTACACCTTTTTCAGATCAATCAAACTGTGCGTACGCACAACTCTCCGCAATAAATCACACCGGAGCCAAGAATGGTGCACACGTGAACACACCTCTTACTCCGCCCCCGGAACGCCTATATAAACTATATATGGTCAGCACGTGTCGTGCATATTTAATTAGCCATGTGCTCTCTGTGGCGCAGCAACTTTTGTGACAACAAAGTGACAACGGAGACAAGGGCGAAGGACGGGGGAAAGAAGCGGAACTTCTCCGCTTCTCCGAAAGCAGATACACGGGCAATAAATCAGTCAGAAAAATGATCTTGCATTTTAATAAGCTACAATAAAAACAAAAACCTCCCAAATCTCAACAAAAGGGAGCAGAAAGAAGAAGAATCTTATGTAATCTGCCCGTTTATCCCAGAAAATCTTTTTTTTTTTTTTTTTTTTTTTTTATCTAGATGTTAAAACAATGTAGGAAGCAGGACGATAGTTACCATTACTTTGAACGCCACTACACAGTTACAGCTTTACTGGACTCAGTTTAGGTCATTTTTACAGCTGAGTCCTTTTTCCTCCTCAGAGCCGCGTTGTCTCGCTCTTTATTCTCTCCTCTCGTCAGCTCCAAACACACGTGCACCTCGTTAACTCAGGTGACAGAATAATAACAGTCTAGGCTGCAGATCAGTGTGCGCTGCTGCCGGTGTGTTTTTAAACTTGGATGGTTTGATCCTTGTCGGACGTCACACATAGCCTAATCAAAAAAGCAAAATCCACAATCCGCTCTGTTTATCAATTAACATAAAGCCTAGTGTTATTATAGAGCGGGTTGGATTGCCAGCATCAACGGTCCACCACTACCACAATTACTTCAAAAAATCCTACTGTGCTCTTCTAAATGTACTCCGCTCCTCTCTCCCTCTCACACTGCAGTTCTCTGACTCAGCAACGGTGTCGCCAATTCCTCCTGTTCCTCAAAAAAGGCGTACGCCAGGGTCAAAATGGGTGTAAATGTCCGCACTTTTCCCCGTCAGGTTTTGGCTTGATAGATCCCAAATTTGGCGGAGAAAAGTGCGTACGCACAAAACGAGGGGAAAATGGCGTAAAAAAAGGTGTATCCACAATGATAAATGAGGCCCCTGGCCTCTACCTTCAGACCTGTCCAACTCGGGGCCGGGGTGGCCAACCAGGGTCTTAGAGCCCAAATTTTTTACTGTCGTAATGCAAAGAGCCACATTATATGGGGGGTTAGGGGTCGATATACCTGAAGATGCATTGCAAACCCAGAGGGGGTGAAAAAGGTGAGTAGCTAAAAGCCCCAGAAAATGTTTGTGATTTTAACTGAAACTGAAAAGGTAGTCTTATGAATACTAAAAAAAAAAGAAAAAAGAACAGAACATTTTAGAAAAGAACAGTGTCCCTTTTTCGGCTGATTTTTGTGCTACTGCAGATAATTTTGTCAACTTGTAATATACACATTTTTTGAGTATATTAAAATGTGCTTTCTCAACTTCTAAAATTTGGATTTAAGGGGTAAGACATTTATTTGAGGGGGCACTGCCCCCTCTTGCCCCTGCGTAGAGCCGGCCCTGCAGGGGAGGGGGAGTGTTTCATGGTGTCAGCATCCAGAGATGGTGTCATCACATGTCAGTCCGACAAACAAAATATCCATGTTGTGTTTTTGTGCCAAAAAAAAAAAATCATTACCTTGACAGACACTATCATTCTTCCAGCATCTGCTCTTTGAGGTTCGTCTGCAATCATCGAGCTGTCATGGATGAACGGCTTCAGCGCCCGGTACGTCACAAATCAGGAAATCGGAGGATGGCGGTTTTCTTCCTCCAAAGATCACACACCAGCAGAAGTAAAAAAACATGATCTAAGTTCCATCGGTGCACCCCTGCTGACCCAGAGAGCCCCACGGCTAATTTTGGAGCCGTTTGACAGAGGCGAGAGAACGGCACCACAATTAGAGGTGGGATCCATGACTGGGCAGAGAGAGGTTGCAATTTTCAATGTGTCTTTTCTTCCCACAGTCACATGTTTGCTGAGCCACTGCCTGCGAGTGGCCGGAAGAACAGCAGTAAAGGTGAGTTAGATAACAGCGTCAGAGGGCTATTGAGATCATTGGGTGACTCATCGCTTTTACCAAAATAAAGTTGACACAGTTGGGAGCAGAGAGGAGCTGATGGATCATGTTCATAAAGTGTGTGGCCTCAGGGGATGATGTCACTTAAAGTGCAAAAGGCTGTCCCATGTTCCTGTAACTGAGGAACATTTTGCACATGGCTCACGCTGAGTTTTCCATCCGCTGCGATATAAGCTCAATATTAGTTTGTTGGTAAATTGTAATGAAGACCGAAAGGGAAAAGCAGAATGCAAATCTGCCCGGTGCTGATGCAGTGATGAAAAATATTCTGTAGTTCAGACAATCAGGCCAGATCCTTCAATTGATATCTTTGGGGTGACAAGGGTTAACAATAAGAACTTAGCTGGTACAAAACTTCAAATAAAAAAATGTGTCTCTGTTGGCTACGAGGTGGATTCTCCTCCAGTGGGTGTCCCCCCACCCTCCGAGCTGGACTCAATGGATGCAGGATGCAGGATTGATTCACCTTACCAGTTTGAATGTATGTGCAATAGTTAACTCTTCTGACCCTGTAACTTTTTCTGCAACTATTATTATTTATTTATTTTCTTCTTTAATCCTGCCTCAAGTATTGGATATGTTGACCTTTTTTTCTTCTGCAACTGCCTTCTTTCCTTTCTTCTTTTCACTTCATCACATTCATTCCTTCAACAAAAAACAATAAAAAAGTCTGTAGTTCTGCACAAGGCTGAATCTGAAACCCAAATCCAACCTATATGAAGTTATTTGGCGAAGGGTCAAAGGAGTAGGTTTGTTACCTTTAATTGTCGGTGCAAGCTATTTTTAGAACGGCGGAGCAGAGCTGCGAGCTGCTCAGAGCTACGCTACAGAGGCTAATGGGATTTCTTGGTTTCCCTCATCAATCTCATCAAATACACAATTCAGCAACTCCAAAACGCTCTGGTGGAAAAGTTGTGACCTGCACATTAATCACGCTATGAGATAATAACAGAACATTACGAGACGGAGTTGTTTTCGAGGTGAATTCATGCAAAACTGCTTATGTGCCTTCCCGTCGGGGGCAGTTTTTTGGCAAGCATTCTCTGCATTTGCCTCGAAAACAACTCTGTCTCGTATTGCTCCGTTATTATCTCATAGCGTGGTGAATGTTCAGGTCACAACTTGTCCACCAGAGCGTTTTGGAGTTGTTGGATTGTGTATTTGATGAGTTTGATGAGGAAGACCAAGAAATCCCATTAGCCTCCGTAGCGTAGCTCTGAGCAGCTAGCGGCTGAACCTCAGCAACCAGTGATTGGCTGCAGAGAATCAAAAGACAGACATAATTAAAACTCTGTAACAATCCTCTGCCATGGTTTTGACTGATTTGACTAATTATCCATAAAAAAAAGAAGAAAAAAAACGTTCTCATTGACAAATTGTGGGTCAGGCCTTCAACCCGTCCCCACCATCCCTGAAGCGACACCCCCAGTGTGACTTGTGTCACTGTACAGGTTTGTGCTCCTTGAACAAACAAAACAATCAATCTGTTCTTAAAGTCTTTCCTACTTTGCATCGTGGTGAAGACGCGGCCCCCGTGATGTGACAAGCCTGGTCAAATGAAGCATGAAATTGATCATAGGCTGACAAGAAATCCTCACAGTCACTTCAAATAAAGAGCCATCATTTCAAACCAAGCGTGAAATTGATCATAGTGTCCAGAAATAAGCGAAGGCAGGAAATAATAATGTAAAACTGATAACTTCCCATATATGACCATAACAGTGCTGATATAATGACAGATCTCCAAGAAAGCTCGTCTCTTGCTTTTTTCATACATCGCCACAAAATTGATTCAGATCATAATAATAATCCTCTGTGGGTTTGTCACTATGAGTGAAACTTTCCACATTAAACGATTATTTATCCTGTTGTAAATATGAGAAAATGTTGTTTGGTGCAGCTCTAAGATTAAGTATCCGTGTCACCAACCACCGAAACCATGCCACTGCTCCATACTCACCATCCATGAGATGACAAATAGTGTTTTAAGTGTCTTTTCGACAGTTCTAGTTTGTGGTGTTTCTTCTCCACATAGACATGACTGAGAGAGTCTTTGTCTGAGAACGAACCACCGTGTCAGTTCTGGCTTCAACCTGGGAGTTTGAAATTAATCTGTACAAAAACACTCTGAGCTCCACTGCCTCTGGTTTCCTTTCATAAAGACCTTGATGAAAAATAACCAGCGTTTTTTTGAAGCCTTCTGCTTTCACTGATGTTCCTAATTCTTTTTTTTTTTTTTTTTTTTTTAAGTTGTGGTTAAACAGCCAGCCATGGCACCAGAACTATTTCTGACCTCCTCTTTCCCAAGCTTGAAGCCTGTGTGACATAACTCCAATCAAAAGCTTGTTCCAGATATTCAGACACACAAGTGGGTGAGAACTGCTGTGACGTGGGACGACCTTCATTAGAATTTCATAGAAGCAGAAAACTCAAAAAACCCAATGTGAGTGGGCAGTTTTTTATTATCATGGCTATTTTTCAGCACAATCACTTGTAAAGGTTGCATAAAGGTTGGTTTCCAAGTCTTCTTTTTTTTATTATCATAACCCAGGTTCTGATTCTGTTTTAATAATGTGAACACATTAAAGTGTGTTACCCATGTTGCTTTCAAAATCTGTCTTTTAACAAGACAGCAGGACTGTAACTTTGAAACCCACTGTTACTAACCTGGGGGTGAAGGTCTGTCGTTAAATCAAGTTTCTTTCACCTGAGGCAGCTGGCCAAAATAAAACCTATTCTTTCCAGGCAGCACTTTGAGACAGTAGTCTACGCTTTCATAACTACGGCTGGACTACTGCAATGCACTGTATGTGGGGGTCAGTGCGTCGGCCATCTCTCGGCTCCAGATGGTACAGAACGCTGCAGCTCGTCTTTTAACTGGCACAGGAAAACACAAGCACATTACCCCCATTTTAGCCTCACTCCACTGGCTGCCCATACATTTTAGAGTTCATTTTAAAATTATTTTATTTGCTTTTAAATCCCTCAATGGTCTTGCACCGCCGTACCTCTCTGAGCTTCTACACTTTTACACTCCTTCCCGGTCTCTCAGGTCAGCTGATCAGCTGGTCCTCAGAGAAGCGGAAGCTCAGAGGGGATCGTGCCTTCGCTGTGGCAGCTCCAAAACCTTGGAACAATCTGCCTCAGCACATCAGACAAGCCTCCTCTCTGTCTG
Organism: Trachurus trachurus; assembly: GCF_905171665.1. Lineage (NCBI taxonomy): Eukaryota > Metazoa > Chordata > Actinopteri > Carangiformes > Carangidae > Trachurus > Trachurus trachurus. Next base: position 20,080,637 of record NC_139912.1, on the reverse strand, counting down.
TTTTTAAATCCCACTTCTTCTCCTTGGCTTTCAACACGGAAGTTGACTTCATTTATTTTATTTTAATGATTTTATTTATTTGTTTTTTGATTTGATTGTATTGTGTTTTATCTTTTATCTCTTTTTATCTCATTGGTTTTACTCATTGTTGTGTTACTTATTGTATTTTTATCTTGCTGTGCAGCACTTTGGAAACCATGTGTTTGTTTAAATCGTGCTATATAAATAAAGTTGGATTGGATTGGATTGGATGTCACAACAAAGCTGTCTCCGCCCTCAGCTACAACCTGGCATCCAGTCTCACAGGATTAGCTCTGAATGTTCACCTGAAATCTGCTATTTGTATTCAACCATGAACACCACATGTGCACAGCTTACAAATTAATAATTTGGCATTGACACATTCAGTTCAACTACTTCTTAAAGGTGTTTGCAGCGGTGTTAATTAAAACCTACTGGAGGCTGGTTGTAATATTTTGTCCCACCTTAATTACACAAGTAGAAAAATATTCTAACACCTCAGAGCTCCAGTCACACCTGCTGCTACATTCTGCAGACGGTTGGTTGCATCATGCAGTCTGTTTTTTTTTTCCAATGCTCTTATGATGTGAGCTTGTGGAGAGTGCGTGTGAATGAGTATGATTGTGTAATTGAGCTGCTCACAGTTACCTGAAGACCACTCACCGTGATCAGAGCGACAGCGCACCTCTCTGTGAAAGAGACACGTGGACGTGACAGTGCAGGACATGCCGTTGAATGAGAAAGCCTTGTCAAGTGCGCTGAGTGACAGATTGCCCTGAAAACACCATTAACTGCACTGTTCAGAGCTGAATGAGGGATCATTTGCATACAAATAGTGTGCCTATATAAATCAGTGATGGATGAGCACACCAATACAGACTCCATCGCTCTTTCTACTTTTTCCCTTTTTTTTCTCTGCATGAAGGACACAATCCCGGGGGAGTCGTATGACAGAAAAATCCAAAGGAAATGACAGATTGATACAAATGTTCCTCTCAGGCAGAAAATATTTCAGTGGTTGAGGTGAAGCTCTGCACAAGCAGCCACAGTCACAACTTGTCCTGTGTAGCAACATGACATGAAAATGTTGACAGCCCACATCCGACCCCATAACAATACAGCAGGGGCCTAACCATACCAGTTGCAAAGAATTTTTAAATATAATTTTTTTAAACATTAATTTTGTTAATTTACTTTCATATAAATCTTTTACTAAAGTTTTGATTTTTTTGATTCCATTACAGCCCAACAGTGGTCCCTAGTCCACAGTTTGGGAACCACTAGGTCTGGTAACAAGAGTGTATCATTTTTGAAGTTTGATTTTTATTTTATTTTATTTTGACCACAGTTTCACCTTTGCTAATTAAAATAAAAATTTAAAGTAAAAAGAAATGGTAAGATGAATATGAGTAAAATGAAAAAACAGTTAATCTGTGCCCACTGTAGTGCCTCTATTTTATAATTCTTAGGTCAATATATTACACCTTTCCTGTGTTTTATATCAAGTCTTATGGTGTATTCCATTTAAGTCGGACGTTGAAGCTTGGAATGACATTGCTTCCGAGTTGAGGGCTTACAGTAATTACAGTAATATAGCAAAAATGAAAATACAACTTTTACCTACTTAAATGTTAGATTTAAATTCAAATGCAAATGTTACAATGTTTTTAAAAAGCCATTCAAACTTTAAGCAAAAATATGTAATGAACTGCTAGCTAGGCTATTGTTACCACTTTGATAACACAAGAATTTAAGTCTCCACATTGGAGACTTCAGCGTGTTCCAGATTAAAATTCTGACTCGCTACTTTGAATTTTCAACTTCCAAATACAACTGCAACACACCATCAATCTATAAGAAGATTTTCAGAACAAAAAGCCATCTCATTGTAGTTAACCATCTCTCTCAGCTTCTCTCTAGAGCTCCAGTGAGGGTTAGGGTTAGGTCAGTGAACCAATCAGAAGAAAGAAGGCTCTGAGACTCTCTTAGATCTGCTTTATAAGACATGGGAATCTCACTTTATATGCTATGGGAGCTTTAGGAGTCCCTATCAACATGTTTTTCCTAGGCCCCCTCTGTCTATTTACATCTCTCACAGGTTTCTCTGCCTAATGTTTTTGGCTTGGACAGTTTCAAACTGGTTGGTGATCTCATTAATCTGCCGGCTGACTTTGCCACCCCTGTCATTCCTCCCTGGCCCTCAGATAATGGGCTTCTATTATGTCGACCAATGTGTAATCGCCCAGACTCACAGAACACCAGGATTGCTTTGGTCCCACTCTGGCCCTGTTCTGGGCACTGCACACACATTTATCTCACATTTGTCTCCCACATCAGTGAGAATATAGGTCGGTGGTAATGCATGCTGTGAGATGGCATGGAAAGAAAAGTTCTTGGTTTCCAATATGTCTGGAGTTGACTCTGGCCTATAAAACAATGGCTTTAGTTGGTGTTACCTCAGTTCTTTTTTAACATCTAACGTTTATAATGTGCCAAAATTAAAGCACACATCAAACATAGGGAAACAGAGAGAAAACAAAAATGATTATTGATTTGTTTTAGCTGTACACAGACATCTGAATTATGTGATTCACATACAGTAGGTCTGGTTTTGTTTGTACTGGTTTCACTCACAGTTTCTCACCAGTCAGCCAATCAGAGCTTTGCACTCGCAACTTTCATCATAACAGAAAATGTGGTTGGTGAATAGATGTCACTCACTGCTAAGTGCTTCAGATTACAGGACAAAACTTTCCTTTTGAATCTACATTAAGTAGCATAAACATGATCTTATAATAATCAAGTAACACAAAATCCCATGTTAGTCTGGCTAACAGGTTAGATGTATGTATCTATATGTAGCCTATAACATTGGGAATGACATGAATGTATTCGTATTCACCAGCTAGTTGCCAACTTTCTGTGTCTGTTGTTTGGTGATGAGTTAGCAGTTAGCTAAGTTTTTTTTTTGCTTACGTGTCTAAAACCAGGAAGTCTTAAGGTGATCTAGAAGGTTGAAACATTGAACATAGTGTAAAAGTTACTTTCAATGTATCCCCATAAAAAGTACCCGGGATAAATTATGTTTGACTGATGAATAATAATAGGCTCAAAACCTTCTACCTAATACAACTAATAAATCGACGGTATCCCGTCATTAATTTAGCATGCCTGTCAAGCATCAGGCTAAGACTGATGTGCTATGTCCTGACTGTTTATTCTTAGAGAACAAAGCCGGAGAGGAGAAAGATAATGGAGTCCATAATATCCAAAGTTGGAGATTGGTCTGTAGTTTGTGAGGACACAACATTTTGACAGTGTTTCACATCGAACACACAGGTTCCATCACAGTAATTGAGTGTACATGTGACAGTGGTGGTCCTGTCACTATGCCTCCAATTGACCATGTGCCCTGGCTACTTGGCCAAAGGAGATGTCCCTTTGGGTGACTGGCAAGTGTGCATGACTCTTACCCGGGAGGTGTGGGTTCAATCCCCGCCCGGGCCCTCTTCACCTTGCCACATTCAGCCAGTCAGTGTGTGTCATGATTCAATATAGGCATGGGAAAAACACCTTTCCTCACCTTGGCTTTATTTACAAGCCGAGCTTGCAGAGGATTCAATCCCGAATCAGCAGCATTTGATTTGTATATTTACATTGACCTTTTGACCATGACATGTTAAGGACAATAATCCTTTCATTTGAAAGTGGAAAAAAGTGTTATTGGGGTTCTATGACTTTCATCAGCAAATGGGTGGATGGATGGATGGATGGATGGATGGATGGATGGATGGATGGATGGATGGATGGATGGATGGATGGATGGATGGATGGATGGATGGATGGATGGATGGATGGAGGGTGCCCTAAAAACCCTGAGACAGAAACTAAGAGTTTGCATGAGTTGCATTTGGCTGCCATCACCAAACAGAGATCATGTGACCTAAGCATGGAGAACTGGTCACTTGATTCTTGTTGACCAAGGTGTGACACCCCCTCCTCCTCCAAAAAGCCTCAGGATGTCCACAGAATCTGGGGAACAAGACACAGGGAGATCATGATACCTGTGATCTTGCCTTCCCAGAGAGTAAGTCCAGGAAAAACTGAAGAAGATCTTCAGAGAAAAGGTCCTACGGGGACATCCGTGGGGAGACCCCCAGGAAACATACAACGATGACTAAAGATACAGAGCAGAAAGACGCAGGGCGATCATGCACCCCTGAAGGAGTAGAAGCACCTGTGATCTTACAGACACACAACGGAAAATCTGACAACAAAGAGCTACAACCCGCCTTTAAAGAAGATCCTTCGCCTGTGATCCAAGTCCAGGTGGAAGAGAAGACAACATCACAGATCAAAGACACAAAGATATTGATCACCCAGCCCGGCTAAATTCTTTGTGGGAGGAAAATATCAAAGGAGGTTTTTGGGGAGAACTTTGGTTTAAATGCCAAAGTTGAATGGATGGGCAATGGAAGCACGGGCTGGAGTGGTGTCCTTCCTCGATTCAAGGTGAGTTAACTGCACAGAGTCCCCCTGACATTTTAGTTGTTCACGCAGGTGGCAAAAATCTGGGACTAACATCTCCCAAAGATCCTGGGGCTAAGATTCAGAGGGAACTGATCAGTGGTGTGCACAGAGGGAAGGCACACCACTGATTGCCCCCCTGAAAAATAGATGTTAGGGTGTAGGGTGGTTGGAGAGCACGAATCGCTGTGGAGAGTCCGGTCAGGGCTCTGGTGGGTCTCAATAACCAGGCCGTGGAGTGCAGAAAGAGTTCTTTAATTTCTAATTAAGTTCTTCGCTCTTACAGGGACTTGTGTGTGTGGTTTCTAGGATGTACACAGAACAGAGTGAAAATCACACTATTATTAACATCTTCATACAGCAAAGGGTTAATAATCAATAGTAACATAAAAGTTTACCACATTAACACACTGCTTATTATTTAACTTAAAACAATTGCAATCCAAAAGATAATAATTATTAATATCAACTGAAATCTACTTACTGGACAAATGGACGCACACATCCCTCTTACACAGAAAAAACTAGATCTGGAATACAGGAAAAAACGACTGAATAACTGCCAGTAACACCTTTTAGTGACCTTTTAGTCCTCTCTCCTTTTCTGCTACTGGTTAAGCAAACCAATCCAAACTGGTTCCTGTTGCTAGGCAGAACAGCAATAGTGCGCCCTCTAGTGGCCAGTAATGAGCCACTCTCTTTTCAGCTCCTGGTGACAGACAGCCTTTTCAACAGCCGCCCCCGAATTCAGGAAGTGAATTCGAACCACTGTAAAGGCCTCTATTCCTCTTCAGGAAGAGCAGGGAGACTTATAAGTCTTGCCACGGGTCGGGTGTACGTTCTGTCCTTCACCAACACCTCGGCAGACCGAACACGGTTGTCAGCTCCAGGGAAGACTTGAGTGATCTTTCCCACAGGCCAGAGGGCCCGGGGCAACTGGTTGTCAACAATCATAACAACATTTCCCACTTGCAAGTCCACAGCTTCCGTCCGCCATTTCTGCCGGGCCTGGAGGCCAGGAAGGTAATGTTTGAGGAAATGCTTCCAAAACTGGTCAGCCAGTATTTGGCTGTGTCGCCATCTCCGCCGACCTAGGATCTCTGGGCCCTCATAGGCAACCTGGGGCAGGGAGGCATCACGCCGCCCCATGAGGAGACAGTTAGGGGTGATGGGATCAGGGTCCGCAATCTCTGATGAGACATATCCAAGAGGTTTGGAATTTAAGATTCCTTCAATCTCGGTAAGAACAGTGCGCAACACCTCTTCTGTAACTGTCTGGGCCCCGATAGTGACTTGAAGTGCAGCCTTGAGAGAACGAATCTCCCTCTCCCAGCATCCTCCGAAGTGCGGTGATCCTGGAGGGTTGAAAGCAAATCGGATCTGCTGGCTGGCGAGTTGGGTTTGGAGCTCGGGTTGGAGGGATTCGAAAGCCTGCCGCAGCTCTCTTTCTCCTCCTCTGAAGTTTGTGCCTTGGTCGCACAGGAGCTCATGAGGCTTTCCCCGCCGGGCGATGAAGCGTCTCAGAGCCATCAGGAACGCGTCAGTGTCCATACTGCTGAGAAGATCTACATGAACTGCCCGGGTTGTCATACATTTGAACAGTATCCCCCACCTCTTCTCATTCCTGCGACCAATCTTGATGACATATGGCCCAAAGCAGTCGACACCGGTCGAGTAGAAGGCAGGCTCAAAGGTGCGCTGTCTAGCTGGGGGGAGGTCAGCCATCTTGGGTGGATCAGGTCTCCCTCTCCACTTTCTACACTCCGTGCACTTCCTTTGGTGTCGACGCACTGCTTCACGCCCTCGCAGTATCCAATACCTCCTCCTAATCTCTGCGAACACTCTCTCCGGCCCCGGATGATGTAGCTTGATATCATAGTCCTGTATGATCAGCCTGGTCAGAGGGTGCTGGGGATCGAGGACAATGGGGTGAATTGTGTCTGCTGTGAGGTCGCTGCAGCGGCGGAGACGGCCTCCCACTCTGATAAGCCCTGTTGCCTCGTCGAGCTCTGGAGCCAGTGACATGAGGCGGCTGGATTTTGCCACTGGTTTGCTTGCAGTTAGCAGAGCAGACTCTTCTGGGAACGAGTCTCTCTGCGCCTGTTTCAAGGCCTCCAGTTCAGCAGCAGCATAGTCATCGGCGGTCACAGGAGTTGAAGGGTTGGCCGCCCCATGCAGCTGGTGGGCAGTGACCTCCAGGTAGTCCCTCAGGGTCTGATGCTGTTGTGGATCTGGCACAGTTGAAACTGTAGTCAACAGCACAGCCATAGCAGATTGCCTCACCTCACTCTCTGGCTCATCCGGAGGGGAACATGGGGGCTTTGGCCAATCCTCTGGCTGCTGCTTCAAGAATGTTGGGCCATGGGTCCACCTGCCACCATCAGCTAGGTCCTGGAGAGGGAGACCTCGAGTGATGTCGTCTGCTGGGTTGTCTCCTGTTGGCACATATCGCCACGTAGCAGATCCTGTTAGCTCTTGGATTTCCGCGACACGCGTTCCTACAAAAACTTTGTAGCGACATGAATCTGATGACAACCAGGCGAGAACCGTGGATGAGTCGGACCATAGAGTGAGGCTACGGATGGGGAGGGTCAGCTCTGTAGTAATGACCTTGGAGAGCTGCGCGCCAGTGAGGGCTGCACACAACTCCAGACGAGGAATGGACTGCTGTTTCTTGGGGGCCACACGGGACCGTGCAGCAAGGAAGGAAACCTCGACCTTGCCCTGTGGGTTCTCAGTCCTTAGATAGGCCACGGCTCCATACGCCTGCTCTGATGCGTCGCTGAACACATGGATATCTCTCACACTGCAGGGGTGGTCCATATCATCGCTGGAGTAGCACCTGGGCAGGGTTACCTTTGGCAGGTGTTCAAGCTCCGCCTCCCACGAGCGCCAGGAATGCAGCAGGTCGTCCGGGAGCTGCGGGTCGTCCCAATCTCTCTTCTTGTTCCACAAGCACTGAACAAGGACCTTCGCTCTGGTGGTGTAAGGTATTATGTAACCGAGAGGGTCATATTGGCTGGCGAGAACTTTATATATGTTCCTCATCGTGACCACTGAGCAATCCACCATGCGATGCTTGTAGGACAGGGTGTCTGTCTGGCAATGCCAGTGTAGTCCGAGGGCTGACTCCTGGACATCTGGCCGACCATAGCTGAGCCACAGTTCGCAGGTATCTGACCTGGCTTCAGAAGGGAGATGGGTGATGATGGACGGGTCGTTGCTGGCCCACTGCCTCAGCTCAAATCCTCCTTCGGCCAGAAGATGGCGCAGTTTGTCCACCAGAGCTCTAGCAGCTTCTCTTGATGTTAAGCTGTGTAGACAGTTGTCTACGTAGAATGACTTCTCTACGATGACTCGCACGTCCTCCTCTGGCTGGCTGTGGTCCTGCACGTGCTTCTGCAGTGCAAAGGTTGCACAGCAGGGACTGCAGGTGGTGCCGAAGGGGAGGACTTGCCACTCATACACACTTGGTGGGTTTTCTGGCCTCAGGCCTCTCCACAGGAACCTCAGCAGTGGTTTGTCTGTCTGGAGCAGCCGTACTTGGTGGAACATTCCACGGATGTCGCTGCTGAAGGCGAGGGCATGCTCTCGGAAGCGGAGAAGCACAGCAAGCAATGAGGGGCCTAAGGGAGGACCTGGCAGAAGGAGCTCATTCAGGTTGTGTCCTTGATACTGGAAGGAGCAGTTGTACACCACACGGTTCTTCCCATTGTGTTGGACTATATGGTGTGGTATATACCAGGACTCCTCTGTGGTTTCCACCTGATCTGGCTCCATCTTTACAACATAGCCTGCATCTACCAGTTTGTCGATCTCTGCTTGATAGGCAGTGGCTCGCTCTGCGTCTTTCGATAACCTCCTCTCGATGCTCCTAAGCTGCGGCAAAACAGCTTCGGGTGGAGCGTGTAGCTGAGGCATGTTCTTAACTCGCAGGAGGGGTGTGGCGTAGCGCTCGATGCCGTTGACATTCACTCTGACGGTCTGCTCCTGGAGGAGATGAATGGCTTCATGGTCTTGGCGGGATCTTGTAGCCAGCTTCTCACTGCGATAAGGAAGTACATCCATCTGCCACAGTTTCTCCACATGAGTGAAGAGGTCAAGTGGGGACAATGTGGAGGTGAAGAGACATTGTGGTGCATTAAGGCTGAACTTCATGTCTTGTGCTGGGCCTTGTAGAGTCCATCCCAGGAGCGTCCTCACGGCGGCTGGTCCACCAGGAGGGCCAAACCGAACAGGCTCTATTGGTGTGATGAGGTGAGTGCAGTCAGAGCCGATCAGTAACACCGGATGAACTCTATCCAGAGTCGGTAGAGGCAACCCAGCTAAGTGCCTGTACTTCTTCTGCAGTGTAGCGGTGGGATGGGTGTGCTCTGCCAGTCCCAGCTGTTTAGCAGTGAATGCACTCTGGATCTTAAACTGCTTCTCGGGATCATCAATGGGAGATATGGTGAAGGACACAGCCTCCCCGTGAAGCACCTGCAACTCCTGTCTGACAGTGCGCAGGGCTAGTTCTTCTGGCTTGCCTTTCAGACCCAATTTCTTGGCTGCAGCATGAAGAAGGATGGTTCGCTCGGAGCCATCATCAAGAACAGCATACGCCTCCAGTGACCGGTTGCCCCTCCTTATGGTAACCTTGCTGATCTTTAGGAGCACCTTACAGTTGTAGGTGGGGCGGTCGACATACAGAACTCTGCTGGCGGTGTTCACAAGACAGTTCTCAGCTGCAGCTGTCTCTGGTGCTTCAACCTCTGCTCTCTCATTCACCTCGTGTAGCACAAGCAGATGTTTCCTGTTGCATGTCTTGCAGGGGGCTTTCAGGGTGCACTTGGCTGCCTGGTGGCCACGACCACAACGCCAGCATTTGTTGTTGCTTCTGATCCACACCTCCTTCTGCTCTCTGTTCAGCTGCTTGAAGTTGGTGCAGTTGTTCAGGTAGTGGTTGTTGTTGTCACAATATGGACAGTAAGCTGTTCCCCTCTCCTTCTTGCTGAGGCTGTGGGCTGGAGAGGCTGATGCTGATGGAGGTGTAGGAGTGCTTGGCTCTGCTGCTTTACCTGTGCCGAGGAGGATTGTGGTGGGTTTGCTGGTGGGCCTGGAGTCTCTCCGGTTCTCTTTCTTTCTGGTAGAGGACTCCTCTCTTCTATAGCTGGCACCCTTTCCACTGTCCTCTTGCACCTCAAGCTCGTATTCCAGCCATTCAGCCAAGTCAGTGAGTGTGGGAATAGCTACTCTCATGGGGTGGATGAATCTCTTAAAGCTGGCGGTGAGGTCATGGGGTAGTTTCCCGAGTAGCCTGGATACATGAGATCCACACTGCAGCTCCATGTGACCTCTTGACCCCAGCTGCTCCAGCATGCCAACCAGAGAGCGTACACGAAGAGCAAACAGACGAAAAGCTTTCACATCACCACTGCGGACATCTGGACCATCCATTAACTCTGTGATGCGTTGTACAGCTAGCTTGTGTGGCTGCCCATACATCTTGGTGAGGGCCGTCATCGTGTCTGTGTAAGGCTGCCTGGAGTTGCTGTATGAGTCTGCCACAAGTGAGGCCTCTTCACACCTGAGGTGATCTGTGAGGATTTGGAACTTGAATCGCTCGGTGGCGTCTCTCGGGAGGATATTCTCCAGTGCAATCTTCATCTTTGAAAACTCTCTGGGGTCTGGTGACATCAGAGGTGGGATAGATGGCTTAGGCCCTCGGTAAGTATGCTCTTGAGTGAATGACAGGTCTGCGGGTGGATGATATGGGGTGTAGCCGTCGTCTGCTCTGTCAGCATAACCATATCGTGGATCATAGGGGTTATAGGCTGGCCTGGGTGGGGTTCTCTGGCCGTACTGATCTGCCCTGGGGTAGCTTGCTTGAGGAGGGACAGAAGAGTATGGTGGGTAGTGAGGGTCCACTGGTACCCGCTGTGATACTTTGAGGTGGGAGAGATCCTCTGCTAACATGTCACTAGGCTTGGGTGGGGGGTAGTATGCTTCCCTGGGGTCAGCAGGATATCCTCTATATGGCATATAGGCTGGTGTTGGATGATAACTCTCCCGCCCACGGGTGTCTGAGCTTGGTGGTGGGCGTGGATGCAAAGGTGCATGTGATGTAGCTGGCCTGGGTGTGTTCCTGATCTCACTCACCAGATTATTCATCTGTTGGCGGAGGTCGGTATTGGCTTGCTTCATCTCCTTTAATGCTGCAATGAGCTCAGGTACCTGGCTTGCCTGGTGTTTCAGGGCTGCATTCTCTCGGCTGAGCTGCTGCCACCTGGTGGGTGGATCTGGTGCTTGGCTAGGGGGGTGTCTCTGATCATCCCGCATCTCCTTCACCATCTGTTCCCACTCCTCATCCACCACGTTTCGGTCTGGTGCGGGACTTTGGCTGAGAGGCGATGTGGCACCAGAGCGTGCCTCTGCTGCCGACTGGACACGCTCATCTTCTCCTGTGTCTTGGGGAACCTGGCTCTGGGCCCCCTTCTGGGATCCTGGTCCAGTTAAATCGTAATCCGACAGGTAAGAGGGAACTGCTTTCTGCCTTGGCGGTCGGGAAACCGCATCCTCTGGCTCTGGGTTAGGCATCTTCCCACAGTAATCCGTCATCCGGCTCGAAGGACCAATGAAAAATAGATGTTAGGGTGTAGGGTGGTTGGAGAGCACGAATCGCTGTGGAGAGTCCGGTCAGGGCTCTGGTGGGTCTCAATAACCAGGCCGTGGAGTGCAGAAAGAGTTCTTTAATTTCTAATTAAGTTCTTCGCTCTTACAGGGACTTGTGTGTGTGGTTTCTAGGATGTACACAGAACAGAGTGAAAATCACACTATTATTAACATCTTCATACAGCAAAGGGTTAATAATCAATAGTAACATAAAAGTTTACCACATTAACACACTGCTTATTATTTAACTTAAAACAATTGCAATCCAAAAGATAATAATTATTAATATCAACTGAAATCTACTTACTGGACAAATGGACGCACACATCCCTCTTACACAGAAAAAACTAGATCTGGAATACAGGAAAAAACGACTGAATAACTGCCAGTAACACCTTTTAGTGACCTTTTAGTCCTCTCTCCTTTTCTGCTACTGGTTAAGCAAACCAATCCAAACTGGTTCCTGTTGCTAGGCAGAACAGCAATAGTGCGCCCTCTAGTGGCCAGTAATGAGCCACTCTCTTTTCAGCTCCTGGTGACAGACAGCCTTTTCAACACCCCCCTTGTGGCCCGATTGTTGAAAAACACGTGCAAAAGTGCCGTCTTCGGCGGCAAGGACGCACTGTATATGCCCTTTTTTTCTTTTTGCCCCTGCCCTTCAAAAAGTCTGTGCACGCCACTGGAACTGATGCAGCTTCACAAAGAATGTCCCTTAATGTTAATTGCATATTCCTGCATCAACGAATGCCAAGTGTGGAGAAATGGGCGGCCAAAGATGATCAGCGGAGCCAGGGAGACTGTGAACTCACTCACGAGGAACAGTGTTGGCACCTTCAATGGTGAAATGGTGAGGTCTTCCAGAGACAGTCTGTTACTAGCAGGTGGTAACGAAGAGTTTGTATTTTGCCTGTGTTATCGAGACGTGGTGCGTAAATGCATCATAAATGCATCATCTCCAAGTCCAGTGTTTTTTATTCAAAGCTGCATGCTCCATGTTAATGCCAGTGAAGGAGAGGAGTGTGTGCAGTACGTCTACATGTTACACATGATTAAGGAATAATTTTTCATATGAATTGCTCCTAATCTGTGCAAATCCTCTGTTTAACATTAATTGGCTCATTAAATCACTGCCAGCAGCCTGACACCACAGTTAGATTAATATGCTCCAACTCTGTGATGTGGACAAATTCCCACAGCTTCTGTGGAGCTGCAGTTTGGCAGTAATTAAACAAACTTTGTTAAGGACACTCATCTGGAAATAGTAGAAGCACAGGAAGTGTAAGGTCAGAGAAATATTGTTCTTTTCCCCAAATGAATCACTGGTCGACTGGCTAAAAATAGCCGGTGGAGCAGGCACATCAGTCTGGGAGGAGGATTACGTGCTGTATTAGTCCTCAGGTCTCTGCTGATTGCTTTTGTCCAACTCCACCCAGGAAACTGACTTCAAACAAACACTGTCTTCAATCACTACCTTAGTCAAAATGCCATTCTGTCCATATATAGGATAAAATATTAATCATTCATATAACAAATTAATTAAATTAATAATTTTGTACATTCTCTCTCTCTCTATATATATATATATATATACACATTTATATATATATACATACACATATACACACACACACACACACACACACACACACACACACACACACACACACACACACACACACATACACATTTATTAATATACATACTGTATATAGAGAGAATTACAACAGTTTATCTGTACAGATTTAACCATTTCTCGTTTACATTGTCATATGCTACTGCTGGAATGTGTATATATATTTTTTTCTTTTTTTATTTCTCTGCAACCCTGTAAATGTCTCCATCATGGGACAAATAAAGGATTATCTTACTATTTTTCTGAAGTTGCCAAATCAGTTTGAGACTTTATTAATGTTATTTAATTTGCTCAATAAATGCCACAATACTGCTTTAATGGGACGTTCCACTGATTGTACAGACGGACCTACACTACAGTCATCAGAAGTTATCAATTTACCTAGTAATATTTTACTCAATAGGAGGACTACTACTCAAATGGTAATAATAACTATGTCTGATTATCAGGGCTACATCGTAGTGAGCTTGAGTTGACTTAATTTTACATAATACCGGTGCAATATAGTGATCGTCTGACTAAAACTGGTGCATTTTCCCTTTAAATTCTAATGTGACACAAAAATAAATACTTAACGGAGGGTCCGGGTGCACTCAGCCATAAAGGACGTGCAAACCCGACTGCTAAGCGGTCATTGACCTCTTGGCACAGCGGTTTGCATCGTCGCCCGCTGTCGACCAGGGTTTGAACCCCACCTGGGGCAGTCCGTACCGAAAACACAACGCAGAGGGCCAGATAACATCGGCTACACTTGCTCCACAGCACGACAGAGATGAACAACTGGTAAGCTGACAGCCAACACATCTTAATTATCAGTGGCCATATGAGAATGTATTGTGTTTGGTCAGATGTGAGTGTTAAAGTGCACTGTTGCCAGCAGAACCAATGCATAATTACTGTTGTGCTCGTAACCAGTCTGTTAACTGTGATTGCATTTGCATATTTCTATAATGGAGGTTGCTTTAACAACACAGTCTCACCCCTTTGCGTCAAACGGTTGACGCTTGGTCAAGGCCCCTTACGTCAATATACTGACGTGGAGGGGGTACCCTCGAGGTCGTTTCTCGACGAATAGGGCCACTCATAGACTTGAATGCAAATCCCTCATCCTCGGATTTTGACGCAGGGGGGCGGGACCGTTTCTCCCTCGACGTTGCTCCAGAACGCAAAGGGCCACTCATAGACTTGAATGCGAATCCCTCATCCTCGGATTTTGACGAAGGGGGGCGGGACCGTTCGCGTTGTTTCCAGACGCTCAAGGTACCCCTCAGCGTGGGACCTGAACGCACAGGGATTTCAATTGATTTTAATGCAATCCCCTCCGCGGCGATATGTGACGCTCAGAGCAAGTGCTCCAGCCATCCATTCACTCCTATTCCGATCCGGCCGCGGTGCTGAAAGACGCCGTGAGCTCCCCTCCCATTGGATAACTGATCCTCGTACCATTTGCAGCTGAATTCGTATATTTATACAGCAATTTGGCCGCAAAAATAACATTTCAACATATTTTTATGACATTTCTAACGAGAAATGTGTGTTTTACTTTCAAAATCTATGTTGAACGAATTCAAATTATATTTTGTTTGGCAAATTGAATCTGTTAAAATGTGTACAATATGTTCATTCAGCTTTCTGGCCATAAAAACAACATTTCGGGATATATCTGGCATTGTTTGAGGACATTTCTAGCGAGAAATGTATGTTTTACTCTCTAAATATATGTTGAATGAAAGCAGATTGTGTTTTATTTGTCCTGTAACGATATCACAGCTTGTGCTTGTGACTGTCGAGCCGCTTTGGGCGTCATGTTGCCATAACAACGGCCCGCAGACCTATTTCTCCAGCCGACAGGCGGACATGCAGCTTCCGCGTTGTTGCCGAGGATGTGACGTCATTGCAACGGCGCCACCGGTCGCGACCATAGCCTGCGACACTGCCATCTACGGCGTCTGGACGGAACTACAACACCTTAACAGTGTGTTTTTAAGCCATGTTGATTTAATTCAACAACATGTGAATAAACAGTGAGGAATCAGAACAGTTAGACAGCTCTTTTTCAACAAAGTCCAAATAATTCAAGTAACTCAAGTCATATAGGCCTTTTTTTTTTAAAATTCCAGAAAACAACATTTCTCCCCCCTTCTCCCTCCTCCCGCCCAGGAACCTTAGTTTATAATATAGTGTAGAATGAACCCGTCCACTGTAGTAATGTTTATGCACAACTGCACCACTTTAGCCAGCTCCTTTATTTCTGGTTTTACATTGGACAAACTGATTAAGGCTCCATTTTCAGGAGACACAGCTATTCTTTAATAACTTCCACATTCGTTGGGTTACGTTCAGAGGTTTATCAGGGCAGGGCCTAGGGTCATCCAGTGTTAGCAATTACAGACCCATCTGACCTTCACAGGGGTCACAGGTCAACTTTTCATGTGAAATTTGACGATATTTGCTATTATTTCAGGCATAAAACACCAATACTTTGAGCCGAGAAGCTGAAATGTTAGCTTCTAGTCCAGACCTTTGAGCAGATTGAGCGTGCCAAATATCAGGGCTGTGTTCCACTCAGAAGTGTCCAAAATGGCCAAAAAGCAGTGTTCAATTCTAATCCTTCATTGTGTACAAGACTAAATTCAACAGATATTCTTTAATAACTTCCACATGCTTTGAGCTGGAAGCCTGAAAGTTTCGGGGTTTTATCAGGGGCCTAGGGCCATTCATCATCTGCAATTTCAGACCAATCCCACATTCAGAAGGGGTCAAAGGTCAAGGTTTAATGTGAAATTTGACGATTTTTGCTATTATTTCAGGCATAAAACACCAATACTTTGAGCTGGGAAGCTGAAATC
This sequence comes from Trachurus trachurus, assembly GCF_905171665.1. Lineage (NCBI taxonomy): Eukaryota > Metazoa > Chordata > Actinopteri > Carangiformes > Carangidae > Trachurus > Trachurus trachurus. Next base: position 20,064,956 of record NC_139912.1, on the reverse strand, counting down.
TTTAGATTCTAGTCCAGACCTTGGAGCAGATTGATGGTGCCAAATATCAGAGCTGTGCTCCACTCAGAAGTGTCCAAAATGGCCATGGTAAGTGTCAAAGGTCGCAGGGGTCAAACATCAAAGTGAGTCCTAACAAAACACACACGCTTTAAGTAATCATCATGAAATTTAGATGAGTTGTATATCAGAGAGTCCTCTATCAAAATATTGCGTTCCCGTTGCGCTGGGGGCCACGGGGGGCCCCTGGGGGCCACTTCGCTTTCCCATGCTCTCACAGATTTGGGTGTCGGGTCAGTGGATAAGGGCCTCACAATGAGTCCACAGGCCAAGTTTCAAGTGATTCGGTTGGTTTCTATGGAAGCAGCGGCCTCCTGGAGACAGAGGAATGCGGCTGTTTGAAGCCCCGCCTCTCGAAAAGTAATGGCTCAATCAGGACCGAACGCACATCAACGTGTTCGTCTTGGCCCCCGGAACCACTGATATCAAATTCAGAACTGTACGACTTTTAGAAATATATTTCATCCATTTCAGCTTTTCAGATTCAGAGCCTCTCAGACTTAATGCATGAGAGACCTTCTGAGTCAGAAAAGCTGAAATGGATGAAATATATTTCTAAAAGTCGTACAGTTCTGAATTTGATATCAGTGGTTCCGGGGGCCCAAGACGAACGCGTTGATGTGCGTTCGGTCCTGATTGAGCCATTACTTTTCGAGAGGCGGGGCTTCAAACAGCCGCATTCCTCTGTCTCCAGGAGGCCGCTGCTTCCATAGAAACCAACCGAATCACTTGAAACTTGGCCTGTGGACTCATTGTGAGGCCCTTATCCACTGACCCGACACCCAAATCTGTGAGAGCATGGGAAAGCGAAGTGGCCCCCAGGGGCCCCCCGTGGCCCCCAGCGCAACGGGAACGCAATATTTTGATAGAGGACTCTCTGATATACAACTCATCTAAATTTCATGATGATTACTTAAAGCGTGTGTGTTTTGTTAGGACTCACTTTGATGTTTGACCCCTGCGACCTTTGACACTTACCATGGCCATTTTGGACACTTCTGAGTGGAGCACAGCTCTGATATTTGGCACCATCAATCTGCTCCAAGGTCTGGACTAGAATCTAAAGATTTCAGCTTCCCAGCTCAAAGTATTGGTGTTTTATGCCTGAAATAATAGCAAAAATCGTCAAATTTCACATTAAACCTTGACCTTTGACCCCTTCTGAATGTGGGATTGGTCTGAAATTGCAGATGATGAATGGCCCTAGGCCCCTGATAAAACCCCGAAACTTTCAGGCTTCCAGCTCAAAGCATGTGGAAGTTATTAAAGAATATCTGTTGAATTTAGTCTTGTACACAATGAAGGATTAGAATTGAACACTGCTTTTTGGCCATTTTGGACACTTCTGAGTGGAACACAGCCCTGATATTTGGCACGCTCAATCTGCTCAAAGGTCTGGACTAGAAGCTAACATTTCAGCTTCTCGGCTCAAAGTATTGGTGTTTTATGCCTGAAATAATAGCAAATATCGTCAAATTTCACATGAAAAGTTGACCTGTGACCCCTGTGAAGGTCAGATGGGTCTGTAATTGCTAACACTGGATGACCCTAGGCCCTGCCCTGATAAACCTCTGAACGTAACCCAACGAATGTGGAAGTTATTAAAGAATAGCTGTGTCTCCTGAAAATGGAGCCTTAATCAGTTTGTCCAATGTAAAACCAGAAATAAAGGAGCTGGCTAAAGTGGTGCAGTTGTGCATAAACATTACTACAGTGGACGGGTTCATTCTACACTATATTATAAACTAAGGTTCCTGGGCGGGAGGAGGGAGAAGGGGGGAGAAATGTTGTTTTCTGGAATTTTAAAAAAAAAAGGCCTATATGACTTGAGTTACTTGAATTATTTGGACTTTGTTGAAAAAGAGCTGTCTAACTGTTCTGATTCCTCACTGTTTATTCACATGTTGTTGAATTAAATCAACATGGCTTAAAAACACACTGTTAAGGTGTTGTAGTTCCGTCCAGACGCCGTAGATGGCAGTGTCGCAGGCTATGGTCGCGACCGGTGGCGCCGTTGCAATGACGTCACATCCTCGGCAACAACGCGGAAGCTGCATGTCCGCCTGTCGGCTGGAGAAATAGGTCTGCGGGCCGTTGTTATGGCAACATGACGCCCAAAGCGGCTCGACAGTCACAAGCACAAGCTGTGATATCGTTACAGGACAAATAAAACACAATCTGCTTTCATTCAACATATATTTAGAGAGTAAAACATACATTTCTCGCTAGAAATGTCCTCAAACAATGCCAGATATATCCCGAAATGTTGTTTTTATGGCCAGAAAGCTGAATGAACATATTGTACACATTTTAACAGATTCAATTTGCCAAACAAAATATAATTTGAATTCGTTCAACATAGATTTTGAAAGTAAAACACACATTTCTCGTTAGAAATGTCATAAAAATATGTTGAAATGTTATTTTTGCGGCCAAATTGCTGTATAAATATACGAATTCAGCTGCAAATGGTACGAGGATCAGTTATCCAATGGGAGGGGAGCTCACGGCGTCTTTCAGCACCGCGGCCGGATCGGAATAGGAGTGAATGGATGGCTGGAGCACTTGCTCTGAGCGTCACATATCGCCGCGGAGGGGATTGCATTAAAATCAATTGAAATCCCTGTGCGTTCAGGTCCCACGCTGAGGGGTACCTTGAGCGTCTGGAAACAACGCGAACGGTCCCGCCCCCCTTCGTCAAAATCCGAGGATGAGGGATTCGCATTCAAGTCTATGAGTGGCCCTTTGCGTTCTGGAGCAACGTCGAGGGAGAAACGGTCCCGCCCCCCTGCGTCAAAATCCGAGGATGAGGGATTTGCATTCAAGTCTATGAGTGGCCCTATTCGTCGAGAAACGACCTCGAGGGTACCCCCTCCACGTCAGTATATTGACGTAAGGGGCCTTGACCAAGCGTCAACCGCTTGACGCAAAGGGGTGAGACTGTGTTGGCTTTAAACACAAGACCAGTCACCTCCCAGTGCAGCGTAAACCATGCTGGAGACTGATGCAGGGATAAAGCTGAATTAAATCTGTCTGCTTTTCTAGTTTAGCATGAAGTACGATCATGTTTTTGGCCCATGAGACCATGCTCTCAAAGCAAAATAAGCATAAATGTTCCTCATGATTGTGTGTCGCACTCTGCATATTTTCAGCATTCCACATGCACAACTGTGTTTCATATCAATATATTCATAATGCATAAATTACCATGAAAACACACGTCCTGAGGCAAGCAGGGAAAGTTTGGAAGCGGGGACGTGGTGCTGCTTGTTCTGTAATGTTTACCCTCGCTATCCATAATAACTTTAGGAAAATGGTAATGTTTTTCTAGAGGGGTTTTAGAGCAAATCAAGACTTCATCCTCTAACAAACCTGACACGAATCATGACATATTGATTAGTTCAAAAATTATACATACAATTTCAAGACTGCACATATTTTGTATTTTTAATTCTAAGGTAAATTACTTACGTACAGACAGCACTTCTACACTTTGCTAGAAATGACGACTTTAATCAAGTTGAACTGAATAGGTGAATAAATGTCTGAATGTCCTGATATATTTTATTTATTTTAAAACCTGAACCAGAGATGTGATGATGCCATGATTCAACCAGAGGTTTACTTTGTGCTCACTGCAAATTTGCCAGTGTTATAATGCTCATAGGCTAAATGTAGATGATGACTGTGTCTAAGTAAAAGTTTGGGTTTTGATGGGGGGTTGTGTCAAGTATTATCAGTTCAGAGTAGCAGCAGCTCAGTTCTCCTGTGCTCCTGTCCTCAACACTGAGCTCATTGAGAATTGGCAAAATAAAGTATTGTGCCATTAAACCATTACAGAAGAGGGTGACTCAAGACCGCTCAAGTCCACATTTTCAAGGTCTTGGTCATATCTCGGAATTAACTACATTTTTACTTGGTCTTGTCTCGGTCAGGCTGGACTAAGGATTTTTTCTCAAGACCATGCTGCAGTGACTTTTTTTTTTTGTCTCTCCGTCACTCACTCACTTAGGTAATGTAGTTCAATAACTTTACCACTATTGTTCTACAACAGTATATGCTTGGGTAACCATCTGAAAAACTGAAAGACTTTCTATGTTCTATGCTGTGTTCTTCATTCAATTAAATATGGTTTAGATTTTATATCAAATTATCTTTTCTTTTTAGTTGAGGAATAATGTAAATCAAGCCGCATTATTATTATATATTTTAAGCTTGTTTGTAGCGGAAGCTCCCAGTGTTGCTCTGCCGGAATCTCGCTCTGAAACTTCTCCCAACCCTTAGTCGACATGAGGCTGAGTAGATAATGAGTGAAAATTCCATTTTGAGTGAACTATCCCTTTAAATCTCATTGATAATTTTTCGCTTTTGAGGACCCATGTAGCCTACCGGAAACAGAAGGGTAGGACTTCACCACTCTGTAGGGGTTGTTGAGGACGGGCTCTAGCCAATCCCAGCTGACATGGAGGGAACCCACACAGGTACAAACTCTACACAGAGTCAAAGAGGTCAAAGGTCAAACTGGTCTTAGAACCCAGAGCCTTCTTGCTGCAGGACTACGCCGCCCCTACACCACCCAGTAGCATCCAAATAAAAAACGACCGATTTGGTGATGACATCATCAGCCTGGTGGCTCTGTGATTGGACACGCCTCCTCAGACCTGCTTCAGTGATGTAGCCCCCTTTAGCCCCGAGGAGCAGGGTGGAAAATCCAAAGTGACTGGAATTATGTAAAGTAACACACTACTGGCTTTTTATAGAAAGGGACCGCCTCCCGTCGGCATGGTAACCAGCTGCCATAATTGGCCCCCCGGTTCTACTGGTGTGAATCGAGGCATTCCTCCCTTCAACCGTCTTGCGTGTGCGGTTCTGGATAATCGAGGTGGTGACAAAGAGGTGAACAAATTAGACTCTGGCTACGCAACAGACTCATCAACACACACACACACACTTTGCTTTCACGTACTCATTGATAATTGCAGCCTTTCTCTATCAGCTGCTCCAGCGTCCTCATGCAGCTTTAGCATTGGGCCTGTTTGTCCGCTGCCTTTGTAGTCGCTCTCTTATCAATCTCTGTTTTTATTTCTTCTTCGAAACACCACACAACTTCAAAGTGTCCCACATTTCATTTTTATCCCTCACATGTGACACAGATGTGATATATATTTTTTTTATCCAGCGAGAGCATCAAAAGAAAACAGTGATTTTTGCGTGTGTCTGTGTGTTGATGTAGAACACGGTAATCTTCACGTTGAAGCATGTGGCCTACATGCAACTTGTATTTTTAATAGAGACAAGTGACACCTTCTGTTATCGTCACTTTGCCGTCAGTGCCTATTGTCACCAGATATGGGTTAGAAGGTGTGAACGCAGCTGTATTCACACTTATTCTCCTGTCCATACAGTAGCATGTGTCTCAGTCTCACCTTGATGTACACAAAGGGAATAAAGAGCGTCTAACACACACACACACACACATTCAGACTTTTGCTACTTGTACATCAGGTACCTGAAAATCTCACACAAATGATTTGATCCAAACCCTCCGTGTCTGTTTAATCCCAGCTGCCTGCAGCTCTGCACACAGTCATTACTGCTGCGCACAGCTCTTCATAACTCTACACTGATGCACAACACTGTCTATTTATTTGAGATAATTCCCAAACCTGTGAGGCCTCAGACTGTCACTCAGGGCTGAAACACTGAGTCTGTAAAATCCGAATCAACAGGTGAAGAATACTTTATTATTTATTTTGGGTAGAGACGATACTCCACACACACAACTGCCACACACTACCACTCTGGATTGAAAGCACTGTTGCTTCGTCACTTTAGATTCGATGCAGGAAACTGACTGTAGACTCCAGCAGTGATTCCCGCTGCGGCCTTGTTTTCTCATTCATTGTTTTCTACATAATAAACACTCAGTAGTTTACTCTTTTCAGAGCAATAATTGAGATTTCAGGCGTTTGTGAAACACTGACAGATCTAGCGTGGGGACGACTGTAATTTTCACATCTATCAAATGTGCTGCACTACATTGTGGGATGTTTAGAAACTTGTAATTCTTTCTATCTATTATGGTTATTGTTGAAGAGCTGTTCACAGGTCTATTTGTGTAACAACCTCCAGAAGAAGACAACAGGCTCAACTAGAGAGTGGAGCATAGAAGAACAGCAGACAGACATGCCCAGAACAAAGAATTAGTTCATTTCAAAAAGGAAAAACATGCAAAGAAAAAAAAAAAACAGGAGAGCAGCCGAACAGAACAAAAAGAAAGGAGACCAACAAGCCTGCAAAGCCATAGGCTCTTGAACTGGAGTGCTCCGCTCTAAACTGCTTGACACAGATTGAACAGAAGACTGAACTTCTGTGATCTCCAACCCAGAAATGTAGAATTAACAAACTAAAGCAACTAAATCTAAACTCTGGAGCATGCTGGGAAACAAAAAAAAAGCTGAGGAGAATCCACCTCCAACCAGCTCACAGACGTGAGAGAGCAGCAGATCTCTGAACTGTTTTACTGTCAGGATATATATACTGACGGACCAAACAAGCGGACCATGGTCCCCCAAAAAAGTCGGGACTCGGTCTGGTTCGAAGTGAACCATGGTCCGGTTAGCTTCAGGTGAGAACGTAATCTGACTTTTAATAGGACCAAATACGGGAAGCAAACCAAAACAGCAGTGCATCATGGGTTGAAAACGGTTGTGCAGTGTTTCCCATATATTCATTTATTCGTGGCGGCCCGCCACAAATTACGTCCGCTACAAATAGAGCCATATTAACATTACCTTTGCCATTAGCTTTTATGACCTTCCATTCATTGTCAGAACATCACTGCTCTGTTACTCTGTTATTAGTCTGGCCTGACGGAAGTGCGTTGCTGCGATTAGCCTCTGATTGGTCGGAACGAGCCACCCGGCGGAAGTCCCGCCTCCGTGCTGCAGCTTTCACAGTCCGCCGGGTAAAGGGAAACATCAACAAACAATAACAGGAACCGAACCGTGGATCCGTGTCATGAACCGAACAGAAGAATACATATCTGTCAGCGGTTGCCAACCGCCGTTAAACCGAACAAAATAATAAATATCCGTCAACGGATGCCGACCGTCGTTACACCGCGGACCGAAATCCAGTTTCCAACCGGCAATATTTTGCAAGCGCGCCGTTGCTACGGCGTTGCTACGGCGGCGACCACAACGATTGTGACTGGTTGAAAGAATTCCAAACGGCCGGAGCGTTTTTTTCTCTGATCGCAGAATCATAGGCGGAGCAGCCAGACTCTCCTTCTTTTCTGGAGGAGGGTCTGGCAGGCGAGACTACTCTGTTATTGACAGACTTATCAGTTTATTGGATCAGCTCAGGCTGTGTTCACGTTTCCACTGGTCTCGCTCTCTCTTTGTGGAAAGTGGTTTGGTTTTGATGAGAGCCTGTAGCAGAATTTGATATTCACACAATACACTTGAATACAAAGATGGTGAGGAAGTACATCGGAAGCAGATTAAGTCTAATGAGGAACAAAAGCATCAAAACATCTAGACACTTCTCACAGCTGCATTCATTTCATTACATTTTTCACCTCAACGGGTTACACTGTCTGTCCGTTCATCCCATGTTCACTTGAATTGTAAAGCTGAACTGATTACATCTGATTATATTTTGACAGTCAAAGGTCATAAATCACAAATCAATGATTGTGTTTTTCTCTTTTAAATGATCAAACTAAAATGTCTGCATAGTATTCTTCAAGAGATCATTTTCTTGGCCTCTTGCCTGGTAACTGACGGTTGAGCGAGAGAGATGGACATGAAACAAGGGCAGAGAGGAGACAGAGCAGATCAGGACAAAACAAAGGTCCTGGGAATTTAGCATATTCATAATATTTAAAATAGAGTAGAAATTTCAGTGGTTACTGTGGATCTCACTCCATGCTTCAGGGGTTTGTGAAAAATTCATCTTTGCGGTGGTAGCTGAAAACTTTCACAGCCACCTTTCAAGGCTGCATTCATTAAAAAACATTACATCAAAAATCCCAACTGTGTATGCAACACTACTATTGTAGGTTTTCACCATATCTTATGCAGGGAAAATGGATTGAGCATGAGTGATGCCTCTTGTGTGATTTACATCAGATTAAACAGACAAAATCTTCTTTTGTTAATGTGGCATTTTCCTGCATGAGGGCACAGTGAGGCCACTGTGCACTGCTTTAGTTTACTATTCAAACAGTTTGCACTATGCTAAAGTAAACGTTACCTCTTTCCAGGTGTCAAATCATGGGCATCTCTTTTTAGCAACAGGCTTTTCTCGACTTTTCGCTCCGTGATAACAGGAGTCATCTGGAGGTTAGCAGAGACGGGTCGTCAGTCTACGAGCTCAACGCAGATCATGTGGGAGACATCAAAGTCGGAGATGAACTGTTTTTCGAGCCGCTCTCACGCTCTGATTTGGAGTGACAAACTTTACAAATGCAGATTTTATAAGCGCCACCTGGAGAAGAGACTGTGTTCACTCCAGTTACCGGCTATGGAGAGCTCAGGTCAAAGGGTCACATTTCTTTTCTCTTTCTTCTTTTATTTGATTATTTAACTTATGAGTAACTCTCGCAGGGCTTTCTCCGCTTTGTCATACAGCGCTGTCTTGTTGCTAGGAAACATCTAAATAGATATTTCGATCCTGTGAAGCACTTTGTTGCTGTTGAGCATTCCTTATCTGTGTTGTCCAAAATTTGTCTGTCTGCCGTTGTTAGGCCTGTCTCAAAGACTTCCTGCATCAGTTACTGAGGTGTTCTTATCAGCATCCGGCTGCTGGTGCATCACATCAGCTTTGTCAGCTCCACATCCCAGAGGTGTTCACTGTCATGGGATGACTTCAGCTTTGGGACATGGTGTGGCATCCTGCAGGAAGTAGTCATGAGAAGATGGTGAACTGTTAAAGGGATAGTTCAACATTTTGGTAAATTTCCCCACTGCCATAATCCATATAGTCTTAGGGGTAGGTTCAATACCTTTAATTGTCGGTGCAAGCTATTTTTAGAACGGCGGAGCAGAGCCACAAGCTGGTGAATGTGCAGGTCACAACTTGTCCACCAGAGCGTTGTGGAGTTGTTGGATTGTGTATTTGATGAGTTTGATGAGGGAAACCAAGAAATCCCATTAGCCTCCGTATAGTGTAGCTCTGAGCAGCTCACGGCTCTGCTCCGCCGTTCTAAAAACGTCTTGCACCGACAATTAAAGGTAACAAACCTACCGCTATGACTATAGGGATTATGGCAATGGGCCAATTTGCCAAAATGTTGAACTATCCCTTTAAGTGTATCAAGAGAAACATTCTAGATGTAGATCTTTGCACCACTTACATCAGTCTGGACTGTTGACGCAGGGCAGGTCGGGTCCATGGACGGCTCCTCTGCTGCCTCAGCACAAATCCACATCCATCAGACCAGGTGCTCCGCTCAGGTGTCTGTTCTTGGTGACAGGAGTTGTAGTTCATCCACCAAAACATTTTCAACGTAACACAACAGTCTGATGTTTGATGTGAACATTCACTGAAGCTTTTCAGCTGTATCTACATAATTCTGAGCATGCTGCCATATGATTGGCTGATTGGACAACTGCATAACCAAGCAGGAGAACAGGTGTTATCCTCCTTTCTTAATAAATCACCTTTATCTGTGCTTGTTGTTTGTTTCCAAATCCAGGACCCAAATGTTCTGTAACAAGGGATACAAATACAATGGCATTAAAAACTTATATTATTTGGCCTCATGGGGCCAGATATATAACCAAGTGTGTCTAGTGACACCGTACACACACCAGTCCCACAAATAGGATTTAATATGAAGATAAAACTATAGGAAAAAAAGATGAGTGTGCCCACCAGGTAGAGATGAATATAAATCATGACTGATGCTCTAATGACCACTGTCTGCTTAGTTTTATTACTTTTTATTTTATTCTGCACATTCATTATTGTCCTGTGTTATTTTCTGTCAGTGTGACAAATGGAGGCATTTCGATACGAGCTTCAAAGGCTCATCGATGTTTGATGGTGATGATGGAGATACAGCATCACTGCTGATGACAGTTTACAGCTGGACAGAGTGAGCAAACACCCTAAGGCCTCCAAATGAATATGGAGAATTACCAGAATACCACCAACTATTGAATACCTCCATACTGCTCGTCTGTAATGTCCCTCTTGTATTGAAGCCCCGACATGAGAAATTGTTCCGAAAAAAATTAAATAAGTCTATATTTGAAGCTTGTTTGTAGCAGAAGCTCCCAGTGTCTCAGTTCACTGCTCTTCCTGTGTCAGTGCAAACCGGCGGAACAATTTCTCTTGTCGGGGCTTCAATACAAGAGGGCCATTACAGACGAGCAGTATGGAGGTATTTGGATGTTTTTTGGTGTGTCTTTTTGGACGAGGAAAAGTGAGCCTCATTGACAACCGTCATATGGACAAATACTGCTGCGCGAACCCCCCCGTAACTCTGAGAAGGCACGGAGGAAATTCTCCCAGCCCTTAGTCGACATGAGGGTGAGTGAAATTTGAATTTTGGGTGAACTATCCCTTTAATTATTTAATTCAGACTAAATATATTTTTTTATGGAAAAGCAATGCTTGTATTCTGCACCCCTCTAAACGGCCCGTGAATCTTTTTTTTTTAATATAGCTTTTTTATATAAACATTCTCCATATTCAACCTTTAAGCTGTAAGCAGAGACCTCTTTGAGATCTTTCCTAAACTGACCAATCATTGAACGGTTGGTTTCCTGAAGTTCCAGAGAAGTAGTAAAGCTGTAGTTCAGCGTGGTTCAAAAAGGTCCCAACAACAACTGTTTACCCCGGGGCCCCACAACAATCTGTCCACTTTCACAGGTGCGTCTTGTGATTAATTAATTATTGACATATACATAATGCATAAGCTGTGAGGAACATATGGAGGACTGTCAGCTCTGCTGGAGGATCCCACCACTGCTTCCTGAGGGTAGATTATTCACATACTGAGTACAAGTTTACTGCTGTAACTGTGGCAGAGGAAATCAGACCTGCACACATACAAGTGACATGTGTATTCACAGCTTTGTGAATCTGATGACAAGACTTTTCTTCTTTACAAATACAAATTCTCTTTGTCTGTAGCCTCATGAAAAAATCATGCAAATATTGTCAGTGTGTAGAAAACAGCCTCACACTCTGGCGTCTTATTTCCTCTGCATCTTTACAAAAAATCCACCGCAGCAACGAGAAAGCAACACTTCCACCTACAAACATCGACGCACGTTAGGATGGTGACCTTGCTTCCCCTTCCCTCCTCCTCAGTCCTCTCCTCTCCTCTCCTCTCCAGATTGTTTACCTCCTATCAGCGCCGCGCAACGCTCGGTTGTAATCTCAGTTTTTTTTTCATTTCCTATTTGGCTTGAAGGCTGCTGCTGCATGACTGATACAGGCTGACTTGGAGCGGCACAATAAAGATGGATGATGCAAATGACACGGCTCCTCTGTAATGTGATGTCTTCATGTCTTTACCTGATGTTTCCATACTTACCTGTTTTTGTACTTGTGCATGTTTTGGTTCACAGCTGTGTTTGACAAGTGATGATATTGTAGTATAGTGATGATACTTGAAAGAAAACACTCTGCACTCTCTAGTCAGATGTCACATAGAAAAGTGCTTTCTATACTTGTAGTTGTATCTTTAATTAGTGAAGTTATCACATATCTAACGGGTCAAAACAGCTCAGTGTATTGGAAGCACTCCTCTTCCTTGCAGTTTCTGAGCAGTCAATACCCTGCTGCCGTCAAGAGATAAATAAATACAGGCCTCAGGTCCTTTATGGGACAGAACACTGTTCTGAGATCAGATGTAAGGGGATCTATTAATTCTGTTTTAGCGTCATTATAATTTGAATCTATTTTGAGATTCAAGTGAAGCACTGATTGGCTTGTTTGCTCTGATAAAAACACCCAGCCGTGACATTTCTGCACCTGAAAATTAGCATTTATTCCGTTATTGTCCGACATATCATTCTTTACATCCATAAATAAACTGTTCAAATATGATCAAAAGTATGTTCTATACCTGTTGTGTTGGACTAAACTATGTTATAAATATATTTGTGAGTTTATTAATACATACAGTATTTGTTTGCCTGTGGAGGATGAATCAACTGGACAGTTGCAATATTCTTTGATTAAACTATTGAAGACCACGGTGCATTTTCTTCTTTTAGCCTTCATCTTCCAAACCAGACTCCAAATCACAAGTAAAACACTTTTTGTACGGTTTAAGTCTGATCCACAGAGAATCCACTGACCTGACAGGGGCGTAGGACAATCAGTGAACTATGGGGAAATAATACAGGAACTCAAAGAAACACCAATGACAGCACTCAGTGGTGCCTTCAAGCATGAAAAGTGTCGGTAGTGTTAAGGCCAGGGTGAGCTTGAAACACACCGGCCTGTCACCATAGAGAGACATGATAATTGTTCTAATGGGAAGTATCATAATGTTAGAAAATAAAAAGGGAAGGAGTTGTGTAATGAATGCAAAATGATTTCCTGTGTCTGAAAGATTTCAGAGAGTACAAGCACTTTGTGTTTCGCTTACTGGCCCATTTCATGCCAATTAACTTACAAATAGCAAAATCTTTCTTTTTCTTTTTTTGTTTTCTTTTTTAAAATTTTTAATACTTCACAGTTTTTAACTTTACAAAAAATGTCACATGTATGGAAAACGTTAACTGAAAAACAGTTAAACCTAGAAGAAAACAGAGGAAAAGAAGAAGAGAGAGAGAGAGAGAAAAGGGCTGCTAGACAGTTACACATTTACATCAACAGACTTACAGAAAAAACTAACAGCAATAGTGAAATTAAGGTAAGTACCATGTGAAAAGGTTACAGGTTAAGGTCACAATATTGTATACAGTATGTGGGACACTGTGCTAGGAGGGTGCTAGGAGATCAAATCTGTTCTGTTCATTGTGTCGGTGCTGGCACAGTCTCCAACAATGTTTTTCATTAAAGGGCTGTCTGAGTGGTTTACTGTTGGATTTGTGACACGAAAATATGTTCAACGTGTAACAGAGACAGATATCCATATTTAGAATCTGCTGAAAACAAACAAACAAAAAACCATTTGATCCTACATTTCCTTCCTTCATAATGCAATCCAGCAATGTCTTTTTTTAGAAGCTCCCTGCCTGCGTATGTCTCTCCAACTCTACACCTCCAGTTTGTAACACTGGTTTCTTCTTGGACTGTCCAGTTCTGTTTTTGTTTTATTGATCAAAGGAAATATACAGCCACTCAGATAAGACAACTGCAAAAAAACCAGTTAACTGAAGTTAACCTGAACAACAAGCACAAAGGCAAATATAAACCACTGTACATGTTAGAAAATGAAATAGAAAGAGAAAACATAGGGGGAAAACAGAAGGGGGGAAAGGGTGTCCAGTCCACCCTCACCCTATGTCAGCTGGGATTGGCTCCAGCCCCCTAGCAACCATGCACAGAGAATAAGCAGCCGACAGTGGATAGATGTAGAATACTGAAGTTAACCAGATTAACCAGAGCATCATCAGTTTGATACTCGACTCTCCATAACCCTGATGACATCACTACCACATAATCATGGTCCTTTCACAGAGGACATTGTACACCGGTTTTCAAAGGGTGGGGAGCGCTCCTCGTGACAAGTGAACCAATCTTCATGTGTAAAAATCACTGGTGCAATTGTGCACAGTTCAAGGTGACACATTCAAACTGCCTGATTGATCTGATCTAATGACCACAGTGTTACAGTAGGAGGCTGCTGTCTTTTCCTAAAGGTTTAAGGATGCTGTTTTAAATCCAAGGAGAAGGAATGTGAAATGGATTGGATTTGTAAAAGCACTGATTGAGAAATGAACAACAGTGTGGACATTGATATTCACCCTGCAGGTCTCCTAAACATAACAGTTGATCTGCTCCTACGTCAGCACGCTCCAGCTGTAATGTGAGAACAGTCAGAGGAGTAATAGTAGAGGCAGCCACTGGAACGGAGAGGCTGCTAAATGTTGTGCAGCAAACTGTTTAGGGGTAATAATGATCTATTGGACTCGGTCGTCACATGAAAGCTCCAGGTAATGAAGTAGAGAGATTTAAAGAAGACCTTCAGATGACTTCCACAGCGAGGGAGAGACATGCCGTAATGGAGCTAGATAGAGTAATAAAACAAAAGCCTGTGTGGTGGGCAGGGCTGACGCAATGTGGGTAGATAGATACATGTATGTGTGTGTTTGATGATTACACTTCAGAGTAAATGCAGTTGCTACGCTGCAACATAGTCACAGCCTGAGGGTGCGAGGTTGTTTTGAACCGTCTTTAACCTGCGCATCAACTGTACATGTCTGTCCCTGTGTGAGTGAATGTATATGTGGGGAATGAAGAAAAGAAATGATGATAATCATAAATATGAAAAGGCAAATGGAGTGAATTGATGTGAGTACATCAGAGCACATGAAAGCAGTTTAGCTGGTGAAATGCACTGGGGGAAAATAGTCTCTCAATATCACTCAATATCCCATAAATAAAAACATGGCAGTGACAACAGCATCATGAAGCATCAGTGAGGTGTTCCTCAGTGGAAGACAGAGTGAGACTGACCTGAAGCCAAGAGCCAAGTAAATACAGCTGCAACCTGCCAAAGCCAAGACTTAAAGGGACAGTTCAACATTTTGACAAATTGGCCCAACCGTGTTCTCCCCAGCTCTCTGTCCTTTTAATGTGCATTTCAGTGAAAATTGAAAAATAGAAGTTTATGTCATGACGACCTTAAAGGGATAGTTCAACATTTTGGCAAATTGGCCCATTGCCATAATCCATGTAGTTTTAGCAGTAGGTTCGTTACCTTTAATTGTCGGTGCAAGCTGTTTTTAGAACGGCAGAGCAGAGCCGTGAGCTGCTCAGAGCTACGCTACGGAGGCTAATGGGATTTCTTGGTTTCCCTCATCAAACTCATCAAATACACAATCCAACAACTCCAAAACGCTTGTGACCTGCACATTCACCACGCTATGAGATAATAACGGAACGTTACGAAATCAGGGTTTCCCGCAGCGCTTTCCTGTTAAGGCGGCCGCCTTAACAACAAAGAGATGCCGCCTAAACTAACGTCTTAAAAAAAAAAAAAAGTAGCGATATTCCCCCCCCCCCCCCGCCGCCACCGCGACCCCCCCCCCCCCCCGTCGGATGAGCGCCTTCATTCATCTCCGCATCTTCTCACACACATACACACCACAGAGAAGAAGCGCGCATGCATAACAGCAGCGCGCATGGCGAAACTTAATACGGCGCGCCGAATCCCCCCCCCCGGACGATCGATCGATTTTGGCAAATTGACCCATTGCCTACTCCTAAAACTATAGGGATTATGGCTATGGGGCAATTTGCCAAAATGTTGAACTATCCTTTTGAGGCCCCTGAACATCTGTGGAGACACCTGAAGAGAACAGCTCATGCTTAACAACCAGTCTGATGTGGACTTGAGAGGATCAACATGGACCAGTGGGATCAATATACTGCCCATATCCAAAGCTTCCACAAACGTATGAAAGAAGACTCCAATCTGTAGTAGTAGTGAATTAAAGGTCTTAATACTGAAGTTTCAGATTTTTTATAGATTTGCTGTTTTAAAACATGTTTTCATTTTTTTGGATTATTGATTAATTAATTCACTAACGGTCAGAAACTGAAATTGTATCCACTTACAAGACAATAAAGTAAAGGGATCTGACTACGTCCTGAAGCCACTGTAGATACAATTTCACTGCCTCATAGAACTGAATGAATCTGTCATACTTGTACCTGTGCGGGGCATTAACACAAACACAGTATTTCAAGTGGCACTTTGACATGTACTGGAGCTGAGTGATTAATTGTTTTCAAATCTAAATCATCATTTCGAAAGAGTATAATTTTCCAATCACAGAAGCAGCAATTTTAATCGTAACATGATTAACAGTATCTTCAGTCGGAGGAGGTTAAAAGTTCAGTCAGTGATCATTGACGATGATTACAGCTGGGGCAGATTTACTCAGCTGCACCTGATTAACATCAAAAGTATGAGGGTGAGACAAAACAACAGAAAAGACACTGTCATCTGGTTAATACTGTACTAGCTCTGCTGGCTACAGTGTATTAAATATACCACTCTGTGTAATGTTCATATTAAAGCAGAAGTGAGTGATATATTTGTGTTAATATAAGTCTTAAATAGTTATATCTTCCGACAGCAATCACTTACATAGAGTGTTTGGTCTGAAACACGGGTCTGTCAGTCCCTCTGCTCTGCTCTGAGTCGAGGAGAAAACATTTATCGTATCCTACAGTTTTTATCCAATGAGGAGAGAGAACGGCATGCAGGGCTGTGTGTGCAGCCAAGGAACGCCGTGAATGTGGCGACGTAGGGACGAGGACTGTTATGGTGCGTTCAAGGAAACTCGTTTTTTTCCGACCTGTGAAGTGGTACCAGTTCGATCTGGTACATAGACTGTACAAAAAGACGTACTGGTACGATTTCACCGGTCGGAAGTTACGAGTGGCCGTTATAGTGACTTTCACCGGTAAAACAGGTCGGAAAAACACGAGTGGGTTGCCTGGAACGCTACAAAGTCGTAAGTTGTGACTTGAAGCTGTAATTTATGATTTCAAAAGCCTGCCTGGAACGCAGCATTAGCGAAAACGACCGGATCACTCACTTCTGCTTTAAGACAAAGCTGTATCTGTAGCTGCTCCATCAGTATAGTGTCTCTTGTTTAAGGTACTGTAGACTCTAAAGTGCTCCTTAACTATTCTGACTCTTCAGGCAGGTTTTCATCCATGTGAGAGATTTTGTGGTGTTTGTGTCTATGCTGCTAGCTACTGTATTGGCGTTACTGTACTGTAGCATCTGTATCGATGCATGTATCAGCAAAGAAGACGTCACGATATGTTGCCATATCAATTTTTTGGTAGTACACTGTATATGCAGAAGAAAAACAAAATTTTAGTCAGATCTGGAGAAGTCGAGTCTTAGT
The DNA here is from genome assembly GCF_905171665.1 of Trachurus trachurus. Lineage (NCBI taxonomy): Eukaryota > Metazoa > Chordata > Actinopteri > Carangiformes > Carangidae > Trachurus > Trachurus trachurus. The sequence goes on along the minus strand of NC_139912.1, from coordinate 20,047,836 downwards.
TGGACTAACACATTTACATGCACTTTAGTTGTCCAGTTATTGTTGAATCAAGGCCGTAATTTTTTTTTCAAGTGTCATGTCAACATACTGAATGATATCTAATATCCCAGTGAGCTAAACATGTCACAATCTGATTTCCGCTTTTCCAACCACAAATTATGTGTGAAATACAAAGAATAAAATACATTTGTTCTCAGTAAACAAAGGTTGTATGTATGTATCATAAGACATAATAGCACCATGTCCTTTCATAATCACACAAGCAACAATCACGAAGCAATCATCCAGGCAACCCTGGATAGAGCGCACGCATATTTTCACAGGCCGTAATACACACTGAGCAAAACAAAAGAACGACAGATTCACACTCAAATAGACAGCTGTAATCTGCTTCAGGACCAAGGGCAGCGTGATCCTCCACACTAACACAACACAACACAACACAATCAACTATGCCAGAGTAATGGGATCTATGCACAGCTCCACTACTTCATACAAGAAATAAAGGAGCTACCTTAAATTCAGGAGGTAGTGGAGCTGTGCATAAAGCCCATTGTGCCGTTATTGTGATTGATCCAATGATCCATTTTTGCATCAATGAAAATGCCCGCCACTCATATCTGTTTCCAGGTGCTGCGCTTGGGCAGCATGTGTACCATAAGTAATGTATTATTGGGCACCCGGTAATGCATCAATTAGCGAACTTAGCGTCAATAATGTATTAGTCTATTTAGAGATAGCCTATTAATAATATGACATATATACATATACAACAAACACAGGCCTGGGGGTTTTGGGCAGAAGTGTCATTTTAGGCCACCATGGCTAAAAAGAACAAAATCAAATGGAAATTGTGGGTCATTGTCAGAGGACACCAGGGACCCAGATGGATGGTAATCAGGTTGTGTAACACACACAAGGAGAAATTTCTTCTCTCTAATCACCAACAAAGTCACACTACAAGATTAGATAATAACACAATTACCTTGCCAGACGAAGCCACACAGCACCTATAGCTTCTCACACAGATTGCTGTCTCTGCCCTTTCTGTCCTCATGGAGAGGACACATTATAACAGACCTTGTCCCTCCCAGTGACATTTCAAAGAGCCTTTCTTTTTCTCAGCTGTCCAGCGAAGTTCTCCCAGTTCCCTTTGGTTTTACAATTACTTTTATTAGTTTATTAATTTACAATCTACTCTCTTAGTTTCAGCATCTTTACCAGAGCACAGAAATGTTCAGAGTTTAATCCGTGATCATCACATGTAAAACAACTGCTTGTATTCATAAATCCTCTTTTTTTTCTGCCACAAAATTAGCTTTGTGGTTCTGAATCAGAGTAAAACCACCTGTAACCTGACCCAGAATACTACACAACCTGAAAAACATGAGTTGATTCTGGGCATTGAATTATGACAAAATGCTAAAGGCTAATGCGCTGCTATGAAATTATGACTAACGGAGCGTAAGTGCACCTGGGAAGTCTCGATAGCATTTACAGTAATCCCATTTGAGTGGTCCATGGTAACACGGTTATATACTAGTACATCTGTATATTACAACAGCATCCACGTCTTCAAAGATTTAGTTTGGCTTCATCTGAAAACGGTGGACGCTTTCCTTGTGACTGGAAGACGTTTCACATGATGATTACCTCACTGCTCTGCCCAGTCATATGAGTGACCCCTTGGATTGTATCTGTTCCATCTGGTTGCTGATAGAGGTCAGCAGAGGTCAGTCTGATAACGTGGCTGCTGAATGAATTTGTTACAAATCTCAATTTTAATCCTGAGACAGTGTTTGCTGTGCTGACGGGGGGGGCGGGCGGGTGTTTCACTCAGATATGCAGAGGGCATTTCTCAGCCCAAACCCACGAGGATACAGTCATTAAATTCAGTTTGTTTATCAGGTTATTTCACAAGATTAGACCATGTACAACACAGCAGTGAGGACAGCTACAGCTGTTTTTTTTTTTTTTTTTTTCATTTTCTAAAATTAATTATGGAGAGAAATCATTTTTTAAAATTAGCTTGTCCTCATCTTTCCTTTATCTCAAAGCACCTTTAACCAATATTTTTGTTTGAACAAATGTGCAATATGTGTCACTTTGTGATAAGCCAAAAGAGAATTAAGTCCAACTCAGTTCAGCTCTCTATAGATTTAAGGTTAAGAAAAAAATGTGCTTTGGATTAAAATGACTTGTCGTCATTACAATTACAAACACCTGGCTAGGGTTAGGGTTGTGAGTTTAACATTTACGGTGATTTTACATAATTAAAAACAGGCAAACATACTCAGATGAAGTCGACATAACATTAAATGAATAAATGAATATCAAGTATGAAAATTTTGATAGAAAAAGAAAAAGAAGAGCAACTTTCTCAGCAGCATTTCATCATCTTCACAGGGCTTCCATCACTCAAACTGAGGTTGAGTCAGATTCTACATAATGTGAGAAGATGTCTTTTGGCATAAACCACGACTGTGTGGGTGAAGTGGCCTCTCCAATATTGTGAATCCTGAACAAGCGCTGTTTCAGGGTCACACAAGGTCAGGTCCAGGAGAGGTGAGGAAGTCTCTTTATGAAACCTTGCACTTTCTGCATAAAGGTGAGTAATCAGTCAGATGTATTGTTGATCCTACATGGATTTTGTTGACGTTCTTTTTGGCTCGTTACTAACAAGAGTCTCCTGTACCAGGCCAAAGTTAATATTATATATTCAGTTTAACTGTAACTTAAAGGGATAGTTCAACATTTTGGCAAATTGACCCATTGCCATAATCCCTATAATTTTAGGAGTAGGTTCGTTATCTTTAATTGATTGATTGATTTATTTTTAGAACAGCAGAGCAGAGCCATGAGCTGCTCAGAGCTACGCTACGGAGGCTAATGGAATTTCTTGGTTTCCCTCATCAAACTCATGATCAAATACACAATCCAACAACTCCAAAATGCTCTGGTGGACAAGTTGTGACCTGCACATTCACCACGCTATGAGATAATAACAGAACGTTACGAGACAGAGTTGTTTTCGAGGGAAATTCATGCGAAACCATTGATACGTGTTCCGGTCGGGGGCAGTTTTTCAGCAAGCAGTCTCTGCATTTACACAACTTGTCCACAAGAGCATTTTGGAGTTGTTGGATTGTGTATTTGATGAGTTCAATGAGGGAAACCAAGAAATCCCATTAGCCTCTGTGGCGTAGCTCTGAGCAGCTCGCAGCTCTGCTCCACCGTTCTAAAAACAGCTTGCACCAACAATTAAAGGTAACAAACCTACTCCTAAAACTATAGGGATTATGGCAATGGGCCAATTTGCCAAAATGTTGAACTATCCCTTTAAGGCTAAAGTAAGAAACCAGCTACTGATGAAAGAGTACCAAACAAAGTAGGTAGTTTGGTACTGCTGCTGAGGCAGAACTATCAGTTATCTCAAGGTTAAGAAATGGTACAGTCCACGTTAATACAAGCATGCATGAGCCTGGATCGGCATAATTACAGGTGTGAAGGATACATAAAGATATATAATTTCATCCTCCCCTGTTTTTACCAATTTTTTCTGGCCTTAGATTCAGGCTTTGGTTGGGGGAGGGGGGGGGGGGGCGGAATCTAGATCACCTCAAGTCAGCTCAGGCTCAGAATTTTTCAGCAAGATCGAACCTCAAAGACAGATGGCTGAAAGAAGCTCGCAGAAAAGGTCACGGAGGCATTCGGAGTTACAAAGAGATGATTATTTTGGTCGAGAGGGGGAGAAATGAAAGAAACAGCACTGATGACAGGACCACTGCTACAAAACCAGCCATTATCTCCATTAAACCCTCCCAGTGGTGTGAGTGCCTAACAGCTGGTGTGGTTAAAGGCTCACACAGAGAGGAGCGGAGATGTGCCGTGACATCATCTCCACCATTTGCCTCGTGGGAAGCCCCATGCAGCCGTGACGCCTGATCGGTTCGGCTGGCCCCTGGAGACACGGCTCATTGGGTGCACAATGCAGCCCACTCCCACTTTTCTCGCCGCTACCTGTCATCATTTACATTTTGATAGGTCTCCGTCTGTGATGAATACTGATGCCTCTCAAGGTCAAAGCTGCATCACCTGAAGGAGGAGAGAGGCAGAGAGGAAGAGAGGGAATCAGAGCTGATTGTGATGGAGCTGGGGGGGGGAGGATGAGAGGGGAGGGGACACAGAAAGAGACACCGGGCGGATGACTAAAGTAGGGCTGGGTATTGTTGAGAATCTCACGATTCGATTCGATTTCGATTCATTAGGTCACGATTCGATTCGATATCGATTCGATTCGATATTGATTGCTCAACCTGGTCAGTGGGTGCTTGAGCACCGGAGCACCCACTGAATCGGCGCCTATAAATACAAAATGAATCCCCACATCTGCTTTCAGGTTTGAAGGCGCTGGCTTAACGCTGCTGCTGCTACTCACTCCCATATTGTTATGGTTTGGTCTAGTGCGGCCCCCGTCCGTACAGCGCGAATCACACGAGGGTGTTGCTCGCAGCGCCCCCACTGGCCAGGGGCTTGAATCGATTCAGAAGATTGCTGAATCGATATTGAATTGCAGAGAAAAGAATTGCAATGCATTGCTGAATCGATATTTTTACCCAGCCCTAGACTAAAGGAGCACGATGCGTCTGATTGGACAAACAGAATCGAGAATAAACGGAGACAGGGGAAGGTGACACAGAGAGGTAAATAAGTGGGAGGGACCACGGCCACTGAACGCTGCACACTTTGACGAGCGATTGAGAAATATGCACTGTTTAATAACTGTTTTGGATGATTGAGACAATGGAAACACTGATGCTATTCTATAGCGCGTGGGGTCACAATCTCCAATCCACAAGAGACAGCCATTTAAAAAAAAATCAACAGCCCTACAAACGAAAAAAATACTTTTGAATTATGTAAATACAAATTCTAAAGAGACAGCAGAAGAAACAACCAACTAAGACGTTCTCAGATAAAATAAATGTACTTCTCAGTCTTGCCTAAGCTGGTTTAAGATGATCTACTGCGACCTAACATGATCATTAGATTACATGTAAAACCTTCACAATAAATGTGTCCTCTGAAGGCTGATATTGATTTGTATGTTAGAGAAACATTTGTCTGATGACTATTTATAGTAAACGGCCACACAGCACCATATGGCGGAGGAGGCTCTGCTCTTTGAGGAATCTACTGGGTCTCAGTTAGAGTGCTGCAGGGATGACATATTGTTGTAGGACAGCCTGGGTGTTAGCGCCACACTGGTCAGAGAAGCTACTGGGAGATTTACATTGAGCATTGCATGATCACAGGAAATAAGTGGTGTGACTAACAACAGGTTTTCCCCAGCAGGATCATCTTCACTGAAGCCTTTTACATGAAGCATAAATCCAATGTTGCTAATGTTTGCTGTTGTATATAAACACACAACATGTAAACACAACTAAATTGTAAAGGTGGACAGGTGGTTGGCTCAGTATATGCCCTGTTTCAGTGCTCGTATCTGGCCCACACGCAACATGGCAGTAAGATGCTGCTTCCACATCTGGACCAATTTCCTGCATCACACACAGTCTTCTGGCTGTCAGTCACCACCGGAGGATAACAAACAGCATCTGTCCAAATGTGGAAGAGCAGTACAAGAGCCAGACTTGGGCAGAGCATCCAGGCATTTGTGGCCCTAAAAAGATTTGTTTTGCTGCTTATTCCTGAAGTACGTATATATGTGAAAATAAATCTAAACCAAACCTGAAAAGGCACATCAGGAGGAAGCTGGACTGGTAGAGAGCGCTGACAGGAAACTGGCAGTAGAACGACTCCATCAGCAGCAGAACAGTGAGAAGCTGTGTTCTAAAGAGGAACTATGAAGGATTTATAGCTTAACTATGCTACATTTTTTCCTTAATTAAACAGCTTTGGAGTAATTGTGAAGGTTTGCATCTCTTGGCTGAAAACAAACCGTGCAAGATCGGGGTGTCTGCCCTGATGTCACAGCTCTTGTCTCTTCGCACCGCAACAAAAATGCACCCCATAACCAGCAATCTCTTGTTTATGACAGATTAAACTACACAAATATACATGTCGTAACATCAATATGATATACAACGTTATGTACCGCTCTTATACTGAGAGGCAAGATGCAATAGGCTATAGGTGAAAGTGCAATAATTATAATAATAATATATAATAATAATAATTATTTTATGTTTTTTACTATAATTATTTATTACTTGTGTTAACCAGGAACTTGGTCGTACTGTCTGTAAGTGATCTCTGTTGGTTGTGTGTGTGAGTATGTGATATGGTGTATGGTTTTATAATCTGTATGCAGGATGTACAGCATTGATTGTCCATGACAATTTTCCCTCCGGGGACATTAAAGTTTATTTTGATTTGATTGATTGATTGATTGATTGATTGATTGATTGATTTCTTTCTCACTGTTTTCATTGTAAATAAATGCACATGGCCAGGAGGAGGGTTAGCAAAACAGACAGAGGAAAAGTGATCAGACTTACATAGTTCCTCTTTAATGGCTGTGCTGGGAACCTTCATGTTATCAGCCAGCTGGTAGCCAAGCATGAGTCACACAGCTAATGCCAGCACTGACCTCTGAGCTCTGCATGATGCTAATGTTTATAACTTTACGATGTAAAATGCATGGAAACTTGTGGTGTAGTGAGCAGTTCATGGCTCATCTTGTGAATGAATAGCCCTTGGGTTCACTCATGCCCAAATTGTCCCTGATGGTCAGACAAGCACCTTTTTTGATACCATTAGCTATGGGAATAACGACGTTATAAAATAACAATGTAACTAATGGAGCTATTTTTTCAGTAACGAGTAATCAAAAAAGTTACAGTTTCCCCTGTTATTTATAGATAGATTGTATAGATATAGATAGATAGATAGATAGATAGATAGATAGATAGATAGATAGATAGATAGATAGATAGATAGATAGATAGATAGATAGATAGATAGATAGATAGATAGATAGATAGATAGATAGATAGATAGATAGATACTTTATTAATCCAGAAGAAGCTATTCATTATAGCGCCGTTACCGTTACTGACAATAAAATGCGCCGTTACTTGACTCAAGAAGTCCCGTCACAAAATTATACACCCGTTAAAGTGTAGCTACGTTATTCACTTTTTTTTCAGTCCATCAATTATTCGGAAAAAAGCCGTTAATCTGGAACTAACCAACTCACTCAGTATTCCTCCGCACGTCGCGGAGCCTGCCGGAGGAATACTGAGTGAGTTGGTTAGTTCCAGATAAACGGGAGGTTAGGTTTCGGATGGCGAGTCCAAGTAATTTGACATAATTCTGCATTTTATAAAAAAAAGTAACGCAATAATTACTTTTCCTGGTAATGACTTACTTTTATGATGTAGTAATTCAGTTACTCAGTTTCTTTTTGGGGAAAGTAACTAGTAACTCCAACTAATCACTTTTTCAAAGAAGAAGGAGGAAGCTTTCTTTGATGTTGTTTTGCTCCTGGTGGCCATAGATCTATCATCATCTGTGTCTATGAGCACAGTACAGTACAGTAGGATATATTATGAATTTAATTAATTATGTAATTTGATAGCACAGGGAAAAATGAACAATGCGTGAAATGAGAGAGACGCCCATCCGTGGCCGTCATTGGATGACCTTCATCCAGAGTGAGAGTCCAGGAGGAACTGCCGACAGGCGTTGGCAGTGATAGATGCTCCTGCTCACGTTGTACACATAGGGACACACACACATACACACAAGCATATACCACACAACTATCTGACATCTAACCCCTTAGCAATTATGTTATTCTGTGGTGCACTTATCTTCAAGAAACACACACACAGCTATCAGTGATCATCAGTATCAGAGCATCTGATCTTCATATGCTATAACTGCAAACACTATAAATAAAAAGCAATGTCATCTGCATATATGATTACTGTCACTGATTTACAGTAACTTCTCTGTGGACAAAAAGCCTTCTGTGGATGTAGCTCTACTGAACAATGTCATTATAGTTTAAATATGGAAATGTTTTAGTTCAAATTTATACTGAAACCCACTGAGACCAAGGGATCCATAGTTCTACGTAAAGTTAAATGTTAAATGGTAGAGGCAATTGACTATTTTCCACCACCAAATTACAAATTACCTGACTTCTTCTCAGAATTCTTATTTGTATTTATTTGCCTGCATGATATCAGCAAAATGTGCAATGACACTGTTTAATATTGTGATATTGTGGGCTGTAAATAAACTCCAAACATTATAAGTCGACTAAACATGAGAAGTCGTGCCAGAACAAATATGCCTCATGTATGCGTTTCAAGGGGGTCGGAGGGGCCCGATGAAAGTCTGCTGTTGTATGTATGCTATGTTAAATGCTATATCATGTAATATAAATGATTTACAACATGAAAACAACAATAAAACTCTATGTTTATCAGTCATCATCTGTTTTTGTGTGCTGGACTGTCCGTCATCCACAAAGGCAACTGGACTTGCTTTAAATTCTAATGTTCCTTTCGGCTCTTACCCAGAAGTCTTCAGCTCAGAACTTCAACCTACTGATGTGATGTGTTAAATCTAATTTCCTGAAACAATTACAGTGACAAACAAAGACAGTTAATCAACAGTGATGATAATATTCATATGGTTTCAGTTTTGCACCTCACAGTTATATTATTTGTTATACTATTCTTTACAAAGAGTCACGACAGAATGAGAATAGAGAATAAAAAAACCTGTGCCAACTTGGGAAATTGATTCAAGACTATTGCTGTGTGTTATGTCAGTTTTAAAATTTTAAACTAAATGGTTTTCATTTCCATCACTGAACGACTCCTTGGCTTATTAATGTACTATACATCATATCAGTGATGAGGCCAGGCTTCTTTAAAGTAGCAGCTTCATCACAGCAGTGCAGCAGAGGAAGGTTGTCAACATGCTAAGTGCTAATATACAGCCCCACTATTTACCACACACACACATACACACTGTGGTACTTGATCGAAGACCCACAATTGTGTTTGTCAGGAGTGAATTTTAATACTAAAACCCACTTTCATCTAAATTTCTCTTACATAATCCTTTTCATATCAGCTGCTTTGTCCTGAGAGTGTGCCCTGTTACCATGGTGATCTATGAGGGGATGGATGCTGTTTGAAGGGCAAATTGGGAGGGGGGGGGGGGGCAGCCTGAATTAGGAACACAGCTGACTGTATCCCTGTAGAGATCGACCCCGCAGCTCTCCTTCTGTCTTCCTCTCCCTGTCTCTCTCTCTCTCTCTCTCTCTCTCTCTCTCTCTCTCTCTCACACACTCACACACTCACACACACACAGACACACAGACACACACTGAACCGTCCAAAATACACCTTCATGGTCCTAAAATAGAGACACCTACTTGGGTGATGGAGAAACACACAGAGGCATCTGAGAGCAGCTCCTCACCAAAGACGAATCACCTCTCTCTCTGTGCAGGGAAAGGAGGCCAGGCGAGATAAGGACGAGGCAAGCCCGGTCGTCCCCACCCTCCCCCCTCCCCTCCCACATCCTCCCCCGTGTGCACTGAGGCTGAATCTTCTCAATGGTAAACTCCAACTTCACCTCCTGTGCTGAAAAACAGCGGGCTAAGTTTATTCAGGCCAAACTTTTTTTTTTTAGGTTTCGACTGCTCATCTCCTGTTGTTGATAAAGAATTACTTTACTTTTTTTTTTCCCCCAGATAAACTTTATGTGACTCACCGTTTTTGGGGGATTTTGAAATGAAAACATTCATGCAGGATGGTGGGTCCAGGTGGATGGGGCTTGGTGACTGCTTGTTGTGACATCACAAAGTTACAGAAGTCTCGACAGTTGGCTCTAAAGCCCTAGATATCCCTTCGCCTGGCTCCATTCACGGATTGTGCGTGCACCTCAATAGAGCGCAAAGGTATTTATACTTGCCGTATTTTCCATTGCAATATTTGCCGCAAAGGCAGGGAGTGGTAGAGAAAAAATACTATAAGAAGTAGTAGAAGCAACCAAAACACAGAAAAGTAGAACCCCGTGGAGCAACACTTAGCACGGCTTGTGACAAATTTCAAAACTCTGGGGGTGCGCCACTACGCAAAGCGTCTGTTGCCAGATGCGCGTCAACCGTCAAGCATAGACTAGGCTTAAGGCTCAGTGCCTGGATACAGGCTGGGTGTATTTCTTTGTGGACTGAAGCTTTGATACTTTCACAGTATTAAAGGGACAACGAGGAGTTTCTATTTGGTTATAAAAAAGTCTCACATTAATGTGGATGAATCTAAGCTACCCACACTTGTTAATGGCTCCATTTTCGATCAATATATCGTTTTGTCTCTATCATTTTGTTATTTTAATTAATGGTGGAAATGCTGGGCGAGCCGACCAGCGTTTCCTTACTTTCAGTTTCGCGGACGCAGCCGAATCGCCGTTTATGGTCGTAACTACGACGGTATGTGATCGTCTTCGAACCTCTGACTTTCATTCTTGATGAATGAAAACATTCTTGGCAAGGGTTACACCCCGCCTTTCCGAAGCCCCGCCTTTCCGACAATAGACTTCCATTCATCGTAATAGCGGGGTTTTCTATTTTTTCTAAAGACCCCGCTACTCCGAAAAGGCTATTGGGGGAAACCCCCAGTGCGCAGTGCGCATTGATCCTTTTTTCCTTTTTGGGGTCAAACGGATCATGTGCATAATTAACTGCAAAACAAGCAAATAGGCTACTTCATATTAATGACATATAATGTTCATTATGCTTCTAGCCTGTCTAGCCTCTACCTGGTCTTTTTACTAAACTTAACCAACTCCTTTCTTCATTGCCTAATGGGGCGTTCAGACCAAAAGCTTCAAAAGACGCTCTTGACGCTCTTGACGCTTTTCCGCGACGCTGGTGGTCTGAACACCCTGGCGTTTTTGACGCGCGTCAAAGAAGTTGACGTCGGTTGTGGTTGGTTGAGTGGGGGACATCTACACTCTGATTGGTTGCCGCTGCTCCGCATCATCGCTCATTAGCATAAAGTTCAGGAGATTTCAACTTTCTCCTGACGCTCTCGCCGCCAAAACGCGACGCCAACGCCTTTGACGCTCTTCAACGCTCCTCGACGCTGGTTCTCATTGAAAATGAATGACTTCCGGCCACCGCGACGCTCTCGACGCTTTCGGTCTGAACGCACAGTAAGCCCAACCAAAGCATCTCCCTCAGTCAGCTGTCAGTGCGAGCGGCGGCTGCAGCAGCCTCGCGCCCGTGTGAGCTCAGGCCGGCTTCAGCCGCGCTCGAGCAGAGCAGGGGGGGAGAAAAAGAAAAAAAGTGTACCGGTATTTCTTTTACTGTGTGGGAGATCTCCAACAACGGAGTTGGGGAGAAAGCAAGTGGGACAGATCTGCCCAGTCCCTGAGCAGCGCACGTTTCACAGACAAGCCGCAACACAGAGTGTAAACAACGTCACGCGGTTCAGCACCTTGGACAGCTGCGGGGGGGTGTCGGAGTAGCGGTGTTTCGAAGTGGGGGTATTTCGGAACAGCGGGGTGTCGAAGTGGAGGTGTGTCGGAATGGAGAGCTGTCCCCCTTGGCAAGACGTCCGTCTTGCGCCGGTCTGAGAATTTCACCGTGCGCGCGGAGGCTCATGGTAAATGTAGTATGAAAACACTTCGCTTTCCAAAACTCCTCGTTGTCCCTTTAATGGAGTCTAGGCCTCATTCATGATCAAATGGAAACTTTTGAGATTTGACCTCTGTGAGCCCTGAAGTAATGAGTGTGGTCCAGACTAAACTGGTGTGCTAGCTTCTGATTTGAATGTCCTAATGTGCTAACTGACCATGTATTTCCACATAGATACACAGTATAAACTGACTAGATGCCGCCAATGTTGTTATGCTGAAGTAGTGCAACCACGGTCAAACATCATCGTCATAACAGTATATCTATGGTATTTCCATAGAACATGCAGCAGAGATTGTCAGTGTTGTTAATGACCTCAAAATCTGGGGGGGAGTCAGTGCTCCCCTGGCAAAATTATATCAGACTGTTATAGCAGCAAAGAAACACTCAACGTTCATTAGAATAACAATGCAATTTCGAGAAATGAGACAAACTGGTCATTATGCATCAGATATAAATTGCCTCAACGCCTGAAATAAAAAAGTAACTTTCATGTTTCAGCCATAAAATGCACAATTCATTTTCATATCTGATGCACGAAACAAAACACAAGTGAGCACATAAAACAACCTACAGCTGACCGTGACAGAACACATGATACAAACTTATTGGCCCTGAGTGACAGTCTGTTATACTGTAGTTTCCATGTTGTGGCTTTGTCTCACAGTTGAGACAGAGTGAGAGACTTTAACCAACTTCAGTGTGAGGCTCCACAGGAGGCAGCGCTGCTCCACCATAAACTCACTGTCTCTCTGTACTACTTCTCTTCTTCTTTGCCAATGTGAAAGTCAATTCATTTGAATGAGGTAAACCTGTAAGTGGAGGCTTTATATCTAATGTTATGAGCTGATTACAACAGGCTTGATGATTTATATTTGTGCAATTAATAAAGATTTACCCACTCAACACAATCAAGTCTAAACAATGTCCTCAGTGATTACATGCAGTAAATACAAACAGAACAGGAGGGCTCATTTAAATTCTGCAGGAGGAAGAGGAAGACAGTTGCGTCAGGGGCAACAAGACAAAAAGCAGCGATCTTAAACCATCTGCTTGCTTTTAATTTTTCACGTACTGACCCGGTGTGTGGGCTCTACTCAGGCACAATGTTTACTGAGCAGTCATAAACACCAACTGTTGAGCTGGTGCCCGTCATAATTGTCCTTCTGATCAGACTCTGCTTTATTTTACTGCAGTGAGCCTCTGTGGTGACTCACAGCAGCGGGGCAACCAGGACACTTGCCTCTCTCACCTGGAGAAATTCCTCCTCTGTGTTTAGTTAATAGTTTATTTGTGCGGTCGGACATATATATATCCCAGGCATGGTTGACCATGTATGTAATAGAATTACAGAGAAGAATTGAGTGTGGCTGAACGGAGGGAGCGCAGGATGAAGGATGGGATAACCTCTGCTCGCCATTCTTCAAACTGAGAGATGCGTTGTAGCACAGTGTGTGTTTCTGAAGTGGTGTGTGCAGAACACACAACAAGCGCAGTATTAGTTTGTGAGATGAACTCACACTTGGACACTAACATCGTCTGTGCAACCTGTTCTTTTTTTTTTTTTTTTTTTTTTCTCAGAGCATGGTCAGGAACCCCAAGTGAAGATTAAGATGTTTACTGTGGAGAGGCGGTTACACCCAGATGCTGGAGTGTGTGTTTGTGTGTCCATGGGAACACAAAGTGATGCTGCTCAGTTTTATCTCTCAGTTTCTCTCTTTCTCCTCATACGCAATCCACTTCATTTGTCTCTTCTGGAATAAATGGTGCTACTGGTGTAGAAATGATTGCTATTTAAAGTATAAAGTAAACCAGAACTTTACTTCCTCCAGCTAAATGAATAGAAAACTGAGTTCCTTAGCGACTGTGATGCTGTGCAGCATCTCATACAGAAATACTGTGTAAACAATCACTTCCCTTGCTAATGCCGTCATCTGTTCCAGACATCTGAATCACTGACTACATCTCTGATTTGTTCGGCAATTTATATCTGTCTGATGTTTCCCAGCTACTCCAGTAAAACAGTCGACCAATCAGAGTCCGGCAGGCGGTATAAGGAATAGACATGTTTGCTTCCTAAACAGACAACTAGCTGTCGAGTCCCATCCACAAAACGTAGTGAGTGAGTGTGATAAAGTGTGGATGAAAGTGATGCAGCTGTGCAGGTTGAATCACTGAAATAACTCTTTATTGATATGTTTCTTCAAAGAGGTTAACTGTTCCTATAGCAACCATTACCACAACTTCTGTCTTCAAAAGATGAGGAGGGATGGTTACACATCACATCACCTTTATAATTACAAACAGGCTCCACTGCAAAACTATGTAACTAACAGTGTGTAAGTTCAGTAATTCACTACAAATCAGATGAATTCTGTAACGATGGTGCTAAACTGTAGTGCCTGACCTCAGCACTTATATTTATAACCAAATACTTCCAGTTTTTAAAATATCAATCATAAAACAATAGTAAACATAACCATATTCAATAAATATGTGTACTCTTTTTCACAATTTCTGCCCATTTACATCCATCCATTTCCTTCTGCTTATACAGGACAGTCACAGTAGCAGCAGGACTTCCACCTCCTTCCAACTTCTCCCAATGATCCCAAGATGTTCCCAGGCCATCTGGGGTTTATAATTCCTGCAGTGAGTTCAGTCCTTTATTTAACTCATTGGCTGCCATTGACGTCTATAGACGTCAATCTAATTACAACCGTTCACTGCCATTGACGTCGATAGACGTCAATTGCGTTTTTCAACGGGAAGGGCTGGAGGAAGGTCTGGCGGAGCTTGTCCATCAATATCAGGCTTGTAAACTAGTGTAAAGATGTGTAGCGGCCTGTAGGGGGCAGCAGTGCCCTCTTTGGATGAGAGATCAGCATGTATTACGGTATGAGAAGAAGAAGCGAGATGACAAGAGATATGCTAAAGAAACTTATGCACGGAGCCTATGTGTTCCGCACGTCGGCACATTATGTACCGTGTGTGTCGCGGTAGTTCGGAGAGGAAGAGGGTCGCGATCGTGAGAAAATGACGGAGATCATTGAAAAAGACACCGACGACCGACACCGACGCTGGACACCGGCGATCAAGCCGGGCCGAGCGGCCGGTGAGAGCAGCAGCTGACGGTGCGTCACCACAGACCAGAGCCCAGCTCAACTGACGGCTCGGTGGACGTGACCCGAGCGATTCCATCCGGATCAACCAGGAGCAGCAGAGACCCGTCCCCACGCTCCAGAAAGACATGAAGGTAATAATATAATACATCAATGGTAAAAATAATAAAATAAACTAACTTGCTAGCGAGCTAACTTTTACTGCTTAGAGAAGGGCGGATCGCTTTGATCGGAAAGGTTAAAAAAAAAAAAACTCCACATCACACTTGACTACATCTATAAGAGATGTATTTTTATGGTAATTCTATATATTTCTATAATTTACAGGTCGTGGATCGAGCAGTGGTCGACCATGGGGCAGAGGTCATGTGACAGCTACAAACGTACAAAAAAGTTAATGCATTTTTACTGATATTTGTAAATAAATTATTATTTTGCCATCAAAAGTCCTTTCTCAGTGTTGTTTTTGTTGTTTTATAGAAGGACAACACTGTTCAGATGTGTGAGGTGTCACTAAAGCAAAAAATATCAACGTCAAAGTCACTGTTCTGCTTGACATGTTTCTTTCCACAAAAAGCTCGTTTTCTCAGTGTTTTGGTCAAAAACTGCTGTTTTTGGCGAAACCAGCCTATGTTCTACTGCTGTTTACAAAAGAACGGAAAAAGGTAGAAACAAACTTTTTTTTCCCTATTGAACAAAGAGAGTCTACTTTTCTCTTGGTAGTTTCGGTGTTTATATAGTCATAGAACACAATATTCTGTGGGTCTTATAAGATCGTTCAAAATGCTCTAAAATGGCTGGCAGTATGGGGCTCTCTGATCTGAAAATGGCTGGCAGCCAATGAGTTAATCAGACACTGAAAACACTTCAGCTGGTTCTTTTCTATGTGAATCTGCAGCAGCTCTACTTAAAGCCCCTCAGCCTATCTCTGAGGCCTGAGGCTGACGCCTTTGAAGCAGCCACTGGCCATTTTGTGCTATTGCTAGTAGCCAATGTTAGCTTTAACAGCTGTTTAGAGGAAACAGAGACAGTTTAGAATGAAACTCAATACCCTCACTCATTAAGACTCACACATAAAACATTATTGAATGGTTTAGGTGTTATTAAACATGTGTTTTACTGCTTAACATTAAAAGGTAATGGGTATTACCAGAGATAAGACTGGCAGTGTTTAAAGGGATATTTCAACATTTGGCAAATTCGACCATTGCCATAATCCCTATTAGTCATAGGAGTAGGTTCATTACCCTTAACTCATTGAGTGCCGCGCTCCTTTCCAAAGTTTTAGTCAAGTGTACCGGCAATTTAGACCATTTTTGACTTTTTATGTAGAGCCACAGTGTATTCTATATTATTGCCACCAACACATACTGTGGCTCAATTGAAAGGTTTACCTTAATGCTTCAAGTGGCCACAAACCGTTTGTTTCTACGTGCCTCTGTTCCTGAGAAAAGTCAAGCTAAACATGGCTGGGTTTCACCAAAATCCCTCCTTTTTTTCTAGAAAAGGAGATAGAGCGTCTTTTATGAAAGGTGCGCTGTTTGTGTCTGTCGCTCTTCTGACACTCGCATTTCTGGATCAAAGGGCTCGTATAAGATAAATATATACAACAGTTGTTGTTCTATTCACAAAACCACCATCGGGGGCGGGGGGGGCGCCACTAAACAACAATAACACAGACGCACCGTGCCGTGTCACAGCTTCTCGCCGCGGAGCGTGAGGGTCTGTCGGCCACCGCGGCTCGGGAAGACCGGTCCCGCCGGTGGTCGCGGTCCTTCTGTGGTTCGGGTCGGTGATGCCGGTCTGCTTTGGCCCAGAGACCATCAGATTTTACCGCGGGAGGACTTTGGGGAGGACACGGTGTTGCTCCAGATGAAGACCGGGCGGACTGTCGGCTGAGAGCTTCCTGGTTCAGCTCCGAGCAGCTCGAGCAGCTGGAGCAGCAGCGCGGGTGAGAGCAGAGCAGCTGCGCTGCAGCAGCTGCTGCATCTGCATGCAGAACTCGTTTGCAGAGGCCGAGTTATGATAAAAACTTCCAGATCATGAGCTGTCATGTGACTTTGATCGTCATCTATTTCAGTTCTCCTCGTCGTAGAGTCCCCAAATTTACATATAATGTGTATTAAAGTGTCTATTTTCATAATTTAAAAAAAAGCAAAAAACGTAAAATTACGTTTTCGGCACTCAACGCATGGGAACGAAAAACGAGAAATTACGTGGTTGGCACTCAATGAGTTAATTGTCGGTGAAAGCTGTTTTTAGATCGATGGGGCAGAGACGTGAGCTCTGCACGGCGCGCGGTATTTCCGGGCTTTCCCTCATCAAACTAAATACACAATCCAACAACTCCAAAACGCTCTCATGGACAAGTTGTGACCTGCACATTCACGCTATGAGATAATAACGGAACGTTACGAGACCGAGTTCGAGGTAATATATGTAACTGGAACTACATTCCCGACACGGCTGTTTGGCAGAGTGACTTCAAAAGTAAATGTGTCTTAATGTTACATGTTATTATCTCATAGCGTGGTGAATGTGCAGGTCACAACTTGTCCACGGGAGCATTTTAGAGTTGTTGGATTGTGTATTTAGTTTGATGAGGGAAACGTAGAAATACCATTAGCCTATGTAGTGTAGCTCTGAGCAGCTCGCGTCTCTGCCCCACCGATCTCAAAACAGCTTGCACCGACAATTAAAGGTAACAAACCTGCTCCTAAAACTATAGGGATTATGGCAATGGGCCAATTTGCCAAAATGTTGAACTATCCCTTTAACTGTTATCCAAAAAGTGACAAGATCATATGTACAGCACCACTGTGATTTGTTTTAGTGGCACATTGGAGCTGCAGTGATGCAGTATTTCAATGATTTACATGTAACCATGGGAAACAACAAGCAGTGTATTTGTCTTGTGTTTGGCCCTTTCCTGTTGATCCTCAGTGGAGTAGTTAAGACAATTTAATTAGAAAATGAGGGATGTCTGCAACACTTGCACCACCCCACTGTATGATTTGTGATACATTTAATAACTTCTGATGTGCATGTCTAGAGCTGCTCTCTAAACTGGCTCTGAGGCTCCAATAGGAGGGTCCTGAGTCTACAGTATATCCACTGCACAATGCAGACCGTGTTCACTGCTTTAAACTTCATCAAATCATTGCCTTGTCCACCATGTACAGGAGTGTTGCAGCACTCAGCCTATCAGCACAACTAATTTGTGAAAGGGATGTTCAACAACAAAGAGAATATTGCTTTTCATTATGCTGAATGAGGAAGAGACTGTGGCAAAAGAGAAGACAAACAACCTTCATTATGTGAGACTGGCTGCCATTCAGCATCGTGTTCATGAGCAGTGTTATCACACAATCAGTCGCAGGTGATTAACAATTTGCTAGAACTGAAGGAATAGAGTGGATTTTGTTAGATTGTTCCTATTGTTTTAAATTACAGGTCAAAGTCATCTGGTACTATGAAAAAAAAGTCACCATAAAAACTGTCATGCACTGCTAATATCATTTTAACAAAATTATTTCTATTGTAAATGAGACTCTAAACACTAACAGAGCAGCAAACAGTTTCCCATGCAAACATACAGTATATTGTGTGTGTTTGAGTTTAATCTGAGTTGGCCAGTGGCCCATCCAAACATTTTTTGTGTGTTTGCCAATCCTAAAATGTCAATTGTGTAGCCAAACCCAGCAGGTAAGTCCAAGGTTGTGTTTCTCTCCCAGTCCGACCATGGAGCCGTTACTTGATGACTATATATAGAGACAAACAACACTCGCACACTCACAGTCACACCTACAGACAGCTCAGAGTCGCCAGTTAACCTGCTGTGCACGGGTTTGGACTGGACAACCTGGAGAGAAGCCACACAGGCATAACAACACAGGGACGCCCCAAACCTGGGGATCACACCCAGAGCTTTGTTGCTGTGAGGTAACTGTGCTAACCACTACTCACTACATAACATTACATGTCTGTTTTTTATCAGTAACATCTACAGTAGGCACATTGTGTAAGAATAATAAGAATAAGAATGACTTTATTAATCCCTTTATTAAATTAATAATTAATTTGTCTGTGAGCTCATCTACAGTACCATAGTATCTAGTGCAGTGGTTCCCAACCTTTTTTAGCTCATGACCCCATTTTGACCCCATCACAAATTTCTGGTGACCCCGTCAATCAAGATGTGCCAGCTCAGGGGCCTCATTTATCAAAGAGCGTGTAAAAGTCCTCTTAAAGCAGAAGTGAGTGATCCGGTCGTTTTCGCTAATGCTGCGTTCCAGGCAGGCTTTTGAAATCGTAAATTACAGCTTCAAGTCACAACTTACGACTTTGTAGCGTTCCAGGCAACCCACTCGTGTTTTTCCGACCTGTTTTACCGGTGAAAGTCACTATAACGGCCACTCGTAACTTCCGACCGGTGAACTCGTACCAGATCGAACTGGTACCACTTCACGGTCGGAAAAATACGAGTTTCCTTGAACGCACCATAACAGTCCTCGTCGCTACGTCACCACATTCACGGCGTTCCTTGGCTGCACACACAGCCCTGCATGCCGTTCTCTCTCCTCATTGGATAAAAACTGTAGGATACGATAAATGTTTTCTCTTCGGCTCAGAGCAGAGCAGAGGGACTGAGAGACCCGTGTTTCAGTCCAAACACTCTATGTAAGTGATTGCTGTCGGAAGATATAACTATTTAAGACTTATATTAACACAAATATATCACTCACTTCTGCTTTAAATTTTCAGTACGACGGAAAGGCAAAATGTGCGTACGACCAAAAAATATACACTCTTTTCAGATCTATCAAACTCCGCGTACACACGGCTGCACGGTATTTCCCTTGATAAATCACACCGGACCTGAGAAAAGCGTGGATGAGAACACTCCTCATACCCAGCCCCCTAATCGGCCCCACACAACCATATATGGTCAATGCAAATCCGTACGTGCATATTAAGTAGCCATGTGCGCTCTGGAAACGTGTGGAATGACGTCAGTGGAAGACGGTGAAGACAACAGACGGACGGAGAGCGGAGAAAGAAGCGGAATTTCTCTGAAAGCGAGATACACGGTAACACGGCAATATCAGTCAGAATCATCTTGCATTGAAAGGCTACAATAAAAACAAAAAACTCCCAAATCTAAATGAAACAGAACAGAAAGAAGAATCATATTTATTCTGCCCCTTATTTTAGATTATGTCATAATAATTTAAAGCAGGGTTTCCACTGCCAGTTAGTACTTTGCACCCCTTTCCACTAACCCCCAACTGCCGTTCACTGGACGACTTTGATTTTCATTTGTGCATAGCTATATATATATAAAAAAAAAAAACATTGAAGTCCACCAGTCTGTGACTTTTCCTAAAATGATGTTGGGCAGCACCCATTTTTGTTAAATACAATAAATATTATTCACACAAAAAATATCGATCATGTTTTCTCATTTGCTTTGATTTGCGCCGACATTATTGGGCTTGCTGCTTGCTTGTGTGTGTCCAGTCTAGCTACGTAACACACGCACGTCGCAGAAATTATTTTCCAGACTGGACAGACTGGTTGTGGAAGAGGTGTAGCCTACATGCAAGGGAAAATATCAATATGATATCAAAAGAAAACGAAATTTGTTTTATAAAGCCAGTATTTAGGAGCAAACTAGTGTAAATGCACAGGGGAAAAATCTGAGTCGCTGTGCTTTTCATGTAAAGTGCCGACGTCAACACGTGTGCGGTGGTGGTGGGGGTGCTGGGGGGGGGGGGGGGGGTCATCATCACCACCACTTGCTACTTCAGACAGTGTCCGCGCTCCTCTCTCCCTCGCATACTGCAGTTCTCTGACTCTGCAGCGGCGTCGCCAATTCCTCCTGTTGTTCAAAAAGCGTGTAAATGCCGGTACGCCATGGTCAGACTGGTCGTAAATTTCTGCACTTTCTCCCGACAGGTTTTGGTTTGATAGATCCCAAATTAGGCGGAGAAAAGTGCGTACGCACAAAACGGGGGAAAGAGCGTGTAAAAAAAACGTGTATCCACAATGATAAATGAGGCCCCAGATATCTTTATGCTGCATTTTATTTGAACACGATTCATATTTGATAAAGTGAATGTATAGAATAGAGTTGATTAAGATTGTATGTGGTATTTTTTTTTTGGCTTTTTTGCCTTCATTTGATAGCACATAGTCGAGATAGACAGGAAAGGGGGAGGCAGAGAGAGGGGGAATGACACGCAGGAAAGGGCCCGACGCGGGATTTGAACCGGGGCAGCCTGCGGTGAGGAATGTAGCCTCTACATGGGGCGGCTGCTTTAACCACTGCGCCATGCACCGCCCGTGTGGTGTTTTTAATCATAATTTAAATAAGAATAATATTTAGTTTAAAAAAAAATTATCAGTATTTTTTTTAAATCAATTACTAGACATTTCAGGCGACCCCATTTGAATTTCAGGTGACCACACATGGGGTCCCGACCCCAAGGTTGAAAAACACTGGTCTAGTGTAACATCCTATGGCAGTGATGATTGATTATAGAATCTATAAAGTATCAAAAATGTTCAGCACTGATTAATGTCAATCCTTAATATGCTTTATAAGCTGTTAGATATTAATCTAAAGCAGGCAGAGTGAAGCTGCAACAAGGAAAAAAAAATCTGTCCATACAAAATGATTACCAGGATATATATTTCTTTTAAAAAGCATCTTGTGTGTAATAATAAATCTGAGGACTTGCCAGCAAACATTGGGCCAGATGGCCTCCTCCTGATGCAGAACTTCCCCATATGTCAATCCACAGTAATGACTCCCATCAGGTTAGAGGAGGGCACAAGTGTTACGCACTGAGCGACATCACCACAGATCGGCCTGCAACACAAATCCAATCACTGCTGATACTGATATGATATGTCTGGATGATCCTGCCCTGCATTGTGTTATTTATAGCTGTTTGATCAGTATAATTACGCCTGAAACTCTGGAGTCGTCGTTAATGACATTAACAAGGACGGGATCAGAGGATGCAAATGTTTATGCGATTAATGACGCTGAATATAGAAACACACGAGAACCATTCACCTGAGGAGACGTCCAATGATGCTTCTGCCTTTCTTGAATGACAAATAATGATAAATGACGGCTCCTGTATCTGATTGATCAGCTGTGGTCAAATGTTTGAGCGTCTCATTCGTCATTTCTAGTGGCAGCTGAGGATGATTATTTGTTTCCGTTCCCCCCGCTCGAAATCCGCTGGAAGACATTTGGCTTCAAAATGTCCGATTTACAGCGTGCGCGTGTGTTTGCACGTCAGGATGACTGGGAGGACTTCCATTCAGCCGCTCGTCGGAGGTGAGATGAAAAGACTGAATTTTCTATGGCTGAAGTTCTGCCGAAGGCTCCAAGGACGAGTCTTTGTGCTGCGAGAGAAAATCTCGGCGCATTCAACTAAAGGTTAACAACTCAAATTCAATATGTCACAGTCTCCATGGAGGCAAGATAAAGACAGATTTTTTTTTCTTATTAAATTAAAAGCATACAGTAGCTTCACTCTGACTGCAGCCTCTTTTCACAAGCAGCTTTTTCATTCTGCTGGATTGTCGGTGCGAGGAGAACAGAATTCAGAAACCTCACATTTCATGTTTTTTGATTAGAGTGTTTTAATTCAGCACAAGTCAATATAATACACAGTGATTTCTGGACAGGACATGCTGTCTTGAAGCTCTTTCACTCAGTCTCAGTGTGATCAGTGTTGCAAAAACTGTGAAATTGTGTGGAGGCAAATTATTTCCATTATATACAGCAACTAAGTAACATTTGAAATTAAAATGTTGAAATTAAAGCAGAAGTGAGTGGTCCGGTCGTTTTCGCTAATGCTGCGTTCCAGGCAGGCTTTTGAAATCGTAAATTACAGCTTCAAGTCACAACTTACGACTTTGTAGCGTTCCAGGCAACCCACTCGTGTTTTTCCGACCTGTTTTACCGGTGACAGTCACTATAACGGCCACTCGTAACTTCCGACCGGTGAACTCGTACCAGATCGAACTGGTACCACTTCACGGTCGGAAAAATACGAGTTTCCTTGAACGCACCATAACAGTCCTCGTCGCTACGTCACCACATTCACGGCGTTCCTTGGCTGCACACACAGCCCTGCATGCCGTTCTCTCTCCTCATTGGATAAAAACTGTAGGATACGATAAATGTTTTCTCTTCGGCTCAGAGCAGAGCAGAGGGACTGACAGACCCGTGTTTCAGTCCAAACACTCTATGTAAGTGATTGCTGTCGGAAGATATAACTATTTAAGACGTATATTAACACAAATATATCACTCACTTCTGCTTTAAATACCACTTTATTTAGCGCAACTGAATATTGTACATTGAAACTCAACATCCTTGATGCCTTTTGGAGATTATTTCATCTTCCACTTTCTGAACTGTTCACATTAACAGAAATTTCTATCGGGGTGCCCAGACTTTTGCATGCCACTGTATTATTTTAGCAGTTCCAGGTCTTTATTCTGTAGTTTTTAAGCTTTCTGAATGGGTTTTTGGTTAATTGGCTGAAATAGCTGGTTGCGTCTGAACACAAGCAATGCCCTACCATCAAACATCTGAAAGTGGAGGCTTGTTTGCACTTCCAACGGCTACTGAGCTCCTCGCATCGCAGGGCCACCACGCCTCCAAGCCGGCTGCAAAGCGGGGCTACCATGGATACAGCATGGAGCCGCCTCAGCATTCCGATAGCTAGCATGAGGGACGAAGGACAGCCGCGGTGAGAAGGCCGGATTTGGAGGAGCCTTAAAATTGGGACAGGCCCTAATCGGCCTTCAAATCCGTCCTCAGCCCTTGAATTGAGACACAGCTATTTACTTTGATAAGGATTTAACAGTTTCAACACAGGGTATAAATTAGAGGTCGACCGATTCATCGGTTTGGCGGATTAATCGGCCCCGATAGGACGTTTTACAAACTATCGTAATTAACGGAAAATGGCCCCGATAGTGGTCGATGGCTGTTTTGTTTTTTTTTCCCCCGCAGCGCCGTGAACTGCTCCTTCCATGGCCTGCTGCTCTCTGTCTCTCTGATCACTGAGGGGCGGGGCTGCTCTGCACACACAGCGCGCATGGGGGAGGGGGGGGAGAGAGACGGAGCGTGAGCAGCGCAGCGGCAGCAGAGAGAGGAGAAGGAGGTGGAGACGACGACACGCGTCACTGTAAGTGTATTTAAACCTTCACAAGTTGAAAGTGAACAGACATAACCTCCTTGGTGGAGGCAATAAGTACCACCTGTTCAACAAGCATAAACGTGCATCATATTTCAGCATAAACAGCAACATTTCCACCGCAAGTTTTACGCAACCACACGTGCTTGTTAAGCTAACAATTAACAGCTCGTTAAAAACACGCTAAAAGAAAGCTGTCTCTGTGTAGTCTGTTCATCTTAGTTTGCCATGAATCTCCCCCCCCCCCCCCCCCCCCCCAGATATTATGGAGGTTATAGTGACTTTGCTGTTGGAAACTTTACTGTTGCTGCAGTGAGTTAGCTAGGCTATATTTGGAAATAAATTCCGAATTTATTCTTTTAAAAAAGATAGCCTAATTAAAAAAAACAAACCATTCTTTAGTAGTGATAAAGAACATGTTTAGACTGATGTTCAGTATATCCATTTAGGTGTTTATTACATTGAGACTGATGTTCAGTTATGCAGATTTATTTATTTCGGTATTTATTACTTTTATATCCAGTTCAAGATTTATATATTTATTTTGGTATTTATTACTTTGAGTTTGATGTTCACTTTGCGATTTTATACATTTGGATATTTATTAGCTGTTCAGTAAAGCAGTTGCTGCTAATAAAGTCAGAGATTGTGAATTTCCAACAGTGTTGAATTTTTTCGGGGGGGGGGGGGGGGGGGGCTTTAAAAATCCACTATCGGTCGACCTCTAGTATAAATCTCAAGAGTTTATAGCTGCTGCTAATTGTTGATGAGACAAATAACCCTAACCCTAACACATTGCAATTAGCTACAAACATACAACGGTCTAAAAATAGACAACAGCAGTATAACAGCTCAGCTTAACCTTAACCTTTGTTGTGAGCTCTGTCTGGGGTTAGTTTATTTCAGTTGTTGGGGTGTTGACAGCTTCATGAACAGAGCTGATAGTCCAGTGTAATGTTCCCAGGTAGCTGTGAACCATTTGAGCAGGTTGTTTTTGGAAATAATTACCCGAGGTTTCCTGGTGGCTTCACTCCACCTCTGTGTGAAAGCATATGTTACAAAAACTTTGCCCCTGTTAATATATTCAAAACTCAAGCTGTTCTCATAAATACATGCACAGCGGAGCAGCAACAGCTCCTGCCATGAGTCTGACTCTGATTTTAAAAAAAATCCTCCCTCATTCATTTTTCATTGAGCATTTCCAGTGAAACAGTTTCAACAGTTGGGAACAACTTTGTGTCACGTTTTTTTTCTCCTCTCTCCATCCTACAGAGTCGTCACTGTGTGCAGAGGTTGGTTTTTCTGCTTTTCAGATGCCACCATTTTAGCACTGCGATTCACCTCTGTGCCTGTTGCCAAGCAACTCCTGACACTTTGGGGATGTGGAGTGAATGCAGGAGCTGCCGTGGTATTTGCACGTTGTTTTTGACGTGCAAATTCAATGTCGCTTAAAAAACATGAATAGTGATGGTCACTTTGAGGTGCATGTTATATCATATTAAATTAATATATGCACAGTGTTTTAGTGTGCGGTTGCTGTTTTGTTGTTTTCTAAGTTTCAAAGTTCAGCTCCAGCACCTCTTGCAAGTATTTTGCCTACGGATGAGCGGTGGCCTTTTTCACAGGAGCATGTTTTATAACTGGCTAATACACATTATATGCACACTGAATTTTAGTTTCTCCATTCACCTTAACACAACTTGAGGGAAACATGGATGTGTCTGATTTGGTGTAATTTTAAGTTTCTTGTTGCTAAAAGGAGTAAGAAAAAAAATAAAACAGATACTACAACTACTACCCAGCCAGCAATGCTACGTGGGGCTTGCACCCAGGATCCATATAGGCCCCTATGGTAGCCCATGGGCTACTAGCACACTAGGGGCCTATATGGGCCCATGGGCTAGAATCCAATGCTACTAGCCCACTTGGGCTGCAATTGTGGGCCCCATATGTGGCTTGCACCCAGGATCCACATAGGCCCCTACTGTGGTAGCCTAGGCTACTAGCACACTACCACAGTAGTGGCCTATATGCCCATGGGCTAGTAGCACTTGGGCTGTAATTGTGGGCCTATATGTGGCTTGCACCCAGGATCCACATAGGCCCCTACTGTGGTAGTCCATGCTACTAGCCCATGGGCTAGTAGCACTTGGGCTACAATTGTGGGCCCCATATGTGGCTTGCACCCAGGATCCATTCAGGCCCCTACTGTGGCTATATAGGGATCCATATAAGCCCCTGGTAGCCCATGGGCTATTACCACAGTAGGGACCTACATGGAATTGCAGCCCAAGTGGGGCCCATATGGACCCCACGTAGCATTGCTGGCTGGGTACTTACTAATAATACTGCAACTTTCTTATATTCAATCCATCCATCCATCCATCCATCCATCCATCCATCCATTGGCTGTACCGATTAACCAGGCAGAGTTGCTGGAGCCATCTAAATAGTTTTTAGCTTTAATGGCCAAAACCAAAATTGGACATGAGATGAAAAATAAAATCAAAACGAAATGTTTTGAAACATTTTGAAGAAATATAAAATTGGAAAATGTAGCTTTGAAAACTTGCCAATCTGTGCTTCTCCTCTCCTGCAGTCGCACAAATGTTCCTGTTTGTGTTTTTGTGTGGTTGTGCGGGAGCAGTGTTTGGAGTGGTTTTGACTCGGATTCGCTCCGTGTCCACTCATGGTTCCAGGATCACTTGTCATTTCCTCCTAATAACAACAACAATGGAGCCATTACCAAACCAACCCACATCAACATGCAGCATGAAGAATGACATCCTGCTTTCAGTCATTTGATACAGATTCCATTGTTCCATGAGGACTACGCACACACACACACACACACACACACACACACACTGGAAATGAAACAAACAAACAAAAAAATCTCTCTTGCACAAGCACAAATAGTATCTGTATGAGTTCCTTCATTTGAAATGAATCCTGACCTCTGCCCTGCCTTAGTTTCTTCATTTTTCTTAGTAACACCAAAGGCACAGTTGTGTTTTATAGGTGAGACACAATCTCATATTACCACCACTGGGACAGAAAATTACATTATACCATTAAAACATTACGTAAATGCCATTGCTCTAATGCAAGAATGAAAACAAAAGTGTAAGTAGTGGGGGCGTATACTAGTAGTGGTATAATCTAATTTCCATTAACATTTTATGTTACTTACATGTGAAACGCTGGGAGTAATGTCACATGAACATATGTACAGAAAATTTATCAGAAAATGATTAATCGTTCTAGTTGACATCATGTTTTAGCATAGATAGATAGATAGATAGATAGATAGATAGATAGATAGATAGATAGATAGATAGATAGATAGATAGATAGATAGATAGATAGATAGATAGATAAGCAATCGATCATGAAGTCTGTGATCGATTTTTTTTTCTTTCCTTTTTTCCTTTTTGACACCGGTTCTCATCGGCAATTGTTACATTAAAATGAGTAGGCTGTGTTTGTTTGCCATTACTTTCATTATTTTAGACTCCAGGTCCATTTAAAAAGAGAAACAGCACACATAAAATAGTTTGTCATTACACAAAAAAATCGTAATCGGAAATAGTTTTTTGAGAGAAAAAAATCTAGATTTTATTTTTGAACCAATTTAACAGCCCTAATCTTTGTCATTTTTTTCTGTAAAATGTCTCTGATACACATACATCTGCAGCTCGGTCTATCGCTCTGAAACCATGCAGGCCTCAGGAGGCCTGTGATGAAGCTGTGTTTTGAAGAGAGATACAGTAGAGAGCGACAGTAAATGTCCCGGTGCCTGTCAGGACGCCCAAAGATGGGTCAGTCACCTCTGTAAAAAAAAGTTTTACGTCTTTCCATGATGTCCTGAAGCACACCCCCACACGTGAGCTGTGTCAGATCCTACATCCTTCTCCTCCTCACCTGCTTCCCTGTATCTGTATCTCTCAAAGGTCACACTCTTTCTCTCGGTGTCTCTACCTGCTCTGTGGGAGTGTTATTTCCCCGCTCTGGAGTCACTTGTCGGCCTGGCACAGCTTCACTGTGTAAAACACCGGCTGCCTACGAGCTGCGTGCGTAGCTGCTGTATTTACTCTCTCTGTCAGCTTGATGGATGTAGCGCAGGCCTGCTGCCGCTTTAAATACTTCAACTACGTCTGCTTGAGAATTCTGCTGGAAAGGATGGACATGCTCCCTGTGCAGTGTGCCTGAGGAGGAGGAGGATGAAGAGGAGGAGAAGGAGGGGGGCTGGGCTGGTGTGTGTACTACATTTCAGTCAGTTACACACTCACACGCCCTGTCTGCCTTGCTTTTTGTTTCTCTCCTCATTACCTCCAGCTCTGAACTCGGCGGTCTGTTTTGTCTTTGTTCAGACATCACAAAGCTGCACGAGGCATGTGTATAAGATTAAATTACATCTATTCTATTGGCCTGAATCGCACTCTAATGAAAGAGCTGCTCTATAGGAACATGAGAAATATGATGAATATATTCACTGCTGGAAAATATTGTTTGTTCTCTTTCAAATGCTTTAAATGCAGGAGTCTTCGAAGCTCAAATGATCTTTTTTATGCTTTTAAATATGTACGTGTCTCTTAAATATGTATGTGGATTCTGCTACGAGTCAGTTAGCATGAGAGAACAGCTAGTGGGTCTCTGTGCAGAGCAGGCACATGTGAACCTGTCTATGTCATGTCTGTTTTTTTAATTTGTTCACAAAAGTTTAAATGCAGATGAGCTTATTAGGTCTTAACTGAGTGACTATTTCCTGGAGTCTTCTCATCATTGTGATGTTGCCAGGCAACCAGCTGATATTATGGAAAGTTGACCTGGTCAAAAAACTGTCCCTTCCTTATAAATAAACACATTTGTTGGAGTTGGTGGTGAAGCTTTTTAGCAGCTAGGGGGTGGGTGACACAAAAAAGGTATCTCGATAATTTTTTTTTAATTTTCTGATAGCGATAGCCTGATAATATCCTTTAAAATGTGATTATTTATTTATTTATTTTTACACATAATACTGTAAAGCATTTATGGATGGACACAGCGTTTTGCAACAACAGGTCTAGTTTATTTTCTATAAACTTAAGCATTTAAGAGACTCTTAATTAAACTCCAGTATGAAGACCTTAAATGAGTAAACATTCAGGTTCTCTGCTCTGAGCCTCAGAGACCATGATGTGTTATAGTTGCTGCTAGACTAGGCTACTTGTGGAAGATCATGTTTCACCATGTGACTGAATCCTGCTGCTGATTGGCTTCTGAGGCAGGAATTTGGCAAATGAGGACTTTACTGCACCTCTCCTTAACCGTCTATGCACCTTCTGTTTGTTTCCTTTTCGAGATGATGATGTAAAATTGCACATGATCAAAATCTTCACGATACTATTGTAGGCTAAGCTATATGCTAACTGCTTTATGATCACCTGTGAGGGTTTGAAGATGGCAGCTTACAGACACACACAGTCTCACAGACCCGTCCTGTGTGAGGATCTCCCAGGTGATAGGGTGTGCTCAGCTGGATATTCAGTTTTTAACAAACGTGCTGAACACATTTTCACTTTATTGGTTATTGAGAGCAAAACTAGCAAATTTATCCCTTTACAATAAAATAACTAAAACGCAATGAACTGTGCTAAATGTGAAGAGGTCTGAACACTTCATGGATCCAATGAACCTCTTCACTTGAGTTAGAAGTCTTACTTTTCAGAAGAGCAGCGAGTTGTTGTTGTTGTGACAGCTAAAAGTGTTGAGTATCTTTGTGGTGGCCATGGATCCTGGATTTGACTGCCTCATGTCACTGATTAGTCACATCCTGGCAGCTCCAGTTTGGGTGTTTGCCATGTTTTTTCTTTCTAACCGAGCTGCTAAATTCTCCTCTTGCGGAGTTGACCTCTGCTCTCCCAGCAGCCCTCTCTGCCCCTCTCTGATAAACACACCGTGCTGTCTCCCTTCGCGCCTCGAAAGCTGACATTTTGCACAAAAAAAACAAAAAAAGGAGCTTTCCCTTCGACACCGGCAGGATGTGATGCATGCCTGAGATGTTTCTGAGTCACATTCCCACCACTATCATCCCACTCACAGCCAGACGGACGCTTTCAGTAGTGAGCGTGATGCCAGAGATACTCAGCCCTCAGACGCTAGTAATCAAATGATGCTAATGAAACAAAGAGGCCTGCAGCGCCTCCGGCCCGGCACCGGCCCGCTTCAGCTGATAACACAACCCATCACTTTGTGACACTTGGAGCAGGCAGAGGCCCTGTAGCTAGGAGAGAAACAGGAAATGGGGGCGACTTTTGGATCTATTTAACGAACATACCAGCCTTCATTTCCTTTTACTCTCTTTTTAATAAAACACAAAGCTTAAGATTTCAATGACTGGACTGGTTATAGCATAACTTTTTAAAATAACATTACAAGGCTGCAGGTTGAATCTAAAACTCAAGTGAAATCAGATGAAGCCATAAATCATCTGTTAGATCTAGAAAACAATTAGGTCTGATGGCCACACTAAAACAACAATGTCCTGTGGGTACAATTCACCCCTGAGAGCTTTGTGTATGTACCGATGTGTATTTGATTATGTAACAATCCCGTTTATATTCGAATAAAACAATTTACCAGTGCAAAAAGAAAAGCAGCCACCACAAACATTGCTTTGCTGTCTCCTGCTCTTACTGCTGCAAGAAAGTCTGGCACACTGGTGCAGAGTTACACCACAAGTGGATGTGTGAACAAGCACCCTGTGCTGTCTGAGGCAGCTGAGACCTAATATTCTCTTATGGCTTGAAAACATGTCAATATACTTTATGTGCAAACTTGAAAATTGAGTCTTGACCGCCAAAAATGACCTGAGACATTCTGTGCATGTATGTTCTGTTGGTGCGCCCTCAGAGCCCAACTTAAAGGGGAATATCACTTTTTGAAGGCTCTTATATTTCGGTGTTTGTCTTGCCTTTCGGCCCCAACATGTGAGAACTGACAAACATCTGTAATGTGCAGGCTCGCTAGATTGAAATCCACGTGGTTTTACGAGCTGTTCCCTCAGTTGTCTTCCAGTGATGTAACTAGGATTCGAATTTGCATAACTCCACCCCTGTGAATACCACTGCTTGCCCCGCCCCACCTCTTCTACTGGTACCAGCAGTGGCGGCGGCCCGGGGGGGTGTGGGGGGGGGGGGGGGGGGGGGGGGGGGGTTGCGTTCGTAGCAGAAATAATGAAAGTAATGGCAAACAAACACTGCATATCTCCAAAATCAGGCAGGTTTCCAGGATGCCAAGTCGCCTATTCATTGTAATGTAACAAGTGCTGATGAGAACCGGTGTCAAAAAGGAAAAAAGGAAGAAAAAAAAAAACAATCGATCACGGACTTCATGATCGATTTTCCATGGCAACGAACGAAGCTTCGAAGCTTCTATTTTTTTGGGTCAGCCCTAGGATGAAAAGAGCTGTGATGTTTGATCCTTGGGGTATTTTGACCAAAGCATGTCACAGACATGTCTTTAAGACACCTGGGAACTATTTTAATTTGTCGAAAAGGGGCAGAATCTGTCTCCTTTAAGAAATCACAGGCAAATAAATACATTTCTATCTCTATCAGAATGAAGGCAAACAAAAAAAGGTCTGGAAAAATCTGGGAGTCACTTGTTATTTAATGCTTTTAACTTCAGAAGTTACAGCTGGATTTTGAGTGAGTCCCAGCCAGGTTCATGACTTTTTAATATCCCTTGGAAACGTTTTGTATTGTGTATTTGCAGAACATGTGTTTGTGTTGTGTGTTTGCACGTGTTTGGTGTTGCCTTAAGCTGCAGCGCTTCAGGGCCACTGAACAAAAAGTCCTCTGAGCGCACAAAGTCATGTGGTGTGTTGCTGAGCAGCAGGGAGACTCAAGGTAGTTTCTTTTATGAGTGGCATCAATTGTGCATCTATTACTGCATCCAACAGCGGCTTCTGTCCCAACATATGTCTGGGTCCTCGGCCCAAGCCCGACAGCTGTTATCTGACAGCTGCAAGATTTTCTGTGTGTGCAGGAATTAGTCCAGATGTGGAAGCAGCATCTGACAATCATGCTGTAACAACAGGTCAGTGATCCAATCAGAAGATTTTAATGGCCGAGTGTTTCTTTGTGTCATAATAATGTTACAGATGTCCTGACAGCTCATGGACTGAGTGCTTTGATATTTTCTCAGTAAGACATCTACCTATGGGATCATTAAAGGAGACATATTATGCCCCTTTTCCACAAATTAAAAAAGTTCTCAGGTGTCCTAAAGGTCAGTTATCTGATTGGAACCAACGCAAGTAAGATACATTGTTGCAAATTTTCAATTGGTCTGGTTTGCGTTCACAAAGGCCAAACTCAAACGGTCCAAAAAATAGTAAATAAAAGTCACTTGGCCACAAATGTCGTTCGGTTATTGGTCATACAGTTTAGGCGACAACATCCTCGCAATTCCATCATGGAGCATCGTCGGCTTATTTTCATGTTGGTGCCAACCTTGACTGTAGACTAAGTCAGCAGACTTTTTTCTTTTCTTTTTTTTAAGTATATTTTTTGGCTTTTTCGCCTTTTTATTTGATAGCACAGTGAGATAGACAGGAAAGGGGGAGGCAGAGAGAGGGGGAATGACATGCAGGAAAGGTCTGCCCGACGCAGGACTCGAACCGGGGACGCCTGCAGTGAGGACTGTAGCCTCCACATGGGGCGGCCGCTCCAACCACTGCGCCACGCACCGCCCCAAGTCAGCAGACTTTAACATGCGTATGCATATGAACGACTAAATAATGTATTGACACATACAATTAGTTTAAAGAGATAGTTCAACATTTTGGCAAATTGGCCCATTGCCATAATAGTCTTAGGAGTAGGTTCGGTGCAAGCTATTATTAGAACGGCGGAGCAGAGCCGCGAGCTGCTCAGAGCTACGCTACGGAGGCTAATGGAATTTCTTGGTTTCCCTCATCAAACTCATCAAATAGAGGGTATGCGTTTACGTCACGTTGCCCTCGGCAACGCCCCGTTCGATCGGACTGAGTGGCAAAACAAACCTCCCTCAACATGCTGGCGGATAGCGGTGGACTCATAAACTGGATAAAATATATTATATCTCAAAAGGAATCGACAACCAGCTCCCCAAAACCGTCTGCTCCACGGACACTGACAATCCTGTAACATGCAGTGTGACCGCGGTACCTGCAGAGTGACTGACAGGCTCACTGTTATTGTGCAGAAGGACGAGATTACAACTGTTACTGTCGTCCTGCCGACGTTTAAACACGAGCTGCTTTTATTCTGAAAAACTCTGACCAGTCAAACTGTAGGATGTGTTAGAGGACTAATTTATCTGTCTAAACATCATAACTATGACACCTGAAACTGTAAACACAGCTGATCCATCGAAAAAAAATCACCGTTCCAGTGCATTTACTTTCCGTCATTGAGAACAGGTTCTTGAATGTAACTCGGTCAAAGTGAGACGTATCCTCAAGATTTCTAGCAGCTCTGTTAGGTCATGCATGCTTTACATGCTGGCAAAGCTAGACATGTCAGACTTGTGTGGGCTCGGAGAAAATCGCTTCGTTACTGCGTCATTTTTAAACTTTGGCGGCTCTGCCACTCGTCTTTTTGCCACTCAGTGGACGTTCCACAGCGACTTCCGAGTACCGTGACGTCATGTGCATACCCTCTATACACAATCCAACAACTCCAAAACGGCTCTGCTCCGCCGTTCTAAAAATAGCTTGCACCGAAAATTAAAGGTAACGAACCAACTCCTAAGACTATAGGGATTATGACAATGGGCCAATTTGCCAAAATGTTGAACTATCCCTTTAAAGCTGAGAGGAGTGGCAGACATGTTGCTTTCACAGTGTCATTTGATACTGTGATGTTGCAAAAATATTGATTCTAGCCTCTTTGGGGAGTAGGTGACCTGATGAGGGAGGAAGGGGAGAGGGACCACAGGCAGGAAACAATGTCTACTAGTGAGGAAGACATGTTTGTTGTTTCCTGCTTGTGGCAAAGCTGATGTGGCAGCAGTAAGAGGAGAGGACCATCCTAGAGGAGGCCAGGTCAGTTACACAGCTTTAGCTACCTAAACACCAGTCTCCACCAGTCATGGTTCATAGCAGAGGAAGTCAGGCAAAAAGATGTTTAAAAAAAGAGTGCAGTGAATCGAGCAGGGGTGCATTTCATCTCTTACTATTTCCCTCAGACAGCATATTTTATTCAGAAGAAGATGATTGTGTTATTTATGAGTTCACATAGTTGTACTTAAAAGATTTATTTCAACCTTATACCTTACTTTTCACTGAGTGCCACACAGTCTACTGTACATAGCACATGCTGTAGCTCACTGTCTTTGCACCTTGCAGATTAATTGCTTGTTCATCCTGTGTATTTCCAAGTGTATACTATTAATATTCTTATGTTACAATGGTTAATAAGGTCAGATAACAACAGACAAATAGTCTGATGGACAGTGTAAGTTGTGTGCAGATGCTGTAACCTGAAACACCTCTGTCTGTCTCTCTGCAGGAATCCACGTGACCAATCTGGTGAGAGCTCTGGAGCTAAAAGCACTTCAGCAGCAAAAAATGTTAACCGGATTACCACCAGCCAACAGCCGTGAGATGTGAAGACTGCAGGTGATGGGCCTGTCATCTACGTCAGCCACACACACACACACACGGGTTTGATAGTGGGAAGATCGGCAGTTCAATTTCCACCAGTGTTGAGAAGAGAAGTAGCGGAGTGAGCAGCATGATTGCATGTGAGGAAAAAACCTGCCTCTACTGCCACAGAGAGGATAAATCAATCACCTAATCACAGCACAGGGAGACGGGAGCTGGTCACTTATACTATGCTGTGATCTGAGGAGGAGGAGGAGGAGGAGGAGGAGGAGGAGGAGGAGGAGGAGGAGGAGGGATGGAGCCTGTACTGGCCACCAATCAGAGCGACAGTAGCTCCAGCAGCTCAGTCAGTCACAATCAGCTAATGAGGAGTTGTTTATGATACTTCAGTTCATTATAAACTGTGTTGGAACTAATCAGACTGACAGATGACGTCAAGAGAGAAGTTAATCTTTTAATATGATCAGGACACGTTTGCGTTCACACTGCTAAGGCCCGGTTCAGACTACACAATTTTTTTGTCTTTCACGATGGTCACCATGTCAGATTGAACAATCACACTGGCATAAATTCTTGCCGTGCCTTTGGTCAGGAGACTGGCAACACTACTAAGTATCACTCTGACCAATCATCGCTCACGACTGATCACGACCCTACGCAAATTGGGGAAGCATCACAACAAACTGCCAATCACAGTGTCAGATGTGATGCTAGCTGACTTTTTTTTGTTTTTTTAACATCAGAGGGCTTAAACATACACGGCAAGGAGATGTCAATCAGAGAGTTATCTGCCACGCCCACTCTGTCCTGAGTTGTTTTTAAACCAGGTTTTCTAATCGTAATGAATAGTTATTTTCACTCAGACTTTTGTGGATGCTTAAAGTATTATATTTGTGTTAATATGTTAATTGTGTTAATATAAGTCTTAAATAGTTATATCTTCCGACAGCAATCACTTACATAGAGTGTTTGGACCGAAACACGGGTCTGTCAGTCCCTCTGCTCTGCTCTGAGCCGAGGAGAAAACATTTCTCGTATCCTACAGTTTTTATCCAATGAGGAGAGAGAACGGCATGCAGGGCTGTGTGTGCAGCCAAGGGACGCCGTGAACGTGGTGACGTAGGGACGAGGACTGTTATGGTGCGTTCAAGGCAACCCGTAACTCGTGTTTTTCCGACCTGTGAAGTCGTACCAGTTCGATCTGGTGCGAGTTCACGGGTCGGAAGTTACGAGTGGCCGTTATAGTGACTTTCACAGGTAAAACAGGTCGGAAAAACACGAGTGGGTTGCCTGGAACGCTACAAAGTCGTAAGTTGTGACTTGAAGCTGTAATTTACGGTTTCAAAAGCCTGCCTGGAACGCAGCATTAGCCAAAACAACCGGATCGCTTACTTCTGCTTTAATGAGACACTTGACTTTGATATAATATAATAATAAATATATATAATATAATTTTTACTATTTAAAGCCATGTTTCCAGAGGATTTAAATTATCCAAATGATACTGTGTGAAACAAACCAGCAGTGCCAGTGTTGCTAAGGAACATGAAAGTTTGTTTTGTGGTGACCTATGAATTTTACTTTTCTTTTTCAATAATTTACAGCATTAGAGGAAATGTTTGCAGCACGGCTCAATAGAGAGACAAGGGTCAAGTCTGTCGCTGTGCTGCCGGCCCACTTGGTTCTTATGTCAGATGCAGAAAATAAAAACCTGGCTCAAGTAAATCAGAGGACCTGTGCATTTTTATTTCTTAATTAAAACCAAACTCAGGAGATATTTTAATTAACTTCGGCTACACAACAAGAAGTTTCCACTAACTTGAGACTAAGTCGTGCGTTTGAGGGCGGCGACCCGGTCTGACTGTTCTCTTAAGTCAGTCAGAACACAGAGTCATGCTCGGCGAGTGTCACCGGCTGATAACAGGACAGGTGATATTCTTTTTGTTAAGCAGGACCCCGGGGGTCCTCAGCACTTAATTACATGTGGATTAATAAACTGATAAGCTTAATGAATCTTGACTATCGGAGCAGGTGAAAAGGGGCTAATGGAAGTAATTACCTCAGCTGAACTGTCCGTTGGAGGGCAAGCCGCTCTTAATTCAGATGATAAAACAAGGGATAAAACCCACTCTGAGGGATGGAAATGAAATTTGTCATTTGTAAAACATTATCCTCATGACGCATTAGCTACATGGCTAAGTGAGAGGTTTATGAGGCGCTGAACGAGGATGAGCAATTTGACTTTGAAAACATCAGGAGGATCATTTATTTTAGCTAACCTCAGCTGTTCCCATGGCTCTGAGCAGAGGCCTCAGGGTGTAGGTCTGGAGATGGACGTCTGTGCTCGCTAGGGATGGCCATTTCGGGTAATTTGCTAACCGAGTTACTTACTACTTACTCGAGTAACTGATTACTTTAATAAAAATAGAATGACTCATAAATGCGCTCTCTCCGTCAGACAGAGCATATTTATGCCCTGGCTGCCTTTATTAGTCCACACTACATTTTGGCGACTACGCTCCTCTCTGCCTCACATCGTCTCAGGAAATAACTCCAGTGTTTCCCACAGGTTTTCAAGGAGACTGTGGCGGTAGCGGATCGTCCGTTGTCTGAATGTGTGGGAAACACTGAACTCGGAAGGTTTCAGAATTTTCTAACAGACTTGATGATACCTATCGTCTCCCTCCCGACGGCTTACCCCAAGGGAACCACCACAGATTCTTGTAAAAGGTTTGAAAGTTCGAGGCTCAATCCAAAAATGCTTTTACACAGCAAAAAAACATGTTGTGTGACCCGAAACTGTTTAACACT
Source organism: Trachurus trachurus (assembly GCF_905171665.1). Classification (NCBI taxonomy): domain Eukaryota; kingdom Metazoa; phylum Chordata; class Actinopteri; order Carangiformes; family Carangidae; genus Trachurus; species Trachurus trachurus. The sequence goes on along the minus strand of NC_139912.1, from coordinate 20,010,351 downwards.
ATGAAAAACCTGATTATGTAGTTTGATCCGACGCTAGACTGTGCTCTACCATGCCATTTTTAAATCCTAGGTTAACCGGGTATTAATTTGTAAACCGATTAGCAGATTGCCTACTTGGGTACTCGAGTACCCGGGTTTACTTGATGTACTACTCAGTGAATGTGAGCCCCAGGGCTGAGCTGTGAACTGAAATATGAATGGTCAGATCAGTTCAGGGAGGACTTTTTTATTTCAACTAATCTTTTTTAATGAACTGATTTCAGTGATTTACTACTCTCTAAAGAACTGCTTTTCCCAACACTAGTGAGGGGTAAATTATCAGTGTCAGTCCAGAGGTTGTAGTTGGTAGGTATTAGACTATTAGCCAGAAGCCATGGTGATTTAAAAAGAAAACCTGTTAATACCTAACCACCAATCTTCCATTAATGATGATGGATCAGTGGATAATTCGCAGCTGGTCAGGTGGAGCTGGTGTTAAAATCAGTGTCTTACAGATGGTTTATCAATAAAACCATTTGGCTAGCATTAAAATATCCTCTTTACTGTATGTAGCAGGGGACGTTGTGTCCTTATATGTTGAGACCACTCCTACACCCTTCACATTACCACTGAAACACAAACATTACCCATTCATACAAAGCGCTGAGTGACTGGATTGCCGTCCCTGCTGTTCACTTTAGATCAATAGCCGGTCTATATGAGGCCCCTTTAAGTGGGTGGTTCGGTTGATTTAGTTGTCACTCACTACATAGTCCTGTGCATGTGTGCAGTCCCTGTAGAGTTCAACACTGAACACATTTTCCTTCAGAAATCATGTCCTTCACTGCCCTTCAGTCTGACTCTAATTGAAACACATAGATGTGGCGCAGCTTAGCGCCAACACCAAGACTCCAGGGATTCTCCGTTCGCTGGTGGACTGATATATGAGAGATGTGAGTCGGTGGCGGCTCCACACCTCAGACACGAACAGCGGCTGCTTGAACTAAATGCCTGGAAAGGCACTTTAGTCCCTGAAAAGAAATCAGGAGTTGCCTATCCATGCATTATGTATGAAGGGTTAATATACAGCAGTGCATCCAGTCACATGCTCTCAACCGACCTTGCCTATCAGAGATCATGTTATATACCAGTGAACTGGTTAGATGGAAATGTAATGTCCTCTGGATTTTATTTTCATCTATAAAGAAAGCATTGAATGCTTAAAGTTAATCACTCAAAGCTCAAATATCTTGATTAAATCTGCAACATTTCCTCAATAAAATGTCTAAACATGACGTGACCTGTGTTCTATATGTTGTGTTCTTACATTTTCTATCAATTCTTAAAACAGAGAAATCTGTTAATTGTAATCTGACTTTAATCATGGTATTGCTCATTGTGTTTGGACTGTTGGTGAATCAATGAGTTCTAATGTGAAACTGCTTTATTCTGTTTTTCCTGGTTATACTCAGCTGGTCTGTTGTGGAGAGGAGGAGATTTCTGTGGATAATTCAGCTCCAGGTAAAAAAAAAAAAAAAGCACTCTGAAGGAACCCGAAGAAGACAACTCCCATAATCCCAGGCTAGTTCATTACATCACCCAACACTGTCTTGATTAAGAGACACCCAGAGGCAGCAGATTGTGTGTTGAGATGTAAAAATGAAATAGACTAATAGTGCAGCAGATTAATTGCATATTTCAAGAGAATCGTTCACTTTGGTATAAAAGCATGAAATTTGGCACAGATACTCTCTAAGGGTCACTTTTTGGGAAAAAGATGTTGGCCATGCAAAAATTCAAAATGGCGGCCATTTTTTCAAGATGTTCTGTATTTAGTCTAGTAGGAAGAGGGGGGGTATCCCCTGGAAATATATTCTAAACAGTGTTTCTAGATTGGAAAAAATGTGTAGAAAATGATGAGCTATGTTAAAAAGTTGTCAGAATGTCCCATGTATCATTTTTATGCATATTAGTGCCGCCATTATTGAAAAAACCTAATTTCACTATATCTCAGCCAATATTGCAGATAACTGAACAAATAAGGTGTCTAGACCCATGTTTTGAGGGTCAGAGATCATAATAAAACTATTCATAAAGTGATCACATGTTGGTGGCATGCTAGTAAGCAAACCTAACCCTTTTACCAATTACAAGACGCCAATATTGGAGATACCAAACGGACATTAACGGCGCCGTTAATACAGCCCAGCACTAACTTCAACAAATACCCACCTTCGAGAGAAGCACGAGTTTCCTCTTGTTTTGCTTTTTTCCCCTCTTGCTCGCGCCTGACTCGTTCTTTTCGAAGCTATGATCACGTCTTCACCTGCAGCTGCTTGACAAGTGCCTGCAGCGCATCTGACCAGTGATTGGTCAGATCGACACGTGACGGCGCGTTCGGTGTCAGATTACAAAAAAAGAGGTCTCTTCTCCCTCTTCCCCTGCCTCGCGCTGACAGCTGATCTAGTAGCGCGCACCACGGCTGTGCATATGCGCATCCTTTGTGCAAAACGGGGCCCCTATTGGACCGCGGGGCCCTACGCACTGTGCGTGATCTGCGTGTAGGCAGGGGCGGCCCTGTGTACAGCGCTGACACACACACAACCCTGCATCTAGCCTAGCGCATGTTCTTCACGCCATAGACCAGTCAACATCAGACGTGTTACCGCAGAATAAACAACACGAGCAGCTCCGTGTTTCCACATTCGGAGTTTTTTTTTTTTACATTCGGAGTTTTCTCCTCCACTTTCTTAGCGGAGTGACATCACGTTGCTCTGGCTGCACTCTGCTCTACTCCTCACAGCAGCAACATGAAGCTGCTGGAGCCTCCTCTGTCTCCCCACTGACCTGCTGCTCTACTGGACACTTAACCCTCCGCCTCCAACACTAATCAGAGTAGCCTACGTTGCTGGGTGTCCAGTGCAACGCTTCAAACACATGACGACCCGACACAGGCGAACAGACCGGGTCGGACTCGTCTCATGTACCGCTCCACACGCACCGTGTTCTAGGCTACTACACAGTCGCGACAGGCGGCGGTGTGTCAGACAGCAGACTGACAGGCAGCTGTCGCATTAATTTCTGCCGTGTGATATCAAGGAAACATGTCCATAGCTGATAATCATAATCGCGGTCCCGATTAGAGATCGTTTTATCGCCCAGGCTTATTTTTTATACATATAATATCTTTAAAAAAATATTTCCACAAAAATCATACTATTTTGAAAATGATTTGGCGGCCCACTTGCAATACCGTTGCGGCCCACCAGGGGGCCGCGGCCCACAGGTTGGGAATGACTGATCTACATGTTGCATCGGATTTACTCTTACCTGGATGAACCTGGGCGATATGTGAGACTGCTGTTTCTAGACTTTTCCAGTGCCTTTGACACAATTCAACCTAGTATTCTGAGAGGAAAGCTGGAGAAGATGGGTGTAGATCCAACCATCATCTTGTGGGTCTATAACTATCTTACAGAGCGGCCACAGTATGTGAGGCTGGGGAATTCCATGTCAGACACAGTGACTGCGTTTACATGCACTTCAGTACCCCGGTTTTAATCGGGTTTTTTAAGTAGATCAAATTCGGGGTATGGTGTTTACATGAACTTAGAGAAACCCGGTTATTCAGTATCCCTGTATACATGATAAATACAGTATCCCGGTTTCTGATTACTGCGTCTTACGTGCGTATGTGTGTTTCATCCATGTTTATTGTTTACAACAGGAAGCGCACCTACTAGGAAATATGTAGGTCAGAAAATTTACAAATTAAAAATGCTGCCATGTTATATAACTTCATAAAAGAAAAGAAAATGTAATGCAGACTGATCGGTTTATTGTAAAACTTGCATTTATTGATGTAAAAGTGGTGATTTCTGTACACACGTTAGGCTACAGAGCCTCCAGCGCTGCTCCTCCAATACACACATGAAGCTTCACTTTTCATTCAAACAAACTAAGGCAACTGCCACAATTATTAGATTTCATCAATGAAACCAGCATTTATCTCCTAAAAAGAATATAACCAGCCGGCACTAAACATCTAAAAACCTACGGGTAAGTTAATTAACGACCGTCTTCTCCACTGAGGTGACGGAGTAGTCTGGCCGGCGAGCACGTCAGGAGACGGGGCTGCTGTCTCTGTGATGTCCCGGTCACAGCTCACACACGGAGAGCTTCACTCCTCCGAAAAACGTCGTAGCAAACTTGTAAACAGCCGTCATTTGGATAAACCGACCGCACATTGGGGGACTAAACAGTTACTTTCTCGCATGAAAAAAACAAACAAAAAAATGTAATAGTCTCCTCGTCGCTCCAGAATGCGCTCTTGTTGTCGCCGCCATTTTGTTACGTAACGTATCTATGGTAACGGTTACGTCAGCTGGCTGAGCAGCTTTCAGATATCGGGGTACTGTGTTTACATGTGTGACAGTTGACGGGTCCTGTCACTATGCCTCCAATTGATCATGTGCCCTGGCTACTTGGCCAAAAGGATGTCCCTTTGGATGACTGGCAAGCGCGCATGACTCTTACCCGGGAGGTGTGGGTTCAATCCCCGCCCGGGCCCTCTTCACCTTGCCACATTCTGGCGTTGTTGGCAGGATCCATGTAGCACTAGGGGTGGGTCCATGGATTCCTAATGTGTGGCAGCCTGCGCGGAAGCACGAGGACGTGCTTGTGAAAAGAGGGGGAGAGATGTGACAGTTGACGGGTCCTGTCACTATGCCTCCAATTGATCATGTGCCCTGGCTACTTGGCCAAAGGGATGTCCCTTTGGATGACTGGCAAGCGCGCATGACTCTTGCCCGGGAGGTGTGGGTTCAATCCCCGCCCGGGCCCTCTTCACCTTGCCACACATGCTCCAGTATCCTGGTTTCTTTTGGAGTTCTCCGGGCAGCAAAATGGGTCAAAACGGGTTTCTCAAAGTCGGGATATGAGCTTATCCCGATTTCTGGAATCGGGAAATGGTGTTTACATGCACAAACACAAAATTGGGGTACTTAAAGACCGGGTAAACCAAATTCAGTATTTTTGTTCTTATCATATTAATTAGGCCTTAAATGTGTCCCTCAAAACATGTAAAAAATATTTTTCCCATTCATCATTTCCTTGAGGAGCTAGGCCTCAGAGACTGTGTGTGCAGGTTTAGAATGGGCGGGCTTAAATCGATGACCGCTTTACGTAAAGCGGTCATACTTACATAATCCCGCCCCCTGCTCTGCTCTACATATAAATACATTCAGCCAACTAACTTCAGAGGTTTTCCGTCCCACTTGCTCTTCAGTCTAGCTGAAACACGTGAAACAGCCAGCTAACTAAACGTAGCTCATGTTCACACACACAGGGGAGACCACTACTGTCTTGTTCCTTCATATAAGGAGTTTACAGCGCTAACGTTAACGTATTCACACCGTGATAAACAGCCGTCACCGCGGGGAGAGAGGCTGACTCCCCCGGTCACACACCCCTCGCAACGTTACGCACACACAGAGAGAAGCAGCAGCAGCAGCAACACCGTCTTTTGACAGAGTCTCCCTCATTAACACACTGTCCGACCAAACAGCCTCCACTCCCCCCAAACAACCACACACACGGGAGACCAGAGCAGCCATACTGTACAATCACGGACAGAAAACACAGAGAGAGAAAAAAAAAAAAAAAAAACTCCGCCGTGGTCTCAGTCCACCACACGTCCGAGCGGACACACAGCTGATCAAACCATTTCTTACCTTCACTCTGGTGTCTAAAACAGACAGCAGCATCAGTAGTCATCCAGCACTAACAGTTTATTAATCCACCGATCGATATTATTCCCGTTTTGATCGTTACTCGCGGTCTGCCCGTTTCCTCCGTTTGCATTGTGTGAAAGAGAAAAAAAAGTTTTTAGCCGCGGTAGCAGCCGTAGCCTCCCGGTCCACCGTGTTGTTTCCCCCGGTCTCCTCCCACCGGGACCCGGCTGCTGCTCAGCTCGGACGCCGTGTGTCACGGCGCCGGGCGGTCTGGACCGGGTCTGGACTCGGTACCAGGTCCAGAGATGATTCACTGTCTCTGCTACTGCTTCTCCTGTCAGGACACTTGAAGCTAAAGCTAAGCTAAAGCTAAGCTAACGTTAGCTAAAAACTTTTTTTTTTTTTTCACACAATGCAAATGGATGAAAGACGCTGACCGGTAATGAGATGTAAACGGAGCAGCATGGTGGATTATAACCTGTTGCAGCTGGATGGCTGCTGCTGGGACTGTTTTAGACACCAAGAGTGAAGGTAAGAAATATTTCCTTTAGGTTTATCAGCTGCGTCGGTGCTGAGGACTGGGGTGTGTGGTGGAGTGTGTTTGAGGTCACGTTTAGGTTGTGTATCAGAGACGGTCAGTGAAGTCCAGCTCTGCTGCCATGGGGCGTGGTCTCTTTGCCTGCAGCACAACCATATCGTGACACGCCCCCACCGTTCTGAACCAGAGAAAACTGCTCATTTATTGACAACTTTGATGCAGAATTTTATATACTTAACGACTTTTTTAGACCTCCAAATTTGACAGAGTGGTTAATAATCTATTTTCCTGTGGTATTATAAACTTAAAACACATATTTATTCTTGGTTTACCCGGTCTTTAAAAAACCCGATTGAAATCGGGGTACTGAAGTGCATGTAAACGCAGTCAGTGGTGAGCAGTGTAGGAGTACCACAAGGTACTGTGCTCTCACCTTACCTCTTCACACTTTTCACTGCAGATTTCACATCCACATCTGAGTCTTGCCATGTTCATAGGCCTGGGACGATAATAAATTTTGCTGGACGATATATTGTCCCACAAATTATTGACGATAAACGATATTATTGACACATTTTTTTGAGAACAAATTAACCACTAATATAATATTTCATAATAATGCAAGTAGACCCTTTTAAATGCGATAAACTTTTATTTCTCATGAGTATTTTTTTTAACCATTGTAATTGGAATGACAAGAACTTATATAGCTACTATCCTAAATAAATAAAATAAACAAAAAATAATAAACAGTGCAGTGCAGCTCTTCTGTCCAATAACATTATACCTGAAGCTTCACTTTTCATTCAAACAAACTAATGTGTCTTCCACAGATGTAAGATTTCATCAATGAGACCAGCATTTATCTCCTATAAAGTATTAAACCAGCCGGAGGAAATCTCCCAACAGGCGATATGTGGATAAACTGACCACAGACTGGGGATCTAAACTGTGACTTTCTGGCATGAAAAAATATTAAAACTTAAAAAAAGTGACGTGTTAACAGCGCTGCAGCAAGAACTACGGTAAAATAGCATTTAGCTGCTTAGCTTTACAGCTAGCGCTGCCGGTTGCTGCCAAATGCATTCTGGGAAACAAAGATCCTGGATGACTGAAAAGAGGGTTCACTCCTTTCATTCTTCAAACGGCCCAGGTGCTGAGACCGATGCACAGAGTGAAGCCTCTTGTCATCCAGCCTGGTTGGAGGGAGAGACCAAGAAAACAAATACGTGCATGCACATGGCGATTTATCGAGGCCGGAAAAACTATCGAGTTCATTTTCATTTATCGTGCGATTAATTGATTTATTGATTATCGTCCCAGGCCTACATGATGTTCAGAAGTACTCTGACGACACGGCCATAGTGGCATGTGTGAAGAAGGGACAGGAAGATGAATAGGCTACAGGGACCTGGTGGGGGCGTTCACAGACTGGTGCAACAAGAACAACTTGTTGCATACATCAAAGACCAAAGAAATGATTATTGACTTTGGCAGGTCCAAAAGATCCTTACGGCCTGTGACTGTGGATGGGGTGGACATTGAGAGGGTTCAGTCATACAAGTACCTTGGAGTACACCTTGATGACAGGCTGGACTGGTCCGTACACACAAATTATGTGTACAAAAAGACACAAAGCAGGCTCTTCTTTTTAAGAAGACTCAGGTCTTTTGATGTATGTAATGTAATGCTGCATATGTTTTATCAGTCTGTCATTGCAAGTGCCTACATTCTTTGCTATTGTCTGCTGGGGTAACAACATCAAGGTCAGGGACAGGAACAGACTAGACAGGCTCATCAAAAAATGTAGCTCTGTGATGGGGGAGGGAGCGGAGCTGGTAGAGGCTGTGGTTAAGTGGAGGATGGGGTGTAAGTTGAAGACCATCCTGGGTGACCCCCAACACCCTCTACACAAAACCCTCTCAGGTCAGAGGAGCAGCCGAAGCAAAAGGCTCATCTCCCTGACCTGCAGAACTGAAAGATTGAAGAGGTCATTTGTTCCTGCTGCAATCGTTTTATATAACACTTGTTAAAATGTATTTTTGTGTTCATCTTTTTTGTCATTGGGTACGTTTACATGGACAAATTCAAACGGTTTCAGAAAGGTTTGGTTTAAATCAATCTATTTGAAGATTTCAGCTTGAGCGTATACATGGGTTACAAAGTAAACTGGTTGGGTGTGTTTACATACACCGACGAAACAAACGCTTCGAATGTGCCCGCAGCCGTGAGTGATTGGTTACTATGGTTACAACAGTATTGATTATGGAAGTGCTACAGCTGTGCCGAAATACATCGTTTGTTGAGCGCAGTCTTTGCTGTTATAATATTTCTCTGTATTAAACAGCAGCGTGGCATGTTACTAATTTTAGCAGGAAAAGAAGAGAGAGCGTCTTTCCACTTGATGTCCGAAAATTCACGCAGAGAGAGGAGGAGGAGGAGGAAGCGGTGCGCCGCCGGTGTTGTGCCAAAAAGAGACTACCTGCAGAAAAACGACTGCCCGGGCAGGTAGTCTCTTTTTGGCACAACACCGGCGGCGCACCGCTTCCTCCTCCTCCTCCTCTCTCTGCATGAATTTTCGGACACCAAGTGGAAACAGAACTTCCGTATGACCCGCCAGTCCGTTATGAAATTTCTTGCTCAACATTTTCCCATATTACACGGACATTTTCACTTGAGTGACAGCCAGGCAGGCACGGCTCGTACGTGCTCAAGCGTGTCCTGAAGTCCTGAACGAACACAGCCAGGGATCAACCCGTTTCAAGTGTATACATGACAGACAGATCTCTTTAGAAAAGGTTTAAACCACCCCCTTCAATCTGGTTGGAATTTCAACCCAGGGCTCCAGACTAACTTTTTTGACTAGGAGCACAGTGGCCCCTAACTTAAAATTTTAGGAGCGCAAACAAAAAATTTAGGGGCGCACACCGAAATCGACTTGCAAAGTAAATTTTCACTTTTCCTCTAATTTTCACTATATTACTGATAAATATTGCATAAATGCATATACTATAATGTTTTAAATTCACGTTTTATTGTGAAACAGTTTAAATATTGAAAATATAAAGTTAACGTTGACACATCACTTGTGGTGAACTCATCCTAGAACCCACCCCCCCTTCCTCCTCCTCCTCCTCCTCCTCCTCCTCCTCCTCCTCCTCCTCCTCCTCCTCCTCCTCCTCCTCCTCATGGGGGATAAGGTGCCTGCCTGTGTAGGCCAGCCCTTGTTGGCCTCCTTGTCTGTTGACCCTGACTGAGCCACATGTGCACGGACTCCTTGGCATCAAACTCGTCAACACCCCCGCTCCCCCGCACGGCCAAAAAAAAAAATCTATCGATCAACAATCAATCAATAATCGTTTCCGTATGGGAACCGCTCTGTGCAGCGCTGTTCTGCAGCGCGAGTCAACCTGCTTCGTTGCCTTGTGACGATTTGAGTACCGCTGCTGAGAGCGCGAGCATATTATGGGATGTTTAAGGTTTGTAGCGAGCCGTCGGAAGAAAAAAAAATATCGAGGGTGATGTTCAGCACACACACACGTGCAGGTCACCGGTCTGTGTGTCTCCTGCTGTTTCACACGGAGCTCTGCTGTGGAAAGACGTCTCCTCCGCTCCGAGATGTAGAGAAGAGAAACACAAGTTTCTTTTCACACATGATGAGCCAATCACAGTGGTCATTAAAAAAAAAAAAATCGGCAAATTTACTGGTCGCACATGCGCGAGTAGATGAAAAATGTACTCGCATTGTATCAACTTTTAGTCGCAAAATGCGACCATTTAGTCGCAGTCTGGAGCCCTGCAACCGGTTTGGTGTAATTGAAACGGTTTGAGGTGTTTACATGAAGTATTTTCAATCGGTTTGGTCTCCCAAACCTTTCTGAAACCGATTGAAACTGTCCATGTAAACTGTGTTGTGTGAGCTACTGGACTAACTTGAATTTCCCTGCTAGGGATGAATAAAGTATTCTCTATTCTCTATTCTATTCTATCTATAAATAAATGTGTTACTGTTTATATTTGAATGTACCTCCCTGATGACCTATGAGCAGAATGTGGGAGCAGCTTCAGAACAGTGACACTGTGACCTCACAAACAGGGTTCCACTTTAGAACCCAAAACCACCCAGTCTGAGCTCAGTTTCTCAGTCTCACTTTGTGCCAAGAGGATCAACCACGTTGTTCTCTCAGCCTTTTTGTCGTATCGACCGTTGTGGACTTTCGTTTTGTTGCTTTGCCAGTTTGGCTTGTTCTGTATTGTGACGTACAGAAGTTGAATATGGAGTTTGTGGAGGGAAGCAGAGGAATCTACAGACCCATCAGGGTAAGACAGCTTGTTGGTTTGTTTCTACTGGACTTAGACTGTTCAGGTGTGTTTCATCAATTTAAAGCTGATGACTAACATGATATTGTTTGGTGAACAGGTGTTGTTTGACACACCAATCTATGATCGGGCTCTTCAAATCTGCTGGAATATTAAAAGCTACAAGTGTCAGGTAAGAAGTGCAATCCTTCACAGTCCACACAGACACAGATACACCAGATAAATCCTGATGAACTTTGAGTTGTCCTGCTTAGAGGTGACATTGCTCTTCAATGGTTTCCAGGTTGCACTTATGATGGAGCTCCTGAGCCTCCAGCAGGAAAACCAGATCCCATCTTGGGTGACTGCTGAAGACATGATCCAGCTCATCTTGGAGAAGAGCAAAAGTACTCTGAGAGAGCGGTGAGTGGCCGATACCTAAACACAGTCCACCGCTGCATCTTCAGCTCTTCTCACGTCACACCAGTCTGTCTGTAGTGATACAAAGTAGAAGCTAAAGTTTGTGTTTGTGTGTGTTTGAAGTCTTTGGGAGTATAAGCTGCAGGGCTGTGATGAGGATGATGATGAGGACGAAGCCAGGCCACTGCTGACACTGGTAAGACAAGAATCCAGAGTCGACTAGAGATAGATGCTTATCATATCATGTCCATTTTAATCTCGATTTATGCAATAACTGCATTTCATATGTAATTTGTTGTTTCAGTTGTGGGCAGTGAACGTCAGTAATAAAATGAGGGATGTTGAATTTGAGGCCAGAATGCTCCTCAAGTCCCCAGAGGCTGCGCCTCCTAATTTCCGGTAACATTATTTATGGACAGCTAAACTAAATTGGTTTGAATATGTCTGTGATTTTCTGAGTGGTTGTAATTTGAATGTTATTGTTTTCAACCCAAAGACATAATACAATCCTCAACGTGGCACAAGAATATGCCAAGATCCTGTGTGATGTGGAGGCCCCCGGCTCCAAACTGCTGTGTCCACAGGAAGTGGTGCTAGAGGTGGTTCCCAGAGTCCTGCAGGGCTTCTGGGTGCTCCCCCCTCGAGCCCTCTTAAACATGCCCTCCCAGCTGCTCAGCAAACTCTCTGTTGGTGTCGCCAAGGCCACTTTGGACCGTGTTTGCCATGTCCTCACCGCTGTGGGACATCAGGCCGACTGCAGCCGCTCCATCAGGGACGACATGGTCCTGTCCATCCAGACAGAGATCAGGCAGACGTGGCCACATGATGTCCTGGTGAGCAGCATCAAGAACTTCTCTCCAGCTCTGTTGACTGAAATAGCAGATGTTGCATCAAGGCACATTTGCGAGATGTTTCAACCTAGGAGCCGTGAAGTAGCGGCTCTTCTGATACCTGAAGTTGAAACGCCCGAGGAGCAGCAAATCAGCAATCCAGAGACAAACTCTGCTGAGGTTGAAGGTCCACCATCACCTACTGCTGAACCTGCAGCCAGCATCCAGGCCAAGGAGGATGGCAGCGAAGAAGCCAGCCTTGAAATGGACAACTCCACTGAACTAGACACTGCTGCTGTGGTGACACCTCTGCTGCCACAACCTGTTGAAGCTACAGCCAAAGTTGAGGCCAGAGAGGACGGCAGCAGAGATCCCAGCCCTGAGGCGGAGCCACAAGTTACTACAACACCAGATTCTGTTGTAGTCCAGAAGTTGAATATGGAGTTTGTGGAGGGAAGCAGAGGAATCTACAGACCCATCAGGGTAAGACAGCTTGTTGGTTTGTTTCTACTGGACTTAGACTGTTCAGGTGTGTTTCATCAAGTTAAAGCTGATGACTAACATGATATTGTTTGGTGAACAGGTGTTGTTTGACACACCAATCTATGATCGGGCTCTTCAAATCTGCTGGAATATTAAAAGCTACAAGTGTCAGGTAATGTGCAATCCTTCACAGTACACACAGACACAGATACACCAGATAAATCCTGATGAACTTTGAGTTGTCCTGCTTAGAGGTGACATTGCTCTTCAATGGTTTCCAGGTTGCACTTATGATGGAGCTCCTGAGCCTTCAGCAGGAAAACCAGATCCCATCTTGGGTGACTGCTGAAGACATGAGCCAGCTCATCTTGGAGAAGAGCAAAAGTACTCTGAGAGAGCGGTGAGTGGCCGATACCTAAACACAGTCCACTGTTGCATCTTCAGCTCTTCTCACGTCACACCAGTCTGTCTGTAGTGATACAAAGTAGAAGCTAAAGTTTCTGTTTGTGTTTGTTTGAAGTCTTTGGGAGTTTGAGTTGGAGAGCTTTGATGAAGACGAAGCCAGGCCACTGCTGACGCTGGTAAAACAAGAATCCAGAGTCGACTAGAGATAGATATTTTATCATATCGTGTCCATTTTAATCTCGATTTATGCAATAACTGCATTTCATATGAATTTGTTGTTTCAGTTGTGGGCAGTGAACGTCAGTAATAAAATGAGGGATGTTGAATTTGAGGCCAGAATGCTCCTCAAGTCCCCAGAGGCTGCGCCTCCTAATTTCCGGTAACATTATTAATGGACAGCTAAACTAAATTGGTTTGAATATGTCTGTGATTTTCTGAGTGGTTGTAATTTGAATGTTATTGTCTTCAACCCACAGACATCGTACAATCCTCAACATGGCACAAGAATATGCCAAGATCCTGTGTGATGTGGAGGCCCCCGGCTCCAAACTGCTGTGTCCACAGGAAGTGGTGCTAGAGGTGGTTCCCAGAGTCCTGCAGGGCTTCTGGGTGCTCCCCCCTCGAGCCCTCTTAAACATGCCCTCCCAGCTGCTCAGCAAACTCTCTGTTGGTGTCGCCAAGGCCACTTTGGACCGTGTCTGCCATGTCCTCCCCGCTGTGGGACATCAGGCCGACTGCAGCCGCTCCATCAGGGACGACATGGTCCTGTCCATCCAGACAGAGATCAGGCAGACGTGGCCACTTGATGTCCTTGTGAGCAGCATCAAGAACTTCTCTCCAGCTCTGTTGACTGAAATAGCAGATGTTGCATCGAGGCACATTTGCAAGATGTTTCAACCTAGGAGCCGTGAAGTAGCGGTTCTTCTGATACCAGAAGTTGAAACGCCTGAGGAGCAGCAAATCAGAAATCCAGAGACAAACTCTGCTGAGGTTGAAGGTCCACCATCACCTACTGCTGAACCTGCAGCCAGCATCCAGGCCAAGGAGGATGGTGGTGCAGAATCCAGACTAGACCTGGACCCTCAACCCTCCTCTGAACCAGACACTACTGCACTGACAAACCTGCTGTCAACCCCTGCTGAACCATCAACCCAAGATCAGGCCAGGGAGGATGGCAGCGAAGAAGCCAGCCTTGAAATGGACAACTCCACTGAACTAGACACTGCTGCTGTGGTGACACCTCTACTGCCACAACCTGTTGAACCTTCAGCCAAAGTTGAGGCCAGAGAGGACAGCAGCAGAGATCCCAGCCCTGAGGCGGAGCCACAAGTTACTACAACACCAGATTATGTTGTAGTCCAGAAGTTGAATATGGAGTTTGTGGAGGGAAGCAGAGGAATCTACAGACCCATCAGGGTAAGACAGCTTGTTGGTTTGTTTCTACTGGACTTAGACTGTTCAGGTGTGTTTCATCAAGTTAAAGCTGATGACTAACATGATATTGTTTGGTGAACAGGTGTTGTTTGACACACCAATCTATGATCGGGCTCTTCAAATCTGCTGGAATATTAAAAGCTACAAGTGTCAAGTAAGAAGTGCAATCCTTCACAATCCACACAGACACAGATACACCAGATAAATCCTGATGAACTTTGAGTTGTCCTGCTTAGAGGTGACATTGCTCTTCAATGGTTTCCAGGTTGCACTTATGATGGAGCTCCTGAGCCTTCAGCAGGAAAACCAGATCCCATCTTGGGTGACTGCTGAAGACATGATCCAGCTCATCTTGGAGAAGAGCAAAAGTACTCTGAGAGAGCGGTGAGTAGCCGATACCTAAACACAGTCCACCGCTGCATCTTCAGCTCTTCTCACGTCACACCAGTCTGTCTGTAGTGATACAAAGTAGAAGCTAAAGTTTCTGTTTGTGTGTGTTTGAAGTCTTTGGGAGTTTGAGTTGGAGAGCTTTGATGAGGACGAAGCCAGGCCGCTGCTGACGCTGGTAAGACAAGAATCCAGAGACGACTAGAGATAGATACTTATCATATCGTGTCCATTTTAATCTCGATTTATGCAATAACTGCATTTCATAACTAATTTTTTGTTTCAGTTGTGGGCAGTGAACGTCAGTAATAAAATGAGGGATGTTGAATTTGAGGCCAGAATGCTCCTCAAGTCCCCAGAGGCTGCGCCTCCTAATTTCCGGTAACATTATTTATGGACAGCTAAACTAAATTGGTTTGAATATGTCTGTGATTTTCTGAGTGGTTGTAATTTGAATGTTATTGTCTTCAACCCACAGACATCATACAATCCTCAACATGGCACAAGCATACGCCAAGATCCTGTGTGATGTGGAGGCCTCCGGCTCCAAACTGCTGTGTCCACAGGAAGTGGTGCTAGAGGTGGTTCCCAGAGTCCTGCAGGGCTTCTGGGTGCTCCCCCCTCGAGCCCTCTTAAACATGCCCTCCCAGCTGCTCAGCAAACTCTCTGTTGGTGTCGCCAAGGCCACTTTGGACCGTGTCTGCAATGTCCTCACCGCTGTGGGACATCAGGCCGACTGCAGCCGCTCCATCAGGGACGACATGGTCCTGTCCATCCAGACAGAGATCAGGCAGATGTGGACACTTGATGTCCTGGTGAGCAGCATCAAGAACTTCTCTCCAGCTCTGCTGACTGAAATAGCAGATGTTGCATCGAGGCACATTTGCGAAATGTTTCAACCTAGGAGCCGTGAAGTAGCGGTTCTTCTGATACCTGAAGTTGAAACGCCTGAGGAGCAGCAAATCAGCAATCCAGAGACAAACTCTGCTGAGGTTGAAGGTCCACCATCACCTACTGCTGAACCTGCAGCCAGCATCCAGGCCAAGGAGGATGGTGGTGCAGAATCCAGACTAGACCTGGACCCTCAACCCTCCTCTGAACCAGACACTACTGCGCTGACAAACCTGCTGTCAACCCCTGCTGAACCACCAACCCAAGATCAGGCCAGGGAGGATGGCAGCGAAGAAGCCAGCCTTGAAATGGACAACTCCACTGAACTAGACACTGCTGCTGTGGTGACACCTCTACTGCCACAACCTGTTGAACCTTCAGCCAAAGTTGAGGCCAGAGAGGACAGCAGCAGAGATCCCAGCCCTGAGGCGGAGCCACAAGTTACTACAACACCAGATTCTGTTGTAGTCCAGAAGTTGAATATGGAGTTTGTGGAGGGAAGCAGAGGAATCCAGGCCAAGGAAGATGGTGGTGCAGAATCCAGCCTGGACCTGGACCCTCAACCCTCCTCTGAACCAGACACTGCTGCGCTGACAAACCTGCTGTCAACTCCTGCTGAACCATCAACCCAAGATCAGGCCAGGGAGGATGGCAGCGAAGAAGCCAGCCTTGAAATGGACAACTCCACTGAACTAGACACTGCTACTGTGGTGACACCTCTACTGCCACAACCTGTTGAACCTTCAGCCAAAGTTGAGGCCAGAGAGGACGGCAGCAGAGATCCCAGCCCTGAGGCAGAGCGACAAGTTACTACAACACCAGATTCTGTTGTAGTCCAGAAGTTGAATATGGAGTTTGTGGAGGGAAGCAGAGGAATCCAGGCCAAGGAGGATGGTGGTGCAGAAACCAGACTAGACCTGGACCCTCAACCCTCCTCTGAACCAGACACTACTGCGCTGACAAACCTGCTGTCAACCCCTGCTGAACCACCAACCCAAGATCAGGCCAGGGAGGATGGCAGCGAAGAAGCCAGCCTTGAAATGGACAACTCCACTGAACTAGACACTGCTGCTGTGGTGACACCTCTATTGCCACAACCTGTTGAACCTTCAGCCAAAGTTGAGGCCAGAGAGGACGGCAGCAGAGATCCCAGCCCTGAGGCAGAGCGACAAGTTACTACAACACCAGATTCTGTTGTAGTCCAGAAGTTGAATATGGAGTTTGTGGAGGGAAGCAGAGGAATCCAGGCCAAGGAGGATGGTGGTGCAGAATCCAGCCTGGACCTGGACCCTCAACCCTCCTCTGAACCAGACACTGCTGCGCTGACAAACCTGCTGTCATCCCCTGCTGAACCATCAACCCAAGATCAGACCCGGGAGGATGGCAGCGAAGAAGCCAGCCTTGAAATGGACAACTCCACTGAACTAGACACTGCTGCTGTGGTGACACCTCTACTGCCACAACCTGTTGAAGCTACAGCCAAAGTTGAGGCCAGAGAGGACGGCAGCAGAGATCCCAGCCCTGAGGCGGAGCCACAAGTTACTACAGCACCAGATTCTGTTGTAGTTACACCACCTGCTACACCTGCATCAGAGGTCCAGGTCACAGAGGAGCTCCTTGAGGAACAGTTCCAGGAGAAGGAGCCTGAAGCCTCCAGTGAACCAAACACACAAGTTCCTCTTGAACCTGTGGTGATTGTGACGGAGCACTCAGTCGTCAACTCGTCTGTGAGGGAGAGAGTGAGGCGCTTCCTCAACCGGCTTCGACCCCTCTTCTGTTGTTTCCCACAACAAAACCGGAATGACTGAATAATGAATAATGATAATGTGATGTGTTGATGTGCTGAAGTTAATTAAAAAAAATCTAATGTATTAAATGATTGTGATGAGTGAAATTGATAAATGTTTAAATATTTATAAAGACCAGGTGTACTGTATCAGCAAAATGTAGGCTCCATCATGTAGCCTATAATGCACAGCAAACTAAATTAAAGCTGCTGAATGATCTTTTTTTAAATCTTGTTCTGCATTATAGTTCATTTTACAGCTTCTTTTTCTTTCTTCCTTTTTAAACATTTCCAGGAAGTCATATTATTTTCTGCTACATTACAAGATAAATAGCAATTTCCCTGAATGAAAACACTTCATTATATAATTTCATATTGGTGAAATTGTACTCTGTCTTGTTGCTTATTTTACATTATTGCATATTCCCCTGAACTCTCTGTGCACTGACTCACTGCGTTACACTTGCAATTAATTGGTAATTTGATTTAATTGATAAGTAACTTAAATGTGTGCCAACTAGACCCTTTCTTTATTTCCCCTAAAGTGGAGCCAAAACACACAGTTCCCCCCTGGAAGCTTCTGTAGCTGCTGCTATTGTTACTGCTGCACTAAATATAAAATCTGCTCTTAATCACAATGCAGTTGTTACATGTTATGAAAAAAATGAATCGGGGAGAAATACATTGTGGCGAGGCCAGCAGGAATCAGTGACTACAGACCAGTAGCCCTGACTTCTCATATTATGAAGACTCTGGAGAGACTACTACTTCGCCACCTTCGACCTCAAGTACAGCATTCTGTGGACCCCTTGCAGTTTGCATACCGGGAGAACATTGGGGTGGACGATGCAATCAGCCTAGCGCATGTTCTTCACACCGTAGACCAGTCAACATCAGACGTGTTACCGCAGAATAAACAACACGAGCAGCTCCGTGTTTCCACATTCGGAGTTTTTTTTTTTACATTCAGAGTTTTCTCCTCCACTTTCTTAGCGGAGTGACATCACGTTGCTCTAGCTGCACTCTGCTCTACTCCTCACAGCAGCAACATGAAGCTGCTGGAGCCTCCTCTGTCTCCCCACTGACCTGCTGCTCTACTGGACACTCAACCCTCCGCCTCCAACACTAATCAGAGTAGCCTACGTTGCTGGGTGTCCGGTGCAACGCTTCAAACACATGACGACCCGACACAGGCGAACAGACCGGGTCGGACTCGTCTCATGTACCGCTCCACACGCACCGTGTTCTAGGCTACTACACAGTCGCGACAGGCGGCGGTGTGTCAGACAGCAGACTGACAGGCAGCTGTCGCATTAATTTCTGCCGTGTGATATCAAGGAAACATGTCCATAGCTGATAATCATAATCGCGGTCCCGATTAGAGATCGTTTTATCGCCCAGGCTTATTTTTTATACATATAATATCTTTAAAAAAATATTTCCACAAAAATCATACTATTTTGAAAATGATTTGGCGGCCCACTTGCAATACCGTTGCGGCCCACCAGGGGGCCGCGGCCCACAGGTTGGGAATGACTGTACTAGACTAAATACAGAACATCTTGAAAAAATGGCCGCCATTTTGAATTTTTGCATGGCCAACATCTTTTTCCCAAAAAGTGACCCTTAGAGAGTATTTGTGCCAAATTTCATGCTTTTATACCAAAGTGAACGATTGTCTCACTAATCTGCTGCACTATAATGTTGATTTCATTAACATTCAACTGAAATCTGAAGGCCATCAGGATCCACACAGCTCTGACAAACAAAGATAAAACCTTGTTTGGACTAAATCCAACTTAGACTAAGTGTAGTTAAAGCAGCTCAGGTCTTGTTTTCCTGCCACAGATGTCTTGTCTATGTATGAACCTTATAAAACTGGACTCTGATGGGCCGATCCTCAGTGTCTGCTCAGATTTTGTAGAAGGTTATAGCCTCGTCCTGTGGTAGCACATAATCAGAAAACTAATGTAAACTTTGTATTCTATGAAATGTCAGACATGAAAACTGGATGCTCTGTTAACTGTACACTAGACCTGAGCTCTGGCTGTGGTGTTCGGGTTGAAGAGGCTGGAGGTGCGCTTTAGCTGATGTAGTATAAAGAATGACAAAGTCAACAATGGAGGGTGACGTCAATAGATGGCTCAACAGAAGACAGCAATATAAATTGTGTTCAGTTCACATTTAACAGTAGCAGGTATTATTGTAACCATGACAACAAAGATCATGTAATGTTGAGGAAGTAAGTCGACTTATTCTAACCCAAATCAAAATCCTCTTCAATACAGTCTGCGCATTCGTTACTGTAACCATGACAACTGAGGTCAGGTGTGCCTGCCACCATGGCGGTGCTGTTCAAGAGACACTCCTATGTTGTTTAGGCTACAGGAGTTGTTGGACTGATCCTGACTTCCTTCACTGGAGAAAATGTTGGTACTGAACAGTATAAAGTTTTCTTTTTAAAAAGTATGTGACAAAATCAGAAAGAGAGAGACATGTTTTCTATGGGACTGGGTTTAGATTTTTCCATCCATCAGATGGTAAAAATACGAAATATTGTGACTGTAAAAATCTTTTTAAAGTGACTACAACGACTTTCGGAAAGCGGAAGTGTTTTCACACTACATTTCCCATGAGCCTCCACACGCACGGTGAAATTCTTGGACCGGTGCAAAACGGACGAAAGCAAAAGCTTTTTGTTCTTGATTAATATTTTCATTAATCAAGAATGAAAGTCGGAGGTTCGAAGACGATCAGATACCGTTGTAGTTCCAACCATAAACGATGTCAACTAGCGATCCGGCGGTGTTATTCCCATGACCCGCCGGACAGCGTCCGGGAAACCAAAACTAGGAAATGCTGGGTGAGCCGACCACTAAATAATAATACTGTATCAAAATAACTATAAAGACAAAACGATATATTTATAGAAAATGGACCCATTAACAAGTGTGGATAATATAGTTTCATCCACATTAATATGAGACTCTTTTATAACTAAAGCAAACTCCTCGCGGTCTCTTTAAGAATGTTATTTGTTATTTCACAGGACAGAAGTACATGGAAGACACTAATCCTGATCAGCAGTTTATTTTCTATCTTTATATACCTCTGGTAAATAAAAATACTTCAAGTTGACTGATTGCCTAACTTTGAACAACTTGTCAGCAGACGACCAGAGGAGCGCTCACAGCGTCGTCAGCTGTGTTAACGGCTTCACGCTGCTGTTATGGATGGCAGCTAAAATGTTGCAGCTGAAGGAAATGAGCAGCGGCTGGAGGTTGATAAATGGACAGATCGTTTACTCTTTGGCGACAACGCGCCTAAAAGCCCATGATTCTCAGCTGCACTAACGGCCCGTGTCGACATAGCAAAGTGGATGGAGGGAAATTAAACTGATGGATATGCTAAGTACCAAGAGACTAAGATGGAGATTACAAGTGTTTAACGTGTGGCCACCGAGCCAGAAATCATAGAGGAGTCATTATGGTAGGAATCATTAAGAAAACTACACTTTAGTTAGATGCAACACACTTAAACGACAACTAAGAATGACCTGCTGTTGATGTTGTTGCAGGGGAGGATGGATGTAGTCGACCCCCGCCACCTGTTTTATTGGAGCTCTGCTTTTAACACACTAAATAGAGACTAATCTTTAGTGCAGGTGAATGCTGCTGCTTCCTCAGAGGCAACCAGGCAGCACGGTGACAAGCCGGATTACAACATCATTTGTATCTGCTTTAGGCCGGAGAGAATGCCTCTTGACATGAACCAGTCAGTGTGGTGGAAGCGGGGATGATTCTCACGAAGGTGGAGATCTCTGTGGATGAGTCAAATCTGAGGAGTGGGCGGATGGATCTCGCATCTGAATGAAATCGTTTGTCCTCTAGTTGCAAAGCACAATTTTGTGTAATTTTCTGGCCTCATCGTGTCGTTAAGTGCAGATGAGATTTCACACTGTATTGACACTGGAGATGTTGTTGCTGTGTGGAAAGTGGACTAATGCCACATAATGTGCTCTTCCTGCGGTCTGAGTGACAGAGGTGCTCACAGGCTGTGGTTACATGGTGTTTTATGAGGACTGTGGTCACGTGTGACATCATTTGGGTGGCAGGTTTTTTTCGTAAGGTGCAGGCAATTTTTTCTGGTTACTGTCAGGACACCACTCTATGGTATATTTCACCCAAAATCAATAATTCACCAATTTTCTACTCACCATCATGCCAACGAAGGGTTTGGAGAACTTTCAGAGTTATCAAAACGCTTTTGGACTTTCAGGGGGGGGGGTCCGGCTGGCAACGGATTTTCATATAATGGCAGTGGATAGTGCTCACCTTTGAATTGTCCATAACACACACTATGAAACATCCAAATACCTCCATACTGCTCGTCTGTACTGACCCAAGTGTCCTGAAGTCGCCACATGAAAAAGTTGTTTGGAAAAAATTAATTTGATCTCTGTTTTTAGCCTTGTTGTAGTAGTAGCTCCCAGTGGCTCTGTTGATGTTTGTGCGCATGTGCGAGATTTGCTGCAAGATGTTTGTTTGTCGTTGTAAACCATCAGATGTATGATGTTAACATGGAAGAACATATTGCAGCAAATCTCGCACATCTCGCGCAGCCACTGGGAGCTACTACTGCATCAAGGCTAAAAACAGAGATCAAATTCATTTTTTCCAAACAACTTTTTCATGTGGCGACTTCAGGACACTTGGGTCAGTACAGACGAGCAGTATGGAGGTATTTGGATGTTTCATAGTGTGTGTTTTGGACGATTCAAAAGTGAGCACTATCTGCCGCCATTATATGAAAATCCGTTGCCAGCTGGGCCCCCCCGGAATTGCAAAAGCGTTTTTGATGACTCTGAAAGTTCTCCAAACCCTTCCTTGGCATGACGGTGAGTAGAAAATTGGTGAATTATTGATTTTGGGTGAAGTATCCCTTTAAGTTTCCTGTGCCTGTGTGTAGATTCTCTGTGGGTTCTGCAGCTTCCTCCCACAGTCCAAACCCAGTGTTGTGCCACTTCACACTTAAAAAGACCTGGTTCATACGGATGAAAATTAACTTAATCCCATTCAGAGTTCAATAACTTTGAAATTTTGGACCATGTTCACAGTTCCAAAAATAAAATGGTTCACATTTGTCTCTTTTTTTGGGGTTTTCTACTAAATAGGCTGTCATTCTTTTTCAACAGAATTTCCTCCCATCGTCCATCACCAGCCCAAAATCACCACCACTCCCAAACTAGATGAATTATTGTTCCACTAAAGCATCACCGACATGAGTCACAACATACTGAAAAAAACAACAAAAAACTGTGGTAAGATGGAGAATGTATTTTAACACTTGAACAATGTGTCATATTCTGCTGAAAGTGATAAAAACAGGTGCAGGTGCATGGAAAGACCTGCTGGTGCAATTTGCATAAAAACACGTCTGTTTTTTCACTCGTCTTCACTCATTTGTTCATAAAATGGTTTCAAATAAACGTCTCCTTCATCAGTAGATCTTTCTGTACTGTATGTACTGCAGCAACATACTGTTAATGCTGAGCCGTGTCTATGGAGATGTCATGTGACGTGCAACATTTAAAAGCAATGTGTATAATGAGCTTTCTCCGACCTTGTTGTCTTTGTGAGCAGCTGTTGTGCCGTTAAGTTCTGCATTTTAAAGCTGAGAAATCTGTGCTCTTACTTTGTGCCGTCGCTCGTCCTCATCTGTTAAATATTCTGCAACTAAGCAACCGACTGTAAAGTAGACACGTTGTCCCTGGTTACACTGGCCAGTGAATATAATGTGTTAGTATGGAGATTTTTCTTCAAAAACACTCATTTGTTTTAAATCTGTCTAACATCTGATCGACTGAGCCCTCGTTGTGTGTCGCATTAACTTTGTGGAGATGTCACCGTGTTCCCAGATGTCTATAGAAGTATCAACTACAAATATCATATAATTTTCGAATATATCCGAACGAATTACGGGTCATTCAATAATCGTTCGAACCTCATTTTTCTAAAAACTGACAGCCCTATGAGACAATAACGGAACGTTACGAGACAGAGTTGTTTTTGAGGTAAATTCATGCAAAACAGCTGATGCGGGTTCACGTCGGGGGCAGTTTTTTTTTTTTAACTGCATCTTTAAACCCAAACCTCTAAAAAGCACAGTGTCTGTCTTCATCGTCTCCATCTTTACCTCTGTTTTTCACTTGTTAGCTGCTGAAACACTAATTAAATGTAGCTTGCAACCTGTTGTTGAAGTTTGTGTCGCATAGCAACAGCAGTGATGCAAAGCTCCCCGCAGCCTTGGGGCTTCTCAAAGTTTCTAATGATGCCAGTTTTGCTTTGTGCCGGAGCTGGAAATAAAGCCTCCGATCAGAGCGCAGCTTTATCAGCCAGCGAGACCCTGCATCTAAATGATGTCTATGAATTCACTTTTCATTACCAGGAAACTGAAAAAGCAACTCCCTCTCCTCTAATAAGGAGTAGAAAGCAGTGAAAGCAGAGCAATAGCTGCTGTGTATATATCAGATCAGATAAGAACCCAGCTGTGCATGGCTCGCTGTGCTCAGCTCCCCACCAGCAACAATAGATGGCTAAAAGACTGCTAAATTGCCCAGTGATTGCTTTTTCCCTCCACTGTCCTTTTCCATAAATGGGGTGTAAGCGTTGGGTGACACACACTGTAGCTTCTCCCTGACAGTCCTGGTCGCTCCTCACACTCCCACTGGCTTTTTCTCCCCATCCTTCCTGTTGTCGTGTTGGCTCAGACAGCAGCTGACAACAACAGGAAACAGCAATAATGTGTTAAAGTCTTTGTCCCTCTGTCTCTGTCCGTACCTCACCTCTCTGTCAGTGTGTCCAAGTGTCCTTAGAAAAGGTTAAAAACCAGTAATAACCAAGCAGCTTAAAGGTCCAGTGTGTAATATTTGGCAAAATCTGAAGTTGTATAAGTGTATAATCGCTCTAAAGAAAAACTTGTTTGGTTTTCGTAGCCTTATAACTCTTCTTTTATAGCAAGAGTCTTGCTTTAGACGGCATAGCCATCTTGCACTGCCATGTTTGTACGGCAGCCCGAATGGAATATCCAGGGAACCAGAGAGCGTGTTTCATAATATGATACGTGGTCGATAGAAAGTCGACAGGTTTCATTCATCCATGTTTTGTCAGACAATAAAAATAGACATTGATAATGAGAGTTTAGCTGCACTGAACCAATCATGTGGCTGCAATAGGTAGGTTAGGTTGACGCATACAGCACAAGAAACAACAACACGTGCTATTGTTTGGGCTGCTGCAGAGGTACAGTACACTGCCAAAAAAACGAATAAATAAAAAAAGCGAGAATGAGTGTTGCTTCAAAAGAAAACGTGAAGGAAAACTCGGACAACTGACCGTGAAAAGACGCGTGGTACGTCATGTTCACATGACCCCCGGTTGATGAAACTCTGATAGGCTACTGTACGTAACAGAGACACCGGGTAGATTGAGTGGACCGATTAGCTGCGTTCACACAACAAACGGTAACAGTTTCTGTTTGTAACATTACTTTATACACAGCATAAAATCAGTGAATGTTCTCAAATGAATGCATATGTAACACAAAAAGACATTTTTTTATTTTGGCCGGTAAAAGATATGCTTTGCCGGTGTATCTACCAGTCCACTTGGCCAGTGAGTCAAAAAGTTAAAGGGGAACTATGCAAGTCCGCTCGCTTTTCTGCTGTTTTGCTAACCCTCCTCTCAGCCATGTGCATTTGTTTACAACAAAGCCGGCGAAAAATCAGTAAATTGAGCGGTGGATAACGTAATATACCATATACAATGTTACGACGTGTGTGTTTGTGTAGTTTTAACCATCATAAACAAAAGATTACGGGTTACGGAGTGTGTTTATGTCGTGGTGCGCAGAGACGAGAGCTGGGACACCGGGGCGGCGACCGAGTAACTACACTGATGTTGCAAGGTTGGTTTTCAGCCGTGAGACAGGTGGAAGACAGAGAGCCTCCGTTCTCACTCATAACAAGTCACAAGTCATGTAGTTAAATCACAGTTACTCTGGAGCTTTTTAATTAAGGTAAAAATGTAGCATAGCCACGGGAGAAATCCTGCTTAGTTCCTCTTTAATTTCGGACACTTGCTGTAATATGTATGCCAGGCCTGTAGTGGTGCTGTAACACTGCCACAACAATACACTAAAAACAGAGAAGAGTGGAGGCTTGCACACTGTAAATCATTTCCAGAAATGAAATAAGTCGACTGAAAACGAGAAGTTGTGCCAGAACAAATATGCTGTTCGATGCCGCATGGACGCGTTCCAGGCGCGGTATCTGAGGGACTTAACGGAAGTCCGCCATTACTGTGAAGGCACAAGGCCTGGTGATAACAACATTTTCAGGCAAACTTTGCAATGTGTTTATCGTGCATGTTAGGATTTTTGCATTTTTTGTTTTCGGTTTTTTCTGTTATGACATAAGTGAGGGTCATTGTCTAACTGACGAACCAACTGTGATATTGTTTTTTTTTTTTAATAAAAAATTGAGCTCATTTGTAAATTATCATCTTATTCTTTTAAGTCACATTTCTGACCAACTTCATACACACATTTCTCTGTGTTGGCCTGTGTGTATGAAGAAGAAACTAGTGTTGGGAAACCCAGGTGAAGGTGAGCCTCAGTCTTCCTCCTTTTATCCTCCTTCAGCTCGGTATTTCACATGTTCAAAGTCTTTTCTGAGACACTTTTTTCAGAGAGACTTAAATCTGGCCACAGAAGATTAGAGAGCCACTAAATTTCACCAGGAGTTTTCTCTTCCTCTGCATTGTATTTCCCCCTTTCCCACCTTCACACACACACACACAGACACACACACACACACACACACACACACACACACACACACACAGCCTGACTCGGTGCCAACTGGAAGAGGCCCAGATTATCTGAAGGCTCTCTGCGAGGCAAAGTTGCTGCTCTCAAAGCGATTATGTTTCATTACAGTGGAAATGAGAGAACAGGGTTTCCTGGCGCCTAAGGATCAATAACCCCACCTCCCCCTCCCCCTCACCATCACACACACACACACACACACACATATACATAAAGCTGCTTTACCTTCATGTCTGGCTCCTTGATAGTCTGTTTATAGAGCCCCCCCCCCTCCCCTCTGCGGTGAGGAGAGGATGATGGCTATTGTTTACTCTGTGCTCATATTTATGTGTATTCATCATCTCCTTTCATTTGCATTACTCATGTTTACTGATTGAATTTGTGACTCTTGTGTATCCGTTGTCTTGTCATTAGGAGCTGCAGGCATGAATGTGTTGTGTATGTGTGGACGGAGGCAGAGTTGCCTTGTTGATCCAAAGGCCCGCGGTGACTCAGCGTTTGTTTTGTTGCTGCTTGCATCTCATTCTGTTTGGACTCATTGTAGGATGGAAGCTGTGTGTGAGGCCAAAACCGGAACCCACTGGGGAAACATGTGCATTAGACATTTAAACATACATGATCTGTTTTTGTAGTTTTATTAAAATCAAGTTTTTTATTTCAATTAAGTTACTTTTTTCCCACTATTTGAAAAACTTTCCATTTAAAACTTGTTAAATAACACCTCGTCTTCTTTCTATCTATCTTTTTCTTTGTGTGTTGTGTGTCCCAGTCTGGTTCTGACCTGAAGTGGGTTTGTGGGTGGGACTGGGTTCAGAGGATTTGTTGACATGCTGTTGTAAATGTCTTTTCCCCACTATTGTAAGAAACCACTACATGTCATTTTGTTGGAGAATCTCAATAAAAAGATTTGGGGGAAAAAAACTTGTTAAATAACCTGATAAAGATCAATAGATGAGGACTGCACTGTATCTCGGCTTCCAGTGAGTTTATAGTTGTTTGTCTACACAGCCGTCTCAATTATTCACTGCTGTGGAGGTTGAGGGTGGTGAGGGTGTCTGTGTGTGTGCTGTAATTAGCGCTGTTCTTTAACCCACCATAAGGCTCCGACCGCCATTGAGTACATTAGGGTTTATCTCCACGCCTGCTTCTGGCGATAATCCAGCAGATAATTAAGAGCAGTAAAAGATGGATTCTGTGAATCACAGCTCTTACACTTTTAATTCTGTATTAAACATCCGTTTTCTTTGCACTTTATTTCCCAGACAGGATCTGACTAATGAATGCTGCCGAGCTGAGAGCCTGTGAAACGTCGTCTCAGGGCGAAGGGCGCGGCGCAACATGGACGTGACATCTGTCATGTCTGCACGAGGCTGCGGAGGGGATGTTTTGAAACTTTAATTTGGGTTAAGTGCTCAGCATCTTTTTCACTTGGTGGGAGACGGAAATTTCACCAGAGCTGCAGGTGACAGGCTGAGACACCTGTCAATCAAGCAGACACACCCACAACTATTCCACTTGTGAAGGCTTAAAGGGATAGTCCAACATTTTGGCAAATTGGCCCATTGCCATAATCCCTATAGTTTTAGTTTTTAGTTTGTTACCTTTAATTGTCGGTGCAAGCTATTTTTAGAACAGCAGAGCAGAGCCGTGAGCTGCTCAGAGCTACGCTACAGAGGCTAATGGGATTTCTTGGTTTCCCTCATCAAACTCATACACAATCCAACAACTCCAAAACGTGAGGCAAACGCAGAGACTACTTGCCAAAAAACTGCCCCCGACGAGAACGCGCATCAGCGGTTTTGCATGAATTTACCTCGAAAACAACTCTGTCTCGTAACGTTCTGTTATTACCTCATAGCGTGGTGAATGTGCAGGTCACAACTTGACAGCGAGAGCGTTTTGGAGTTGTTGGATTGTGTATTGATGATTTTGATGAGGAAAACTAAGAAATCCCATGAGCCTCCGTAGCGTAGCTCTGAGCAGCTTGCGGCTCTGCTCCACCGTTCTAAAAATAGCTTGCACCGACAATTAAAGGTAACGAACCTACTCCTGAAACTATAGGGATAAAACGCATCGGACTCAGTGTGTAAGGTGTCTGTGCGTAACAGTTTTTGTCAGGTGACGGATTATAAATACGCATACGGACAAAAACAGACTTGGTGTGCAAATTAAAGGTGTTATGTAAGGAGCAGCTCATGTAGCTACACTTCACCTTTTTCAACCTCTAGACGAGAGTTTGTTCATTTTCAAACTTGAAATCTTCGACTCTGACAGACGCCAACTCAGGACACATCATCTCTTGGGGAGATTTAACATTTATCATATTTTAGCCCCCTCTGGAGCTTCAGAAGACTTTATGCAACTTTTCACATAGACTACCACATATACTGTCAGATTTTTGCAGAACCTTACAGGGTCAACAAACAGAGCTGATAAAGCATTTAAAGTTATAGTTTGGAGTACCTTGTCAGTATTCTTCCTTTTAAATGTTTAACAGAAGTTTTCCACTCTGAGCCTGCACGTCTGCTATTATGCAAATGATTATCTGCTCTCTTGGTTCCTGATTTATTTAAACAGACCTTTGTCCTGACACTCTTTAAAAAGT
Organism: Trachurus trachurus; assembly: GCF_905171665.1. Classification (NCBI taxonomy): domain Eukaryota; kingdom Metazoa; phylum Chordata; class Actinopteri; order Carangiformes; family Carangidae; genus Trachurus; species Trachurus trachurus. The sequence continues at coordinate 19,981,676 of NC_139912.1, read as the reverse complement.
TGTCAGTCTTTCATCTCACCGTTTCTTACAATTTCAGGTCAATTATCTGTAGCTAAGGTTCCAGAGAAGGTAGCAGCAGATCAACAGCTATATCTATCCATGAAAACACATTTCAGTGTGTTTTCAGAAAAAGAGGAAAAACTAGTAGAGAAATAAATGACTTCTCCAACTTATCAAAAACTAAGCTGCTAAGACTTTAGTGTTTTATTTTGTGAGCCAACATAAATCCACCCAGGCAGAAAAAAAACTCAATTTTCTCTGAAATTTCTCTGAAAGGACGTCAAAACTTAAATTACAAACAGGATTAAATAAATTACAGCCATCCTGCAGAGTCGATGAACGTGACCTACCTATGAATAATTTCATCACACAGTCAATTACAGCTCTTGACTTTGGGATGAGGAGAGATGCCAGTACCAGGCTATAGAGTAGCATATGTGTTCCAACAGAGGAGCCTCTTCATACACACTATAGCTGTGTCTCAATTCAGGAGCTGGGTCTTTCAGAAGACTAAGCCTACACCATCTACGTAGGCAAGTTAGGCAACAGCTTCGGAGGCATCGCGATATCAGCCTTATCAGACAGGTTTCCAGGGTGCCAAGTAGCCTACTCATTTCAATGTAACAATTGCCGATGAGAACCTGTGTCAAAAAGGGAAAAAAAAAATTTATCACGGACTTCATGATCGATTAGCAAGGCAACAAACAAGGCTCCGAAGCTTCGATTTTTTTGGGTCAGTACACTGAAAATATCTAAGCCTCAGTCCACAGAGAAATGCACACATTCCTGTATTCAGAAACCAAGCCTGAAAACCTGCTGTCAGGACTTGTGTGACTTTGTGATGTCACAAAGTGGTATACTTAATAAGAAAAGAGTTATTACAAAGTGAACAGAAAGGCATGTGAAGAAAAACAGTGATGCAGATGACAGCAGGCTATACGAGTCAGGATAATCCTGTAAGTGAGAGCAGCTAGAGTCTGTGCCGACTGTGTTATAGTGAATACAGATTGTATCTACCACAGGGACAGACTGAACAGAGACACTGGTCTGAGCTTTGTTGAGCAGATATCATCAGTGGCTTTGAGACGTGAAGACATGGAAGTGAACAGTGTGTTTTATTCAGTCTGTCCCTGCTGGGTAGCTAACATTAGCTAGGGCCTGTCTGCTGACATCAGGTTGATGTCTTGTCAACACAAACACAGCGGATGAATTAGTGAGCAGACTCAGTTTGTGTCCTGTTTGTGCTCAGTGATCATTAAAGTTGAGTCTGCTGAAGCAGCTGCTGCTGATGCTGTGTGTGTGTTGCTGTTTGACAGCATTTGTTTTTTTTAAATATGCAAAATGATGATGATTATGATAAGTGGTACAAACTGCATTTCATTAATCCTGCTGAACTGTTTTGCACAAGACGGCCTGAAAAATGTGGAGAGTTTCAGTCATTTGCTGCACTCTGTTGAACTTGCAAGAACAAATGTATTTGCTATGTTTCTGTACTAGATCTGGATCAGAGAAATGTTTTCTTACAACGAGGGAAATCGGAGCCTAGATCCAGCCTGTGGCTCCCAAAGTGTTTGCATTATTATCCCTCCAGATAAACGTATTGGAGATACTCTGCCAGGATTGATTTTGTTTAAAATGGATTTATCATCTAAAACATCACGAAAGGAAAACTGTGCCAACCCTAGTCGCCTGTCTCTCTTTCTGTCTCTGCCTCTCCTCACATCATGTCGTTTCCCTTCAATGGAGGGAAAATTGAATTTGGGCTGAAAGTTTTATTTACAAGATTAAACTGAGTGTCTCTGTCTATCGATCACGCAGCACCTGTTGACACACGCACACACACACACACACACACACTTAACACAAAAAACAGTGCTGTCCATGGTGCTGTGACCCTCAACCCCTGAAGTCGGCTACAGGCAGTTTTCATACACACTCGTTAATCACAACACAAGCTCATTTTGGCTACGTTCACACTGCAGTTACACGTGACCTGAATCTGATTTTTCTGCTCAAATGGGACCTATATCTGATTTGCTTTTGACAGTGTGAACAGCACAAGTCGCATTGACTGACATTTTCGAATCAGATTGAGGCCACTTTCAAATGTGGTACTGAATCAGATTCAGATCCGGATTTGAAGTGACTTTTACGTCACTTTACAATGTTTACTCTAGGCTCAATAAAACGGTGTGTGTTTACCGACAACAGAACAGCTGTAGTCAGAACGTGAGGCTGGAGGAGAGGAGATTATAAATAAAAAAGGACACGTGGTGTTAAACTTTGGGTTGTAACAACCTTGTTGACGTAATGTTTCTTAATAAATCGAACGCTGTCCAGCGGGTTGAGACACTTAAGGAGGTTTATTCCTATATAGGTACAAACTAAAGTAATGGTAGCCTACAGTAAATGAAACTAAAATACAGAGTTTGGCTCTTTTTCTTCATTCTTTTCCTCCTCAGCAGCTGCTCAGACATTTTCCAGCTTCCATTTCACAGACACTTCGAAATAAAAGAGATCAGCAAAAGGGTGGATGGAGAATGTCCTGTTATTAGCTATCTTATGCCAACTGAAGAATTAAATTAGTTGATTGGGGTGTTCTGGTGATTTTCTCCATGGTCGAAAAAGATGCAAATGAGGTCATGAATTGATGAGGGGGAAAAAAAACTTGATTCCATGATTAGTCAACGAATCAGATTCAACTAAGTCAGGGACCCCCTCATTTATTAGCCTCATTCCCATAAGTAGCCTAAATGATGTATGAAAGCCTGGCTGTGTGAAAATCTGTTTATGAGACTGTAACTGATTTAGTGGAAACACTCAGACGTGGTGTCCACTGATTAGTTCACTCCTGATGTCTAGTTGTATTATATAAAAACATTATGGATGTTTGCGTGGAGACATTTATTTCCATCAGAGAGGACCTTGTTTACCTGCGACCTCTCATCACATTCTGCATGTCAGGTAGTTGGGATGAGTTTAATTTTCCCTGAGGCCTCATGAGTCTTATCTGTTGATTTGTACGTGCTGGACGAGCAGCTTTCATCACTATGAGTGGGGGCCAGATTCATGTTGTGACCTGAGAGCCCTCCACAGACTGACATGCTCAGACTCGCCCTGCCAAACAGCAGTTTTGGACATGACTAAAACATCAGACACTAAAGGGGCTGCACAGGTTCGCTGGCCGCCGTGCAGAGGCTTAACTGTGACATCACTGGAAATGCTCATCAACCTCGGGCCAGATCAGAAAACCGCCATGCTAAATTTTGTTCACTCTCACAAGGGCCACTCGCTACGCCTGATGCAACGGTGAGCGCTGGCTTACCTTAGCCTGACTGGCTCATTAACACACCGCTGGGCGCGCGCAGCGTATGATCTCCCTCCGTGTAATAACACGGAGGCAGCTGAGCTGGATAAGAGGCTTCAGCTGATCAATGGAAAACGTCTGACGTAAAATATTTAATACTCCCCCTCTCCGTCTGCTTACCATCAGGACTTTATGGCTTAGCATGCAAAAGTGTTGCACTTCGCTGGAAAAACTCTGGATACCTGAAGAGTTTGGAAATTACTCGGTGTTGTAAATCTGTCCCATTTGGTCAGATGCCACTGAGCTCTGGTGCTGCTCAGTAGAGGCAGTGAAAAGTCATCTCCACAGCTGTGAAGTGAGGGGAGCTCACGTGTGAATTAGGTGATCTTCTGTCAAGTGACACACCTGACTTCATTACACAGACATTTACCTGATCATAATGTTCCTGTTCTGTCTGTTTCTCATCTGTGTTTACAGTCACAACGACACACAGCTCAGATCTGGCAAAGTAAACCTCTGCATATAAACCTAAAGTATGAGCTTTATGTAACATAAAGCTAATCTGTGTTTGTAGAGCTCGATCTACCCTAACGTGAAGCTGAGTATTTTCAGATACTGTGTGACAACAGGCAGAGACACAGCTGCTCTGTAGACACAGAATCCTGCTGCACCGGGATCCATTCAGACAGTGTCGCCCTTTCTTTTAAAACAATAGCCTAAGTCACCACATTTGTTTTCAGTCAGACAGGTGGACTGTAGAGGTTCTGATTCTGGTTCTGGTGGAGCAGCTGCTCCGTTGGAGGACGGTGGATTACACCGAGACTTCTGTAGCCCACCCACTCAATTCAGTTTTGAGACAGGATTGTGGTACACACCTTTACACCTGTATACTATAGTCTATTTTAGATTGAACATTGGTGGGAGGCTGAAATATAGGCTAATACTGGGATGTGTCTACAAATGTAGGCATATGACACTAACTAGGCTGCAGAGAGGCCAGGCCAGCTGTGAACAGCTGTTGTGAGCTTTCACTACCATGCATACACTGCTAACCAAAACTATAGCCCTTGTTTTTAACCATACATCAAATCACTGTCACATTCGTTAGGCTATGTCAAACTGCAAATTTATATGCAAATAATGTAAAAAAAAAAAAAAAAAAAAAAAAAAAAAACATTATGAATGAGCTCATTTGTAAACCTCAATGGAAATGTTTCTGTACTCACTGTGCCTCTGGAAACAGACGGTTGTCAGTAACAGTCAGTTGGTCAGCCTCTGTCCAGCCTTTAGCCAGGTGAGGAAGACACGTCCTGGTCCGTGTGCAAAAACACAGGTTCCTCTGGCAGCAGGAGTGGCAGTGTCCAAAGCACACTATCAATGAAATTTGTAAACTCCAATAAACTATATGTTCACCATAAATATTCATATTATTCCACTTTTCAGGTTTCAAACTCACCCAGAAGCTTGGTAGAAAAGCGTGTTCCCCGCGCGCGCACATCCAGTCTGTTTTCCAGTCAGCAGGGGCTCAGCTAGCTACGTAGCTAAAAACAGGCTGTGCTAATTTAACAACATTACTGACAGACAGCCCATTCCCTATTTCAAACACGGCTCACGTCTGCTTTACATGGTAGCTACACGAACTGTGCCGGCTGTTAATCAAGATGAACGACAGTAACTTAATTTACGTTAGTAATGTGTAACTACTCCATATTTTTGACCAGTGTCCTTCTTTGTGCTTTTGTGGCAATTTTTTCCCACTCTGTGATTATTAGTCCCGCCCTCCCTAGAATCCGGTAGGCTACCATGCGCACCTTCGACTGGACTCTGATTGGCTGCCTGACACCTGGCCATAGCACCTGGCCAACCAGGAAACAAACATGAGAAGTTCATGGTCGACCTAAAACAGAGGAAATTTCTACAGTTTACCAAAATGACACATTTCTCAATTTTAATGCAAAAACAAATTCCAAAGTCACATTGACCACAAGGTGACATTTAGACGGGAACTATTCATTCATATTCACAGGACTGTAAAGCTTTTATTCAGATACAGGTTGTTCGCTTTGAACACAAAAAGCAGCTTTGAGTTCAACTCCTATGTCACCATCTTGGCAGCTCCCGACTCCGCCCTTTACTGAATGATGCTGAGACTTCGGTGCATGCAGTTTTTGCACCAGGCTGTAGATAGGTAGGCTATGTCTATTTATAAATGGCAGTGGCACAGCCCCCACTGCACCTGTACATGTTTAAAATAAAAACATGGTGTATCATTTGAATAGCCTATTGAATGCACAACAAGGTACTGTACATTAGGCCCAGTTTAATATAAAACACAATTTTATACATATGGGTCCCTGCTCCATCTCTCCTCCAGTTAGGGGGTCCTTGGTCTAAAAAACATTGAAGGCCCCATTAGACAATAAAAGCAAATTTGGGGAAATCAGGAATGGATTTAAAAAGCTTGTGTGTGTGTAGAAAGCTGCCAGAACTGCTTTGGTATCCATGCACACATGGAATACAACCATCAACACTGGCGACACTGGCACAAGCTCTGTGGTGTTTGAATTCATGAGTCTGTGGTTACTGACACAGAGAGATGTTCTTTCAAAAACCTGAATATCAAATATGTTTTTTTTGTTTTTTTCATATCTTTGTGGAGCTGCCTTGTGATTATTTAGCTGAGCAGCTTCTTTATTTCCTTCCCACAGCTCCAGCTCACTCATGAATCAGGCATGTTTGTACTGCGCATAATGGGTTTTATACATTCTTCAGTTTGTCAGCGTGTAAGTGTGAACACATTACATATTTACATCCGCTCAGAGTCAGTTGAGTATTCCGGGAATTGTGACGTCAGTAAACGCAAACAACCAGGACGGCAGCATTGGAGTCACATTATTTGATAATGAAGCTTCTCTCTTTTCTTCTTGAAGGTGTTGTGGTCCATGTGTGTCCTTCCTGCAGCTAATGTCTCCAACAGCAGGAAAACAGGCAACTCTGGGTTGTTTACTTGCTTTGTATAAACCAGCTGAACTTCACAGTCTCTTCTCCAGATTATTGTCTATTCACCATGTTCTGAGCTGTGAGTTGCAGGGACCCATTATCTGAGATGACAGGCGCTTCACTGTCTTGGTACCTGATATAACATACAAGCTGTATAGATTTTAAGAAAACTTTCATTGCCTCATATTAAAGCAGAAGTAAGCGATCCGGTCGTTTTGGCTAATGCTGCGTTCCAGGCACGCTTTTGAAACCGTAAATTACAGCTTCAAGTCACAATACGACTTTGTAGCGTTCCAGGCAACCCACTCGTGTTTTTCCGACCTGTTTTACCTGTGAAAGTCACTATAACGGCTACTCGTAACTTCCGACCCGTGAACTCGTACCAGATCGAACTGGTACGACTTCACAGGTCAGAAAAACACGAGTTACGGGTTGCCTTGAACGCACCATAACAGTCCTCGTCCCTACGTCACCACGTTCACGGCGTCCCTTGGCTGCACACACAGCCCTTCATGCCGTTCTCTCTCCTCATTGGATACAAATTGTAGGATACGAGAAAAGTTTTCTCCTCGGCTCAGAGCAGAGCAGAGTGACTGACAGACCCATGTTTCGGTCCAAACACTCTGCTGTCGGAAGATATAACTATTTAAGACTTATACTAACACAAAATATTGCTTAATTCTGCTTGAAAGCAGTTGTACAATCTCCTTCCGTGCCGCCGTGAAAAACACGACTATGACAATGACTATAAACCAACATTATGAAACATCTTTAATGTGGCGGAGAACATTTGCATACCAGATCCTCCCTCAGTCCCTCCACTGCAGCTAAATAAAGGATGAAAACTCAAAACCATGGAGGAGTACACATCAGTATCCCACATACTTACAGCAGTGAAGTGGTGGACAGGATGGCTGAAGGGCCGGTTTCCTGTGCAGGCGATGTGTGGACTCACTTCCTGCTGCAGTTGGAGAGTCTTTCCAGTGTAATCCTCCTCCTCTCACCTCTGCTTTTTTAATTTCTTTCTTTCTTTCTTTTTTTATTTGTTTGTTTATATGTTGTTTAGTGTTTGTCTGTTGTCAGTCAGAGCTGACATTGGTATTTAGAGCTCTTGTGCGTCCCGGCACTTAGCACGCACCACTACAGGCTGCCCTTCAGGTTGTCAATAAGGGGCTCCATGTCAGTGTGTGAGTAATTTAGAGCTTCCCTGTGGCTTTTTGAGTACGTACCTGGAACAAAGCCTGTAAACGGAGCCCCCTCTCTACCGCCTGACTCACTCTGCCCTCGTCAATGACGCCAGTCTCATTATATGGCACTTATCAGGATTTAAATGCCACACTGCAGTATGACAGCTTCAGGGCATCTTGTTTTCATGAATACACTGTGTATAAATATACAGCGGTGTCATGCCAGGTGTGCTTTTATTAAAACATCTTAAAGGGGCCCCGCTGAGCTGATATATATATTTTCATATAAATATATTTTAAGTGTCTCCACTCAGAACTGGACCTTTAATCCTGTCACTTTCATTTGAATATGCCCCGTATTTTCTCCAGGCTGCATGTCTCGGTAAAATTGTTCATGTCACATCAATTTCTGTTTACTTCTTATAGGGACTTTGTTGGTTTGAGGAGTTTTATATAATGGAAGAAGTTCAGTTGCAGGAGCTGTTATAATTTTAGTCAATGTTTTACAAAAATTGCTTCCTTTCCAAATGTAATGTGAGTAGACAGTTGCATGCTGGGAGCTACTGTAAGTATGGTACAATTTGTCAGTGGGGTTGTGATTTGGTGAGCCACCCTTAAGGTTCAGCTTCTGCACAGACAAGGCAGGTAAGTACTCGAGGCCCCAGGCGGTTAGAGGGACCCTGAGGGCCGACAAACTTTACCCCATGGCAGTGTCACAGAGACAGAGGTGAGGTTGACATGATGTCTCCTGTGGACGTTCAGGAGATGTTTTTTTCATATCTTTGTGGAGCTGTCTTGTGGTTATTTAGCTGAGCAGCTCCTTCATTTCCTTCCTACAGCTTCAGCACACGTATGAATCAGACAAGTTTGTTTTGTGCAAAATAGATACTGTACATACTTGAGTTTGTCAGTTTATGTGTGAACACATAACACATTCACAACCTGCTCAGAGCCAGTAGGTATTCTGGGATTGTGATGTCGTTCTTGAACTCTTGACCTTTCGTCTGGCACCACCACCCTCAGGCCAAGGTTCGACCACAGAGTGAAAGTTTTTCATCCGTTTTTTTCTGTTTTCTTCTGGTGTCAATTTTAAGGCCAAACTTGACATTATTTATTTTTTTGCTCTCTCGGTCATCGAGCGGCCCTTTCCTGCGTGTCATTCCCTCCCTCTCTGCCTCCCCATTTCCTGTCTCTCTCTCGACTGTGCTTTCAATTAAAGGCCAAAGAAAAAAAAATCCTCAAAACCACCCGTCAGGACTTCCTGTGACTTTATGATGTCACAACAAAGCAGTCGCTCAGTCATGCTTTAAGCCCCGCCCACCTCAATCCACCATCCGACCCAACAGGTGTGTGTTCAACTGAAATCAGTCACATAAACATTGATCCAATCCGAAGAGACACTCAGACGCCCTTCTCTTGTGATTGGCTCACAGAACTGCAAGTACACTGAAATAGTTTTGCTTCTTAAAACCCTAAATGTGTCTTTTGATGGATCAATACTTTAAATCTAACACAATAGACGAGGGAAACATGAGACTTTTAAATGATATACGTGGTCTTTGTTTTTACAGTGGGAACTAAAAAGTGAAAAACACCTTCTGATGTAATATTCATGTCACGAATTTGGTATTTTGGATTTTCAGCAGCTGGCACCATGCACCCCCCCGCCCCCCTCCCCCAGGCAGCGAGGTGGAGGGTGGGTGGAGAAAAGGAAGGAGAGAAGAGGGGGGGTGGGGGGGCTCTGGCTGTTTACATCTCTTTGGCACGTCTGTGGCTGTTTCCATGGTGATGGGAGTAAAGATAGTTGGGATGTCTCAGAGACTGGTACAGTGTGCCGAGCGCCGCTGATTGCCGGACGTGAGCTGAATGAGCAGAACACGAGAGTCTCGGCCTGAACCTGTGGGAGACATCAACACCGGCCGCCAGACAGATGCAGCTACTGTTGTCGGCAGCGGCTGCTTTGTTTCCCCTTTAGTCTGGATGAGAGAGGACGAGCTGGTCCAGCTGCACCAGGCACCTGCTTTATTAGACGACATGATAAAGAGCAGCTGAATACATCACCTCACTGCTAATTGAGACGCTACACGTTACTGCAGCAGTCACTGTATTCTCATTCCTAATCTCAATCTGCTTTCTAACCAATAAAATGAGATTACATTTTGTGTCCAACATCTGGTTCGGATCTGTTGCTATAGGCAACAGCACCGTCCGTGATTGTTTCACAGATCTTCTTCTCTAAATCATAAATTCTAAAGGGGCTGTGTGTGTGTTGTTTTCCCCACAGGTTGAGCAGGCAGAGTTTTTTTAAAAGACCAATGGGAGAGATCAGAATCAGAGCAGGGCAGCATGTTGACGCACACACACGTGCACACCTTGCAAACATAGCCTTGTTGTTGACTTCCTGTGAATAAGTGATAACTGAGAGGTTCAGTTTGCATTCAATTCTATTAATTGCTAATGTCACCTGTCTCCTTTCATAACAGGTAACACAGGTCAGCTGAAACTTCACATTTCAACACAACGTACTGTGTGTGTTGAATCCATCTTCCACTATGCATGTGTGTGGATGGTTGGGGAATTTTCTTATTACATTTTTTTTATGGAGCCGTTTCTCATGGAAATCATCAACTGACCTGGAGCCAAACTAAACATAAAAACTGTGTCAGAGGTTTGTTGGGGAAATGGTTTCTTGGAAATTGGGTTACATTTTCACAGTGCTCCAAAATGACATTCAAAATTGCCCAACTGTTCTCTGAGGGATCCAATAAAAACATACAGTAGCAGATTTCTGATAAACACTCAAGGAGAAAAAGATCCCGCAGGGTTGGATGGTGAGTTCAGGAGGGCGGGGCTTAGGACATGTCTGAGATTGTTGTGACATCACAAAGTTACAAAGGTCCTGACGGCTGGTTTTAAGCCAACATTTCTGAACACAGGCTGTGCTCATTTCTCTGTGGACTGAGGCTTTGATACTTTTGATACTTTCACAGTATTAATACAGAACATAGACCTGATTTATGATCAGACTACACATGATATCTACATTGATACAATACAGGACCTTTAAAGGGATAGTTCAACATTTTGGCAAATTGGCCCATTGTCATAATCCCTATGGTCATAGCAGTAGGTTTGTTACCTTTATTTGTCGGTGCAACTATTTTTTGAATGGCAGGGCTGAGCCGCAAGCTGCTCAGAGCTACGCTACGGAGGGCTTTCTTGGTTTCCCTCATCAAACTCATCAAATACACAATCCAACAACTCCAAAATGCTCTAGTGGACAAGTTGTGTCCTGCACATTCACTACACTATGAGATAATAACGGAATGCAACGAGACAGAGTTGTTTTCGAGACAAATGCAGAGACTGCTTGCCGGAAAACTGCCCCTGACAGGAACACACATCAGCTGTTTTGCATGAATTTACCTCTAAAACAACTCTGTCTCGTAACGTTCCATTATTATCTCATAGTGTGGTGAATGTGCAGGTCACAACTTGTCCACGAGAGCGTTTTGGAGTTGTTGGATTGTGTATGAGTTTGATGAGGGAAACCAAGAAATCCCATTAGCCTCCATAGCGTAGCTCTGAGCAGCTTGCGGCTCTGCTCCGCCATTCTAAAAATAGCTTGCACCAACAATTAAAGGTAACGAACCTACTGCTATGACTATAGCGATTATGGCAATGGACCAATTTGCCAAAATGTTGAACTATCCCTTTAAGATATATTTGTGAAGCTGGACAGCGTGTGACAGCTTGTTAAATGCAGGCAGATGTGTTGATATTAGATTACAGATGCAGAAATACACTTCATATCACAGTGAGGAAGAAAACGGGTCAGACGAAGAAAAGAAGGAAGAAACAACCAGTTAAAAGATAAATAGTTTATGTGAATCTCTCACATAGTATTTACCTTTACTCTATACACATTGTTTTGACTGTGATATACAGTACAGTATGTCTTTTTTTTTTGTTTTGCTTTTTTTTTTTTTTTTACAATTTGACATAATGTTTTTTTTTTTCTCTCAGCATGCACTTTAGAATGCCAACAAAAGGCTCCACAAATACAGACTTCAAACTAGAATTTTCCTCACAATAAAACATACAAAACATGAACTTGGATCGAAAGCCTGACAGTTTGAGGACACAATGGAGAAGCACAGCATCAGACTACCATGACTTTTACAGGTAAGAGCAAAATACTCAACAATAAGACACAAAAATACATGTTCTGGATTAAAAAAAATAAACACTTTTTTTTTTCATTAAGTTACAACGTCATCCTAGAAATACACAAAGAACGGTACCCCTTTGTAGATTCAAAGAGTAAAGCAGCGTGTGTACTACACGAGGAGGATTGTGGGTACAGGGTGACATTTGAACAGCAGGCCGCAAACCAACGCACAAGTTGTGCCACCTGCCCGTCCTTTCTATCAGCGCTCACCGGGTTTTCTCTCTGCTGCTGAAATCACAGTGTGGATCGGTGCTTTTTGTTTTTGGGTGCTTATTGCGAATCCGATCTGATTGTTTGGGGTCATGGGGGTTTGCTACTGTGCAGACGTAGCCATTCTAGAAGTCCCGCTTTTAACTTGGTAAACTTCTGCTACACTTTTGCTCCACGCCCCCACGAAGGGGAAAAGTCTGGAAGAATCAAGTTATGCAGTTTTTTTTTTAGCCACCAGGAGTTATGAGGAATAGTTTGGTCAGAATAATTTGGTTTGTGTAAAGACAAACATCTGCAGCACTAACGCAGGGTAGTTGCATGTTCAATGCACGGCTGAGGGAGGCGGGGACTTCTACAACGGCCACTGCATCACAGGGGGGAGGGGGGGGGGGCTCTGTCTCATTCAGGTTTGTGCTAAAAACTATAGAGAGTGACAGCATCAAGTCTCGGCTGACCTGGCCTTTTCAAACTGCAGATCTTACCCTGGAGTTTTTAGGATACACACACACATTAACACACAGCAGAGCAATTAACCTACTGAAAATTACCAAGGGAAACGAAAGCAAAGATGACCATAATGTCACATTTATTCAACTTAGCACGTTTGTCTCTCTATACGGTATATACTGTATGTAGAATTTCATATATGAATACACTCCATTTTTAGAACACAAAGTGCCTCAACTGATACATTTTAATACACTTATTGCGAGGAGGGATACCACAGCAAGAAAAGTGACTCACATTGAGTGTCACGGCGCAACTTAGCAACCAACCACCTTGTTACCTGACTCGCCATCAAAAAGACAGATGTGTGGACGGAGCCGCTTTGGCCCAGATGTGCTGTGTCGTTTTTATTTACAGGAGCGGTATCTATACAGTAGATAGTCTCTGTTTAAGGACACGTCCAGTTTGCTTTGCTTTCCTCTTTTTTTTTTTTCTCCAGAGTTTCAGAACAGGAAAACAAAAAGGAGAAAATCAGGAGAAGGTAAATGCTTATCAGTCCTCAGTGGAGAAAGTTGCTTTGCGGCACGCAGAGCCGCGAGCCAGGCGTCTGTCTGTCAGTCAGTGTTTTTTTTTTTTTTTTTTTTTTTTTTTACGTGTGTCCTCGTCCATATTGTCCTGAAGCAGTGGACTTATGGCTCCAGATGGGGTCCTCCCACTGCAATAGGTCCTCACACTGATGACAGTCTTATCCCACCGTCATTCAAATAGGAAATGAATTGTCTAAATAAAATATAAACACATCTCTAAATATCAGAAATGCATCATCTGTCTCTGTTGAGCATCATTTCAGACGACCCGGCCATGCACACACTGGCTATTTTAAATAGTATATACACAAAAATGACAACATAGTACAAATCTATGGTGCTCTTTAAGTATATCCACAATTATAAAAGCTCTGTTGTATATTGCAGTGGTTCCAGTGTGGGGTGATTCAATAAATCAGTCTACAGACAAAAGAGAAATGTTTGCGAGAGCTCTTTTTTTTTTTTTTTTTTTTCTTTTTTTAATTGTTTGACTTTTTGCCGTGCTATGTGTAAGATGCATCTAGCTGGGAGCCAGTTGCTAGGCAACCCTCTGCTACTGGTATAGACATACTGTAGGGATGGGTGAGGCACATCGCTGCATGGTTACGTCTGCTTTCCCCACACCTGTTGCTTGTTTCACAGAGGCAGTTTGTGGCCGTCGTGAGAAAAAAAATAAAAAAAACTCATCAATAATAAAGAAGGCAGCCTCTCAGCACAACAAACGGGGGCTGCTTCAGTTTCATCAGAGATTCACAGACGCTGTTCAGGACAGTCTGTTTGGTCTGGGGGATGTGAGAGCAGCTAATAGCCCTTGGAGACGGCTGATGTGAAGTGAAACTGTGCAGAAAGGAGTTATGTATCACTTGCATAAGATAACATAACACAACTAACAGCTGCAGCGACGTCTGGTCTCACTGCGCCGCAGCACTGAGAGGTTCAGGAGCTCCGTTGTCTCCACTGCCACCAAGGGCTACAACACCTCAACCAAGGGAAGTGGCACATGACCTGCACTATTGAACTATAACTACAACTATACTTGAGCTGCTGGACAATTGGACGATTAAAGTATCGATCTGTCTGACAAGATAACAAATCTGCTTTTTCAAAATTTGGGGTGTAAATGCAAATTAGAATCAGTATCTGGCAGCATGGCAGGATGGACTCATTAGTTTACAGTCATTACACTTATGTCTTCATGTGAATGTAGTGATCCACTGATTACAATGCTACAAGCAGCACCTTCACTGGTGCCATCAAGAGTCTCTGCTTGTGTGTGCAAGCATGCACAGGTGTCTGTCAGGATTATTGAATAACCCCATTTCTGAGTACACGCACACAAAAACACAAATCACAATTCATTACCAAGAGGGTGAGAGGTTCCTGAACTGAAATCTGACCCCTCACACCCGGTTCAGAACAGTTACCTTTCCGCCATGGCGGCGCCTTCCCCCAAAGCCATTAAGATAGAACGCTGCTCTCTGCTTGTGTGAAACCAGTAAAGACAACCTCTTTGCAGTTATCTGTGAGTAAACAACCAGAGACACAACAGCTTTGGTGGCGCTTGGTCAAAGAAGAAAAGGAAAAAAAAATACATAAAGGGGAGGAGGGAGAAAGTTAATCGCAAATAGCAGAGACATGCAGAGAGAAACCAACACCCAGATGGCGTTCTGTGTTTTTAGTCTCCTCGGTGGATTGTTGGTGAAGCCAATGGCAAAATGAGACACATTACAAGTTGAGAGTACCCCTCCGAAGCCCATTGTTAGAATAATTTAAGAAATAATCCTTCATATATTCAATGTATATATATATATATATAAAAATGTATTTTTTTTATAGCCTTAGGTTCTCCTCACTCTGCCTCGTCCCTGCTCCCACACTGCTCCCAGACGATGGTTACAGGATGATCCATGCAAAAACATGAGCAGGCCCAGCAGCCGGTGAAGAGTGACAGACTGTACGTGTGCTTGTGTGAGTCAAAACACAGTCCTGAACGACAAAAACCGTCCGTCCCGACAGTCATCCCTCCGGTCTCCGTCCCAAAAAATAAAAAGTAGCAAAACAAAAAAAGACAAAGTCACAGTTGTATGAGGTTCAAATGAAGTGACATCTCTCGTTCTTTCTTTTTTTTTTTTTTTTCTAAATCTTTTGGAAGCACGTCTTTTTCATGGTATCTAAATATAGCGACATCTAATATCCCTGATTATTAATATGTCCTTTATTAAATGTTATGGCTGCTACTTCTGAAGCCACCAGTCAAGAGTCCTTTTATTGCAAGTCTCAACAATGTCTAAGGGGAGCTCCAAGTGACACAGGAGAACTGATTAGTTACTTAAATGTTAGCTAAGCAGGTGTAAGGTGAGGAGAGGGGGGGTAGGTGGGAAGGGAGGGGGTGGGGGCCCAAGCCACTAACATTAGTCTTAGCTACAAGGTTAAGCACTTATCCACTAGCCACAATATCTAGAACAGTTCAGATATGACACCAAAGGGAGGAGGAGGTGGGGGGCTTGTTTGGGGGTAGGATGTGGGGCAGTTTAGGGCCACAGAAGACCCGGGGGGGGGGCCGGACGTCTCACAGGATGGAGGGGATAGGGGAGCGAGAGCGCCGCAGCGGGCAGGGCGATCCGTAGGGCGAGGTGACCGGGGACAACCTCAGGGCGTTACCAGCCATGCCAGTCAGGCCCGCTATGTTGTTTAAGCTCCGGGACTTCTCATAGCCTTCAGATGAGAGGAGGGGGGGCAACAGAGAGGTGGTGGTGGTGGTGGTGGTGGAGGTTGTGGAGGTGGTGGTAGTGGTTGTGGTTGTGCAGGAACGGGACATGAACACACACAGGCAGGCAGGCAGGCAGGCACGCAGGCACGCACGCAGGCAACGATCCGAGTCCGAGCCAGCCGAGTGAACCGAGACAGGAGACAGGAGTGAGATAGAGCAACAGTAACATACTGTATGGAGAGAGAGAGCATGCACACTCTGACAGTAAAGGCCGGTATTTTAGCTGGAGCTGCTCTGGAGGGAGAAATAACCCCAAGAGGCTGAGCAGGTAGAACCAGAGAACCAGCGTTTTTATGGATTATGATGCATCAACTCTAGAAACTGGAGCTAAAGACACATAAAATGATACTAGTAGTACTACACCACGTGGTGATATGGACTATAAACCACCTCAAAACATAAAAACAGTGTGTTTCTTCCAGTCCCTGCAGCATTTGTCTTGTACAATTTATTCATTAGTGGTTTCTGTCTTTACTTTGCATGTGGATGCAAAAACAGGGAAAATACGACCAAGTTAAATTTGACCTTTAACAAAAAGCTCAGAGCAACAACTTCAACTTTTTTGGCTCTCTCCAGTTCTCTAAATTCAAGATACAAAACACACAGACACACATCCAGGAGAGTATTCTGGGTGGGTGGTAAAGTGTGTTTGTGACACCAATATTCTAAGTGCTAAGTCTTGTTTTCCCAGCTGTAATCACTAGTTCACATGATTGACATTAGTTGGAGTAAGACGGTGATACATATAGCTGGCTAGGGTTAGCCTGATAGCTAATGTACGGATGGTCTAACATAACTAATGTCAAGGTTATGAATCATGACTTTAACTTGTAATATTATTTCATTATTTTCACCGATGTCTTTGTCATTTGATGTTACCAATCTGCTAACAACGGTTCTCTGGCTCCGCCCCCCTCATTTCACCACTCAACTTTAAACTCCACAGCGGCTCTGCCTCTGAGAAATTGCAGTCAGTAAAATTTCACTTCAGTCTGCAAAACTATTAGTCAAATAAACAATATTGTTTAAATGAAATAGTCCATTAGTGGTTATTCATCTTGTGGCATCATCATCATTACTATTTTCTCTAGCATGAAACTTTTTAAACGCCATAAATACTCCAATGAATACTGTTGAACAAATGGTCAAAAGTTTAAGAGTGTTTCCATAAATTGTGCTTTCACATTGAGACACATGGTTCAAATATATAACAGTCATACAGAGGCAAGTGTACAGATTAAAACTACCAGCATGCACATCATCGTTCAAATGTGTTTTGTATGTGTGTGTGTGTGTAGAAATCCACGCTGTAGGCTGCACATACTGATGATGATGAGGATGATTAAAAAAGACCGCGGTTATTAATGCTTTAATAATCCCCTAAACGTCTAAAATGCAGCATGTGATGTACAGTATGCTGGCAAATTAGCATTCATCACTTAGTGCAAAATAAACAAGCAAGCCAGAGCAGCCGGATCATTAATGGAGCATGCCAATCAGCTGGCGAAGACACTGATGAGGAGCGGCTAATGGAAACGTGGCCTCATTACAATAGCCGCATACGGCACCCATTTGTTTCACCGAGAGGAAGGGTGTAAATGAAACCAGGGGCTGTTTCAGAAGCAGCCGAGCGGGCAGAACAAAGGACGGCCTGGGTCCGTGCCAACAGGTAGCAGAGGACTAGAAAGGACCCTGATGTTTTATGCATCAGCGTCGGCGCGGCGGCAAACTGCAGCAGAGACGGAGGCACAGCTGCTCAGATGCCTACGTCAAGAAAAACAAGGCTGGTGAGGTGCCTCGCTGCGAGGGAGATCACCATCATGGGGCTCTCTGGAGAATCTGGAGCAGATGTCTAACCTGCTAGATTATCTCAGGAAAATCATTAACACCTTATTTTGATTTTGTCACACCACTGAGTGAAGCTCGGCGGCGGATTCGTCGCAAATGGGGGCTGAAATTCAAATGAACGAAATCTTCAATTTACAAGTGGCACTCTAATGGTGCGATGGCATTGATTTACCTGCGCTGGAGTGAGTACAGTGGCGCTAGGAGGCTGTAGAGAATATTGAGAGCAAGACTTTTAGATAGCCTCCTGAAGAGGCAGTTAACTTCTGATACGAGGCAATTAGCCGAGGCTTAACGCTTACACATCACAGTTCCGATTAACACAACATTAATGCCTCAAGATGCTCACGATAAAACTGAGGAATTAATCTAACAGACATGCTCCGGGCCTTATGTGGCGCCTCAGTGTTACTGTACTGGGTCAGACAGAGAGTGTAACTGAAAGTATTTCCACTCTCTAATCAGCTGCAGCGTGATCTCATCTCCGCTGTGCGAGCTGCTCCCTCTCCACGCTGTATTTCATGACCTTTTCTCATTTTGAAATCACATGGAGCGCCAACAAGGCTCTGGAAGTTCAGCAGATGTGAACTTCACCGCGACCTTTAGCCGGGGTCAGAGCGTCCGGAAGGTCGCGCCTTGTCTGAGTCTGACCTTTCCACCGCTGCACTGTGACGGGACTCAGGGTGACCACCGACTCAACTCATAATGTGGGCAAGTTGACTTCTTCATCATAGAAACATTGACTGATTATTGTTCAGCCATGGCAGAGCAGGCCTGTGAGGTGCTGGAATAGATTCACCTCTGTGTTAATGTGTTATCATTATCATAGAAGCAACCTAACCCAGCCTTACTGACAAAGGTTATTTATTAAAGGGATAGTTCAACATTTGGCAAATTGGCCTATTGCCATAATCCCTATAGTTATAGTGGTAGGTTAATTACTGTACCTTTAATTGTCGATGCAGCTGTTTTTAGATTGGCGGGGCAGAGACGTGCGCTGCTCAGCGAACACAATTTTGAGTTGAACGGTACGGGTCCCCTGTCCCTCAAAAATCATCAAATAGACAATTCAACAACTCCAAACGCAGTTGTGACCTGCACATTCACCACGCCATGAAAATATAATGTAACAATATGAGACAGAGCTGTTTCCGAGGCAAACATATAGCTGGAACTTCATTCCACACGGCTGCTGGGCGGAGTGATTTAAAAAACACAAGTAGTTCCGAGTATTTGCTTCATGTGTCATAATGTTACGTAATTATACGTTATTGTTTCATAGTGTGGTGAATGTGCAGGTTATAACTTCTTAACAAGAGCATTTTGAGATTGTTGGATTGTGTGTTTTATGAGTTTTGAGGGAAAGGTAAAAGTACTGTTCCGTGAGCAGCTTGTGTCTCTGCCCCGCTGACCTAAAAACATCTTTCACCGACAATTACAGGTAATGAACCTACCCTAAGATTGTAGGGATTATGGCAATAGGCGAATTTGCCAAAATGTTGAACTATGCCTTTAACCTCTCCCACGACTGGCAGCTTGCTGCTCCTCTTGCTCCATGAAATGTGGGCGAATTTACACTGAATTGATTTTTGGGTGCTGTAAGGCATCAGTGTTTTGTTTTCAGGACCGTCTGAATTACAAAGTGACAAGACTGTTACACATAGTTTCCCAGTCGTGTGACTCAGATGTTGACAGGAACGCCATTCACAAGTGGGAAACTGGTAGTTATGGTAACTCTGATATGACATAATGAGGCTGTAGTTGGTGAACAGGGCTTATGGGAAATGGTGTTTGCTAAAGGCTGTTAAAGTCTTAAATACATAAACAATCACTGTTTTAGAAACCGACAGCCTTTATCTAAACATGTGAAGCCTCGAGACACTTGACGTACTGGTGAGACAGCTACAGTAGTCAGATGTGCAGCCTGGTGATCAAGATAGTTTTAAGTGAAGAAAACTAAGATTTCCACAAACTGACAGGTGACAAATTGAAGGAGAAGCCTAAGTGGAGAAACAACACAAAGCCCCGCCCACAGAGAACAAGGGGTTACTGGATGAGTTGATGAGTCTGAAATTATATTAATTTTATGATGTGGCCTTAAAGGGAGAGGAGAGTTCAACATTTTGGCCCATTGTGATAATCTCTATAGTCATAGCAGTAGGTACATTACCTTGAATTGTCGGTGCAAGCTATTTTTAGAACAGCGCAGCAGAGCCGTGAGCTGCTCAGAGCTACGCTACAGAGGCCTAATGGGATTTCTTGGTTTCCCTCATCAAACTCATCAAATACACAATCCAACAACTCCAAAACGCTCAGGTGGACAAGTTGTGACCTGCACATTCACCACACTATGAGATAATAATGGAACTATATGAGACAGAGTTTTTGAAGCAAATGCAGACTGCTTGCCGAAAAACTGCCCCCGATGGTAGCACGCATCAGTAGTTTTGCATGAATTTACCACGAAAACAACTCTGTCTCGTAACGTTCTGTTATTATCTCATAGCGTGGTGAATGTGCAGGTCACAACTTGTCCACAAGAGCGTTTTGGAGTTGTTGGATTGTGTATTTGATGTGTTTGATGAGGGAAACCAAGAAATCCCATTAGGCTCCGTAGCGTAGCTCTGAGCAGCTTGCGGCTCTGCTCCGCCGTTGTAAAAATAGCTTGCACCGACAATTAAAGGTAACAAACCTACTCCTAAAACTATAGGGATTATGGCAATGGGCCAATTTGCCAAAATGTTGAACTATGCCTTTAACAGTCACTGAATCTCCACATCACCCAGAACAGTTTGTTCCCCCAGTACAGTTAGAGACACACTGGAGGTGTCACCTGCCTGTTTGTGAGATCTTGCAGCTTTTTCTTAGTTTGGTGTGTGATGTAACATGAAAAAATCAGTAGGTACGTATATTCATTTGATCAGAATGGAAATGAATTCTCTGTATAAATTGATGATTAGTTCAGACATTACTTTCTACAAATGTGATCCTGCTACGATGTTACAAATGAAGAAGTCAAAATGCATATGAGTTGATGGGATTCAAATCTATCACTTTCACCATTCTGATTAGTGCATCATCGTCACCCCACAGAGGCAGATGATGCAACGGGCAGTTTATCTGGGAGCTGTAGATGGGCAATGAACCTGGCAACAGCCGGGAAAAGTGAGGCACAGGGTCAGAAATTTATTCAAGTGTTTCCAGGCAACAAGAAAACATGAATAAATTGTGAAGAAAGCAGCAGTTCTGAGTCGGCTGCATGGACACTTATGACCCTCAGAATTGCCCAAAAAAAAGAAAAAAAAGAAAAAAAAATGTGTGCGTCGTGCCCGAGCAGCACGTCCACAGGTTACGTTACCTTATCTGACTAGGCCTGAACAAACAGCTTTCCCCCTTCCAGGGATGTTGGTGTCCCCGTCACTAAGGATACGGATCAGCTGATGAGGATTTTGACTGAAGGCTGTTTTTAAGACCTTTTCTAAGAACATGTTCTGACATTTGTGTTTTTCTAGTGAAATACCTCACTGCTTCAACTGTTAACTCAATTTATTACTTATGACTTTTCCACACATACAAAAAAACAAAAAGATGGCTGTCAAGAACTGATGGCTAATTATCAGAAATGAGTCAATGAGTAACAATGCACAATAGCAAGCATGAACTTCAGAATGATTCTTTATGCCTTTTACAGAAATAAAACATTGATGAAATGACTGAAATAATAGGTTCATCCGTACTCTCACATATCTATTCAAAGTCAAAATAACTGGCATGGTGAAACTGTTCAATTTCCCCCATGCAGTTACCTGTTTTTCGTAACGCTCCGTCTGCAGGGCAGGTGTAGTCACTAGCAGCGAGCAGGAAGCACGTGCCCCCGCTGTGACGGTCCTGTTCCCTGGTGCTGGACCTTCGCATGGGGACCCTCTCCTCTGGAGACATGGTCACGTCACTGCCCACGCTGCAGTCCGCTGACAGAACTGAGAGAGCAAGTTAGACAGAAGTGGTCAAGACATCCAGCTGCTTGTTTGTTTTTACTGGTTCCAAATAACACATTTTACAACAAGTTTCTATGGTTCACAATTGTTTTTTTAAATGTTACAGTCTGACATAAATTTGAAGTCTTGAGTCCTGAAAGTAAAAAACTGGATTCATGAGTAAATAAATATCTCAACAGCAAAACCTGGTATGTACCTACTGTGGTACACAGTTTTACAAGTGGCTTAAATTATTTTCAACTGAGAGTAATTCATTAATGTTAAAATATATATGTTAATTATTTCTCTCCCTTCATTTGTCCAGTCAGTTTTTTTTTGTTTTGATATTTAATTTCCTTGTGTCTCCCCATCATATGTTGTATGTCATATATCAGTTTAATGGTGTATAAATCAACTACTCTTGTCTTGTTTTGTTAATTTTTTTGTAAGGTAATTGGATCTCTTTTCATCAGCTTCATCAGTTAAGCACAGAATGAAATAAAATACAGCTACAACATCTAAATAACAGATCTATATTTAAAGAAGAGCAACTTTATCTATCTTTGTACTAATACCAGGTAAAACTAGGATCAAAGAGGAAGACTGCATGTATAATAATG
This sequence comes from Trachurus trachurus, assembly GCF_905171665.1. NCBI lineage: Eukaryota > Metazoa > Chordata > Actinopteri > Carangiformes > Carangidae > Trachurus > Trachurus trachurus. Next base: position 19,959,498 of record NC_139912.1, on the reverse strand, counting down.
TTATTTAACAGACGTCACACCATCTTTTGCAGTAGCTAACAAAAGCTTAATGCTGTCATTGCACTAAAAAAATTAAACAATCTCACATGTTAAAAGCCTGCACCAAATGCATAACAGAGGTCAAAGGTGTCAAAGTGTGTGGAGCTCCAGCAGATAAGAGTCACCGTTTCCTCAGTTAGTCTTATACTCAGGAAAACAGGATTGCTGGTGCCTATGAATACTGATTTGTATAATGTCAAAACGCTGATAAAGCCAGAGAGAAATCCATGGAATTGTATTTGGAAGAAAAATTCCTTTATTACAACAAAGGAGGCAAATATAATAGACTCCTGTGGATCTGCTTCCCTAGGCATTCTCTATTATACATGGTGTTACTGAGCACAGATTGAAAATGTAAACCGTTGTCCTTTGTTATGAACCAAATTGACTATTTTTGTTGCTACACCTCTCATGAAGAGTACTGTATAAGCAGTTTACAGTGATAATAGCAGCAGATTAACTACTGAAATTCTTAATAGATTTTAAACCAGCAGGATTTAAAAAAGCAGCTCATCACTACTAGGTGATGACCGTTTTGAGGATATGACAACCGTTACCGTTATTTTATGTTTAAACTAACGTTCGCTCCATAAATTGAAAACCCCATCACTGGCTGAGTTTTAATGGTACCATCTGATTTAAAATGACAATCTTATTGTCTTCAAGAAGTTGTTTCAGACATTGTACTGTACAGTACTTGTACTGAAAGGCTGAAAGTAGATCTCATCCATTTGCTGAATAAGGCTAGTTAACATAAGATAAGGTAGAATAAAAATGCAAAATGAGACATTTAATTTCAACTCGGCTCCTGGCTCCTGCTTGTCTGTTCTTTCACTGTGTTAACATTAAACAACAACAAAAAACAATCATGTTTGATACTGCAGCCTCATGTTCACCACTTTAACATCCTGATAAATCTAAAGCTTAACACTGCTGCTGTGACTGGTCACCTTTGTTGAGGTGACATTGGGCAGATTTGTGGTTTGAAAATTGCCAATCATATTAGAGAGACACTAACATAAAACTATATAGTAATTATACAGTTGAGTACCATTAAATTGCAATAATCATACAGTGATGCTGAAACTATAATTTATTTCTCTACAGAACACCCAATGGCTGAAAGAAGTTAATTTCTTCTTCCAGTTACTGTAAAGGTTTTTTAATAAAAGGTTTTATATTAGTCTCAGTTCATCTAGTCCCAGAACACTAAAACACTAAACACTGGTGTTCCCTGTCACATGTGACTGAAATGAACATCCAGCCTATGTTGAATTGAACCTTTCACACTGCAACATGAATCATGAGGTAATCTAAAGGACACCGAGGAGGAACACAAGCTGTGTGTTTTGAATGACCTCTAAGGAAATCACACAGGCAACTGAAGCAGATTGACCGTGCATTCAGCTCAGGCATGAATTATTCCCTGCCTATTAAATATATAAGGTTCTGAGACCTAATAAACAAACAGAGTGTAGGGAGCTCAGAGAGCGCACCTGCCCTCAGGAATGTCTGCGCTAGAATTCAAAGAAAGTCAGTATTCAGAGGTCGACACTAATTTCCATCAATATCAGCTGTGTCAGAGTAAATTACTAACATGGGCCTAGAGGGAAAAACAGCCACCTACGGTCTTTACAGCAAAAGAACAATCCCGACTCAAAGCAAGACTCGGACATGAGGACTGTGAATTTCTTATCTAACCATCTCCTACTCTTGTTGTCTGTTGTGTAGCCTTCCTCATCATCAGGGTGGCATCTGGAGATGAAGGCTACAAGAAGAAGGAGCTCAGTCTTGTGTAAAGGGGGTTGCCGTGGTGCTGGAGAGTCTCTGAGGGAAAACCATTTTTTTGGTCTTGAGGGGAATCTGTCAAATGGCTACTGCTTTCTACCTGAGATGAGCTCCCTTATGGGTTTTTCTCGCTGTCACTTCATAAATAATGCCCTTCAGTGTAGCATGCATGAACTTTACTCCTGAGGTAAGGCTGATGTGAGTTGGCCTGGATTGACCACATGGACTTACCTGAACGGTTGCGTTCTAGGACCCTCCCTTTGACGTGGCACAGGTCACCTTGAGTGCTGTTGCAGGTGGTGTTGAGATTGGCTTTGCAGTAGGTGGGAGACCCTCCCTGCACCGCCTGAGGGATGTGTTTCTTCCTCTTTTTGGGCAGCTTCTGCTTGGCCATGGCAAGAGAGTAGTACATCCCAAAGTTATTGACGATAACGGGCACAGGCATGGCTATCGTCAGCACGCCGGCTAAAGCACACAACGCGCCCACCACCATGCCCGACCAGGTCTCTGGATACATGTCACCATAGCCCAGCGTAGTCATGGTTACCACGGCCCACCAGAAGCCGATGGGGATGTTCTTGAACTTGGTGTGTTCGCTAGCGGTGGGGTCATTGGGCTGGGCGCCGATCCGTTCGGCGTAGTAAATCATGGTGGCAAAAATTAACACTCCCAACGCTAGGAAGATAATGAGCAGCAGGAATTCATTGGTGCTGGCCCGCAACGTGTGGCCCAACACCCTTAGCCCCACGAAATGACGCGTTAGCTTGAAGATACGCAGGATGCGTACAAAGCGCACCACCCTGAGGAAACCCAACACATCCTTGGCGGCCTTTGAAGAAAGGCCACTCAGTCCTACCTCCAAGTAGAACGGTAGGATAGCCACAAAGTCGATGATGTTGAGCACACTCTTAACAAACTCCAACTTGACTGGGCAGAAGGTGACACGCACCAGGAACTCAATGGTGAACCAGAAGACACAAACGCCCTCCACGTAGGTGAGGGCAGGGTCGGTTTCAATCTCGTACTGAGGGCCCGACTCCAACACGCTGCTGTTCTTCATCAGCTCAGTCTTGTTGATGATGGTGTTGAAAGCCTCATGGGTCTCCAGGCAGAAGGTGGTGATAGAGACCAGGATGAAGAACAAAGACGCAAAGGCAATGAACTACAAGAGAAGAAAACAGAGAAGGAAAAAAAACATGTTACTATCATGATGCCATCCCAGAAATTCATTAATTTCAAGCATGACCTTCGATACAGTGGCTTATCAACGCGCAACCACCAGGCTCAATCAGTTCATTTACTCTGGAGGAGGAGATTTAACTCAAACAAGTTTAATTAACTTGCATCAATTTGAATGGACTCCAGAGAGGGGAGCAATCTATTAGCAAGAACAACAAATAAACACACACTTCCCTGTGATCCTGGCAGAAATGTGGCATGGGAATGCAGATGCAATCAGATTTAATTTACCGCTGCTGGTATGTTGGACAGTCAAATAAAGTGAACAGGAAAGAAAGCAACTGAGCATAGGCAGGAAGAACACTTCAGAACAGCAACACAAAGAGTGTTTCACACCTTTTTGGAATATATACACTGTACACAATATATTGTGTTTTTGATCTATATCAAATGTTTTACTGACTGTTAGGATATAGTATTTTTTTTAGTCTTTTGTTACTTCCTTGTTCCCCACATCATTATTTTGCAAATAGAACCAACAGCGGATGGCAAAAGTAAGAGAACACTTGTTTTTCTTAGCAACGCTTCACACACAATATTAAAAAAGGTCATGATTGTGTCAAACCCGGTTCTCTCAATCAAAATACAACAGGTTCTAACTGTCAAATTTCTGATATTGTGACATCTTACACTGTTATAATGTTTAGATACAAAACCTCACCTCTGCAAAGGTTGCATGGTTGTGAACAGGTCAATAAATCAATGACTTTATGCCTCCATGCTGGTGTCCACCATGGCTGGAGGCTTTATGTTTGCAGATTGTCCTTCCCTATACATTCCATTTTCATGCATGGTGATACGTATGTCCCAGGAGACACCTCGAGGGTTTCTTTAAATGTGGCACAATCATTCACTCAGACTCGACGGTGAACTAATCGGATTTTGTTGATCAAAAGTCAAAGGCACAATGACTTGTGACCTTTTGTAAAACAAAGATTCCAAAATTCAAGAATGAACTTTCATACTCTACTTAGAGATTTCCATCAATCAGCATTACCATGAGTTACTCACTAATTAACTTACTTGAAAGTGCATCTAACCACGATTTTGAGTTGTGCACATTTCCACAGTGTTATGGTGGTATATTACAGAAACTCTTCCATGTGTTTTGTTCTATTTTCTTTCTTCCCTCACCTTCTTAACATTGTGGGTAGAAAACAGAAAACAGCTACTTGGGGCAGGGGGGTGGGGGGAGTCTGGACCATCCATCAGTGCTTTGCAGTGCTGCTGGGCACAGATGGGTTTTCACCAGCGCAATCAACATGTGATCATCTCTAACTCTATCTGCAATCACTTATGAGCGTCTCAGTTTACAGCACCACACAGGGATTACACAATGCCAACTGGTTTAAAAATGAAAACCATCTTTTCTCAGTCGTTGCCCTTGTCTGTGGGCAGCAGTGTCTAAAGGCAAAGTCAGCCAGTCACACCTAAATACTGTAATCCTCTGGAGAGCCATTTTCCAGGCCACTGTCGACATGAAAAAATGCATAGAAATAAAAACTTTTCATTGAGGTGCTACATACTCACCTGCTTTACACAAGGTGATGGCATAACATTCACTTTGTTAAAACGTTATTGGCAGCAAGGGAAAACAAGAGACATTCAGTGGTAATAGGAAATGACAATAACAATTCCAGAGCAATGATGAATCATGATACAGTACAGAGCAGGAGGCATAAATATCACACACTAAAACAGTTTAAATTATAGAAAGTCAAAGTGAAGTAACTTCAGTCTTTGGCTGTAAAATGACAGTGTGTTGCTACAAACTCAATCTGTATACTAACTGTATTAAATAATGAGCCACACACAGATTTTATTTTGGTTTTTTTAGCCTGACAGGTCTGGGAATGGAACCACCTGTCAGATGCAGCGCCGACATCCAGATATTCCACTTCCCCGGAAGAAGCTCAGGCTGAATTTGCAAACATCCATGTTTTCTTTTCTTTCTTTTTTTTTCTATTTCTTTCTTCCCCAGAGCTAGACGGAGCAGATTTTCACACATGCAGCCTACTATACTCTCTCTACCTTCCTCCCACAGTCCATCCACTGGTGCGCTCTGCCTACTGAGCTCTGAAGAAGTCGTTTTACACCCTGCCTTGTTTCTGGATTGTATGACTCACACACTCTCAAAATATTGCCACTATTTGGGTCACCCTGCTCCTGAACTGTGTGCTTGTGTTTGCGTGCATGCGTGTGTGTGCGTTCTCTCTGCTGTTGACATGCACTCTCTTCATTATACACGTCTTCATCATCCTGTTTATTCACTGACTCTTTGTAATACATATTAGACAATGACAACTTCAGTTTGATGAGCTTACCCAGCTGTCACTGAGCACCATCAACACCATTTCTTTTCTTACTGTATGAAACAAACATTATATGATAACATAGAACATGTTTCTGCCGCTTTTCTCTCATCTTCAACACAGACATTTCTCATTCCACCCCTTTTATTACAGTATGTCTACCTGCATTTGCTGTTCTGCAGCACACAGCAGGGATGTAGTGAAAGTTGGAGCTTATCAAGTGTAAGAGATCCAGGTCTCCATGTTTCCAGCTTTAACATGGCTTGTGAGTGGACTGCACTTGGTCTACAGAGGCCAAATCGAGCTTTATTTCCTCCTAGGCAGCAGCATCTCACAATATGACTACTGTAGTCATAATGTAATACCGCAGCAATATGACCACAAGTTGCTGCAGAACCTGTTGCATGTCAAAATGTGACTGAACTAAAGCTGAAACTTCTCACACACAAGAGGAAGAGACTCTATTAAGTCATTGTGGCCTCCACTACCAACAGGAAAAAAAAATGTCTACTTATACAGCAGATTTATGTCCTCTTATCATCATGTGGAACAATTGCTTCGGGATAGCGCTGGAGAAATGAAGGCAGGGCTGCTGAGCTGAATGCGCGGTTGAGAATCACGAATGTCACACCGGATCCATGCACTAAAATCACACATAGGTGCACAACACATCACATGAAAGCAGCTGTTATTACAGGAAGGTTAGAGCGAACCACAATCCCACATGGATTTGTATTTTCCGTCGAGCTGTGATGTTCAGCCTATGTGTAAATGTGTATACTTATGGGAAATAACGCTTGGTAAAGGCTGCTAAAAAAGATTAAAGGTCCCATATATAGTACAAATGTACATTCCCATGTGTTGTGATCATAAAGCAAAAAAAGAGCTAAAATAGAATAGGTTTTATATTAATACTGTGAAGCCTCAGTCCACAGAGAAATGCACATACAGTATCCTGTATCAGAAACTGAGCCATTAAACTACCTGTCAGGATTTCTGTAACTTTGTGATGTCACAACAAAGCAGTCAGCACCCTCAGCCATGCTCCAAGCTCCACCCACCTGAACCCACCAGTTACTAGAGCTCTAGAGAGAAGATGTAGATTGAGATCGAGAGGATTTATCTTCTTATGACTCAACACATAAATCACATCTCTGTAAAACCTCCAGTGGAAGTGCCTACAGTACAAAAATGTCTGACAACCTTTAACGCCTCAATTTAGTCAGAGGCTTTAATTCAAGGTGCTTAACCACAAAAAATGTATACATTGTGATACAGTGCAGAATTTTTAGCTTTAGTTTGGAAAATATACTACATAGGAATACTCTTCATCTCTTTCAACCCCATAATTTGTTGAGTTACTGAGTAGAAAAGGAAACGGTGCACTTCAAAAAAGTAGCACATGTATTAAAGGGCGGATTTTCCTTTTCAAATGCAAAAATTCTGCTCCTCCGGCTCAGTTCAGACTTTCCCTCTGTCTCACTCCTCTCCGTCTTTATCTCCATCTCCCTCCCATCATGACATTGGCTGAAGCGAACAGCAGGACTACCTGAGCCGTTTCCTTCGGCTGCTCGGATGCTGCGCCGGCTAATGACAACTGCCGTGTCGTGCTGGGCTGTAATTTCGTGGCGTTCACGTCTGCAGAGCGGGGATATATCATCTCCCCCCGTGCACACCAGCTTGCAACGGTTGAATCATGTCACATTAAACTAGCCAGACACCAAAACGCACAAGCATGCGCTGCGCAACAACATGCAGGGGTGCGCCCGCTCGTACCCGTGTTTGTACACACACACACACACACAGCCTTGCAAGGTTATTTATGATAGACATTAAAAATGCAAAGTTGCTACCCTACCATGTGATTGCAACAGGCACATGCTTCTTGACATGCTGATTTCCTGCACACTCACTCTGCATGCTAAATAAGGCCCGTACTTCCATAAATGGCTCTTTGCAGGCAGAGCAGCAGCAGGGCGGATGTGGAGGAGACAAGACATCTCCGAACAATGCCGATCTAATTTACCCCGAGGACGCACCTCATTCTTCAGCCGTCTTTTTCATTATGTGTGAGGCTTTTAGCATTAGAGTTTCTCACAGCTGATAAAAGCCAAGGTGGGTGCCACAGAGGTAAAAACAACCTGAACGACCTTCATGTCAGATTCTCTCAGCATGTGCTGCGAGGAGCCACGTGCACGCGGCTTTTCATTGGTAAACAATCATTACAGCAGCTGATTTCGCTGATTACCACAAGCTACAGGAGGAGGCTCCGCAATCTGTTATTCACCCGTGGAGACGAGCGAAGCGGCTGACAGACTGTGGGCGGGGAGGTGGGTCACCGCTGCTCGCCCTTGCGTGGAATCCGAGGGTGGAGATGTGCTGGTTGGTAGATCTGACATTTTGGTCCAGAGCAAGGTAGAAATACTAGTCAGATGGCATTTAAATTAGCCGTAGATATCAATGGTCCCCCCTGAGGATGAGAGCCTGATAATCAGGTTGGAATGCCACATCGTTTTCACGGCCAGTGTGGCGCAGGTCTGCGCGTCACGAGACGCTCTAATTAAAAGGGCAGCGTTATTTTGCTGAGTAGTGACTCATTTGAAATCCACAAGAGAGGTGTTAACTGACATTTGTCACGTCAATCAATGAAGGATTCCAGTTTTAAAGATCATAGGTTGGTGTCGTGACAATAACATCTTGGCCGATCTCTGAGACGCAGGCACGTCTTGGTCTTGCATTGGCAGACACAGGAACCGTGGACTTGATGTTCTCACCATGTGAAAATAAAGATATAACCTGCACTTTGCTCTTAAAGCCGTATTATTTCTGTCAGCTTGTGTTTTTCCAGCTGTGGAAACATTCATCAGTGGACATGACACCAGATCAACATCAGACACAGAGTTTGAACTGGACCTCTTGAATACTTTCTGGTGTTTCTTTGAATTTTCTAGAACACAAAATATCTAATAATTTAATTGGAGGTTTGCCGTGAAATTCATTGAGCAGATTTATTGCTTCCAACTCATTTCATATGAATGACATTATTACCTTTCTGTTCAGTGCATCCCTAAAGGCACGGTTGGTCAGTTTCAGAACGATAACAGTTGGGCGTCTCGTCTAAGTTGTGTCCTTGACTCAGTTTTTTGTGGCCGGGTTCGAGCCGCCTTCTGTGCCATACTTTGCCGTCCCTACTGTTGTGCAGCAAGCACACATGCATTGTCCAGTTACAGTAGGATTAAAGGGATAGTTCAACATTTTGGCAAATAGGCCCATTGCCGTAATCCCTATATATAGGTACACTACGGAAGCTCATGGAATTTCTTGTTTTCCCTCATCAAACACATCAAACACAGATAATAACAGAACGTTAAGAGACAGAGTTGTTTTCGAGGCAAATTCATGCAAAACAGCTGATGCGCGTTCCCGTCCGGAGCAGTCTCTGCATGAGACTCTCGTAACGTTCCGAAATCTCATTAGCCTCCGTAGCGTAGCTCTGAGCAGCTCACAGCTCTGCCCCGCCGTTCTAAAAATGGCTTGCACTGACAATTAAAGGTAACGAACCTACTGCTAAAACTATAGGGATTATGGCAATGGGCCAATTTGCCAAAATGTTGAACTATCCCTTTAAGGTGTATACATGCAGAAGAAAACCAGTTTCAAATTGCATTATCTGGGCGTTTTAGTCAGATCTGAAGAAGTTCAGTGTTAGTCGGACTAATGCTCTTTAGTTGTTCAGTTATAGATGGATTAACGCCATAATTTGTTTTTTTCAAACGTACTGACTGATGCAAACGCTAATTAACATCTAGTCCTTCAGATATTATACTGGCTGCAATATTAAGGATCCTTTTCTCACCTCATTCACTATAAGCAACAGCTGTCGAAATGCTTCAGAGTAAACAGAGGAAAAATAAAACCATCATTTTGTCTTTCTGGTGACTGTTTCACTGTTATCTCATTGTGCCTGAGGTGAGTGTTTTCATATCAGCGCTGCATCACATTCCTATCAGTCACTCCACGCCCACAGGAAGTCTCTTCCAAGAAAGAGTCCATCATGAACACAGTTCCCTGCACACATGATTATCACATCCATCCTGTCTCAGCCCTCGTTAGCCAGGAGAAACCAGGCCGAATGATGGCACATGACGTGCATTTCAAAATAAAAGGGGGATGTGTAAAGTAGATGCAGACACCAGTAAACAGCGCATAATTCCAAATGACAGCAAAACTCCTCCGATGTAACACACACAGAGTGATTTATTGGGTCTAAACGGATTCAGTCAGCAGTCATGTGACCACTCCAAACACTGATGGGATGTGATCACTGTACGGTCCTCAAGCAGGAAGACCTTCCTCTTAATCACATCATTTTTCACAAGACTCGTCTCCCACTCCCTGGAAGTCAGCCTGTCCACAGCCGGGGGAAGAGACGGGAGGAAAATGCCAGATCAAACCGTTTCCATCACACCATCCCCCGGCCGATTACATCTGCCACTTGGCCTGGAGTCGCCGGCGCCGACAGGCCACGTCGCAGACACTGGAGCTATGTAGCCTCAGGGTATAAACAGTACACCGGCACAGGCAGCACATTATGATCTAATGGGAAGGAAAAACTTGGAGGGTTGTTGGGAGAGGACTGTCAACAAGCAGTGATACATCAGAAACAAAATCTATTTATTTATACTTTATCTTCTGTAACGTGTAGACGATGATACACAATGCTCTGCGCAAGCACTTCCACGTTTCTCAGGAAGCAGAGATAATAATGTGAGCATATTTCCTGCAACGTGGCTGGCTGGTGGAGGGATACAACCGCAAGGTGGTGGTGGAACTAGTTTCCCTCAGAGCTTACCTAGTTCACTTTATTATGTCAAACTGGCCCAATCACTAAAACTGCCACAAGTTCAGCAGTTTAGTCATTTTGAGCAGCAGTATCCAAAATGTAATATCTCTACAGTACAGCTCAGTGACATACAGTATTATTTCACTGAGGGTACAATCTGCAGCAGGGCAGAGTAGACAAAAGAGGGAAAAAAATATTATAATAATAAGGATGTTCAATATTCAATGTATTATATACAGCGGGGAAAATAAGTATTGAACACGTCAACATTTTTCTCAGAAAATATATTTCTAATAGAGCTATTGACATGAAATTTTCACCAGATGTCGGCATCAACCCAAGTAATGCACACATACAAAGAAATCCGAACATTAATGTCCATAAATTAAGTTATGTGTAAAAAAGTGAAATGACACAGGGAATAAGTATTGAACACATGAAGAAAAGGAGGGGCAAAAAGGTATGGAAAGCCAAGAAAACAGCTGGAGTTTGTCAGTATTTAGAATGTAATCCTGTCTCCTATCAGTACAAAGTAATATCTGCTGGTTTAGTCCTGATTGATGCCTTTTAAAAAGGTTTCTCACCACCAAGGTGTCAGACAATAAGAATTGCATGGTGGGCAATGGCAAAGAGCTGTCTAAGAGGTGTCTAAAGACCTACGCAGCCAAAGATTTCAAACAGAAGAGTCAAAACAATAATCAGAAGGGTTCCCTAACAGTCCAGGACACTGGTGGAGAGCTTCAGAAAGATCTGGAATCAGCAGGTACAGTTGTTTCAGAGAAAACAATAAGTAATGCACTCAACCATCATGGCCTCCATGCACACACACCATGCAAGCCATGGCAGTTGAGTGCATTACTTATTGTTTTCTCTGAAACAACTGTACCTGCTGATCCCAGGTCTGTCTGAAGCTCTCCACCAGTGTCCTGGACTGTTAGGGAACCCTTCTGATTATTGTTTTGACTCCTGTTTTGCAATAGTAAGGTTGTGTAGGTCTTTAGACAGCTCTTAGACAGCCCTTTGCCATTGCCCACCATGCAATTCTTATTGTCTGACACCTTGGTGGTGAGAAACCTTTTTAAAAGGCATCAATCAGGACTAAACCAGCAGATATTACTTTGCACTGATAGGAGACAGGATAACATTCTAAATACTGACAAACTCCAGCTGTTTTCTTGGCTTTCCATACCTTTTTGCCCCTCCTTTTCTTCATGTGTTCAATACTTATTCCCTGTGTCATTTCACTTTATTACACATAACTTAATTTATGGACATTAATGTTCGGATTTCTTTGTATGTGTGCATTACTTGGGTTGATGCCAACATCTGGTGAAAATTTCATGTCAATAGCTCTATTAGAAATATATTTTCTGAGAAAAATGTTGACGCGTTCAATACTTATTTTCCCCGCTGTATATTCAAATATATAATCATAGCCCAAGCCTATGAATGGTTCTGATCCAACATAAACACACAGAACGTTTTTGCTCACTTGACTTGAAAATGAACATTTTACTTTATTGTGTGTCCCCTTGTGTGGAGTGACATGGATGTTACAAAAAACACTGATGATTTTAATTTTAATGTTGCTCACAACACTTAACCACATGAAATCCTAACCAAATCACTCTTCGTGATCTGGGATATCATGTTTTTAAATTGTTTAGAAGACGTGTGACAGAAATTAGCCACTAATCTTGGAGAATTTGATGTGCCCGATATTTAATCTCACATTTAATCCTCAGCAGAATCTGAAACATTCAGTGGTCAGCCCAGATCGCTCCAGCACTAACTCAACAAAGCTAAAAACAGAGCGACCCTTGATGGTCACACATATTTCCATACGTCCCCTCATCTGTTGGCACGGCAACACGTTGGATGGGCAAACCTTGGCATCTTCCCATTGAAGAATCCCCCCCCCCCCCCTCCACTCACACACAACCAGTCAGCCCACCGCTCCACCCAGGCTCCGTTTCAGCAGCCGCCCTGCTGGCTCGGCCAATCAGAGCTCTCGCTGCACCCACCTCCTTGGGACCGCCACCATCTGTTTGACACTATGAGTGGAAGCTGTGCGCTCCGATCTTGGCCTGAGACCACAGTCCACCGTCGAGGCGCTTCGGCCCTCTGTAAGCCACCGTGACATCATCATCATGCTAAGGGGACCCCGGAGGTGCTCGCACAGACCAACAGAGTCTCAGAGATACACTCAACACACACACACACACACACACATCCGCAGCTACACACCAACATAATTAAACCTGAGGGGTTTGGGGGTTTGAGCTTGTATGTGGCTCGCCTTCTGTTTCTGCTCGATTGCTCGGTTATAATTTCAATCTGGATTTAGGGCTTTTCCACTGTGTACACACATGGAGTCTGCAGACGTGTTGGAGCGCACGTCCACAGGAACGCTGCCATCACTGTTCACTATGCAAACACAGCACATACTGTATGGAATACTGTGTGGAGATGATCCAGTATGAATCATTTGATACCACTTTCCAATAACTCAATTCTTTGTTATTAATAAATTGTTTCCTAATGCTTTAAAACTATGGATCATTTTAGGTCAGCAGGTTATTAGTATTTATAACCCTAACCCCGACACTTTGTCTTCAGCTCGCTCAGCTATAGGCTGCACCAATGACCTTCTGAAAAAGGTCGTCAGAATATCCAGACCATAATCCAGGCATCATGAACAACTGAACTGAATCTTTAAGCACCTTTCAGCTTCTTGTTTTCTTTTGATGACCTGCAGTTGTTTTCCTACGCGCTCACAGCTCTCATCAGCATCATGTCTCCATGCATTAGCAGCTGCTCCACAAACCCACTGCAGACAACACGTCTCTGAGTAATTGCCGATTTTGTCGTGATGGATGTGTAAATACAAAATCATTTGCTGACTCATTCGTCAAATCAACTTTTTCTTTTTTCTTAGATGGAAATATGTCAGTGTTGTGTTTCCACTTTGTTGCACTGCAGCAAGCAGCCAAACAAGTAAATGAGTGTAGGCTAGATACATTAGTTTCCGCTCACAAACGAGGTCTCATTCGATCTTTTATTTGTCATATTAAAAATGAGGTCTGTAAATTAAAGGGATAATTCAACATTTTGGTTAATTGGCCCATTGCCATAATCTCTATAGTCATAGCAGTGGGTCCATTACCATTAATGGTTGGTGCAAGCTATTTTTTAGAACGGTGGAGCAGAGCTGCGAGCTGCTCAGAACTACGCTACGGAGGCTCATGGGATTTCTTGGTTTCCCTCATCAAACTCATCAAATACACAATCCAACAACTCCAAAACACTCTTTCACCACACTATGAGATAATAATGGAACGTTAGGAGACAGAGTTGTTTTAGAGGAAAATGCATGCAATAACGCTGATGCGCGATCCCATCGGAGGCAGTTTTTCGGCAAGCAGTCTCTGCATTTGCCACGAAAACAACTCTGTTGTCTCGTAACGTTCTGTTATTATCTCATAGTGTGGTGAATGTGCAGGTCACAACTTGTCCACGAGAGCGTTTTGGAGTTGTTTGATTGTATATTTGATGAGTTTGAAGAGGGAAACCAAGAAATCCCATTAGCCTCCGTAGCGTAGCTCTGAGCAGCTCGCGGCTCTGTTCGAAAAAATAGCTTGCACCAACAATTAAAGGTAACAAACCTACTGCTAAAACTATAGGGATTATGGCAATGGGCCAATTTCCCAAAATGTTTAACTACCCCTTTAAAGGAAAATAAATTCATTAGAAACTAGATAAATGATTAATGTTTCCATAGGTCACAGGTCACGCTTCTTTTTTCATGACTACATCATGTCTGGTTATAAATGTATACAGAGATAAGGATGCAACAGTCAGAGCTGTCCTCACTCGGTCTCTCCCACAGACTCAGAGCTCAGCTCCAGCTGGAGGCAGACCCCCTCCCCGGGCAGAGATATCCCTCTGTCTGTCACTCAGTGGTGTTGTGTCTCTTCAAAGTAACACCCCCCTCCGCCTTGCTGCCACCAACCCATGTTAGTGTACACACACCAGGGAGCGACACTGATCAGCTACTTAATGATATGAGCTCCCACCCCCCTCCCTCCACTCTTCACAGTATTAACATAGAACTTGGACCTGCTTTATAATCAAAGCTCAGCCAAGCTTGAAATTCAATGTTGAACCAAAACATTGATCTGTGTCTGAACCACAAGGCTCTGCACTCTGTTCAACCACCCTCCACCTGCTATGTCCTTCATGCCACTTATCAAAATCCAAAACAACCACATTTCCCTCAAAATGCACTTGCTACTGTAAAACAAATGAGCAGTGTTTTATGCACTTTTTAAGAGGCAGTATATTGACTGAGGTTTGTTCACAGCCTCCTCCCACTCTTCTACACAAAGAAACACACTGACATCTGTGGTCACATGGCAGCTCCTTCTGTTGTCTTTGTCACCTGCATGTGTCTTACACTCTAAGGAGGAGAAGTGATGAAAGCCACACACACACACACTAACACACTCACACATACTCACACAGTCACTCTCACACATTTTATAAATAGCTTTAAATCCCTGAGGCAACCACTACATACTGTATCTACATGCTCTGCAAGTGTCGTTCACAATCAACGACATTCAACAGTGACACATGAAAATACAATTGAGCCCATCAGCAGTGGCAGCGGTATCCCAGAATGCCAAGCGGCAAGACTTGACAGGTAAATAGTGGATCTTTTTCACCAATTCCACATTATCAGGTGTGGACACAGCCAGGGAGCAGCACAAAGGTCAATAATAACATTTCTTTGATTTTTACACGTGTCAGCCATATAGATCTTATTCACTTATTTGACCTTTGTGTGCGAGTGAAGCACAACATGGCTTTAGAAGTTTGATATTGTTTTTCTTCTAATGCACTCATCAACAATGCAAAGGTGCCAAAAACTGCAGTTCCTCTGACGACCACTAGAACCGAACTGCAACAGTGTCGGTCCTCATAAGCCGCGTTTTTACTACTATTGCTAAAATACGTCTTTAACCATTTTATTCTCTATTTTCAGCTTTGTAGACTTTTATTTAATAATGCTGAGTTTTAAAAAATGCTGCTTATTTCGGGGCTTTCTCTTGACATTACATCCCTCTTTGAGTATACCCAATCAGCAGAGAGTAAATCTCAAGCCCCATCCGGGAGTTTTTCAGGGCCAGGGTATCGTTTGGCCTCTGTAAAAGTTCCAGGAGATGGTCCTTTAGGGGCAGTTCCTGCAGTGGAGACACGCACCAACGGCCCTGGCCCCATTAAATTACCCAGAAGTTCCTGCAGTGGAAACGCCCCCATAGATCCATATAACAGAAATAAATATACAGTTTCCTACAAAGCTGGTTTGGCTTGAGACTTATGCATGTGTAGCTGTTAGCTGTGTGTTAGGCATCACTTAAGGTAATTCAAGTCACTGACCATGACCTCTGAGCCATGTTTGACTTGCTATACATACTGAAGCAGCAGAAGTCAATATTTTAGTTGTGGGTTAGCTCTTCAGCTCTACCCAGAAGCCCATGTGCTCACCATAGTAACCAAAACAGCAGGTTTTAACTCCACACACGCTGTTTATGGATCAGGTGGAGTCAGGCACTTCTTGGAGAACCTTTTGATGACGCTCTTCTAAAGACTCTGGGCCATTAGCTACATGTACATCCTGTATCTGCTCAGACATGCTGTGTGATAACTGAGCCATCCTGTAGGAGGAGAGCAGTGCATGCTGGGAAACAGCCATGATGTCTACATTTGCAAGTTCTGTCATATCAAGCTCCCCATTCTAAAATTAGGCTGCGGTTAAATCAACATTATGCAGCGTAGTTAGCTGAATGGCTCATTTAAAGACCTTCGTAGTGCATACATAATTAAACCACCAAGTAATTGATTTCCATCTCAGTCTTATTCTATAGAGACGGGGCTGGATGATATTTCTTTTATTAAATAAAGCCAGATAAAAATAAAGTGGGTGCCTGGGAGGACAGTGATGAGTCCCAGGGAATATAAGAGACGGGGAAGAACAGAGTGCTGCTAATGAATTGCCCTACATTACAATGAAGTCCCCGAACAATAGCATGTTTTTGTCATGCACTTTTTTTTTCTTGATCAGCTGCCGCCATGGAAACAGCACCTTTTCCTATTTTTTTTGACAGCTCAAGATGGTGAATCGCACGTGTGAAGAGGGAGAGTGAGGTGGAGGAGTGGAGGAGGAGGCAGCGGGGGGGAAGATGAGTGGTTGTGCTCTTTGGCAGGAAAAAGGGTTTCCCCTCGCTCTCCCTCCCAGTCTCTCCCTCTCTCTCTCCCTCCCTGAACATGATGAGAGGATGACGTTTCTGTTGTCTTTAGCGCAGACAGATGACAAAACAAGAGCAGGATTTGCTGTCACTTGCTCAGCTGAAAGAATGGGTTTCCAAAAATTATTTCTATGGCTAATTTAGAATCAGCAGCTGCCAGAGGACGGATCCAGGCGGGCAGCACCCAAAACAGATCCCCCACTCCCAAACCAGAGAGAGAACAAAAACACAGAAGCCTTTCCACATGACGGGAGGATTTGCTGTTCCCCTCGTTCTGTCCATCACCGTCTCCCCCGCTTACACACACACACACACACACTTCCTAACCATCCTCATTATACAGCTCGTTGTGACATGGCAGCCAGCTCGCTCGGGGAACCCGTAGCTTCTGGCAACCAACCAGATGCTGGGAGCTAAAAATAGCCTATCAAAACTTCCCAGGCGTCCTAATTTGAATAATTCATTGTCACTTTAAGTGACACTGAAATCAGTGTTGGAGGGGAGGATGAGCTGCTGAGGTACAGACTGATGAGTCCATGCCAAGCCACTGTCGTCTTCATTTAGACGAGGGGAAGGCCGATTTAAAAATCATGAACTCCACAGCTGGGAAAGTTTGACATTTAGTTTAGTATTGATGACTGCAATTACATAAGTAATGAGTGTACTCACATGGTGTGTGTGATAGCTCACAGAATGAAATGCAGAACTATTCATATGATGAAACCCTGCTTTTTAAATACAAAGTAGTGAAAATAATATAAAGAGGAGGGGGATATGAGTCATGTGACTGGAGTTAACTCACACTACACTGGAGGAGCTGAGATTTGTTTGAACACTGACCAGTTACTGGCACCGACTTACATTGAAGATATGGTGACTCAGTTGGAAACTGGCAACCTACTGGGACAAAGTATAGAGGCTGACACACAGCAGTAGTCTTAGTCTTTTTTTTTTTTTTTAATGAGTTGTCTGTATTTTTTCTTTTCTTAAATCTATGTCATCTTGATACTGTTCCCTTGATTTAACTAATTAATTATTTACTCATTCTAATACTACTAGTATGATCATATATGCTGTTCTGTTCTGGGGCTTGATGTTTAACTTGATACATACAGTATCTGGGAGTTGTGAAACTGAGATGTACATGCCGGAATGAATGTATTTAGAGAGAGTTGCCCTCTGGGATAACATAAGTTGTATTGAATTGAACTGCTCAGTCCAAAAACGCTAAAATTAATACTAGAGGAGGAAAGAGGACAGAGCACAGTGCAGGATCCACTCAGAGGTGTGTAGTAATAATAATAGAACGGCGCACATGGTTTATATTAACCCATCCCACACATTTAGGAATCTGATACAGATTGTATTAACATGGTCCATGGCCTGCGGAGTTCAGTGTAAGTGGTTTCTGTAGTTTCTGGGTAATCCTGTGGAAAATTAAGCTAATATGGGTAAAATCATAATCTCCTTGGCAGAGCTAATGATACTGCAGTGCTAACACTAATAATCCACAGTAGATTGTGCTAATGCACTTCAAGTAGCAGAGATGTTAATGGAAGTATTTCCAGGGGACACTAAACACACTTGTTCATGAAGACAAAACCATTGAACAAGTCTTGTCCGTCACTTTTAACTATCCCCTGGAAACACCTTTGTTGATGTCTGTGCTACTTGTAGGGCACTTCTGTATTTGCTTGTGCTGTTGTGTGTATTTACATAGTCACAGTGTGTTGCCAACTGATTAAACTGTGTCAAAACGCACGTTGGAACACTTAGAGATCTTGTTCTTGCTGCATTGATTGTGAAAGAGTGAGGATGCGGAGGGGGATGCGGGGCAACGTGGATGAGTAATACTCGTAACTAACAATCCACAAGATGCGTGTTAAGTATCCGTCTCCTGTCTCTGGTCCTGTATAATTCAGAAAACTCCTCAGCTGGTGTTGGCTGTCAAAACTGTCCCAGAAAACCGGCTGGTAGAACAAAGAGTTGAAGACAAAGATTAAAGTGAGCAGCAGCTTATCGTAACATCACTCAAAATAAAACAAAAGCTGTTTTCAACCTCTCCAGTCTGACAAAAATAGTCGCGCTTGAAGGTCCCACGGAGACTGTGATACTAAATATAACACCACGCCTCTCTCTCTATCTCTCTCTCGCACTGCCTCTCTCTGTCATCTGCCCATCAATATTTCAGCTCTTTGCCTATAGCTCAGATGCCACTGACTCGTGAAAGCTGATGTTTATGAAGGGACGTCTACGGCGCAGCAGCATAAATATTGGCGATGACTGTGCTGATGCCTTCAGCGAGCCTCCATTCATAAAGAGTGTGTCACCACCAGGATGTGACAGGACAGACTGGAGGGTGGTGGTTTTATATGGAGCTCTAAAAGTGACTAAATGTGGTTACAGGTCATCACACAAATCCAGCATCTGCCTGTGTATCTAAAACAAAATGTATATTGTTGTTTTTTTCTCATATTCTGGCTTTATCCTGTTTGAGTCTTGGCACATATTTAATCATCGGTGTAGTCCCTGTTTTATCCACACTGCATACATTGTTTGGCTCTCAACCTTCACCACATTGCAAATATTCCTGATGCACTTATAGAGGAGATGGGTTTATTTACACTGAACTCCATTTTCATCTTTGATGAACATACAGTAAGATGCACTTGAAGATGATGTTAAAAACAGAAGCACAGTGTTTCTGAATTCCCAGCTACCATTAGCTTGTAGGCTAGAATGCAAATGTATACAGTGATACAGAAGTATTACACAAAGTTAAATATTGTAGAAACGTTTAAAGCCATTAATACAATACAATATTATACCATCTCAACAGCAACTGTACAGCTGTTAGCTAGAAGATAGCACCTGGTGTATACGGGAGTCAATGTGTGCTTGTTGTGTTCAGTTTATAGCCTCCATGAAAGCAAAATAAAACTGATTCTTCGGCCCAGTCCATAAATATGGGTCGACGACTCTGACTGTTATCCCACAGTATTCAAGATTCAATATTAAACAGAGACTCCAGCTGTGTTGCCATATATTGACCAGATCTGGTTGGGTCTGGGATAGCTACATACAAAAGATTTGATCATTAATCACATTGGGGGCATGAATGTCATGAAAGTTTGTGAAGCCACTTCGTGTCCTAATGCATCGTCATCTTAACTTTGTATGTAACTGCACTGGGGCTAATTTGTTTCCATTTTTGGGGGGCACTAATATTATATTCAACAAACAGTACACAAACTTTAGACCAATGAACTTACAGAACATACCCATTTTATGATTAATGAATAAATACAATTTGAAATGTGGTAAAGAGAAAAAAAGGGAAATGTTTCCTTTAGAGGAAAAGGGAAAATTTGTAAAGACCTAAAAAAAAAGAAAAAAAAGAAAGAAAAGAAAACGGTCACTGATTGAATCCAAAGCACTGGAATAAACTGCTGTAAATGTTCAGCAAATTATCTTCTGGATTGTACCAAACTTTAAAAGTTTAACATCAGCAGACAGGAAGCTTTTATCCCTCCTGTCCTAAATATCACAGAAGGGATTGGAGCATCCATCCTCTGTCCTCAAGCCACCCCAGTCTTTAAAGGAACTTGTCATGTCATGCAAATCATCGTTAATCTTAATCGCCCCAAAGATGCTATTCCCCACTGAGGACACTTACTGTATATTCCCTATATTCCCAATAAAAGCCACAATTCTTTGTTTCCTTATTTAAATCCCTCTCCTAAATCATCAGAGACTAAATGTGACATTAATCACATTTCAAGGCTGCGACACATCTGAGCGTCCAAAACCAAAATCTGAAAGAGAGGAGGATCAGAAAGACGAGGCTGAAATGGACGACAATTTGACTTAACAGCCTCGATATCTCCGTGACCCCATGACATGTTGGATTCGGCGCGGCACACATCGCTCTGGGCGCAGCTGTCTCTTAAGCTGAGGAAGTCGGGTTTGACACCAGGATCAGGAGAGGTTGTGTCGGCTGAGGTGGAGAGTGAGGGGGAGACACGGAAACGTGTGGAGCAGGTTTAGTTTGTTTCCAGTGAGATGCTCAACACTGACTGCCTCTGTCAGGAAAATATTGACAAGCTGAATAACCAGGTGGCTCAGACACGCTGTGAAAATCAGACATCCAAGAAGATTGATTTTGGCATAAATCCCCATTTCTCACTACTTTGACTAGCTAGTAACTTGAAAAAGCAAACAGAAATAGCTCTGACAGATCCAAGCAAGAGTCTCAACAATACACAACAAAAAATAGAGAAGAGAAAAATATAGACATGAAGCCCACCTGTGCCATGTGATTAACAAATAAACAGGCTTATTCAGTGAGCAGCGTATTCATGATCTATCAGTAAGTAAAGGAAAATACAAACACTACACAACAAGAGGAACGCTGCACACTCCAGCTTCTCACCACATCTTATGATCCTGCTTCAAGGTCACAATCAGAAAAACATGTGGAACAAGAAATAATAATGAAGACAGTGACAGGCAATGAAGGCACACTACTTCAACTCTACACTATTATAATAAAATATATAAACCGATGCATTAACACGTCTTGTTTTCCTCTCTCTGAAAAACAAAACACGCAACAACAAAAAAAAATAATAATAAAAGAAACATTTATTCCGTCACTGTCGGTTTAATGACGGTTTAATGACCTTTCTACAGGATCAGGATTTCACTTTTCTTTCCTTTGCAAAAGCAGCTTACATTTACAGTAGCTGTATCTGCAGCAAGTAGCAGCATAATACAGTGCGTCCCGTATTGTATGTGTGCGTTTGCGTAGTGATACAGTACGTTACCTCAGGGTCATCCCTATGTTCTCCGGGTCCAGTATGTACTCTGCTTTGTATGTAACCGGGGAACATGGGACCCTTCCCCGCTTTTCCCCAATCAGAACCAGGGAACATGCAATTTTTGGTCCCATACCTGGAAGTGGAGTTGTCCCATTGGTTGGGTTTAGGCAATGAAGAAAGGAATTGGTTAAGTTTAGTAAAAAGACCAGGTAGAGGCTATAGACAGGCCAGACAGATAGAAAGAGTCCATCGACCGGCAACAGCGGGCAACAAAGGACCCGGGGAACATAGGTACGCTCCCTGTTAGCTCAACAGGTGGGAAAATGTAGTTCCAAAGGAAGGGGCCGCCTGAGGCTGAGATGGAGCGGGTCATATACTGAATATAAACCCATGTTAAATAGGCCAAACTTACACTTTAAGAATTGCTATGAGTTTTCCTCTGTCATTCTCGTTGACGAGTTAAGATCTTGTTTATATTCAGTTACTTAAAACTTTCTTTTTCCATCTGACTGCTTCAACCTGCACTTATAAGTTTTATATAGGTACTGTACACGGCTCAGTGACAGGAGGCAGAGAGACAGGAGGTCCAGAGTGAGACACATTTGTTAACACAGCATCATGTGATGCACACTGGCTCAAAAAGACTTTTTCCCACAATCTCTCTACCTCTTGGTTTCACCAGGGTTGAAGTGATAGTAATTAATTCATATCTGTCATATCCAGGGGAAGTTTTTAATGTAACCCTATAAGCCCACAAACCCAAAGCCCATGGATGCCTGAATAATTCACAGCAAATGAATGTGCTGCTAACTTGGACATACTATTCTGCTCTTTTCATACATCCATTAATGGAGCCAGAGCCTTGGGAATATCAGTCCAGCTCAGTCACGTTGGGTCAGGACTGGAGTCTACCCAGAACTTTGGATTTGCCTCCACTGACTTCAGATTCTTTAATTGCCAACATTTGCTCGCATAAAGAAGACGACCATTTGAAATGTTGTGAGTCTGTGTCGTTGGACGTCGGGAGAAGAACGAGCTGCATGGTCGTATATTCAGCTTGGTAAAACACAGATGCTCCATCCTCCTGTCATCCATTTGTAGACAAGTAGAGAGGAACATATGATTTGTGTGTGTGCGTCTGTGGGGTGTGTGTATGTGTGTGTGCCTCCGTGCTGGAGTGTAAAAATTGATGTCAGTATCCGGGCTTTTTTCTGTTGTGATTAAAAGCCTAGTTGGCAGGCATTTGCTCAGCCCTCCCAAGATTTCCTGAATACATGAATACATTATTGTCATTTAAAAGAAACAAACATGCAATTATATGGAGAGTGGGAATAAAAGAGAGAAACAAGCCTAGTCAAACCGCTATACATACCCCCTTTGTGTGTGACAGTCCACACACACACACACGTTACTTCCCGCTGAGATCTGCAGCCAGTCCCTTCAATCACTACTGTACCTTCACTGCTAAATGAGTCTGTTATGTGTCACAGTGCTGTTATATGTGTGCTGCTGGTGAGCTTCCTGTTCCA
This sequence comes from Trachurus trachurus, assembly GCF_905171665.1. NCBI lineage: Eukaryota > Metazoa > Chordata > Actinopteri > Carangiformes > Carangidae > Trachurus > Trachurus trachurus. The sequence continues at coordinate 19,936,617 of NC_139912.1, read as the reverse complement.
GATTTCATCTTCAACTTAAATTTGCCAAAAGCTGCAACAAACTGGGTCACACACAAATAGCTGGTGGGGCAGGGTCCAAAGCAGAGCAGTCTGGGTAAAAAAGTTTTCCCCTCGTCATAGTGCGTTTAGCACCGGCAAGAGTTGGCTGTAAAGTTTGCTGTCTGTCAAATCCAGAGACTGTACAGGCTCTGATGAATTAACCATGGGGGTGTGATGTCTCACACTGGTTCCAGGTCAAAGCTGATGGAGCAGGGGGGGCAGCTTGATTTCATTTAAATCGTCTTCGCCTGAACAGGAACAGGAACAGGAAGCAGTGTGAAGTGAAGTAAGGAGGGTGGAGCATGGATGTATAATAGATCCATGGGGTGGAAGTGAGGGAGTCTTTAAACACCAAGAAACATCTCAGTGTAGTTTCACATCTCCTCTCTCAAGCTTCTCTCAGGAGGGCTCGTAACAACAGGTCAGCATCAGCCAATCAGAAGAGAGGAGGCTCTGATTGGCTGACTGTTTTCTGAGCGATCTAATACAGCAGATTTCAGGTAAGACTCGGAAGCTGCTGCAAAGCTCTTTCAAATGCAGTCGACTGCTCTTTCCCACAATGCACTTCAATCCAACGTGCAGAAATGTCAGAAGTGGAGACGATGTTAAACGTTAAACTCCATTTCCATGTTTTTTGTGTTTTTTAATTAGTGTTTTAATTTGAGTCCGTTCTAAATGCATCGGTCTAGTCTGCCGAGAGTTCCCACTGAGTGATCACCTGAATGAGCTGCGACTGTTACGGTTGCTAGGCAACAGGAGGGGCGCTCTGGGCAGAACCAGAACCACAGTGGACACTCACTGGACACAGATCTCATTGACCAATACTCTGTTCCTGTCCACATGGTCTACAGAGGACAAAGCCTTCATAGACCACCGTCCACAGGTACAGGCCCTGAACAGAGACACAGCTGGAGACGCTAAACCCTGCTGGTTGGATGGTGGGTCCAGGTGGGCGGGGCTTTGGGCATGGCTGAGGGTGGCGACTACCTTGTTGTGACATCACAAAGTTACAGAAGCCCTGATGGAGTGTTTTAAGACTCCGTTTCTGAAAGGGGAACTATGCAGGTCTGGTCGCTTTTCTGCTGTTTTGCTAACCCTCCTCTCAGTCATGTGCATTTATTTTCAACAAAGCCAGCAAGATAGCAATCCATAGCGCAGTAGATTACATTATTTATCATATATGTTTTACAATGTGTATATTTGTGTAGTTTTATCTGTCATAAACAAGAGATTACGGATTATGGGATGTGTTTGTGTAGCGGTGCTACAAAGCTGAGAGCTGGGACACCGGGTCCGAGGCTCTGAAAGTTGGTTTTTGAGAGATGCTATATGTGGAAGGCAGAGAGCCTCCATTCAAGTCATTTATTTAACCACCACAATTACTCCGAAGCTGTTTAACTAAGGTAAAAATGTAGTATATTTAAGGTAAAAAACCTGCATTGTTCCTCTTGAATACAGACTGTGAAAAAAAAATGGCTGTCAAACTTTTTGTATATGAATTCATGTCAGTCCAGACAAAGGCTCTGTACCTCCATACAGTAGGTCCACAAACACAAAGTCTGAATAATGCACAGCAAATGAATGTGGTGCTTTCTTGCTGCTATGACCACAACGTCCACTTAGCCACTTGCTTTAAAGCTTGTGAGTCACACAGTCCTCATGAGCTGCTGTTTCCAAGGTCAAGACTGAACTGTGACGCACATCGTGTCACGGAGGGCAACAGATTTTAGGTGCTTGAACTGAGTTGGTGCAAAACATAACATGTGCTCTTAATGTGCTCTACAAGTGCCTCAGAGGTCAAAACAGGGACTATGGAAACTATACAGTAGAAGATACATTAAAGAAACATAATCTGTTGTAATCTCAAAATGCATTAGAATATGATGAAGGTCAACAGTCTTCCTCATAATAGTGGAGCTACTGAACCAGGCTCAGATACTGAATTTTGGTTGCATATATATAATATAATATAGTTTGACTATTTGAATTGAACTACTGAAATAAAAAATCAACTCCTGATGATGATGATATTCTAATTTATTGAGATGTGCCTGTGTAGTACAGTATTGCTGTAAGCAGCCTACTCTATTCTTAAAGGATTTGGACTTGTAAAGCTTTCTGAGTTCATAATGTGAACTTTTCATGTGCTGCATCCCAGGGCTCCTATCTGTGCATGCACCATCACCACTTTCACAACAAAAGGCTCGAGTCACATGCAATCAATCATAAAAGAAGCGTGATGAATAGAAATTAATCATGTTGAATGGTGGATCTCTTATTTTGCTCCGTTCTCCTATTTCCCACAGCAGTTCGGCATTATTCACCATCTTCAGGGCCTTGGCTCTCAGTGAGACACGAGGTAGGGAAAGCCACTGTTGCTATGGTGATGAGGAATGTGAAAGTGGCGGCTGAGAAGCGCTGTGACAAAAGACAAGGCCAGATTTGACAACACAGCGCTGATCAGCCCTGAGCTGAATGCTGATGTGTTTTGACAACACGACGGGCTCGAACCAACGTTCAAGCAGAGACTCGTACCTGAGACGGTTCACTCTCATTATGTCTGGCAGCGCTCGGTGCCCATTATCATCACCACAAACACACAGCATTTAGACATGCAGACAGAATACAGCGGGATATGACAGTCTTTACCAAAATAAAAGTCCCAGAAACTAAATCAAGATATCTGCAACACACCGGCACTGCTGTGTGGAATCCTGGGACAGCGCAATATTTCATTACATGAAAATATCATGTGCATATGTACAGATGCTCTGATGCTACATGTACATCTTTGCTCAAATTTTGTTTTTTTTGTTGAGTATATAAAAAAGTATGGCCTGTTCAGTCTTAGATGAAAGTATGTGGATTTTAAATTGTCACAGACTGTAAATAAAGACCCACAGGTTTCTGAGGAATGGTTTTGAAGCTCAGAGTGAGCTTCTCTACTGTCACCACCTTGGCAGTGGCTGGCTCCGCCCCCTAACTCCCAGATAATCCAAAAAAGGAGTGCAATCTGTGGCACCTGCCACTGAAAGCGATCCGCCCTTAATTATGAAAAATTCTATGCTTTGATAAAATGTAAATGGATGAGTTATAAAACATCAGCTTTTACAGTCAAAGCTGTAAAGGCATTTTAATACAGGAGTCTATAGGCTCACTTTTGGAGCCAGTCAGTTGAAGAACTGTGGTGCAACTAGACTGAACTAGAAATGGATCCCTCTTCAGTCCAGTCTACCCCAAGAAGTATTGCATGTCAGTAATGAAAATGATATGGCAGTAACAACACCAACAGAATCTGAGTCTCCATCCATCCATCCATCCATCCATCCATCCATCCATCCACCCACTGTCTATACTGCTTATCTGTGCAGTGTTGTTTGGGGGGTGGGTGGAGCCAATCCCAGCTGACATAGGGACGAGGGCGGGATACAACCTGGAAAGGTGACCAATACAATATGTAGAGAATGAACAAGAGACACATTACTACAGGCCTAACCCTACAGGCACAGGGAGAACATATGAACTCCACCCTGGACTGGGGAATTGAACCTTCTTGCCGAAAGGTGAGGGTACTAACCACCACACCACCGCGCCACCCTCCTAAACCTTTACTTTTTGTAAAAAAAAAAAAAGAAAAAGAAAAAAAAAGTAAAATCTTGTCAAGGTTGCCAGGCGACAGGAGCAGCTGATGCTGCAGCAATGCAATGGTAAGGACAAGCACAACTAGTCAGCAACAGTCCTCTGTAGGCCAGAGCCTGTCATTGTGGTTCAGCCCTATGATCTACACTGTGTCCTCTGAAGGACGCTGCACTTCACTTTAAAGGTATAGTTGAACATTTTGGCAAATTGGCCCATTGCCATAATCCCTATAGTTTTAGGAGTAGGTTCAGTACATGCACTGTATTTGTCGGTGCAAGCTATTTTTAGAACGGCGGAGCAGAGCTGCAAGCTGCTCAGAGCTACGCTACGGAGGCTAATGGAATTTGTTTTCGAGGCAAATGCGGAGACTGCTTGCCGAAAAACTACACCCGACGGGAACGCGCATCAGCGGTTTTGCATGAATTTACCTCAAAAACGACTCTGTCTCGTAACGTTGTGTTATTATCTCATAGCGTGGTGAATGTGCATGTCACAACTTGTCCATGAAAGCGTTCTGGAGTTGTTGGATTGTGTATTTGATGAGTTTGATGAGGGAAACCAAGAAATTCCATTAGCCTCCATGGCGTAACTCTGAGCAGCTTGCGGCTCTGCTCCGCCGCTTGCACAGACAATTAAAGGTAATGAACCTACTACTATGATGATTATGGCAATGGGCCAATTTGCTAAAATGTTCAATGATCCTTTGAACAGACAGGTTTTCATACATACTCTTATTCTAATGTTATTTCTTTCCAAAGCCTACGTCATAATGAGTGATATGAGACTTAATAAACCCCTCACTAACATATGCTCTGCTAGAAAATGCACATTAAATCACCAGGTGGACAGGACTACCCATGATCCTTTGCTCTTTGATGTGATCTCCAGTTGCGAGCATACATAATCATATCCGTTCAAAAGGACTGGGAGCCATGTGTGTCTATCTGCTGTTTTCCCATGTGGTCAAATGCCACTAAAAGAAAAACCATCTGAGAACAGGCTCCTTATCAGTCTGATGAAACCACTCAGCGTGACCTGTGTTATCGCCTCGCTCCCCCGTGTTTCTGCCCCCAGCCGGACAGCAGGGGGGGCCCTCCTAAAGTCAGATTGCAGGGCAGAGTAGGTGTTGGTGTGTAACCATCTCTCCCACCCCTCAGGCAACTTGAAATTGCAGGTCCCACTTTGCTATTATGCTCAGCAAGATGGGCGATTGGGCGCCCACAGGCAAACTGCGAGCACGCCATATAGAGCAGTCTGGCCAGGGATATAATCCTTCGTGGGATTTACTGTTGACCCACTAAAGGTCACACAGAATGTAATACAGGCAGAATATAGAGTGTCATGATGGGCTTGAGTTTCAATATTGATGCCTGGGTGAAAATATGGGTCTGAACAACGTCCAACATTCCATGCGTGTGTTGTTGTTGGTGTGGCAGACTCCCTGTGTTGGACACAGTACAACATTATGAGCTTATAACATTTACACATGTCCATTCTCTAAACAAGCAAAGAGGGTTGTGCTACTGCTAATACACACACCCCTCTATCCACTCTGACCTATCACAGTGCTGTTCTCTCCACACGACCATGTTCCACTGGTTTACATGTTTGAAAAGTCACTGCTCTGGTTTGAACCAATGGGTGTAAGGGTGTTTCATGAGCGGTGTCCAACTTCTCAATTATCAAAAGTATAAATACCATCTCAAAAATATGCATATGGAGGGTGTTTAAGTTTAAATACTGTCATCCATTCACTACCGATAGACAAAATCAACCTTTATACTTTAATATGATACCAAATTAAATGTTATCAAGATTTTGCCACTGTGGTAACTATCCCCATCTGTGGGATAGCTAGTTGTTTTGGGCCTATCACCACAAATATGTTTTCATAATTTCATAACACATTCATCATAATGAAGTCTGAAGTCTGAGTCTCATGTTGCTGCTTAGACAACTGTGCACTGTACATTGGCATGTGATAAATAAAACTGATTATACCTGATTTATACCTGAAACACTCAAAAATATAATTTTTTATTATAAAAAAACAAACAAAAAATAACTGACATATCACAACAAATACGCCCTTTGTAATATTGTCCATATTGGGGATTTTATCCATCAACAAATTCTCAATTGCCTTTCCACAACTTCTCCACAACATAATACACTGAGTATTTTCCAAACGCAGGCCCTTGGACAGCGAAGCCACTGTAGAGTTGCCTCCCAACAACTCCAAAGTCTCCACACCCACTCACCATGTCACCTGATTTCAGTCCTCCCATCTAAATCACATGTCTCACCTCATTTCCAACAATTCACTGTGACGCTGCAGGGCTCACAGATCCAACACAACACGCTGACTCCTGCATGTAAACCACAGCTAATGTTAGCAGGTGAGCTACCAGGGCACAGGTCATGTGTTGAGTTTCATCAGGTGTATCTCTTCCCCTCCCCTGACCTGTAACCCTGATACCCACACCTCTGTACTGAAGTCAGACTGCGCTACTGGGATTAATAATCTCTGCATTTCAATTTGCAAACCCTACCACTATATGCATAATCAAATGACTCTGACACTGTATGTGTTAAAGGTCCTCTCTCAGACTGCTTAAAGGTCGTCGTTCACACCCAGACACAGCCGCTGTAACGACAAAACCATTAGCATGATCGGAATTTTCACTGTCAACCGCCATGAATCACGTTTTCCTCTAAATTGGAGTTTGATGTCTCTGCCAAATGAAGAGGAGCGGGGCTGATCCTACAGGTCTCCTGGGCTCCACGACCTTAACAATGAATAAATTCATCTTACACACTACCCTCTCACCCCTGCCAGCCCCTGGGACTCACTCACACACTAACAGAGACAGGAAGCCTGAATGTTAATGCAAGTGAAGGTCAAGGTGATGGTGTTTTTTTTCTTCCCCCCTTCTTCTTCTTCGTCCCAGGCCTGTGCTGGTCTCCGATGTGGACCCTGTGACTGATGAGAGGCCCCCGGCTAAATGTGAAACACCTTCTTTTACATCTGACACACCTCGTTTCCTGTGTCACAGGGAAATATAGCATTCGGTTTGTCTCACCCATGGGAGCAATGTGCAAAATAATTGGCCTAGAGATGAATTATTTATCTGTTGTGCTGTCTTAAGACCTTGTACTGAGGGTACATATCCTTATATTATAGTAGATGTCTTCCATTGGTATGCACCAGTTCACCATCCTGTCCGTTTAAGTGCGATATCCTGGTGATACGCTTGGAAAATTTCTGTTGTAAAAGACAAAAATTAAAGAGTGTCTTCAGACAGGAATCATTAAAGGGATAGTTCAACATTTTGGCAAATTGGCCCATTGCCATAATCCCTATAGTTTTAGGAGTATGTTTGTTACCTTTAACTCATTGAGTGCCGCGCTCCTTTCCAAAGTTTTAGTCAAGTGTACCGGCAATTTAGACCATTTTTGACGATTTTTGTAGAGCCACAGTGTATTCTATATTATTGCCACCAACACATACTGTGGCTCAATTGAAAGGTTTAACTTTATGCTTCAAGTGGCCACAAACCGTTTGTTTCTACGTGCCTCCGTTCCTGAGAAAAGTCAAGCTAAACATGGCTGGGTTTCACCAAAATCCCTCCTTTTTTTCTAGTTAAGGAGATAGAGCGTCTTTTATGAAAGCTGCTCTGTTTGTGTCTGTCGCTCTTCTGACACTCGCATTTCTGGATCAAAGGGCTCGTATAAGATAAATATATACAACAATTGTTGTTCTATTCACAAAACCACCATCGGGGGCGGGGGGGGCGCCACTAAACAACAATAACACAGACGCACCGTGCCGTGTCACAGCTTCTCCCCGCGGAACGTGAGGGTCAGTCGGCCACCGCGGCTCGGGAAGACCGGTCCCGCCGGTGGTCGCGGTCCTTCTGTGGTACGGGTCGGTGATGCCGCTCTGCTTTGGCCCAGAGACCATCAGATTTTACCGCGGGAGGACTTTGGGGAGGACACGGTGTTGCTCCAGATGAAGACCGGGCGGACTGTCGGCTGAGAGCTTCCTGTTTCTGCTCCGAGCAGCTCGAGCAGCTGGAGCAGCAGCGCAGGTGAGAGCAGAGCAGCTGCGCTGCATCTGCATGCAGAACTCCGTTTGCAGAAGCCGAGTTATGATAAAAACTTCCAGATCATGAGCTGTCATGTGACTTTGATCGTCATCTATTTCAGTTCTCCTCGTCGTAGAGTCCCCAAATTTACATATAATGTGTATTAAAGTGTCTATTTTCATAATTTAAAAAAAAAGCAAAAAACGTAAAATTACGTTTTTGGCACTCAACGCATGGGAACGAAAAACGAGAAATTACGTGGTTGGCACTCAATGAGTTAATTGTCGGTGCAAGCTAATTTTAGAACGGCGAAGCAGAGCCACAAGCTGCTCAGAGCTATTCAAGGGAGACTAACGGGATTTCTTGGTTTCCCTCATCAAACTCATCAAATACACAATCCAACAACTCGAAAACGCCCTGGTGGACAAGTTGTGACCTGCACATTCACCACGCTATGAGATAATAACGGAACGTTACGAGACAGAGTTGTTTTCGAGGCAAATGCAAAGACTGCTTGCCGAAAAATTGACCCTGTCAGTTGACCCCGTCAGCTGTTTTGCATGAATTTACCTCGAAAACAACTCTGTCTCGTAACGTTCTGTTATTATCTCATATCGTGTTGAATTGCCAAAATGTTGAACTATCCCTTTAAAGTGAAGTGCAGCGTCCTGCTGATCTGTTACATTCTTGGATGTCTGATGCAACAACCAGGACGTTTTTTTTTTTCTTGCAGCTGCTTATTCTTCAAAAAGGATCAAAGCTTTACGTCTACTGCCACTACAGTAAATCTATTTGTGGCTCGCCTGCTGAATTATTCATATCAGATGTGTATTCTGGTCCTGACTGATCACGAAGGAAACACTGTCATGTTGAAGCTCGTGCTGAAATCGCAGAAGTGTAAAGGTGAATTTCGGGATTTATTTTTAAATACCTGAAGTACTATTGTTTTGTTGAGATCAAATTATTAGCAGAACTTCTGTCATATGAACCGTATCCCAGCATTTCTGCAAACACCTTTTATTTTCAAGTGGCATGATATTTTATACATTTTGAAATGTCTTCCTCATTCCCAACTACTGCTGAGGTTTTGTTTCAAGTTGCCCATTAGTAGGTGTCACAAGCAAACATATCAAACTTTTTATTGTTATCACGTTCTGCCCATTTGGTGGGTTTGACAGATCCTGAGCTGCAGGGCTTTTAGTAACTGAGACCCAACCCAAGACCTGATCCACATCTAAAGTATATTCAAACTGTGATTGGTTCAGTATTTGTCAAACCAAGTATCTAACCATCAGAATAAAAATAGACAACACAATTCTTCAAACCTCCCGAAAACCAATAGGATCTACAGGTCAGCTGTCAAAGTGTTTTAATTATCAACTGCATAAAGTACGTAGTTGCACTTTGCATGCTGTGTCTGAAGAGTTAATATGATTTTCTTTAAGTTGACCTTGTCTTAATCCAACAATGATCTAGTTAATTGACTGTGAAACAGAAATTCAACACAATCAAGGCCAGGCCAACCAGCTTCATCCACCTTTCAAAGTCACACTGATCATTATTGAGGTATCAAAAAACAACCTGTAAACTAGCACGGCTACATTAGTAGACAGTGTGGCATGGTTGGTTACATTGAAGTCTAACATCATGGTATGTAGTCAAAAATTAAATTAGTTAATTTACTTTGCAAGGTGTCTCTTTAGACCACAAGGGCTGGTCTAGTTGTACTGCCTCAGCCCTCAGGTCTAGATGTCACCAAGCACAGCAACAAGGGCAACAAGTAAGTTTCATCATCCATCCATGACACAAATGTATCTAACATCTGCCAGTGCCTATGAATCCAATCTAATGTAAATAGAACCACATCGACATAAGTGTCCATTCTGAAACAACAGATCCAACCTAATCACCTCTCATTAAAAAGCTATCATCATGTGTTGTGTAACTACACAATACATACAACATACATCTTTTTTTTCTCAAACAATTTTGCTGTCATGTAAAGGTTTCTTGATTATTTGATCATTGGTTGATTGCAGCAGCTGAGAGCTGACACCATCTGAATGTATGACTGAGACAACTTTGTCATGTGTCTGCTACTGTAGTGTTGTCCTTCTGTTTGTCTGACAGTTTACAGTATAAAGATTATGAAGAAAGAGAGTCTAGAGAACAGCCATAATCTTTTCTCTTCTCCTTCTTGAATTTAAGAGATGTGATTGAACACGCATCTCTAACACTTCAGAAAACTAGCCAAACTCAACAGAAAGAAGAATTTCTTTCGCACCCATTTTACCAACATATTCTGGAAGAATCTATGCACGTGAATTGGCCAGATAACTGAGCACATTCACACAAACTCCTCTCCATTTCAGACCTTCAGTTGAGCTTTTCTGAAGCACTATCTTCAGGAGTCAATGTCCATTTGTGAGGCTTTATCCCTCTTGTTTGTGGTAGGATGGATCTAATTTTGGAAGAACACTTCATGGTTACAACGTCTTCATGCCTAGGTGTCATGGCAGCGTGCCAAAAAGCTCTCTGGAATAAAATATACCATTAGCACAATAATTACATTTCTGTCAGAAGGCTGATTAGATAAAACCCCTCAGGGAGAAAGAGAAAGAATGAGCCAGAGATAAAGAGACAGCGCACGCAGGAAGGAATAACTCCTGATGATAAAAGGGAGGCATGAAGAATGGAAGAGCGAGGGAAAAAATAAGACAACAGAAATTATGAAAGAAGAGGCAGAGAGAGGGAGAGAAAGAAAGACGGGGAGTGATGATAACGAATGTGGCTGCTCGCTGTGGCTCACACGCTATGATCCCAACCATCCATCCTCCAACCATTCCTCCTTAAATAATACAGATAAGATGGAAAAGCTCTCATCGTCCACATCCATTTAGCCAAATCGCACTGTATTGTAGGGAAAAAAAATGTGCTTAATGATTCATGAAGCAGCTCCCATTACCGTCACACCAGCTTACCCAGGAACTGTGAGCAACACATGGAGAGAAGACGGAGGAGGAGCCGAGGCGCAGCAGCTGCGGAGCTCTGACTTTCATTGGAGGGAACAAGGCCGGGGCTCCGGTGGACAGGTGCACACACCGCGCACACGCCAGGTCATGGACTGGAATCAAATATTTGACCTTCAGTCTGTTTTCTCTGCCGCACTCTCACACACAAAAAAGGCACAGCGGTGTGTTTTTAAAGGCCAGAGGTCAGTGCTGCAGCATCAGTGTAATCAGAAAAAGTGGAGGCTGTTGAAATATTTCTTCTAATGGTGAGGACGATTTTACAGCCAGTTATTTCACTTAAAGGGATAGTTCAACATTTTGGCAAATTGGCACATTGCCATAATCCCTATAGTTTTAGGAGCAGGTTCGTTACTTTTAATTGTCGGTGCAAGCTATTTTTAGAATGGCGGAGCAGAGCCGCGAGCCACCCAGAGCTACGCTACAGAGGCTAATGGGATTTCTTGGTTTCCCTCATCAAACTCATCAAATACACAATCCAACAACTCCAAAACACTCTGGTGGACAAGTTGTGACCTGCACATTCACCACGCTGTGAGATAATAACAGAGAGACAGAGTTGTTTTACAAGGTAAATTCATGCAAAACCGCTGATGCACGTTCCTGTCGGGGGCAGTTTTTCGGGAAGCAGTGAATGTGCAGGTCACAACTTGTCCACAAGAGCGTTTTGGAGTTGTTGGATTGTGTATTTGATAAGTTTGATGAGGGAAACCAAGAAATCCCATTAGCCTCCATAGCGTAGCTCTGAGCAGCTTGCAGCTCTGCTCCGCCATTCTAAAAATAGCTTGCACCGACAATTAAAGGTAAGGAACCTACTCCTAAAACTATAGGGATTATGGCAATGGGCCAATTTGCCAAAAAATTTGAACTATCCCATTAAAGATGGCCATGAAAATGATGAAAATACACATTTTCAACATTTGATTGTGTTGCTCCTGTTCCTTTGTAGCTCAGAGCTGAGTCAGCCCAGTGAAGCAGCTGAGACAGGGCTCGGAGGAGGCAGCAGGGAAAGTTACATAAAATTACAGGATAAGTGGCATTAAGAAATCTCATACAAGATACAGTATGCTACAATATGTCTCGGTACTCTTCCTATCATCTTACCATGGTATATTATCATTAAAGGAGAAGAGCTCTGAACTTTAACCCCCGCCTCCCCCCACTTCCCTGTAAAATGATCCCACATCCACAGTCAAATCCCAACAGAGCTGTAATGCATGACATCGTAAGTGCTCCAACACATAATGTTCACAGGGTGAACATACAGAAACCTTCCTCTGAGCTTCATTTGTTCCAGGATACAGCTTTGTATTGCCTCTGCGCTGGCTGGCTCTGTGGAGAGTTAACATGCTACTGTGTTTTGGCTGGGTTCAGTTCATTGTTTCAGTGTAAACCTCAGTCACTCACCGACACTTCGACTGCTTTTATGGTTTCAACACTGATTCATTGTTAATTCAACGACAGCGTGCTCACAGACTGAACAGCTCAGCTTCCTGCAGTGCTCACACTTCAAATGATACTTTGAGCTATTTCAGTGTCTCAATCAAAACTGCAACAATATTTTGACTTCAACACAGTGTTTGTTTGCACCTGTAATCAAGTACACTAAAGAAAATGTCCTAAGCTCTTTCAACGAGGACTTTAAGAACCTTAAGACCTGCTTTTCTGTCTGTACTTCAATTCCTCTTGGAAAATGTGAACTAATGAGCCAAAATGTGACAAAGCAGAAAACAATAATCCCTTTAAGAAGTCAACAAAACACATAACAAACTTCTTTCCTCACTAGCATTAACCTTTTCGTGCCATATTGCGCCAACCAGACAGCTGCGCAGCTTCATCAGTCAGACTACAGCAACTGACATAATGTAATTTATTATTTCCAATATTAATCTTACATAATAAGGTTTTGAATTATGATAATCTAGATACAGAGTGAGCAAATCCTCATCAGTTTCATTACAATGTGGCTTCTCATCAAATTAGCGTGTTCGCTCAACCTCGACATGCTGCCAGGCAACCTGCACGGCACAAACTGACATTTGGGAGCAGCCAGCGTTGGGTGTAATAGCGCTGTACCATGCAGACAGTCTGGCACGCAATCGCAGACAGACACACACAAAAACACATGACACTGCAACCACTCGGTAAGTGCGCTTGCACACACACACACACACACACAAGGTGCATAGGCAAACATTTATCCTACTGCCACTCCTACTCAGACCCACACACACACAGTGAAGAGCAGCCCCCAGCAGATAGATATCAACGCTAGGCATTATGGGTGAACCTATCTGGCGTTTCAGATTGAGTTAGGGCCAATTAGCCTGTAGGGAGTGAGAGGAGCCGCAGCATAAGATGTTACTGAGAAGAACAGCACATGGAGGACTGAAGACGCCCTGCAGCAGTGGTTAGAACACAAACACTCCTGCAGAAACTCAAATCCTTCAAATCTAAGCCAGAAACTGAAGTTAACAAAATCCAAATTAAATAATCAATACAATATAAATACATATTTATATCATATGATAGAACATCCATTTGGCTAACAAAGTAGGTATTTAACAATACAGATCAGATCACCTTCTGACCAATCAAACACATCAGATTTCCTCTCCCCTCTCTAAAACCTGCTGCTGTTAGAGATCATGTTACACTTCTCATGCGTTTGTGAAATATTGATCCATAGATATGATATCCATGTGGTTTTAATAACCAAAAAATTAGTTTTTACATCTACTATCTCGGGCTTCTCTCTCTAACTCTAGTGGCAACAAGTCAGTGAACCAATCAGAGGAGAGGAGGCTCTGATACTCCCTTCTGATTGGCTCATTCAGTGAAATATAGCAGAGAGAAAGCAAAACCTGCAAAGTTGATCAAAGTGGGTCCAGCTGGAACAAAGTCGTTTTTCTGTGGACTGAGGCTTTGATACTTTCATTATGTTATATAACCTAGACCTATTTTATAATCACACTACAAATTCACATTAACCTTCACAGCATGTGTGACCTTTAATGTGAATGTGTGAAAAATAAATTTACAGGTTAAAATTGAAAAATGACAATAAAAGGGAGCAGAACAATAAAATATAGTGGGAATCTATTTGAGCATTTTAAATTAATATATGTGTTGACTGGTTTATTGTGGGCTGAGCAACTACAAATATAGCACCAAAGTGTTTTGTGCATAGAAAGATTATGATGGTGAATCCTTAGTGGGTTCGAGCCATTAGTTTAAATGCCCCACGGCCTCATAGAGCATCTCTACAATTACCTCAGTGTCCATTCAAACATCACCATGAGATCATCTGTTAACATCGCTGATTCATGCCTTCACATCTGCAACAACCCCTCAGCAGGACAGATACAGCACTTGCCTACACCTACTACATTGCAGCGTGCAGGGATCCACACACACACACACACAGTCAGGTGGAGGTGATCTAAGTGGCGAGGCAGAAGGGAAACATCATTTGTTTTCCCTGAAGGTGACTGAGATAAGCAGAGCAGCGATGGATGGATGTGTGGAGTGAGAGGGCAGCCCTGCAGATTGATGCTGTGTTAACATGAAATGAATTGCCAGAGGGAGGGAAACCGTATAGCGTTCTGGGATATGATAAGAGATCAAGCATGAGATGGATGCAGTGGGAGTGTGTGTCAGCTTTTTATGTGTGCGTGTGTGAATGTGGGTAAATGTATTGTTTGTGAATGAGCAGCTTGGAGAGTGAGTGGCGTGCTGACGTGGATATGGATAATGGTAGTAGCAGACTGTAGCACACTGCTGCGTTTACACCAAACTCAAGGGAGGAGAAAGTTTAGAAACAGATTCAGAGAGAGAACTAAGAATATTCTCACATTACCCACTCTCCATCTGGGCTTTTTTTTTTTTTTTTGACTCCCTCTTCCTCTAATCTTTCTCCCTCTCTGTCTCTCTCCTTTCAGTGGGTTTAGGTATCGCCCTCTGTAATGAAAGCACACACTTCTATTCCCCCTGTACTCACTCCCCAACTTCTAAATGAGACCTGGGATCTGGCAAGAAAATCGTTGACATCCATCCCTCCCTCGACTCTCCAACAGGTTTATGATTTCCAAATTCTCTGCTTCCTCAAGGTCAGCGAGTGCTATTCGTGGCGGGGCGGTGGCGGTGGGGGGGAGTGAACGGATCCAAGACTAAGGAAGACAGACAGGAGTTAATTGGCTTTCACTAATCTATTCTCCTCGACATTGATCCAGATCAGGAGAAGGCATTTGATTTCCAGTGAAATAAGGGTTCAAGTCTGAAACGGCACCGCATGCATATTTCACTTCACTTTATTTTATTAAAGCATGTTCATAACAAATTTATAGAGAAGCCCATCTACAGGAAAAAGACCACTGTGCTGCCCACAGGATATAACAAGATAATCCACACTAACTCTGACCTCCATTAACCAGCATGAATAATAAAATAATTTTCCAGGATAAAAATAGTTTTCAAGTAGGATCATACAGCAAGAAAACTGCATTAGTTATTGATTCATTGATTTAATTTCCCTATCCACCATAGTGGGCAAGAAGAATCTGCCTGAGAGCCTTGATCAATCATTACAGATGTGGTTAAATATAAAGAAATAAAATAACATATATATTCAAGGTTTGTGTGATTTAATGAGAGATATAAGGAGCTAACACTTCAGATCATAAAACACAATGAAATGTGTGTTTATGTTGCAGCTCATAAGTGTTACAGTCAGTGTGGTTTGACACAAGTGAATAAAATGGACGTGTATCTATTCTGTGATCAAAGCTAGTGATGGATACTAAAATTGCTTCCAGCATCACTTTCAAGAGTCTATAGGCATGAGACTGTAGCTCCAAACACAGTGGTGCTTTCAGCATCTGCAAACCACACATTGCATTGCTTCACAACGAAGCATGCAACGTAGAAGGGATGGGGAGTCCTCACCAATATGGTGAACCCACAGGCAATCAGATAAAGGCCCTTTTCATCATTAGCACTCCTTTGAACCATTGTAGCCATAGCTAGCTAGTGACAGCCAAAAGGTGAACTGACATTATAGCCTGTTGGCTGATGTGAAAAACAGATGCAGGTCCACGATAACCACCATCTGAATAAAAGCATCTTTCCTTGACTTGAGATATTATTGAAATATTAAGAGCTTAATGAGGAACTATGCAGGATTTTAACCCGAACTATGCTACATTTTTACCTTAATTAAACAGCTTTTGAGCAATTGTGATGGTTAAATAAATGACATGTAACTTGTTACAGGGAGAATTGATGTTCTCTGCCTTCCACCTAGCGTCTCATGGCTGAAAAACAACTCGCTGTCCCAGCTCTCGTCTCTGCGGCACCGCGACACAAACGTGCCCCGTAACCCGTAATCTCTTGTGTATGACAGATAAGACAACACAAATATACACATCGTATATGATAAATAACATTTTGTACCGCTCTATTGATTGATTTCTTGCTGGCTTCGGTGTAAACAAATGCACATGGCTGAGAGGAGGGTTAGCAAAACAGCAGAAAAGAGACCAGACTTACATAGTTCACCAATACCACAGGTGTCCACATTCAGTGACTACCTTGATGGCTGTGTACAATGTAGGTGAACAGTAAAGTGGACAATCCAAAGTCAGTATAACTGAGGAGCTCAAGAGAGATCTTCATGGGGAGGAAAGCAAGAATGCCACGTGGAGGGCCATAGTCATGGATTAAGGGGACGGGCTGGATCATGTGATTCAGTCTGTGCATTGACTGATATGGTGGTGGTAGAACTTCCACGATTGTTCACAACAGAGGGCACATTTTATAGTGAGATACAGGTGACGTTTGAAAGAGAACTAAAAATGCAGTAACTGCAGTAATACGAGTAGTAGTCATAATTACAGTACCTGCAGAAGTGAAACCACAACAGTATTAGTTGTGGAAACATTAGCAGCAGCTGCAGTAAGTGCAGTGGTGATAGTGGAGGTAGGGAGTGATGGGAGTGCAGCAGAGGGCAGTTTGTTACAGGGCCCAGGTTCTATATCTGCACATAACATGACGAATGACCACTGACCAATGGGCTTCTTCATGTGTAAATGGTGACCAATGAGGCTGTCTGTCGGTGGAGTGGATGCTGCGCTTCAGTGCACCTGGAGTTCAAAACACCTCACATATCATCCCCAACACCTCCTCCTTTTTTTCACTCACATTCAGTTCATTATATAGAGCTTCTCCACTGGTGGTCAGAGCAGCAGGTAAAGAAAACAAGAAGACTGAGGGGTTGCCCTTTCGCCACAAACTATGTAAGCAGTCACCAAACCCTCATTTTACATGCAAATGAGCAATTCACTCAAATGTTAATAAAGGATTGTTGCAAGTGGCATGAATGCACATATTTGTGTAATAATTTATGTCATAACATTCAGCTCAACTGCCCTCATACGTTTCCTCGTCTAAGCCCAGCGGCTCATTAATACCCACGATTCAGCTGTTTTTCTGTCTGGACTGGCTGCGCTCCATTGGACTCAGTGTGACGAGATGATGTCACATAGTCAATAAAGTCACAACGCTGAACTGCAGTGGATAATTTTCTAAATGTACTCTAACGACATTTGTACATTAAGCTGTGTATTGAGTATTTGTGATTCTTTTTTTTTTTTTGAACAATTTATTTATTGAAGAGTATTTGTGATTCTTAATGATTTTGAAGTCGTCATTAGAGTGAAATCGTCTGCTGCCACTGTGTTGTGTTGATTATAAAGAGTGAGGAACAACACTTCTTACTGAGATGTTGTAAACTCTCTTCTCCTTCAGGCAAATCCTTTTTTTATTGACTTCACATTTATTGTCGAGGAGATAGACATCTAAGAGACAGATATCTCAAACCCTGTACCAATAAAACAAGTGGCAGGACGAGATGTGTGTGTTTTTTAAATTAATTTCTGGAAAACCGGCCCATTTCATATCCCATATCTTCAGGGCTACTGGGTTTGGAGAAGAGGTTAGGGACTCTGCACAAATAAGTCGAACAGCCATTGGATGGACAGGAAAAGGAAAACTGAGGTGGTGGAACTCCTGCAATCTGGAGGACAAAATGAGAACATGTCTTGCTGGAGGCTCTTTGTGCACCGCGGGGACTGTTGGCACTTTATGTACACTATTGTGCAATGCTCACAGGCACTATTATACAGCTAGGAAAGACATGTTCTCATGATGGAGGATATTTATGTCTTTACATTTGGTGGACAGTGCCTTGGGGGCCACATGTGACTGGAAATGATGAAGGGGACCCTGGAAGAGATGGAGAGCCTGGCTCCCCAGTTTGGCCTGCAAAAACACTGGGCCCTCTGGTTCCACTAGATTGGCTTCTGATGACTTGGCACTCTAAACAAAGCTATTTCCGTCTCTCAAGCTGGCTTACTTCATCCTGATGACAAATGACCAGTGTGTGACCTCCCGTGGCAGCCATTTTACACCTTAACTCAATTCATTAATGTTCCAAAAATACCCACATTCAAACAACAGCACACCTCCAGGGGTGTGAAGGTGTGAAATCAGAGCAGCCGTGTGAGCAGAACGGCTTTGCTGCACAACAAACACCTGAGAAAAAAAAGAAGAAGAAGAAAACATAGAAAGGATTTCTGGATATACATCCAGGACTCCTGTTGTGTGAAGCAGGAAAACACAGCCAAACAGGCATTCTCACAGGGATCTTTGGTGTTTTATGTGTCTGTGTGGCCGGGGAGGGAGGCAAAGCCGTGCTGTCTCGTTAAAAAGTGTGCAAAAGCTTTTCCTTCAAAGGAGACTCAAGAACAGGCTCTGCCAGCAGGATCAATGCCAGGCAGACTGGGAGCGATATGGCCACCCAGCTCGTCTTACCCTGCTTGGTAGGGGGGTAGTATGTACTGTTTCACTGGGGATTATACAGGAGCTAAAGAACACGGGGGAAGAATAATGAGGAAAGATGGGAGGACAGAGGAGACAGCACAAGCGGAGTGAATCTATATGTCTGCCAAGAGAACAGTTCACTGCAAGTTTATCAGGTGAGGTGGGATTTGAAGAATCGGCTCAATTTAAAGCTCCGACTGTGCTGGCAGATGCTAGAAAGAGGAATCGCAAAACTGCCCTAAGCACAGAAAGATATTTAATGAATCTATTAGGGTTGTCACAAGAACCGATACTTCGGTACCAAGTCGATGCCATCACGAAAAAAAAAAATTTGTACTTGCTTTTTTCTGGTACCGTCAGAACCGAATATACAACTTTTCCCTCCTCACGACAGCACCCGCTAATGGTTGAAACAGCAGTGTTACGTGCTTCCACGTCGGAGTCTCCAAACCAGAAACGTTTGTTACATCGGAAAAAGTTGCTTTTGACCAAAAAATAAGAGAGAGATCTGCCTGCCATGTAAAAAAAAAACAACAACAAAAAACTGACAACGAGTGAGTGTCACGACTTCCTGTATCTGGCCCTTCAAATTAAAAGCCCTATAGCTTTCCAGACATATTGATTTTGACTTCATTTTCACTTCATTTTCTCAAGACACAGCTCCAAATGTTTTTGTTTTTTTTCCTGCGACCAATTGACCAATGACATTTTGGTCGGCTAATGGTTTTTTGGTCGACCAGTGCTTAGTCGACTATTTGGGGGCAGCCCTTTTAAATTCTGTGCAAAAAGATGTTGAAGCACAGTGATGTTAAATACTTGACAGTTTAAAAAAGTTTTCAATAAAGTAGTGAATTCAAAAGTACATGGGTTCTGTTTTAATCGTGGTATCGAATTAGTATCGAGAATCTTGGAAATTCCCAGGTATTGGTATCGACTACTGAAATTCTGGTATCGTGACAACCCTAGTATGTATACACAAAATGACAATCCTAGCAATGATGAGATCCCTTTCTCATTGAAAGCGATGAGGATGTGAGAGAGAGCAGGTGGGACATGAACCCAGAAACAAGGAACCTTCAAACTTGGGGAAATTGTGTCCACTCACAGGCGCACCACGACCTCCCCGACCTGAAAAAAAAAACCTGATGTTCTAAGGATAGTCCGAGTCTCAGAATATACTGTTTATGGAAAAAGGTTGTGAATGTAGGTCAAAGTCAGTGAGACACCGCAGAGAGAATACCAGGAGACTTGCCCAGGCTTGAGTTTGTCCCTGGTGTGTCTGTGTTTTCCGCCCTGGTGTTCTTCCTGTTCCTGACTGATCACCCCTGCTTCCTCCACAGGTACCGCCGCCTGCTCCGCCGCTCTCACCGGTGCGCGAGCTGGGAATAAGTTCATCAGTGGAGCAGGAGCGCTGGGCAAAGTCAGACAACATGCAGCTAGAACAGGGTATTAGAGAGCAATTGTGCACAGTCATGAGTGAAACTAGTGGAGCTAAAGGGTGTGGGACACTTTCAGGGCGAGAAAGGTCATCTCTCCAGCCAATTTCCCCTCAAACTTGAAACTTCCCAGCATCCTCCATCATCCTAATGACTTCTGACAAATCACTTTAGTACAGAGCTACTAATGTCTTGCTTGCTTGCCATAATTTATTTACACCTTGCTTTAACTTCCTCCGTTAATGCCTGTTCCAATTAAAAGATCATGCTGGTGGTTTTGTGGGTTTTAGTCCATTAACTTTAAATCAGGTTTTCTCTCCACTACAGGAGAACATTTTTCAAAGAGCTCGTTGAATGTACCTTCAGACAGGCAGGGATACTGTATCTGTTCAGTGCACAATAAAAAACACAGTTGTAGCGAGTGAAGGGACAGTTGTTTGGGAGAGGTGATCAAAGACAAAAAGAATGTATTGGGTGTGTTGTTTGAAACAAATTAAGGCAAAATTGTGCTACTTTTAACTCATTAGAAAGTCACAAGAAGCTGCTGCTTGAGGCCAGAGCTCCAGAGAGCCGGAGGATGTTCAGGATCATGTCATTACAGGTCATAGTTAAGATTAGCATTACTGTACCTCGACATGGGTACAAACAACTCCATCTACCTCAGTTAATCACTGATTTACAAAGCCTCCTGAAGTCAGCTGGGACTTCTGTGTTTACTTTGACACATGTACTTTCAGTGAAGAGTGCACAACCTTTCTACTGATTTGTGATCCCTGTTGTTGAGACTACAAAGCATCAATGCATTTTCAAAGCAAACTAGAATCAGAGGAGAATCTAGAGTTGAGGACTCTGGAGATCTTAGTTGCTGGTAACTATGACAACAAAATGACTGCTTTGTAATGGACAGAAGAAATGATTAACCAAGATGATGCTGTTGTCAAGAATTCATCCTCATCCTCACGAAAACTTTTAATCCAAGAGTGAAACATACATTCTATGGTAAAATTAAAAAAACATTAAAGGTAGCCTTTAATATAAATGAGTCAGTGTTCAGCCCACTCACAGACTTACTGTACATTCAGAGTGAAAGTGGTGAGAGTTAAAAAGTTTGCTCTGGCTATTGAAGGCTGTGTCAGCTAGCAGTTTGTTCAAAAAAGCTTGGCCTTGGACACATGAGTTAAAGAGACTGAAAAGCTAAAGACTGACAACAGGGTCTAAGTTAACAGCATGAAAAGTCTCAAAGCAACAGTGTGTTAGTTAGCATACAATGACCACTTATTTTCACAAAATCTATTAAACACCTGAACTTTAACTTTTTCTGATAGCCACGTTTCTCAAGACACCAACAAACCTGCCAAGAGATGCTGGCTCGCATAGGAAATCAATGACTTATTGATGTTCTCACCAACTTGAGTCTACGGGGTGAAGTTAGCTAGCTACAGCTACAAAATGTGCCTGCAGCAGATCAGGACATTTGAACAGTTTAACAGCCATCAGCTACAAATGTGAAGCATGCTATGTCAAGACTCCACTGTGACAAATATACTATGAATTGGAGAAAATAGGAAAGCTGCACAAACGTAACAGAAACTAAGGGAGAAAGGCATAGCAATGGTTAGCTGCATCTAGTTTGCCTTTAGGTTTTCCAGTACAGTATGTAATCAGTGGCTATAAGTACAACACTGCATTTTTGGATTGTTGTCTGCAAATGAAATGGATTTATTATTTACTTTTAACAGGCTGCACACTACAGTTTAAAGGGATAGTTCACCCCAAATTCAAATTTCACTCATTATCTACTCACCCTCATGTCGACTAAGGGCTGGGAGAAGTTTCAGAGTCCTTCGTGCCTTCTCGGAGTTACAGCGGGGCTCTGTGCAGAACTGCACTGCCATATGACAGTTGCGAACGGAGCCCCGCTGTAACTCAGAGAAGGCACAGAGGACTCTGAAACTTCTCCTAGCCCTTAGTCGACATGAGGGTACATCAAAAATTAGTTTAACAGACAGAAACGACTCCATCAGATGAGCTTTTAGATGCATTAAGGTTGTAATCCCACACACCGATGATAGGGGTGGAGGACATCCCAGAGGTTCTGGAACACATCCAGCTTTCTAAATGCCGCACAAATGCATCCGTCTTGTCACAGCAGCGTACATTATTTTTCCATTACACAGTGATAGGAGCCTGTAACAAACAAAAATTGATAGCACTGGCAGATAATCTTGGGCCCGTGGCTTTCTCTGAGCGAATCAGGAGAAGGGTTGAGCGGTCACACCTCACAGGAAACCAAGGGGTGCAGATAATAAACACCATCTTCCTTTTGTTCTTCTCCCAGCCACACAAAGGTGCTGCCACAATAAAGGGAATCATGCATTTCTACTGCCATTCAAAAGACTTCACACTCAAAATATATTTTATGTTTGTAGAACCACTGAGACTGTGTTTGCTCAGTCAGTCAATTCCAGCAAATAATGAGTACAGTCAACCTTGTATACGAGAGATTATGTCGATTTATTTTCCTCATCACTGTGAAATCCACATGCTAAAATACAGTGGGGTCTAAAAGTCTAAGACCACTCTCCCACCAGAACCTCAAGTTCTGTTGATGTTGAACTGGTTCTCATTGCAGATTGGTAATCAGCCATTGATGACTTTAAAGTCCCATGTCCCAATCACTTTTCTCTCTACTTTATAACAAGTGTCGGTCCTTAAAACCACATATACATCTTCTTATGGATCAACACTTCTCCCCAAAATTACATTTCCTGTCCCCCAGATTTCAGTAAAGAGTTAACAAAACAAATCCTGCAAAGTTAGATAGTGTGTCCATGTGGCCAAGGTTTGGTGCATAGCTGAGAGCAATGACTGCTTTGTTGTGACATCACAAAGTCACATAAGTCTTGATGGCTGGTTTTAAGGAAGTCTTTGAATATAGGCTGTGTGCATTTCTCTGTTAACTAAGGCTTTATAATCACACTACACATGGACATCTACCTATTAACAATAGCTACAGGACCTTTAACCTACAATAGGAAAGAACTGTCTGCAGTACCATCTCTGTATCTAAATGCTGCTGAAGTGGAATTAAATATACAATGACCCTGAATTAAGTGGAAAGGCCAGGGGGTAAGTTTAGAAGCTGCTGACAGATGAGGATTCCAGGACTGGGACCAGCATGAAGATAGAAGTGTTATTTTGCAATAGCATTTTGTACTTGGCACTGCACAGTGGCTCAAATGTGGTTCAGATGCAAGGCCTGCAGGCCTCCTTCTCTGTCCCGTGATGTGAACTTCCTGTGCGCCATCCTTCTGCAGGCTCAAACTCTGCAGCTCTTCTTTATTTACACTCCTTGAAATAGAAGATCGAACTGAATTGACCTCTGAGATAATGCTCAGTCTTTGAGGAGAGGAGTTTGGTTTCAAAGTGAAACCCACATGAAAAAACTGATACCTACGGAAAGAATTCAATATCAAAACAAATGAGGGTGTTGTTCATATTAAAGGAATATAAGTAATCTAATTCCCTGCTTGAGAATGAAATTGCATAGTGGAAATTCTTTTAGAGACAGCGAATGATGGAGGTCAGTACACCAGCACACATTCCTGAAGAGTTGAAGTCAAATAAGATCAGATGTACAAATCTGTCCAGTGACAAATAACAAGAATTTACTCGGCCTTGTCAGTATTAAATAAATCACATTGATTATAAGTCTTTATCTCTGAGGACACATTTATTTAAATTGCAGGTATTGACAAAAAACTCGGGAAGAATAAAAGAAAACAGTGGCTCAAATTTCCTGCAGAGCTCCAAAACATAATCAGTTCTTGCCGACCAACATGGCAGACAGGCTAATTACACTGCACCTGAAGCAACGATATCAGCTCCTGCCTCCATCCAAGTCTGATAACAAAACAGGTGGCTGATAAGAACAGGTGTAGCACTTGTTAGCCGTGTCATCTGGCTGAAACTGATGCAGTCAATACAACAACCCTGAAACAAACCCTCCAGTTGTTAATGAAACTCTTACAGAGGATGTAGGTTTTTGCTGCTGTTGAACTGTATTGCATTAAAGGTGCATTAATTTGAATGCGGTGGGAAACACCAGCACCAAATGACCAAGGTCTTTACTTGAATTATTACATTATGACAAATTGATCATAAGAACTTTTTCTCATATGTGCAAAACAAAATATATTATTATAATAACCAGTTTTAATTTCTAACATGACTCACTTTTTTTTCTGGTTAATTACATTGACCATTGCTACCTGAAGAAACACGAGAACCCAACACACTGTAGTTGGTTCTACATTATTTACTGCAGCTGGGTCTGATCAGTTTATCACACTTTACTAGTACAGTAACAGTGATGTCTTTAACCACTATGAGGTACAGTTACAGCAATACAACTCTTGGTTTTTTTAACCTGAGCAATGTAGCATTGCATTTGAAGAACAAAGATGCTAGCACAGTAAAAGCAGCAGTTAGCGAGCATTTAGCCGGTGTTTGATCCTTTGCTCCTCCAGAGCTGAATCACAAACCTTAAAGTCCCACTCCCGCGACCCTTTTCGGCCATTTTAAAACCAGCTCATTAGCCATGCACATTAGCAATGCACCTCTGGAGGGTGGGCGGAGACTGCACTGCTCTGCACCCGCCCAGCCACCTGGGCGGGTGCAGCTCCTCGCACCCCACCCCCCGCTCGCTGACAGCTGGACATTGTACAATTACAGATTCAGCGCGTTTAGCGCTCCTCACTGGGATTCGATCCCAGACTGGAACATAGTCCTTGCTCACAGTGCAAGCTGCTCTACCAGGTGAGCTATACCTGTTACACCTTGACAGCTACACCGAGCTGCCAAGCCTTTCACCTCTGAGCCAGATGCAGAGCGGGAGCTTGTAGCACTAGTGCCCTCCCCTGGAGCTGTGACACCCTCAACTCCAGTCTCCCTGAAACTGCCAGTTTGCGTCTGCCATTGGTTCACAGCAGTTTGAAGGCAGAAAAACTCAGAAATGCAATTTTGCACTTCCCTTTCTGCTGATATGTGCTCTAACACAAGAAAAATGCCACAGGAACATGTGAAAAGCTCAAAAAACACGATTTTCACGGGAGTGGGTCTTTAAAGGGACAATGAGGAGTTTTGGAAAGTGAAGTGTTCTCACACTACATTTACCATGAGCCTCTGCGCGCACTGTGAAATTCTTTGACCGGTGCAAGACAGACGTCTTGCCAAGAATGTTTTCATTCATCAAAAAGGAAAGTCAGAGGTTCGAAGACGATCAGATACCGCCGTAGTTCCAACCATAAACGGCGATTCGGCGGCGTTATTCTCATGACTCGCCAGGCAGCGTCAGCGAAACCGAAAGTAAGGAAACGCTGGTCGACTCGCCCAGCGTTTCCACCACCACTAATAATAACA
This sequence comes from Trachurus trachurus, assembly GCF_905171665.1. NCBI lineage: Eukaryota > Metazoa > Chordata > Actinopteri > Carangiformes > Carangidae > Trachurus > Trachurus trachurus. The sequence continues at coordinate 19,911,087 of NC_139912.1, read as the reverse complement.
AAATAACGATAGAGACAAAACGATATATTTATCGAAAATGGGCCCATTAACAAGTGTGGGTAACGTAGATTCATCCACATTAATATGAGACTTTTTTATTGTCGCGGAATTTTTGAAATTTTTCTGCCGATGGAGAAACTCCTCGTTGTCTCTACCTGTAGCAGAACCAAATATGCTAACCCATTATTGAACCATTTAAAACAAGTAAAGTTAAGCATGTGCATGTAAACCTAAATCAATCAACCACATTTAGCAGCCAAGAGTGTTCATTTACACTGTAGATAATCTAAATCTATAAAATCTAAACTAGCCTAGCATCTGAACGTCAACATCGTCCATAACATACTGTAACTTTCCTGAAAACAGATGAATATTGAATTAATTTTCCAGGACAAGACTATTTTCTTAGTCATTTTACTTTACTTCCATGACTGGAAAACTGTTTTCCTGGTTTTCCAGGCTGTGTGGGAACTCAGTCTCAACACAAACTGACCACTGTGACCTTCATGAAGGAGGATTTATTGAAGGGCTGTTGCATTAGACTGCATTTGTTTTAGCCAAGTGTTGAACTGACAACGGAGGACATTTGGAAGTTGTCACAACAGAAAAAGGCTGCGTGACTGTTATTATGGGAGTGTCAGGGTGAGAGGGACAAGTCGCTGTGGTCAGACAGTAGGTCGCTGGATTTGCACCCTTCTCCATAATCACCTCTATTTGGAGGGGTTAAAAGAAGGGCCCATAAAACATGACCTTTCACCAGGCTCTAATCGCTCTCCTCTCGGCCAGCCACCTTCCATTTCTAACATGACAGTTTTACACGTCCCTTCTGACACCATTGCCGGGTTCAGGGACAATAAACACGCACAACTAAAGACGAGCAAAGCGAGGGGGGAGAGGGGAGGGAGGCACATGAAGGGCAAGAGAAAGTCCTGGCCCGCGGTCAAAGTCACTATCAGAAAGATCAGGAAGGAACACGAGAACAACACACTGATTAGCATCAGCCCAGCTTCAGAAAGCTTTGATCTCATTCAATTAACTCGAGAGCATTTGAAGAGCATGTGTTGAAAGAACAACACAAAAACTTGTAAATTTATAGAAAATATTAAAGTCAACATCAACCCTCTGAGGCCCACACTCAGACTTTTACGATAAACTCTCAGCCGTCTGTACACTGCACACATTTTTGCATTATGCTTATTTGTTTGAGAAGTATCTCTGGACATTCAAAACTTCTCACAGAACTCTTAATAATACAATATTGATGGCATTTACTTTGGGAATCCAACCAACAAACAGGCTAGCCTCTGAAACAGACACTCTGTGACACCGACTCTCACTGGAGCCAAGTGTCCAATTTGGTGATGTTACTCTAGACGTCACGAGAAAACATAGTGGATCAGAATCGATCGATAAACAAACAGATAGAAAGAAGCAACACGACACGCTAAGAGTAAGACAACTTTTTTGAGAGTGTGTACAACTTATTTGGGAGTGTTGCTGACTAACGGACCGACTGATCATACTGTAGTTCTGTCACTGTTAAAGGGATAGTTCAACATTTTGGCAAATTGACCCATTGCCATAGTAATCCCTATAGTTAAAGCAGTAGCCTATACAGTAGGTTCGTTACCTTTAATTGTCAGTGCAAGCTGTTTTTAGAATGGCGGAGCAGAGCCGCCAGCTGCTCAGAGCTACACTACGGAGGCTATGGGATTTCTTGGTTTCCCTCATCAAACTCATCAAATACACAATCCAACAACTCCAAAACGCTCTGGTGGACAAGTTGTGACCTGCACATTCACCACGCTATGAGATAATAACGGAACGTTAAGAGACAGAGTTGTTTTAGAGGTAAATTTATGCAAAACAGCTGATGCGCGTTCCTGTCAGGGGCAGTTTTTCAGCAAGCAGTCTCTGCATTTGCCTCGAAAACAATTCCGTCTTGTAACATTCCATTATTATCTCATAGCGTGGTGAATGTGCAGGTCAACTTGTCCACGAGAGCGTTTGAGTTGTTGGATTGTGTATTTGATGAGTTTGATGAGAGAAACCAAGACATCCCATTAGCCTCTGTAGCGTAGCTCTGAGCAGCTCGCGGCTTGGCTTAGCAATTCTTTAAAATAGCTTGCACCGACAAATAAAAGGTAACGAACCTATGCTATGACTATAGGGATTATGGCAATAGGTCAATTTGCCAAAATGTTGAACTATCCCTTTAAGCCACCACATTTCTATCAGGGGGCATTCACAGCCCGCAGTACTGTCAACAGTGATCTGGCAGACCACAGTAGTTTTGTGGGCTACGACGGCCTCTTGAGGTGTGCTATTAGGTTAACCTGTGCATTGTGAACAAAAAGCACTGTGCTTTTGTATCATTGCACACTTGAATAACTGAAACACTGATAACTGAATGCTGCAGACAGTGAAAGGTTTTGTGGATACTGTCTTCATGACAGAAACACTAAAGATGGCAGAGGGGCCAGGAAAAGTGTTACATTTTGGTGAAAAGGAAAAAAAATGATGAAGCAAAAGTCAGAGAGTGAGTGAAGCGGGGCCGGGGAGGCTGCGGTGGAGAGCCTGTTGCCCTGAGTCCTCTGCTGAGGCCTAACTGGGTCTGTGGGTCCTCTTTTCTTACATTAGAGAGATGTTCCCATTCACCCCTGCGGCGTTCTCCCTGTCCTCTTGCACTACTTTACCATAACCTTTTAGATCTACTCCCAGAATAGGTTCATTATAAACAGCTGCCCAACACACACACACACACGGGGAAACACACACTAGTCTACCATGCTCTCTGAAGGGCATTTCCAACTTCCACCCTGCGTTTTGCACCTTCCTCATTCCACTGATGCGTCCTGTTACACTCCATGTTAAACTAGACTTAAACAGGACCGCTACAAACTGTCAGTCACAATGATTGACAGCTTCAGCAGAGACATGAATGGTTGGGTGTGAGACTTAAAAAGCACAATTCCTCTGAGGAAATGGAGTAATATCTATGCAAATTCACTGGTATTTCAATACACATGACTGAACACATTAACATGCATTACAACTGACATCTCACCTGAAACCCAGTGTTATTTCAGCCCAGTGCAGGAACGTTACCCTCATTTTAAAAGTATGCGATGATAAGACGGCAGCTGTGAGGCTGCAGACCCAGAGACAGGTCAGCCTCAAGGTGAAAGCAGCCTCTTCTGACGGCTGTTAGTTTATCAGGAGATCTGAATCACGTCTCCTCGCTGGAGCATCAGCTCAAGTCTCAGTGTTTCAGATGGAGACCATTAATAGAAAGCACAGATCCAAACTGCGTAGGTGTCAGCACCAATACTGACCTAATTAAACAGCAACTCCACCACCTCCTGCATGTGCTTCATTCTGCAGTTTGTTTTTTACCCCCACAGTTTCTGAACATTCAACTTCTATGGGTGTTATTCATTCTGAATAATTCTACTGACGAAATACTGATGAACCTTTAGCTACAATAATTAGCTGGTTGGTTTCAGTTTCAGAGAAAAAACAAGGCCATTCAGAGGTGAAGCTGCTTGGTGATGCAGATTTATTACTGGTTGACTGAGTTAAGATTCTGGGAGAAAACAGCCCTGCTATGGATTATTGAGTACCTCTCAAATCTTCACTTAAGGTTTCTGTATCTGGGCAGAATGTCAAACATGTGGACAAATATTAGTTCAGTGCACCAATCAATGTGAAAGACACATAAATATGACATGTGTTATGATAATGACAGGCTGTCATGTTGCCAGTTGGCATCCTATTGGCAGAGCTAAGGAGAGTTAACCATATAATACTGGCACTGCAAGGTTTCCAACCTCACTCTCTTTCTGCTCCTGGTCCTTTGACCGGGCTGCTGGGTGTCAGAGTGCCCAAGGCACTTCCATTTCCTGCCTTTCTCCTGAGTTACTTCTCTTGTCACGTTTCCTTTGCAGATTTTAAAAGGGGCATCCAGGCAACACTTGACTATTCACTTGACTTCTCACGTGTCATTCAAGCTCCTCATGTAATGTTCATGAGATGTTGGAAAGTCTCAGTCTCGGTCCCTGGCGCCGCTAACAAAGACCAAAGTCAGGTCTAGCAGAAGACTAACTGCAGAAACACCTCCAAAATGCCAGGGTTTATGGGTTCACAGGAAGAGATGTTTACATGAGGCAGCCTGCAGTTTGTCACAGTTGGAAAGCCATGCACAGCAAAAAGAGCTGAGCTACAGCAGATTAGACTGATGCATATACTGGACTCAGAGCAAAGAAGGCAACAAGTCCACGATTCACCAACAGTCTGCCCTGATAACCCTTTTCACCCTTTTATTTTAAGGTTATTTTACATGTAGATGAACCTGCTGAAAGGACATTTATCATTTCTACACTGCCAGCTGGGTTTGCATTCTGCTCACACTGTTTACACACAACCACAGAGAGCAGAACTCTATTTGGAGGCTCTGGCTCACACTGAGCCCCATGCAGCCACAGAGTTTCTGGTTTGACGGCACCGTGCTGGGAGGGTGACTGGTCTGTTCACCCTGAGAGATGTTAATGCAAATCAGAATTGAAGTGACAATTAGCGTGTTCAACCAGCTGTTGTGTCTACTGCAGAGCTGAACGTACCCTTTACCACTGGACAAAAGTCAGATGTGCAGTCTTTTCAGTAGAAAAGAAGCTCAATACAACTAAGATACACACATTTTTACTATATATATATATATATATATAGTATAGTATATATATACTTATATACACACACACACTATATATATTTTTTTCTTGCTTTTTTCTTTCTTTCCTATCTATCTATCTATCTATCTATCTATCTATCTATCTATCTATCTATCTATCTATCTATCTATCTATCTATCTATCTATCTATCTATCATACTTAAACAAAAAAATTTTTCTTGCTTTTTTCTTTCTTGCTTTTTTACACTGCCCGCAATATGCTTACGAGATGTATGGTTGTATATGTATGTGAATTATGTGGCTGTGTATATGATTTAATGTGGGTATATTGTAGAAGAAAAAAAAGAAAAGAAAATGAAATAATAAAAACTTGATCCAAAAAAAAAAAAAACCCAAAGAAACTAAGATACTGTACACACAAGTCCATGTGGTCATGACGACAGGGTCCCATATAATAAGACAGTCTATTGTAGCTTACCAAAAGCAAAAAGAAAATAAAGAATGATGGATGCAGTCAAATGTTTGTTGAATTACTTTACATTATCAAAATTAGAAATTGCACTGACTAATTAATCATCTAATGCAAAAAACAAAACAAAAAAGCACTTCAGGTGACATCATGGTGACATCACCTCATGATGTTTGATGAGCTCATTTCCACCGAGCAGATAAGAATATATTTCTATCTCCTCTTTGTCTTCGAGGAGGCGTTAAAGCTAATGTGTATGACGTGTGTGGAAATGAGGACTTCAAAGGCTAAAATGGATATTTTTAGATTTCAATTGCTGACATCCATTTCCATGGTGAAGCATTTAGTGTTTCCTGCTACAGTAAACTTGTTTTCTCGTCAAGGTGGAAACACCTCCAAGACAGCGTTTTGCCTATAACGGGACACTCAAAACTGAGTCATGCTTCGAGAGCTGGCAAGGCACGGCCGATGACTCACCCCACATATTCACCGAGAGGAAAACTCTGGGATAGATTTCATCTTTCAACAAAAGAAAAAAATCTGAGACGTGTAGAGGAGGAAAGAAAATGTTTTCTTTGCTTGTTCTGTTCATTGCTGGTTGGGTTTTCATGTTGCTGGTCTGGGAGGGATCACCAGAGAAGATCACACTCAGTAGCCAATATTTATTTAAGTAAGGGATTCCTGCATCCCACTGTCTCTCCAAGCACTCTGTGTCAGAGCCGCAAAAGGCTGCAGAGACCAACCTGATGGGCATAAATCCATTCTCAGACCAATCAGAACATGCCAACAGAGCTTTGTTGTCAATGGATCACACATCTAATTATAACTAATCGATAGCACATTGTCTCAAGGAGGTTTTGAATGGAGCAGCTAATTGTATAGAACGATACAAGCAGGTCTGATGTACTCATGTCTAGCAGCATCTTCATTTAATCATTAACTAGAGTCAGACTGAAGGTTGTATGAGCAGCTGCCATAAATCTGATCTATACATACTGTAAATGTATGCTTGTGTTTACTGTATATGCACGCCTGTGTGTTGCTGCGGTGACGTCAGCGTCCTCATGTGACGGCGGCGGCGTGGAGAGCCAGAGCTGCACAGATGGTGTGAGGGCAGGGCTCCTCCAGTGTCACAGGCCTCCTGCCGGCAGCGCTCACAGACAGGGAGCAAAAGATCAAGAGGAAGAGCCAGACACCGCACAGGGCAGAGACAGCCTCGTGTTCTCAGCTTCAGCTTCATATTAAAAGGTGTTTACCATGAAGCTGCTGGGAAGATTCTAATTCAATCTTCAAGATAAAAGACAAAATATTCAATAAAAAGCAAACATGAGAGGAAAGCTAATGAAAAGACATACAGATCATAAATACATCTACAGATGTATTTAGAGGAATTCTATATTCCAAGACAAGAATTTTGTGTTCCTTCTGTAATGAATGTGGGTAGGTAGAGAGATAGATAGACATATATAGATATATATTGAGATATAGATATAGGTTATGTAAATATTAATATATATAATAAGGTAGTAATACATCAAATACTTTTTATACTTCAACTCAATAACCAAATATAATGCCATAATATTCAACTGCTACATTATATTTCACAATACTGAATAGTTGCCTGGTGATTTCATTTCTGTTGAACTTTTATCTTGTAAGAAGAATAAAAAAAACACATCTTGAATCAAGCTCCAACGTCTGCTGACGGTGAAGCTCTCATCTGCATCCCAGAGTCTTTCTGGACATATGGTGTTTGCTCAGTTGTCAGGGAGATGACTCGGTTGTCATCATATGATCTAACGAAGGAACCTCAGTCATGTGATGATACCACATTAAAAATTCAAGACACTGTTTTATCTTATGCAATATGCAGTAAAGCAAAAATTCAGATGAACAAAAGTCACCTCCACTGTCAGCTGATTTTTTTTTAAAATAAACTTTCGCTCTTGAACTTATAAACATTTTTCCATCGTTTGTTTATATTGTTATTATTAACCTTGACTCTATATCCACAACTACAGTTTACTGAGTCCAGCTGGTGTTTGTGTATTTACATTTTTCATAAATTCAAATATTTAAATAAAGATTGAAAAAGAAATCACAATAACATATGTATGTAAAAACATCTTTTTTTCATACTCCATCTGCTGATAAAGACAATGAGATGTACTGAATATCTAGTGAGTGAAGAATTAGTTTAGATTATTTTGTGGAGCTACTCCCAACAAGTTCTTGTTGTTGAAAAGTGTCAGTATCAATGTAAATGCTGTACTGTATCTACTGTACTGTGGGTATCAGATGTGAGTGACTTCCTGGTGATGTGTTGGATAGAAACCAATCGCCCACCAGGAAATCAGCACAAATCTGAGTCATGAGAAATGTGTCAAGACTGAGACTGGAGTCAGCTAGACTGGTTCACAGATGCAGATGGATTCACTGTCGCAGAGTGTGATACTGATGCATATATTTCTTTTATTTTGAAATTAATGTTATCTTTATTTTTTTTAGATCATTAACTTCTTATTGTGTTTACATCAAATCTACAGATTTATCAGTATAAAAACAAACCAGACTTAATGAAGGTGGTGATTATTTCTGAGTGTGAGAGGGAAAGGAAACTTTGCTGTGAGTAATCGAACTGAAAGCTGAAGTGGAAGAGACAAGATGAAGATGGGACTTCCTCTCTCACTAACATTAAGATTTCTCTGCATTTGGAAAGCCAATTATACACACTACTACAAGTGTGTGTCTCTATGTACGTGTGTGTGTGTGCACTTGCTTGTGAAAATGAGACCCTCTCCACAGCTCCACTAGCCTCCTCCAGCACGCTGCTTAAGTGACTTCTAATGGGAAGAGAGTCATGGTTTGAGGCAGAGCTTGGCAGAGAGTGAATAGCATAATTGCCTGTGTCTAAGGAGGGCGGGAATACGAGGGTGCTACAGAGGAGAAGGTTATATTTACATGCTGGGTTGTGAGCGCGAGCAGACACACCACGGCATTTAAATCTGACACTGCAGCCGGTGCTAAACCTGCAGATCTCACGCAGCGCCTGATTGTTTTTACTTCCATAAACGCTCGCTGCATAAATAGTGGAATTATGCTGCGCTGAATGGCACGTACCTTTGCATGCAGCGCCGGCACGATAGGAAGAAGGAGAGCAGGAGGAGTCCCATGGTGCTCATTTACCATGTGGTATTAAGCTTATGGTTTTAGTCGGTGATTGTGCAGGTAAAGGTTTCGTCTCAGTGTTGTATTTGAGTCACAAAGCATCTGACCAAAAACCCTAAAAACTGAAGACAAGACTAACCAAATATTTGCTGAGAGTAATATGTAATGGAGAAGGACATCAATATACTGTATCAAAATTATGTCATTTTAAAATGTTGTTTCTGGGGTGCTCGGTGGTCAAGTGGCCATATGCCTTAGGCGCTGATCGCCAGTTCGACTCACAACCGAGAGGATCCTTTGCTCATGTCATTCCCCCAGCCTGTGTCCCTGCTTTTCTGTCTCTTTAAACTGTTTTATCAAATAAAAGGCAGAAAATGTCTAAAAAAAAAATAAAATAAAAAAATCATGTTGTTTAACAGTTTGATCTGCCATCATCACAGTTGGGCTTGTGGTAAAAAGAATGGTAAAGTTAGTTAACTGTAAGGTGTAACAAAAAAAAAAAAAATTGAAGCCCTTGTTTTTTTTAAAGGGATAGTCAACATTTTGGCAAATTGGCCCATTACCATAGGAGTAGGTTTGTTACCTTTAATTGTCGGTGCAAGCAATTTTTAGAACGGTGGAGCAGAGCCACGAGCAACTCAGAGCTATGCTGTGGAGGCTAATGGGATTTCTTGGTTTCCCTCATCGAACGCATCAAATACACCTGACGTGCACATTCACGAGACTGCTTGCCGAAAAACTGCCCCCGATGGTAACGCGCATCAGCGGTTTTGCATGAATTTACCTTGTAAACAACTCATGATCCTAAATTCATGCAATTCAGCAAGCAGTCTCTGCATTTGCCTCGAAAACAACTCTGTCTCGTAACGTTCCATTATTATCTCATAGCGTGGTGAATGTGCAGGTCACAACTTGTCCATGAGAGTGTTTGAGATGCCATGTAAACCCCTTTGAGACAAACTGGCTATACAAATAAAATCACCTTGCCTTGCTTTTTGGAGTTGTTGGATTGTGTATTTGATGAATTTGATGAGGGAAACCAAGAAATCCCATTAGCCTCCGTAGCGTAGCTCTGAGCAGCTCGCGGCTCTGCTCTGCCGTTCTAAAAATAGCTTGCACCAACAATTAAAGGTAACGAACCCTCTCCTAAAACTTTGCCAAAATGTTTAACTATCCCTTTAAGAGTTGGGGGGACTTAAAGCCCCCCAATACTGCTGTCAGTGTTAGTGTAAACTGCCATATTATATTCATTACTGGTGCACAATGAATCTTGGCACAGGTTGGGCCATTAAGGATGCCCCTATCAGCCACATTTGAAGGAGCCTTTAAAACGGGACAGTCTATAGTTTAATGTAATTGGTAGTTCAGTGTCACGTTAATGCAATCAGCAAACATGCAGCCTCCATGGGACCAAGCAAAAGAGTCTACACAAGCTGTTGATGACTTAGCAGGTGTTAAAATAACTTGAATAATATAGTGCTAATGTTAGCTTTATGTTGCTTACCGCTGTTGTTTGAACGGAACACAAACTTAAAGGATAAACATTGCACAGGTGTAAATGTCAGTGTACAACCAACACTATGTGAGTTTGTTCCAAAAGTCAACTGATCATGTTTGTGGGCTGTACAATACGTCTTCATCCAGTCAGTAGCATACCACAGAACACCACATAATACCAAATCATGTCTTTTAGCAAAAGCAGCTCTGAAATCGGAGGTTTTAACTGACGTGACCTTTGACAAGCGCAGCGTGCTAACTTTCCTCCCAGTAGTCGTCTAAATACCCCGACGGCGTCCTTGAGATCCAGTCTCAGTGACTGACACTTGAGCATGGCTTAGTCTAGCAAGAGTTCTGGCTTTTTGCTACCGCAAGCTTCAAGTGTAATCCTCCCAAAGTCAAGCTGTTTACCTCAAAATCAGACCCAGTTCAGCATCTGGGTGAATGTGATATCCGAGGTCATTTAGATAAAACTCAAGACACAGTGACTTTGCTGTTTTTCCCTCCTTCCTGCTATCTGTCTGTTTCATCCTCTCTTCTCTTTGCTCTTCTTCTTCTCTTCAGTTCTCATTAAATAACCAGGAGGCAGCAGATGTTTTAGGTGCTTTAGAAAACTAACTTTGCTCCGAGTCAACTTTGTTCACTAAATATGTTCTTAGTAAAGACTGCAAGACAGTTTATTGTCTGAGAGAGCGTCTGGATCAAAGTCAAAATGCTGTGTCATTAAGTCAGAGCTCTGCATCACTAAAATGGTCATTTGTGATTAAAAGAATGTAATCATGTAATGATGAATCACGGTATATTAAAATGAGATTGTTTTAATAATTATAATCTTGTTATCAGATGAATACTGAGTTTAAAATATTTAATCTCCATCTCATTTAGTCTTATATTCAGTTATTTCTAAAAATCATATTTTCTATGAGCCTCTATGACGTCAGCGTAAAAAAAAACACTTCTTCCATGTCAGCTGACCCTTTCCCAGACCCAAGTCATCATCATTACTGCAGGTCCCTGGGGACAAGGAAACAAACTGCACATCAAAAGACAGACATTATAACCAGAGATGTCTTCCTGAAAGTTTCCTAAAGGCTTGATCTTATTTAGCAATTTTGCAGTTTTGCAAGATACATGACAGATCTGCAGTTTATAGGCTAATAAGGTTAAAAGATAGTGACTTTCCCTTTAACTGAGTGGTATTTGACATTTATCCAGTGTTTTATATGAAGTGTTGATCTATAATGTGGCATAAGAACTATAAAAACATCTCAAAGTAGTTGTACATGTCCTCACACATGCGGCATGCGCAGCATTTGCTGCCCCCTCTTCATGCCAACAGTGGTGTGCAATGCACTCAGGTCTCTCTCTTGTGATTGATTATCTGTTTTCAGAATGCTCAAATAAGAATATAGCAGAAACATGCTGTATTTAGCAACACAAATGAACAACTGGAAATCTCACTTTAAACAATATAATGGAACTTGTAATATCGACTAAGAACCCAGACTGAAACAATCAAATGATTAGGTAGGCTATGTGTGCAATATCAAACAGTGTTACTTCAATGACCAATAACACAGTCTCCAGCTTGTTCTGCTTCACCTGCGACACCCAGGCAAGAGCCAATCACAATCATCTTCAGTCCAGAGGAGAAAGAACAGATAAGCTGTACATCATGCACAACAACAAACGACACATGTGGCCTACTGAAATGCACTTCTACAAACTCTGCGTGAACCAGCACTGAAGCGAAGTGCGGAGCGAGCTGGTAAATTAAACAACCGTTTAGCTGAGACACGTGGCGACTTCAAACAATCCCAGTCCCTCCTGACAGTAAGCAGTGATTTAAGATACATCACATGCCAGGAGGCATTAGCAGCTGGCACACAGCGGTACGCATCTGCTCAGACAAAGACTCTCACACATGCCAGAGCGTGGAGCCTGCACAGAGCAGACCAGGAGAGACAAAGTCATCCTTGGACAACAGCAGACGTGCCACCGTCAGGCAGCAGCTCTGTCGCTCGAGCGGCGCCCGAGTCGAAGCTCTTAAAATGGCTCCTCAGCCTGCGGGAGCAAATGCTCGGTCTACCCTGCACGCCGAGCCGAGCCGAGCCGATTCCCACAGAATCCAGGTTAACTGTGACAGAGCAGTGATGAGGGAACAGGTGGGGGAGCTCAGAGCGGAGGTGAGCGCCACGACGACGTGCTACGACCTCTGACATGTTTGCGTTCGGGTTTTAAGCTTTTACATAACAACAGCAGCTTCTGAGAGATTCAACTCATTTTCTTTTAATACAAGCAACATGTTGTGTGGAGGCTGGGAGCTACAACCTCCCCAGTACACAACACAAGTTTAAAGTGCTGTGTGCCAAATGTGCTATTTCGTAAATAAAACAGCCTTTACACCAAATGTTTCACACCACAGATCAGGTAGAGTCACTGCCACCACCCAGCTGTCCCCAAAACCTATGAAGCTGTAGTACTGTGGGTAGTGTAGGCAGGTAAGTGGCACCAGGGATATTTCTCTTTTTGGGGGGCATTTACCAGACAGGACAGTGAAGACAGGAAACATAGGGACGCTGTGTGGTGTTAGCAATCAGATCATGCTAATTTTCTACAAGGGTATCTTAGAAAGCTTAATCATATGGAATCACAGCCTGGTTTGGTAACTTAAAGAGACCCCGAGGAGTTTTCTTTTGGTTATAGAAGAGTCTCATATTAATGTGGATGAATCTACATTATCCACTTGTTAATGGGTCCATTTTAGATAAATATATCGTTTTGTCTTTATAGTTATTTTGATTTAGTGGTCGACCCGCCCAGCATTTCCTGGTTTCCCAGACGCTGCCCAGCAGGTCATGGGAATAACGCCGCCGGATCACCTGTTGGCATCGTTTATGGTCGGAACTATATGACGGTATCTGATCGTCTTCAAACCTCCAACTTTCATTCTTGATTAATGAAAACAGTCTTGGCAAATGTTTTTGCTTTCGTCCGTCTTACACCGGTCATAGAATTTCACCGTGCGTGCGGAGGCTCATGGGAAATGTAGTGTGAAAACACTTCCACTTTCCGAAACTCCTCATAGTCCCTTTAACAGTACAACTGAAAAACAGATTGGCTAACATGCACAGAACGGCAATAAAGATAATTGGTATGAAACAATACAAGTCCATAGATCATTTGTATAACCAGTCAGTTTGACACAAGCAAGAAACATTTCCTCAGACTCCACTCACCCACTGTCCTCAGAATACAAACTTCTCCCATTAGGAAGAAGATTCTGTATACCAAAGTGCAAAACAAATCATCTCAAATTATCATGCGTTCCAGCTTCTATCAAGCTGTTGAACAATGCAAAAAACTAGTGCAACGTGCACTTTAGCACTTTAAATTGTCTAATGTCTCTGTGTTGTCATTGTAATGTGCCTCCTGTTTTTTAGTTCTGTTTTAGTAGTCAATGTCTGTTTTTATGTGATACTATTGTACTTCTTTTCTTTCTAATCTTTTCTTTCCTGTGAAGCAGTAATGTAGCACGACGTCCAAGACAAATTTCCCTAACGGGACAATAAAGTTTACCCTGACCCTGTCAGAGAACTTGCAACCATGTATCTTCACCACTTGATTATTAATTCAAGTGGCAGCTTCTATTTATGTAGCCTCAAAATTATCCCATACGTTGCTGCATTACGAGTCAAATGTAACAGACACAGTAGAGTGTGGTCAGTGTGATGGAGATTCCATTAGATTTTCCTTTGATTGACCCCATAAAACACCAGCGGTCAATGATCTTGTCTGTTGTCCATGTCAGTAGTTAGGTAATTCATAGGCCAATAACTGAAATCTTGCTAAATTAGCTTCATCCACAGAATCTTTCAAATATCACACTGGTCAATATCGATATTCGATATTCAACTTTGTGAAAATGTGTGAAATTTATGGAAAATGTAAAAAGTTCATGCCACAGTGATATTATGTGAAATCAGAGTATTTAAGTTTAAGTATGGGATGGTAATTCCTTCATCTCAAATAATTTAGCGAAACAGCTAACAGCAGTGGTGAGTATACAGTACCATAACAAAACATGTCAATGTGTCAATAAGTTGTCATGTGACCAGAGGACATTCACTTCTCTGTGTTTCTGTGACTCTTCCAGTCTCTCTGTCTCTGTCCAACCTGCTGATGACACTCTGAGCTCAGTGGACACTTCCCTCTGACAACATCCCATCGTCTAGCATGGTCCATCGTGATGTCAGAATGTGAACAGCAGGATGAAGAGGATCGAGTGTTTCAATACAAACTGTGATTGAAGCAGAACATTTAGTGGTGGATTCATGGATTAGACACTTTTTGTTGTTGTGATGTTTGTGGTTAATCACCTTGTTAGAGAACAGCATGTTACTGTATATTATAATTACTGAAACACTGAACAGCTGGACATGTGCATTCAAAAGTTTAGAGAAAGTCAAACTAAGTTCACCTGAAAAGGTTATAGTGCATTTTAGGTGAATTCCGAAATTTCATCCAAAAGCCGAATATCCTTAACTTTTTGTGAGTAGTTTATCACAAAACTTAATCTGCAAACTGGTGAAGCAGTAAGTCACGCTATAAAACAGCTGAATCAAATAATGCTTTCACATGAGTGGATTTCATATTAAAAACAACATAAACACACACACTGCTAACTAGTGGCATTTGTGGTCACTCGCTGACAGTTAAAGAAACACTGAATTTAAAATGTGACATTTGAACTAATTTATCCATAGACCACCAGGGTCTACTTGCAGACCACTGCTGCTTTAGACCACAGGTAGGTTTAGTTCTAGTGGCTGGATAGAAACAATGTCAGATGTCGGCTTGGTGTAGATAACTGCAGTAATGTTCGCGAAAAAAAAGACACTGGGATCATCTTTTACTTCTACCACTGGGTAAAATCCAAAAACTATTAACAGGCAAAAATCACCTGACTAATAATACATCAGCAAACAAACATGTGGCTCACCTGCAGTGAGAAACTCTCTCTGTAGGACGGTGATTCAGTGTTTCTAAAAGCCAGCGCCAGGTGGGACAGATCAGTGAAATGACCTGCAGCAGCCTGGACGTCTCTGTGGCACATGGTCGGACGTCACCGAGTGAGACGGAGGCATTTGTACGGTAAATGACTTTTAGAGTATTATCGCCAAACAGATGAGGTTAATTTTAGAGTCATTTATAGAAAGGGGCCCGGGGTAATGTTCTCATCCCAGCTTGATTCCTGCAACACTGAAGATTTGTGAGTCAATGACAAAATTGCTGGTGTGGGAGTGAATCAGCATTGTACTTTGACACCCTCTCTTCTCGACTTCCCATCACTTTAGGTTGCAAAATATTTATGCTAAGACTGAGATACACTCAAAAGAGCAGTTCTCATAATTCAGTCAACGTGTTTCTCCCACTCATGTTTTGAAAATGAATAATTTTCCTGATGATGTTCATTTTACAGACTAATATGAGTCATATCAGCACATAAACCAGGCAGATGTGAGACGTGTTAAAGGAGAAAATCACTGTGTGTTCAGTTCAGAGTGGTCTTATAGTGATGCCTCCACCTTGTCCCACTAAGCTTATAATGAAATAACAGAATTACACTCTGGTTTTGACACCAGTGTAAATAAAAGGTGGTTCAAATCACTTCTGCTCCGTGGCTCACTCCAGTAACAAAGAAGAAGCAAGTCATTTTATCACACATACTGCTGCTGACCCAATAATGCAGGTTATTTTTGTCACAGGTACGCGCTGTGCTGGCTCACAAAATGTGGACATAGACTCACATGGAATCATGCACTGTCCACTCAACCAAAACCAAACAGTTTATACTGCATATCAATAATTTATAAAGAATATCTAAGATTAATTGTGGTTCATTACAACATAGATTCTTAATCTCAGTCTCTGCCTTCAACCCATCTGTAATCAAATTGTTCCAGTTAACAAGTCAACTGGTGTAAAGTGCTGAGATTTAGCAATGTAGTGACTAGGGCCTGACTATATGGATTTTTTGGGGATGATGTCAATATTAGGGAATTATAAACTCTGATAACTGATATATAGGCCGATATATATATTTCCAAAAAAGAAAAAAATGTAAGTAAATAGTTGCTTTTGATTACTTTAATAATTACACTAACTAACTATAATGTACTAACACTTACAACTAAAATATAAATTGAAAGTAGAACATTGTACTATTTTCAAATACTTTTATTTAAAAAAAATTGTGTGTGGGGAGCAGCATATGAACAATTATAACTTGAAATGTGTCTGTTACGTCTTACTACAGTATGTTCCTCAGGCCAGTGGTGCATTTCACCTCTACTGGATAAATAACAGCACAAAGCCTGTGAGCAGCTTGCGGCTCTGCTCCACCATTCTAAAAATAGCTTGCACCGACAATTAAAGGTACCGAACCTACTTCTAAAACTATAGGGATTATGGCAATGGGCCAATATTCCAAAATGTTGAACTATCCCTTTAACATCAGCGTCTATCAGTCAATTTTCTGGCTGCAATTATCCTCAAAGGGCTATAATTGGCTGATTAAATCCTAATAGTGACATCACAAAGTAGCAATATAGGCCACTTTCCCATACAACCATACCAGCAAGTATACAGGACTTTTAGAACACAGTTTGGTTGGAATAAAAACTACTTGGAGATCACAGTGTGAGTTAAAATAACACAACTATAGTTCGCTAAACTCATACTTATCTGGAGGACAGTGATGATTTATTGTGCCGTTGCTGCACTCCACAACAGTGAAATTGTAAGTCAGAACCTGTGTAAAACCTTTTCCTTAAAGTCGACTTCTTGCAGTCAGCCCTCTCTCACTAGCTGGTTAAAGTAGTGCGATGTTGTTATTCTTTCTGCGAAAACCTGACAGCTGTCATAGAGAAGGGAGGGGGGGTATGATCAATCACAGAAATGGGGCATTCACGGTCTTGTGCTCTGACAAAAACTGACAGAAGTAAACAGGGAGACAAGTTGAAATCATGTCTTTTCAACCACCACACCAAGCGAAACCTACAAATTGCTGCACACATGGCAAACCATGGTCCGGGGGAGCCTGGCTGGTGTGTAAAAGAGCGTGAGGTAAATGTGTAAACTGTGTGTCTGGCTTTAGTGGAGAGCTGCTGCAAACATACAGCGAGAAGAGAAGAGCTCTCCTCAGGCGTGGGCCCTTTAACCTCTTCATTGAGAGGCGGGACTCTATATCTTTGTAGCAGCAAACCCCTCGTGGTTCTTACTGAAGAGCAAACGCACCCAGGCGTGAATATCCTCCTCTGTCTGCGAGCCCGCTGAAGAGGAGGAGGCTGCCGGAGCGGAGGGGCTCCTCTGGGTCCCCAGGAGCCCGAATCCAGCAGAGAATTACTAATAGGATTGGTTCTGCCAGGTCGGTATCAGTGAACCATAGAGGAAGACTCAGACAGACAAAGACTCTGGTGCTGCACCAGGGGACGGGGTCAGCTTGCTTTCCCTTCATTCTGTCCGCCAAGCCCATTCAAGGGAGCAGGACATTAATAGTTTCTCCGTTTAGAGATGTGATTCCTCCTCTTCCCTTATCAGAGCCGACATATTCAAGTCGTCAGGCACATTAGAAATAACCTTTGAGCTGACCCCTGAGGTGGGGGCTCCTCTTCTCTCAATATCATCAAAAACTACTGCATGTTACAACTTAAATCCCTCCCCCTCCCAAAAAAAAAAAAAAAAAAAGTTCCTAGTAGAGTTCCTACTTCCAGCTGAAACCAAAGGCACAGTTGTGCAGTGGCCCCACACCACAGCTCCCTTTCCCAAGGCTCGTACAGATAGAGAACCATGTCACGCTTGTATTAAAAATAAATCTGAGGTATATTCTTTATTTAATATGTTCAGCACACACTGTCCTCAGTCTGCAGGCCCTGATCCCCACATGAAGAGCTCACTTTTTCCTCTCATTCACTTCAGACTTTCAGTGAAGAGGAAAATATCCAACAGTGGAAAATCTCAATTAAACTGGTGCCGATTCAAAATATTTAAAGACTTGCTTCCTTTTTCAGTTTTAGATGCACGTTTTTATACTCTATGCACTGACATAGCTATCCATCCACCCATTCATCAATTATCTATACCACTTGTCCATGCAGGGTCCCAGCTGACATATAGGACAAGGGCTGGTGCAGCCTGGACCGGTCTCCAGTCTATCAGAGCTGATATATAGAGACAAAGAATGCACACACACTCACATTCACACCATACAGGCAATTTAGAGTCACCAACCCTGCTAACCACTGCACCACTGAGCTGTCCTGCTATTATTTCTTTGCATTTTAGTCATAGAAAATGTATTGCCATGTCAACCAGTGACAAGGAATTTGTCTTGGTTTGCTCTCCAGTACATACAACACGACACGACCCCACATGAAAAACACATGCGGGGGACAGAATAAATTACAAAATACAATACAATTTACAAATGACAGGGAACAGTACCCAGCGACATCGTGTACACAGTATGGTGCAAAGTGCAATAGTGAAGTCAATGTGAGTTCATGAGTCTGATGGCTTGGAGATAGGTGCTGTCTCTGAAGCGTGATGTTTTACTTTTGATGCTTCTGTATCTCCTGCCTGATGGGAGGAGATTAAAGAGATGATGTGCCGGATGAGAGTGGTCTGCTATGATCTTGTTAGCCTTTCTGACGAGTCTGGTTGAGTAAAGTGATGTGAGTGTAGGCAGGTTACTACAGCCGATGGTTTTCAGCACATTTGCAACAAATAGCAGTGATTGGTTGACTTTATTAGCGGTAAACTGTTGAAATAATTCAGTGTAGAACAGCCAGGGAGTTTAAAGAAGCTTTTTCATTCCAGTGACAGGCAACAGAACAAGTTATTAGCACATCGCTGCTGTTTTATCACCTTAAAATCTATATTCTGCAAACAAAATCGAGTGGCTGCTTGTTTACACAGCAGTTTCGGAGCAGGGTTATCAGTCATTTGGAGTCGTATCTGCAATTGAAGTTTCTGCAACCGGCAATGCTGGTGTCTGACCTACCTACGTTTAATGTTTAATTTCCTTTTAGGTCTGTTAAGGTTTCCGCCCATTTCTGGGGGAAAAAAATCTGACACTTTAGCTGCTAAGTTCTCTCCTGTGTTTCTAACTAGCTGCTTCCTTTGAGTGTTTGATGTTTGATGCTAGGAAGATGAGTTTTAAGATGTTTTTTCCTGTGAGTGCACTCAGTCTGAGCCGATGATCATTCGCTGTGAGTTTTTCCACTAGAAAGAGGCTCGTCAAGTCGCCCTTTGTTCTTCAGAAAATATTGATTAGTGCAGCCTTAAAAGTGGACTTCAAAGCCAGAAGGCAAATTTCAAGCAAGTCCATGTAAGCAGTAGTTATTCTGATGAGTAACTAACATAAAAGCTGTTTGAAGACAGATTTATAATGTGCATTATCGCGTTTTGCTGCAAGTGTGAAGCACAATGGAGTTCATTATGTCTACAAATTGCAACAGGTTTCCTTATGTGTAAGACAAGAGGTTGTTCTTTCCATACCTTGACATGTTTCGACGGATTCTTCCATCTTCTTCAAAAGAGGAGAGGTCACGTTACCATACACCAGGGGCATCACAGAAAAATACAGAGAGCCATGAGAGAATACAACATCAGTACACAGGTGGAGCCACACATTAAACTGAGGCAGTTACCTGTACACTCAAAAGACAAAATCGAACAAAACAATAAGTGTAGTTCCATGCCTCTCCTGTAAAAAATCTGGGGGGAAAAGGAGATGTTTCAACACATGGAGGAAAGAAAGCAAAAAAGAAACGGGAAAAAGACAGACACGAGTAACAATGGGCAAGGCACAACAGGAAAAATTCAGCCATCATGGACTACTGCAGAGAAAACCACATCCTGGACGATGAAAAAAGCCAAAATCATCCGTACGGAAAGGAACATGGAGGTGATCGAAATAAGGAAGTGGGCCTACAAGATGAAGAACCAGGACCAGGGGTTATACACCCTGAAGGAGCCAACTGACAGCTGGAGATATGTAACATCAGCTGATAAGACACATCACACCAACACCTAGTGACGCTTCTGAAGAAGATGGAAGAATCCATGGAAACATGTCGAGGTATGGAAAGAACAACGTCTTGTTTTACACATGAGAAAACAAGCTCAAGTGTGAAGCAGGCACAAGAGGAACAAGTTGAGTCTGTTGAAAGTATTTCAGCACGTACAGAGAATTAAGGCTGAGCTCTACATCTGAGACGTTATTAACACCGTCTTGTGTGTTGGTGGATATTTTAATCAAATTCCCGTCTTATTTTCGATATTGTCAGCTCTACAAAAAAACAAAAAACAAATCTGTTCTGTCTCTGGAAGATTTCTTAACAGAAAACTTGCAGCAGCTACAAAAAGAAACATTTACCAGAGCTGGGCTTCGTGGCTGACAGTGTTTTAGTGCCAGAGGGCAGAGGCAGCGCTCTGACTCTTTGTACAGTTAACTTTTTTTCTTTTTTTTTTCCAGAGAGAAGACCTCCGGGGAGGTTTGTGTTACTGACTGCAGTCGATATCAGGCTGGCAGAGACTGCATTACCATATGTCATCATCATCAGCCGGAGAGACCCCTGACAGTTCGGAGAGAAGTTACATTAACAGTATTTACAATTACACTTCCACAGAAAAGTGGCTGCTGCCGTACTTGAGTCTGGTCTCGGAGGTGCCTCACAGAGCTCTGAATCTTTCATGTGGCTGCCATCTCTCACGTTCCGTAGCGCACACCAGTCATGGATGAAGACACATTTAAGTGAGAATAAATACAGGGAAGAGACGACTTATTGTTGGAGATAGATACCTTGTTATTACAGGCGGTTCTGCCTATAATACGACAACACAAAGTCACAGCATTTAACTGTTTAACAAGTTAAGCCAAAAGACAAAGATAGCTAAGGGCTGTTCTGTTGTTGCTGCTAATTTTACTGTTAATTCAAAATGAGACAATCCTCTCCAGTGTGACTTCATAGCAATATCCTGATTATGTCAAACTTAGACTTATCAGCCCTGTCATTCAAAGAGACATGCAGTCTTATTATTCACTCATCTGGTGTAAACAGCAGTCACATACTTCAAACTAAAAGGTGGTAATGTGGACACAGCCTGAGACTGAGTGTTTGCTCATGTGTCATTATCAACAGAGCGATTGTGGTTGAACAGGGTGGAGGCATGTGACTGTTCACACGGGCCTGTATTTTTAAGCATCGAGATCATGAACACAAAGCAAAGGTACTGGGCAAAGTATTCACCAGCGCTGGACAATATTATCAAAATCACAATATGGCCAACAACAATATTTTTTTTAATTTTTAACCTAAAAGGGTAAAATTGTGTCGACACAGACCACACATGAAGCACTGTGGCGCTACAGAGACAGCAGCACACAACAACACTTTCTCTGGAAGTAAAGGGACATGTTAATTACTACAAACAAACAATCACATGGTCATGATATTTGCTGATGAAATTGAAAAATGACCATGTGACAACGACCATATCCATCAGAATCGCTGCATTGTGATTTTTCTTTTTGGCATATTGTTTAGCCATGATATTACAGCTGCCTACTACCATGTATTGTTTATATTCTAACTGCAACCATTTGATGCATGTTGCCACAACTTTGCTAAAATTTCATCACATAGTTGATTTGTTGATACACTAATAGTATAGGGCTGCAACTAACGATAATTTTCATTATTGATTAATCTGTCAATTACTTAAACGATTAATTGATCAATTGTTTGGTCAATAAAATATTAAAAGATATTGAAAAATGTGTTTCCCAAACTACAAGATGACGTCCTCAAATGTCTTGTTTTGTCCACAAACCAAAGAGATACTCAGTTTATTGTCATAAAGGAACAAGGAAACCGGAAATATTCACATTTAAAGGGACATTGTGTAACTTCTCCTGTTATCTATTCACGAAAATCGATTATTTCATTCAAAAGTCTGTTTTTCATTAATCAGTAATCCCCCCCATCAACAAAGTGAAGTGTTCCTTTCAGCTCTGAATTAGCCGTTCATATCATTCATATCTACATGGAGCGGGTAAGCTCGGTGCTGGCTGCCATGTGGTGTCGCCATGTTTTTACGTTCAGTGGCAGCGTGACGGTAGGAAACCACGGAAACTCAGCGGAGACGCCGGAGCTGTCGGCTCAGGTGGAGGTGGCGTCTGTGAAAAGTCACCGCGGTAACGCAGTGAGGAGGAATGGAGCGTTACACTGATGCTGCATTCACCTGCAGTCGGGCAGACGGCCGTCGGTAACAAACCAGATATCATTTTAGTCACAGAAGTCCAGAGAAAGCCAGTAACGACATCGCCATGACAACATATTGTTACGTGTATTGTTTTGCCTCGTGCTGACAGGCCACTTGTTTACATAGAGGCTTGTTTATGCCGTTACGTGCAGCGGCTGTCGTCCGTCTGCCGTCTGCCCAATTTCAGGTGAATGCAGCATGAAAAATACGATTTAGTTGCTTGCGATATACAACCGCAACGCTAGATGGGAGGAATTCCTACACAGTGTACCTTTAAGAAGCTGAAATCAGAGAATTGACTTTTTTTTTCTTAAAAAACTACTCAAACCAATTATTCGATTATCAAAATAGTTGACGATTAATTCAATAATCAATTATTGTTCGATTAATCGATTCATTGTTGCAGCTCTATAATAGAACAGTATAAGGTTGACACTATTACTTCTATTTTTAAGGTCAGTTAAAAAAAAAAAAACAGTCATAAAAAAAAAATAGACTCAATGATTTCCTACATCTGGGTACAGTAGATTTAACATTATCCAAACAGGAAGGATCAGTGATTTGTATGGACGGTCTTGCGTGGTGGATTAATCCACATTTGGTGCCCTACTGAGCAGCAGGACAGTGTGTGTGGGATTCAATTAAAGACAATGTACAGTGAGAATGATCGTGGTCGTGAAGGAACGCCGTGTGGCTCGCTGATGTGTGTTAATGGTTTTACATCAGGCTTTGGATACGGCACACACAGATAATACTTGTTGGTAGAATCAACACATTGTTGGTTTTGGATTTGGTTTTCAGGGGATTTGTTAACAAGAAAAAAAGAAT
Source organism: Trachurus trachurus (assembly GCF_905171665.1). Taxonomy (NCBI): domain Eukaryota; kingdom Metazoa; phylum Chordata; class Actinopteri; order Carangiformes; family Carangidae; genus Trachurus; species Trachurus trachurus. The sequence goes on along the minus strand of NC_139912.1, from coordinate 19,888,104 downwards.
ATTGCCAGATTTACATGAAAGAGAGAATACATCGTGTGTTACTGGTCCCCTGACCACATCATTGAAGACCACAACCATTCAGCCTGTCATTTCTATAAAAGAATGATAGGTATATCTAAAATAAAATTTTCTAGTGTGAATATTAAGACATCTAAGTCGACATCAGCTCCTCTGTGTTTTCTGTGGTTGCCATGATCACAGAACAAGCCACCACCATGAACTGTATAAATTCAGACCACTGTCAGCTCAGGTGGCAGTGGAAAATAACTGTGGTGCCTTAGTAACCACCTTGTTTACACTGAACCGCAGAGGTAAATACTCCAGATCATAGCATAACATTTACCACTACACATATGGAGTGAAATTAGATTGGTTAATCTGTTATACATCTTATTCTTTCCAATCTTTCAATATTCTTTCCAGTGTTAAAAGATCCCTATTTTACACGTTACTGTTTTAATCTTAACCTGTAAGAAATATATTGTGCTTTTAAGAAAAAAAAACACCTCAGTGTTTGCCACCTGCTCTCTCAGGCTTCTCTCTGGAGATCTGGTAACAACAGGTCAGTGTCAGCCAATCAGAAGAGATAAGTCATTGGCTGCTTTCTAAAAAGAATAAAAAACAATTTCAGGTAAGAAAAAAAAAAAAGCAGAGAGAGGGGTGACAGCTTTGTTGTGACATCTCAAAGTCACCAAAGTCCTGACAGCTGGTTTGAAGTTTCAGACTGTGTATTTCTCTTTCACATAGGCCTGTTGTATAATCCAAAATGACATGGGTATCTGGGGGTAACTTAATACAATATGGGACCTTTACTAAACATTGTAATTTGACTTTCTTAACACTCTTACTCTTCATGTCCAAGTTTAACATTTTGAAACGTTGCCACCTTTGTTTTTCCAGGTTGTGAAGCACCATATTCAGTTATGTAGTGCAGTGCTAAAAATATTTCAAACTGCAGCCACAATGCTCCTGCATGATGCACTGGTTGAACTCTTGTACAGCAACACAGTAGATGAGTTGTTATCCTGAATTGCAGTTACTTCTTTTCACTATTAGTCCCTCCAGCTGTTCTCATCTGGCTGTTTCTCGGTGTGTTGTTTTGGCTCAACGTGTCCTCTAATTGAGCCCCGCTCGCTCAGATGCAGCTGCATTAAACAGTGGATCCTCTTTAAAGCCCCGGTCTTTGAACCAGCGTAAATGATCAGCTGGCAGAGCTGAAAGCCAGGGGTTGACCCAGCGGGGTAACCAGGCACACAATTAGTATCAGACAAAGATACCAAGAAGAACCGCAACATCCAGTTCATTACCATGCCACGCTATGTAGGGACAGAAAAACCAACACGTTTTACCGCTTCAAACGCAACCAAAGCTGTCGAAGAGGGTCAGGCCGCTACTAGTCACCATCATTACATGCTGACAACTCCTTCTGTGCACATCGCGCCCCCGTCATCTGTTTTGGTGCGACATTTTCAGATGTCTGATCCTCATCTGTGTCTAAGAGTGAAGTTTCCCACCATGTTTGTTTGGGATCAGATTTTCAAATCAAAGCTGTGAGGGCAGCTGAGCCGTCTGCTGTCACCCAAGAGCCTACCGCGCTGTGAATGTGAATGTAAGACAGAGTATGAACACCTCTCTGAGAATGTGGCTTGATCTTTCGCTGTCATGTCTGGAAGGCTCTCTGGGTACATTCCTACCAAATGCGAGTTAATCTAAGCAGTGAGAAAGACTTTCAGGACTTACTCTGTGGCTTAGAGGGAAAAGGTCTGAAGGATGTTGCAGTCTAATAAGCTGCACAGCCTTCAGTTGCTTAGTGACGGGTTATCAAACCCTAGACAAAGGACTCACACTGACAGATATTTTTGTTTTATTTAAGAGTGTAACTATCACTCAGGTCAAACTCTGCATTGCTGCAATTTTCACTTTTCAAGAACAAAGAAAAACATCTTTAAGATAAAGTTGTATTTAGACAATTCTACTTCATTCATGTACGTCTTCATGTGAGTATGAAGCAGGTTATATCTAGATAGTCAATGAGCCTCGGTTTGATTTGGTTTATTACATAACCACATACAGGTAGACGCTTTTATAATTTAAAAAGGGATACTTCACCCCAAATCGATAATTCACCAATTTTCTACTCACCGTCATGCCAAGGAAGGGTTTGGAGTCATCAAAACGCTTTTGGAGTTCCAGGGGGGGTCCGGCTGGCAACAGATTTTCATATAATGACAGCGGATTGGGCTCACTTTTGAATTGTCCAAAACACACACTATGAAACATCCAGATACCTCCATACTGCTCGTCCGTACTGACCAAAGTGTCCTGAAGCCGCCACATGAAAAGGTTGTTCAGAAAATATGAATTTGATCTCTGTTTTTAGCCTTGTTGTAGCAGTAGCTCTCAGTAGCTGTGCAAGATCATATTGCAGCAAATCTCGCGCATGTGCACAAACATCAACAGAGCTACTGCTACAACAAGGCTAAAAACAGAGATCAAATTATTTTTTTCCAAACAACTTTTTCATGTGGCGGCTTCAGGATACTTGGGTCAGTACAGACGAGCAGTACAGTATGGAGGTATTTGGATGTTTCATAGTGTGTGATTTGGACGATTCAAAAGTGAACTCTATCCGCCACCATTATGTGAAAATCTTCTCCAAGTTCTCCAAACCCTTCCTTGACGGTGAGTAGAAAATTGGTGAATTATCGATTTTGGGTGAAGTATCCCTTTAAAGTTGCACCAATGGTGTAAACATGTATTCTACATAGACTGAATTCTAAAAACACTTAAAAATGAAATAGGAAAGCTATGTGAGATTGGAACCATTTTCAGATGTATTTATTTACATACCGTATAAAATTAGCAACAATCTAACTTGGCTCTGGCTTAAAAAACAAAAAACAGCCAGACTTTTATTCTGAAGGCTAAAACAGATATAATCTATCGTCTATAGTCTATAATAGACTAGACGTGTCAGGGGATCAAAAACATGACTTCACATGATGATGATATTGCGACAAGCCTGATGTCAGTGCTTGTAGTCGTGTGAGCAAAAAAAGAGTTGCTACAGATTTCACAAAAGACAACTCTAATCATTTGAATACAAATAAGTCACCAAGATTATTTTTTATTCAGATCATGAACATCTGATCAACAAACAAGATTATAAATCTGACCAGACAATCCACTCCAGTGCAAAACTGTGCATATGATTCTGTGCTACAGACTCGTTTCAGTTTGTACCAAAGACGTATGGAGCTTCATTACTCTGCACAAATAAAAATATAAACAAGAAATTAAAGGTTTAAACTTGGCTTAATGTCTGACAGTTCATTCTTGACCTTCAAACAGCAGCTGACAATGTCCAATAACTTGCTTGAACGTGTTAACAGTTTGAACGTGTACAGCTGCAGTTTATTAAGTCATCCTACTGATGAAGACAGTGTGATGTGGTTGATAGCTCCAGCACAAGTAAGTCAGTAAGTGGACCTTGGATGAAAACAATTGTCAGCAGTTTAGATGTACCACCCAAACGAAAACTAAACAAGTGATTAGTAAGAAACTCTAGTTAAACACTAAATCCAAATGAAGAGAATGTAAATAAAACATCGTTTTCTTTTTTTTAATAAACTGCAACAACAGTAAAAATGGAAATTAATAGAAATGATGGAAACCTGAGGTCTCAGTCGCTTGAATCCACACTCGGCCTGCTCCGGCTGAATTCACACCGCACTTTGTGAGACAGCGACTCAAGCCAACCGAGGCAGAGAGTCAAGACACACAAATCAGCCTCAAAGTCTGATTTATTAATTACCTTTTAATGCGTGAGCCTCTGGGCTGAGCAAACGCCGGCTGAGTAAAATAACTTTCAGTAAATCCATTGTCCTTGGGAAGAGCTCAATCTTTCAGAGTGAACGGATGAGCATTAATTATTCAGCGTGGAGCCCAAACAAACGGCACATCTGTTACAGCTCACGGAGGCTGAGGGCCACAGCGGGGACCCTCCTGCCGGTCGTCGGGGCGGTGCACGGAAGACGGGAGGAGCACACCTTTAACATGCATGCCATCACATCCATAAATGCATGACACAGAACTCTCATCTAACCCATTAAGTGCACTTCTGACAGAAGAGAAACCATCCGGTGTCTTTCAGAGCGTTCTGCTGAGATGGACGTCGGAGAACGGGACCATCTTTTCTTTTCTCCGCTCCAGCTTCAGCAGTCTGCCTTCAAGGTGACGTCAGCTTCTGTTTGCAAATTGAGCAGTAACGCTTGTCCAATCTGGCAGTGTAGAGCACCCACCGTGCCTCCCGGTCTGATGCGACTGCCACTCTTCCTCTCACATGTTTCCAGGACATACACACATTTTTAACACTTTGCATGATCTGATGAGTAACCCCTCGTGCCATTACTCGTTTCAGATGAGCACCAGCGTGGAGGCCTGGTTGCTGTGGGGAAGATGGTGGGTGGGAGTGGGTTAATAAGTGCTCCACTCAGATGCTCTGTTGAATTAACACCTGCAGAAACCTTTAACAAGACAAAGAGGAGTGCTGCTGTTGTGGAGATTCACACATGCACTTATTCTCATGCTTCAAAATGCTTCATTCAGAGTCAAATGCACATCATGCCGACCGGTGTCCGGAGTTGCTGCTCCTTTTGCTTCCTATTCCAGCAATATAATCCATCACTCTTTGATCCTTCAAAATGACATAATTCAGCCAAGATAAAACAAATATTTGTGTATGTATAATCGAAGCTAGGCACCAGGATGCTGAGGTATTAAAATTCACAATTCACATTATTCTTTAAAGGGATAGTTCAACATTTTGGCAAATTGGCCCACTGCCATAATCCCTATAGCCATAGCAGCCGAGCGGCGAGTTGCTGAGAGGTACGCAACGGAGGCTAATGGGATTTCTTGGTTTCCCTCATCAAACTCATCAAATACAGAGAAATATGGAGTCGTTTTAGAGGTAAATTCATGCAAAACCGCTGATGTGTGTTGCCTTCAGGGGCAGTTTTTCAGCAAGCAGTCTCTGTATTTACCTCGAAAACAACTTAATCTCGTAACGTTCCGTTATTATCTCTAGCGTGCTGAATGTGCAGGTCACAACTTGTCCACCAAAGCGTTTTGGAGTTGTTGAATTGTGTATTTTATGAGTTTGATGAGGGAAACCAAGAAATCCCATTAGCCTCCATAGTGTAGCTCTGAGCAGCTCGCAGCTCTGCCGTTCTAAAAATAGCTTGCACCGACAATTAAAAGGTAATGAACCTACTGCTAAAACTATAGGGATTATGGCAATGGGCCAATTTGCCAAAATGTTGAACTATCCCTTTAAAACAGCTTTCTAACTGCACTGACAGTTGGAGAAGCTCTAAAGGCCACACAGAGAGAAGAGTATAAGGCCTCAGAGAGAAATTGTCATCAACATGTGGGCCAAATGGCACTTGTATGTACTGCGTAATAATTTAAAAGTCCCTTTGCAAGAAGGAGGCAGTGAGCATGTTTCTCACTTTGGTGGACAGCTGTGGGAATGTGTTTGTGAAAGAGTGAGACCAACAGACAGGGAGAGAGCAAGGCCTGATGGGATACTGTATACAGCAAGCAACTACAAGTCGAGGGATCCAACCATGCATGCTCAACGACTCTCCTTCATTAACTATCCAACTTTTTTCAGTACGCACACAAACAAACATTCCTACGCTTTGCACTTCATAATTTTTTGTAAAAGGTGTCTGCTCGCTGCAAAATCATTTGAACATCTACCCTACTCATTGATTTTGTCCATTCATGACAAAGCAATACTATAACTGATCCTGTGGTAGGATGTTGTGTTTGTCAACTATAAACTGAACCAAAGAGCCCATGAGTTGGTTTACGCAGCAGCTTCTGCTATGGCTAAACCACACAACCAGCAGTGCAGCTGGTTTTGTGGTTTGTTTGGAGCCAATGTGGATAATAATTCCATTTTATTACAAAGTGGTTCTTACTTTCATACTCGTGGCATTGTAATTAGATTTATACATCTATGAATGGATTCAATAGCACTAAACATTACGGCCGGGTGATCCATTGAACACAACTGTTTTTAGAACCCTCCTCTGGCAGAAACCTTCCTGTCCATCCAGAACACTCTCTGAATGTGTAAGTGAGGAGGTCTGTGTGTGTGTGTGTGTGTGTGTGTGTGTGTGTGTGTGTGTGTGTGTGTGTGTGTGTGTGTGTGTGTGTGTGTGTGTGTGTGTGTGTGTGTGTGTGTGTGTGTGTGTGTGTGTTTCTGGAGCAGCAAAGGTTAAGTGCCAAAGTGAGTTTATCCTTGTTTAGAAACGGTAACTCAAGATGGAGGCAGGTGAGTTGGTTCAGAAACAAACAGCATCAGACACCGTCACTGCTGCTGCAGCTCTGGATTTCTACATGTAGTTTGACTTGACCTTTATTTACCCTCAGAGTGAGACAGACACAAAGAGTGAATACATCAGTATAATCCTGCTCCTCACCTGTTAAATTAAACATAAACGTTGGCTTTCTGCTATGGTTGCCTCCGTTTCTCCTATATTGTATTTGTTTCTGTCAGATTCAGAAAATCAAGTCCGGGTACTTTTTTAGCCTGAAGTTTCAGTTATAATATTCACAGGAAGTTAATCAATAAATGTCTTTGTCTATTTTTGATGCTGAATCACTAGCTCACACAAATCAGCTGTGAAGCATCAAAGGTTAAATCATACATTTATAATTCACAATAGTCAAAAATGATCACAATATCACTTGCAGCATAAACATATTGTCCAGTTCAATGCATTGATGAACTTTATAGTTTCACATCTAGATATAATTTTCAATAAAATAAGGTTTCCCTGAAATTAATTCCTCGCCATTTGAAACAGCAGCAGGCCTGTGTGCTGTGCAGTCCCTGACAACTGCTTCAGAGGAGCAGAGAAGAAGAAGAGTCATAATAATCATGATGAGAGTTTCTGCTTGAACCTGCACATCTTTTCTTGCCTCTATGATGACAGTCCATGAAATAACTTTGACATATTTCTTCAACTGTCTATTTGTCTGAGAGCAGCATAGCACACCTGCAGGAGGAGTCTTATTCCAAAATAAACTATTCACTCTAGATGATCTAAACAGCATTTGTAAAGGAATAAGTGTGTTGCATATTCATTCTTTGTCAGATTTGGAAAGTCACACGTGGTCTTTTACCAACAATCTATCAATCACTTGGACCTACATACACACACACACGCGCCATAAATTCATGTGGAAACGCCCTTTAAAATTTTAAAGATCACAGACAGGAAATTAATGTCTTCACTCCAGATTAAGCAGTTCATTAAAATCATGTGTATAAATCAGCATTTGGTCGAGACTTTATAGACTGTTGTAAGGACGACAAGATACGCAGGGAAACCTGAACAAACAACGCACTCCTGTAAGTTCACGTCTCCTGTTTAAACTCTTTATGACAGCGGCAGCTAGTAAACTGAGAACAGAAAACACAGGTTTCCACATTCCTTATAATTTACCTATGCTATGTGCGGAAAATGGCATAAGCTTGTTTTTTTTTTGTACACATTCTTTACACTACTGTAGTGTGGGCTACCTTAATCACAAGAGAGTCATTTTGTCAGTGAATGCCCATTAGTTAGACCACAATATATACTTTAAATTTGCAAGCGTTGGCTCTGCACCATTAGCTGCAGACTAAGTGCAGTAGCAAAGTTACAGTTTAGTTGAGGAATGTAGCTAGGCACGTTTGATAATGAATTTAACTTTGCTTAGAAATGACCTGAAATATGATTAGCCAACTTTCTATTATTTATTTTGCCCATCTGAGTGAATAAACAGTCATAATTGTCTCCACAGGTCGTTCCCTCAAAGACTTCTCTGAGGCTACATTAACTTAATACCATCCACATGCACTTAAACTTCTCCTTGTACACATATAGGTCATTTCCTACATTCAGTCTGTTTGGGAGTCTAACAACAGAGACACAGTCACATCACCAAATAAGAAGTCACAGTTACCAAACTGCACAACTGACAGTGCAAAATGCAATGTCTGAACATGGCAGTGATGAGCACTCGCCACAAAAATGTTAGAAAAAAAAAGTGACAGCGGTAAGGCTGTTAATGTGAAAGTCTTACTCACACTAACCTAATTACGGTAGCAGCAGACGTCGGCGCTGCTCCTGTACACCGAGCTATTATAACCAAAGCAGCACAGGATGATGATTGGCGGGGCATGTTAACGTGACTGGCAGCGGCTACAAACATGCCCAGCGGCGCGCCGTCACCGCCCACACCCGGGCAGCTATTTGCCCTGCTCTCCTACCCGGCGTCAGGTCTGCTGCTGTTTACACATCAGACTATTTACTCAGCATGGCCTTGTCATCTATCAGCTGCGTTTCCTGGCCTCCTACAACCTCAGACTTTGCAAAATGATTCAGCGGGAGCCTTCCGATGAGCCCTCGTGCACCTGTAGCCCCGGTCTGGCGGGAACAAAAAAAAAAAAAGTGAGGATGCTGATGCACACCTCTTCAATATGAGCTCAGACAGCAATAAGAAAGCAGTTAAAGAGACATGCACACACACACACAAAGATCAGTTGTGTTAGTGACGCTCCAACGCCCACTTTTTTGCATCGCTGCTTCAAGACTAACAAGCTGGCACGCAAGGGGTTACTGAGCAATAAGGGTTCATGGTCGAGCGGGTTTCTGAAATCAATCAGTTTCACAGACCGGACGGATCTCAATGAAAACAGGCCATGGTGATGAGCGATGATGTTGCCATGACAACAGGCAGGCTGAGCGTGCAGCCTGCCTTTGGTATCTTCAGGCGTGCGGCAGGCGGCACCCAGACGGTTTGGGTTTTTAACCTCTTAAGTGGCAGAAAGCAAGCTGCAGTCTCAGATGGGATCATGGGAAGAGGGGAGGGGATGCATGGGTGAGTGGGTGAGGTGTGTGTCTGTGTGTGTGGGCTGGAGGGGGGGGCAAAGTCAGGCATCAGTGAAAACCTCTGCCTCAGAGCACAGACATGGGAAATGAAAAAGGTGGTGGGTGTTAGTTTATTTTTTCTCTCTTATTTATTTTTTTGTTTTGTTACCATCCCAATCCAGCAATGGCCGACTACAGAGACAGGGAGGGACAAACAAACAGATTAACACATAGAAGAACACATACACTTACACACAGTTTCTTACTCACAGGCATAGACATTCAGGTAAAGTTGAACAGATATGCTCACTCTCCTGTCTCGCTGGGACGAGTGAACACAGTTAAAACACACTGCATGCAGATTAACAAGGCAGCATTGAGAGTGAGGAGCAGGATGGCTACAACAATAGAAACAGCGTGGGGAGCCCAGAGAAACACGCCTGCTACCGCTGACTGCTGGCACACGAGCAGTCGTGGCTGAGCTGGTTGAAAGAGACGGGAGCAGACTGTTTGAGTTTTGGGCTTACCTGCAGAAACAAACCCATGAAAGCTTTTCCTGACAGCTGAGCCGACACCGAGCTGTGTCCCACATCGATTATTAAATATTATACAGGAATGTGAACATTTGATGGGGCCTCCCGGTGGCCTTACAGGGTTGGAAGCTGTGAACGGCAACATCAGTGGTTTGTGAGCAGCTGATTTTTTTGTGCTACACTCCCTGGCACTGCTGCCATTACTGTGGCAGCAGAGTAGAGCGGAGCACATTTACACTGACAGCCACAACAGAAAAGACATGTCTGTTAAAACAGACTAGAAAAGCTCATTTAGACCCTTCCACTTAAAAAAAGACAAAAGAAATTGAAATCCGCATTTTATTCTGTATCAATATGACACATGATTTATTTTTTGATGCCACACATTTCAAATAAAACAAAACAAATGCACTCTTAATATGACTGGTACCCGTAGCATTATATTTTAGCACATCCTTTGAGGTTCTCACTTCAAGATTCTTGTAGAGCTCAATGAGATGTATTCAACACTTCTCGGCTCCAGTTCTCACAGGTATGATGTGAACACTTCTTCTAACTGTGAGACTCAGCTCTTCCATAGTCCTAAAATCTGAGGGATTAAAATAAAGACTCCTAATGTTTTCTTCTGATCCACTCCAGTGCTTTTAAAATGTAAGTTTTGGGTCATTACTGCTTTGCAACAGACTTAGCAAAGCAGCCTCATGACACAACTAAGCCTAACCCTTTTCTTAGTAAGCTTCTTTTTTTTTCTCTCTGAGAAAGGATTGAACATAAATCATCAATAATACTTAATAAAATATTTGTATATGGTGTCAAATTGTAGAAAAAAAAAACAGAATAAATGTCCAGAAACAATGAAAAGTGATGCTTCCACACAGGTGCACGACATGGAACAATAACATCCAGTCATGATCTGTAGCATCATGTATAAAAAATGCTGAGTCAGACAGGTCGAGTCATTTTGTGACAAGATGCAAGAGAAAAAGATCTGAGTGACTTTGAAAGAGGGTTCGTTGTTGGGCCACAGATGGCAGCCGCTCCGGGCCAGAAAATGCTCAACTGGCTGAAGTGACATCTGCATTTAGATCTATAAGAAAGATGTCAGTCAACAGGGTCGGACATCGTGGTCAGTGTGCGTGCTGCTTGAGCATTAGTGTGAGATGAAAGAGAAAAAAAAGAAAGAGCAACCAGCTCCTCAGGTGATTTAGATTGTCAGCGTGTTAAAACTGTCAGCAACAGCGCTCTGTCAACAGTTACATAGAAAGGGATATTATAGTAAAGCTGCAGTGCATAAACCATCATTACAAAGATAAAGCCACATTTGTTACTGGGGGGGGGGGGCATGGACAGATGAGTCATCTTTCACATTCTCCACAACAAGCATGTGTGGTGAACACCATGGAGGACGCTGCAGGCCTGAATGCTGCCCCCTGCAGTGAGGGAAGCAGGTGGCTCTGTTACACTGTGAGGGGGGGGGGCATGGTTTGGATCGACCCATCCTCTCAGAGGAAGGGGTCACTGCAAATCAATACAAAGTTGTTCCGACTGATCACGTCACCCCATGACATCAAATTTCTATCCTGATGTGAACGGTCTCTTTTTGGGGCTGATGATGGGCTCTATGCACAGCTCCACTACTTCCTGAACTTAAGGCTGCTCTTTTATTTCCTGTGTTACATTATTGGACAAACTGATTAATCCAGGTGTGTCTGAGTAGTCACAATGGCCAGACACACCTGGATTAATCAGTTTGGCCAATAATGTAAGACAGGAAATAAAAGAGTAGCCTTAAGTTCAGGAAGTAGTGGAGCTATGCATAGAGCCCATACCACCGTCATTAAAAACAGCAGAAGATGGAAGATCTCTGAGAAGAGTCAATGTCCATCATTTGTCACTGGTTGGTTACTCTTGTGTTCTACTGGCACACTGTGTTACTCAGTGTACATGTATTACATTTAAAAAGCTTAAGCACAACTGATGTGACAACTAAAACAATATACATTTTGATATTTAAGTGTCTGCAGCATTAGCCATAGTGGATTTGCTTATTGTCTCGAAATTGTCCTTTATTTTGAAAATCTTAAGGGTATATTTTGCCTATAGAACTGAAGGCTCGTCCATGCAATAAACTACAACAAATGATTAACTATGAAACAGAGGAGAACCCACAACCCATCTAAAGAGCTGGCCTAGCTTATACGAGCCATATGACATCCTTAGCACCTGCTGGAGCAGCTGATTTACTATTCCTGCACATGGTGACTGATGGCTGAATGATGACCACTGTTCAGAGGACGAGCACGACTCGCACCACCTCCTTTTTATTCATTGCTATGTTTAATGTCATTGCTGCAGTTAAAGGCCACTCCACAGCTCCATGATGTCAGGGTCAAAGGTAAACTGTGTAAGAGGAGTGAGATTTCCACTGGCACGGGTCGGCGAGCTGAAATCACACCTTTCATTTCCATGGAGGATAATTCCACATTACCCTCTGCTGACGCCTTGTCAGGGGGCGGATTAGTGCCCTAAGGGCCCTCTTTTAGTCACACGCTGCCTTTCACACACACAGCTTTGCTTCTCAGTGTTTCATACACATACAGAGGCTTTTCCATCCACAGGTTGTGCATTAAAAAGCCTCTTTAAAACCACCGGCAAAAGGAAATGTGTGGACATCAAGGAGCACACCGAAGTAAGGCCCGATGTGGCTGACGACGGCCTCGGCACCAGCATGGTTCACATCGCAGACGACAAGAGTTTAAAAAAGGAACTTACACAACCAGGCGCCTCTGTGTGGAGCTGATGCCGTGACTTAATTGCCGTGTGTGTGCAGGGAGACTGATGTATGCACGTTGTAAACAGAAGCATTCAGCTTCATCAGCATCGTTCAAACCGACTCAGTATTTACCTCTGTTACACCTCTGCCCATTCCACCATGAAAAGAAACATTTAACAAAAATGATCAGCAAAGTTTAGCAGTGAAGCAGAAGACATTTATATTAATAATTTGGTCATCATATATTATCATTTAAAAACCTGTGTGTGTTTTTCCAGGTCCTGCATGGGTGGGGTTTAGGGCATGGTGAAGGACAGTGACTGGTTTGTTATTACATAACAGTCCTAGACATGCTTTATGATCAAATGGAAGAGATGGGTAGTTTATTTTATAAATGGGCTGACAAACTGAGCTACAGGGGTTATGCACATGCTGTATCACCAAGTTTCAGAAGAGCTAAATGTTCAACTCCTGAAAGATTCTTCCCCTCATAAAACAAACAAAATATATCAATAGTCTTCTCACACACAGACGAATCCCTGCCCCCATCCTGACTGAAAGTTTGCTGAAGGATTGTGAGAGGAGGACAAGTTATACAGAGTAAGATCAATGCCAATACAACTCTCACAACACACACACACCTCAAAGTTCAGCCAATCCCTTTTTCCTCAAAAACTAGAACACACAATTCCAAGAATGAGCAAATTAACGCTCAGTTTGTCTAAGTTTTTGTAAAACTTTTATCTAACTCAAATTCAAGTCAATTTCACCTCTTCAAGAAATAATCTACAGACGATGGGCATGTCTTATCTCTTGACATTAACACAAAAACAATCTGATTTTCAAACTAAAAGTCCTAAAAAGGTCATATCTGGTTGATTTGGGGTGTTAACGGGTTTTTCTTCTTCACTGTTATTCAAACCACCAACACTGCTTCCTTTCCTTAAACCTCAACCTCATATAAAAGTCCATGTCATCCTGTTCACACTACTGTACCACTCAGACTATGAGGAAGAGGAATGATGTCATCACAGTACAAATGACATCAGTCGTGGGGCTTGTGTTCTCTGCTCAGTGAATGAAGAGAAGTCTGCTCGTCAAGAAAGAGTTATGTTTGACATTAAGTTTCTATTATGAATGTTAAAGATATCTTCATCATCTACTTTCACAGCATTTAAACCATGAAGTATAAGTTTAATACAATAGTTTAATTGTCTGTCAGAATAACCTTACAAGTCTGATCTCTTTAAGGAGATGTGAAATGGAACAAGTTCAGGTTGTACACACTGAACATCTGATATAAGCCTCTGGGTAGGATACTTCTGCCCCACTAGTGGCAGGATGCTATCATGACAGAGAGACCACATGAGGTTGTGTGTGCAGGTTGCTATGGGCTACAAGATATGGAGGATGTAATAGATAGTATCATTTTTGTAAAGTTCACTACAGCACTAATCATTTCCCCCTGCATCTTGATGCCTGTGAGTGAAATGAGTGCAAAACTAAAAGGGACACACCACAAGGTAATTAACTGATGTGTCCTTTTGGTTAAAATATGTGTTGCCTGGTCACATTCCTATGTAAGGTAGAAAAAATAAAACCAGCCAGACCTTTCAGTTTCATTCAGTCCCCTCTGGCCACACAGATGTCATGGCAAGAAACTTAGACAGCATGTTAGCTTCAATATCCCAGCATCCTCTCTGAGAGCTCTGTTTCATCTGTCTGAACTACATGCTGCCTGTGACATCATGAGGTCATTCCAGTAGTTGCATTAATATCCATTTACACAACATTACTTCATAGCCAGCAGTCATTCAGCCTGCCAATGACTGAATGACTTGCAATCCATTACCCAGAATTCACCAGCAGCCTAAGGGACGCTTAGCAGAGCCCCTGTCCCTCACAGGTGGTGGGGGTGTAAAACGAAGTGGCTGAGGTGAATCAAGAGGCCACACTGATTTTAACAACATATGTGTTCTTTTATAATATCTGAAGCTACTCTGTGTTCCTCTGGTGTTATTTTCTAACAACTAACCAATTGTAGCATGCATGCCTATTGAAATACACCCAGATAAAACATCATAATCCAAACTTGTCACCTGTCACATATCATGCCACTGTGTCTAAGTGTAAAGAAACCTAATGATCAAAATATGACAGGGTGCCACATTCACAGTGGACTCATAGTACTCAGACGCTGTTGTCTCCCACACTTTGTTATGTTGCCATTTAATGTCATTTTTCCTTCATCAATCTACACTTAATAACCCACAGTGACAAAGTGAAAACAAAATTTATTAGTAGGACAAACTGTAAACCGTAGCAAGTTAAGTATTCAGACCCTTTATGAAGTTCTTTGTTGACACATCTGGCAGTGATTATGACCTTGAGTCTTCTTAGGTATGTTCAACAACTTCTCCTCACCTGGATTTGATACTCTACACCCTTTTGGGTGGGGATGGGCAGACATTTGGACAGTACTGTATGTCTCTCCAGAGATGTTTGGGATATGTGCCACTGTGCCAGCAGGAACATTCAGAGCTGTCACCACGCCTCTCCAGTGCTGTTTTGTCTGTGTGCTTTGGTCATTGTCGTGATGGAAGGTGAACGTTTGGCCCAGTCTGAGGTCCAGAGTGTTTTTGGACCAGGTATACATTCTTTAGACTCTGCCACTGAAATATGATCACTATGCTTCACAGCTGCGAATGTATTGGGCAGGTGATGAGCAGTGCCTGGTTTCCCTTAGATGTGAGGCCAAACAGCTTAGTTTTGGTTTTATCAGACCAGAGAATCATGAATCATGTTCTCAGGATCTCTGGAGCTCAACAGGAGAGACCGTCAGGTTCTTGGTCACCTCTTTTTCAAAGGCCTTCTTCATTCTTGTTGAAATAATGGAGGCCAATGTTCCTGTATCCCTCAGATCTGAGCCTCAACTCATTCCTGGAGCAGCTCCTTCCCCCAGGTTTTTGGTCAGATGTACAACCGTCAGCTGTGAAGCCTTATACAGACACGTGTGTCTAATCAGCTAAAATCACTGCAGGTGGACTAAACATCTCAAAGATGATCAAGAGAAATAAGCAGGCAGCTCAGATAAATTTCAGTGTCTGAATACTTATGTCAAGGTGATATTTCAGTTTTAATATTATAATAAACCTCCAAAAAATGCCTAAGATTTTGGCTCCACACTGCCATTATGAGATATTGACTGTAGCCTGACGAGGGAAAATTAATTTAAACAATTTTATCATAAGGCTGCAACATGTGAAATCTGACATCTGAAGATTTTTCACATGTGCTGTACGTTTGCATCTCCCCTACTCCCAGCACGTCAGGCTGCATTCATTTTGGAAAAGATTATAACTCTACACCTTTCTTCTGTGTTTATCATAAATTGAGGAAGTCGGCTGTGGGCTTAAAGAGGCACTGAATAAGATCTGAAGGGGTAACTAACACACGGTGACATTTCTAGAGCTGTGACCCAATAAACAAAGTCTGTGCAACTGGAAAACTGGAGTAAGACGGATATAGGATGCTGGGTTAAAATAAACAAATAGCAGACTGCAATAACTGTAGGCTCCAGCCTCTGTTTGGCACAAACCTACACACCTTGAATACAACAGTGCTATGAATATCCAGCCCAACATTGTTAACACCTTGTTTGCTCATGACAAGTGGAAAATTCTGCTTATTCTAAAGTGAGATAGTTGCACCTGTTCTCTCATCACACTCTTGAACAAAACTGAAATGAGTCCGCATAAGGAACAGAGAAATACAATGCATCAATATAATTTAAATAAAATGACCTGTTGAAAAGAAATTATCTCACACCAAGACCTTGCAAGAATTAAGTTTGAGACTTTGCCAACTTATAAATGACTTTTTAAACGCTTTCTGGGAGGATTGTGGTTGAGATTTTAAGTTTGCGTGCGTGTTCCTGTTTCTGTGGTTGTTGTGTGTGTTTGGTGAGCCCCAGATGCAGCGGTGCGCCCTTACCCTCGCCGCCCTGGAGGAGTAGGGATCCTCGAATAGATTCCAGATGACCGGCTGCCACTTCCTCCACAGGCTGGTGTTCCCGTCGGCGGCCACATCCTCGATGCCGAGCCGCTTCCCGACCTCGTCGTCGTCCTCCCCGTTGTCGACGTTGAGCTCGAACACATCCAGAGCCTCCTCCGCGTCCCGGTGCTGCCGGTATGTCATCCAGCAGCAGGGCTCCACGTCCGTCTCGTCGATGCCCCAGAAGGAGAGCTCCTCCTCGAACAGCGGTCCGCACACATCGGCCGGGCAGTGGAGCTTCCCGGTCCGGTAGTAGTTGAGCACATAGGCGAACACACCCGGGTGGCGGTCGAAGAAGTACTCGTTGGTTCGCGCGTTGTACTCGATGAAGCCGGGGACTTGTTGCAGCTGATCCAGCACGGAGTCGATGTCCGAGTCGGAGGCGAGCAGCGCCAGTCGCGTCCCCGGCAGGGTCTTCAGGGTGGTTTTGTAGGTTTCGTGCCTGGTGCCCCCGACGTTGAGGATTATCCTCTCGTTGTCGTCAAACTTGCCCATTGCTCTGTATCAGACATGACTTGATGGAAAGCGGGGGAAGTTGGCGAGTGCAGTCCGGAGGTAACGGTGAGCCCGACGCGCACACACCCACAATCCTGTTCAGAAAAGCTCCAGGATTTTGGCCATGGTGCGCAGCATCTTTGATTTCACTCACCCGACGCTCCCGTGGCTCTCTGGGGGGGCGAGGGGGATTTCCATCGTTTTTTGGGGGGGGTCTCGGGGAGGCGGGGGTCGTCGATCTGTATCCCTCAACCCGCGCAGACACTCGGAGTGTTGAATGATCTCAACCGGTGGCTCCAAATAGACTGCGCTGCTGCTGCCGTTGCGCGTCTCCGGCGTCCCTGCCCTCTCCAAGACGCACAGCCGCTCGTCAGCGTCGGGCTCGTTATTCAGAATATGTAACAACCGCGATTCCTTTAAAAGAACAAAGTCAAGTGATGTCGGCGCTTAAACCAGCACCACCGAGAAAAGTCACAACAACCGTGCGAACGTTTCTTCGTCGTTTCTTTGTTTTAGAAAATCAGTTGAAGTTGTATTCAGGGAAATGAAACAGCGCTGCTCTCCTGTGCTGCTCTCACTGTTGAGCTCCACAGAACAAACTGGCTGATTGGACTAAAGGGATTGTTTCGGTTTTAATAAACGACAACACAAAGAACTAAGTGAGTTTGGATGCTGAGGAAAACTGGACAATGATGAATTTAATTAAACTAGCCTACTGTACAAATTAAAGTACAGTAGTGATATCAACAGTTTATTGTTGATTCAGCCTTACATCTCTCAACAGGTCGGCCTCCCATGACCTTGTCACACCTTAATTGTCATAGGTGTTAATCCTCTCAGCATAACAAAATAAGTTTTGTGTAAATGCTGGTGCAAGTAGAGGCCACTGAGACTGTGACATCAAGAAGCCACTGGCCAGTGGCCCCACACCATCGCTGTTGTTGCATCCCCCCCACTGTCAGAAAAATTGCTACACAACAAGATCCATATGATTCCATATTCACATTTACATGAAGGAACGTATAAAGCAGTCTGATACACTGCAGACCTAACCCATTACATGTCTGATCTCATTGTTCCTTGCCAGTCCTCATATCTCCTGCTTTTATCCACCTGTGACTATTTGCTTACTGGCTTACAAGGCAGGCAGTATTAAGAAGTACAGACCTTGTTGCTGTATTAGTAGAGGCATGCAATACCTCTGCAATGCAATCAATGTGCCAAAGGGGTCAAAATATGAACTGTGGGTCCCTTTTGACCCCTCACTCTTCCCAGTCTTTATCTATAGTATATTTATCTTGATGCATTAAAAAGGCTCCATCAACTTCAACACAACTTTTCTTTACAAATAACACATTTTGCATTCGTTTTTATCTGCTATTCTCATTGGTTTTAAGTCAGAAGTCTCGTCACCTCTGACTATAGGTAACAGTGCTGCACATTTATTTGATGATCGCACAATGTGAGCATACTATGAAATAAATAACAAAAAGTTGCCACTACGAGACAAGCCCTGAAACTACTAGAGCAGACATTATACAAGTGATATTGCACTTTAGTCTTGCATATTACACACAATATAAGGAAGAGCCACAGGAACTTGGGGCCATGGGACACCGGTTTGCAGCTGTATCAACTTTATCAGCAGCAGTGGTAACAGTATATAACAGTAGGAATAGGAGTCATAGAGGACAATACCAGTTGTATTACGAGTGGTGTAAAAAGCAGAAGCATCACTCATAGCAGATGAGACAGGCAGGATAGCAGCAGTAATGCAGTGGAGCTGAAGTACACACAGTAGTACGTATAGTATTACTGTAGTGGTTGTAGTGGAAGTAGTGCCTATGGAATTAGGTTGTCAGACAAATACCAGGAATATTAGGAGTGACAGGTAATAGAGGCAGCAGCATTAACAGTAATAGTAGCATGTGTAGAGGTAATTGTAAAGGCAGTGGCATATGTTGTTAAGTCAGGGGTAGAGCTCAGAATAGCAGCAGAGACTGTGGTAGTAGAACTGGATGTATAGGCCATGATATTAGCAGTGGAGGCATGTTGTACAGTGTTAGTGGTGAGAGGAAGTTGATGAGACGAGAAGTTGTTAAACACTGTTCTAATTTCATGACTTTACAGTCTCCATGATGCTGTTTGCATCAAGTGGTGCTGATCAGTGACAGAGCGGAGCTTCACTCTCCATAGTGCTGAGCAGGCTGAATGATCTGCACCGCCTCAAAGCATGAGCAGAGAGGCGCAGCTGTCTACGAGAGGACACGTCATCCCACAGTCGCTCTCCACAGCGAGTGTGAGAGTGACATCTTTACGGGACCTGGGCACGGCTCAATCAGCCAGGAGGCACGGCCGGCAGCTCGCCCATGATTACATGCATCATTATTCCCTGATGCAAGGCTGCTTTGTAAAACTGCAACCTCTAACTAACCTAATTATTTCCTGCCTTGATCAAATCTGCCAAGGAATTCATCTGCAGTCTTAGTATAAGAGAATGAGCAGCCACCACAACCTACTGACTGACTTAAGCATTTATATCTCACGACTTCCTCAACACAGCCCGGTGCCAGCAGAGTTACAAACACCGAAAATATTCATGGGTTTGTTTTGATAAAGGTCTTGCCTTCAAAAGCCACGCACACCAGAGATGTTCTGAATTCAACAGCTGCTGTGGATACGTTTTGACACACAACACACAACCTGGGTGCCAGAGATCCTCTTATATTATCTAATCAATCTGTCAATCAAAAAGCATAATTCAGGGAATAGACTAGTGCCACACCCCCAAATTAAAGATTGAAATACTCGACACAAATAATGGGATTCATCACCTAATCACTGACATTTTACAAACAGGTGACATTAACAATTTACCAGGAAACAGTTCTAAATTGCTGGTGGCTGCACAGTACAACGTCCTTTGAGCAATTAGGTGAAGAGTTTGTGGAAAAACTGTTTTATCAGGGAGAGACTGGTTTGATTTATTAATAAATTGCTTGGTCTCAGATCAGTGTTGATACCTGGTTGAGTCAATATCCAGTTCTAGTTCTTTAAACTATGGTAAGACTGCTGTAAACATGATTAAGAGCAATGGAAGAGCTAGCTAAATACATATTGAGTTGCAAGCAGTTATTAAGGGATCAACGTGAGCTCAGGAAATATCAACCCTAATATGCTGAAACAGAATCTTTCCCCCAAATTAATATTACTGTATTATCAGTATCGATGCATCAATCCGATATTAAAATCTGATATCAGCCCTGAAAATGGGGCTGATCCATGATGCTGTGACGATCAGTTGCTTCAGTTCTATGTTTGTGACGGGTACATCAGGTGGCAGCAGCAGGTGCAGCACGCCGGTAACAAAACACAGAGCAACAACGTTTTACAAAGTTAGGAAAGTAATGTTAAAGTTGAGTCGGATGCCTTCACTGTCTCCAATATACAGTTTATTAATGGTATCGGATCAGTATCAGGTATCAGCCGAGCCGATATACGCTAAGCTATCAGTATCGGCATTGGGACTGACAAAGCTGGATCGGTGTATCCCTAATTTTCAGTGCATGACAGATGAGTATGAAGCAAAAAGAATGAAGTAAAGTCATGTCCAGTAAATGGCAAGTCACTATATTGATTAAGAAAGTCAATTATTACTTATTTCAATATGATAAAACACTAACTCAAAACTTAAAACAGAATTTTGACTTATTTTTTATTTTTATCATGCATCTTCCTAACCCACCCCTCTTGTCGTCATCTTTTTCACCATAGAAAAGCAAGTCCACAGCCAAAGCCTTCATCTACAAGTGTGACAAACCATGCAGGAAGAGAAGGAGCAGCAGGATGATTGCCTGTGCACCTGCTGCTGTGTCCTGTTGCCCCAGGGAACTGTTCCTTTGAGATTCAAACATTTTTCCCCCCCCATCACATTTTCAGCGCAGGTTTACATTGTGCTTGACTTTATTGGAATTCTTACATATCACCAGCAGAGGTCAGTTCAGGTCACACAGAACACAAACTCTTTGTAAAACCTCTAACGTAGTAACATCAGTCATTTCCCTGCTTCCCACTTGGATTTAAAACGAACCAACTAGTGAATTCTGACCACTGGGATACCAAGTCCCAGTAATGTTTTGTTAATGAGGCTATTCATCACAGAAGATGAAGGATTGGGGACTTTAGTGGGTCAAGACAGTCCTTGCCTATAAACAGCTATCCTTGTACTGACCAATACAGGGAGAAAATAGCATCCAGACTTTTCTCCCCTTCTCCCTCCTTTTAATATCTTCACTAAAAATAGAGCAGGTGGATTGCTGATCCTTATCGGGAACAAGAGAGTAAAAAAAAAATTGGAAAAGGTCCTTGGCTAGTCCATTTTCCCCAAGTAGAGCCACAGTATCAGTCCCAGAGGGAGCGAGGGGCTAGACAGGCAGCCTTGGCTGGGTACAATTCAGGTTCACAATGGCATCAATCAGAAATGCAGGAATGGGCTATGATACAATCATGTTCAGTGTTAGGGGTGTTAGGGGACTAACACTGGGGGACAGTATGTTTGAGAGGAGGATGTGTGGAGAAAGAAAAGCTCCAGTGTCTTCTTTCAAATTACAATAAATAGGAAAAATGATTCCCAGTAAAACAAGAACATAATCTAGGCCACAGCAGAGGGCAGGATTCTCCAGCTGGAACTGATGCAGAAAATAGGACAAAAGGCATTTTGTCAACAGAAGAAAGTCAACAAGTAAACGATTGTATCACCGTGTGAATTTCAGAGAAATTGACGGGATGAATATTAATACTGGAAAGTATCACTTTCTCAGTGCCCTTGGTGGCAGAGGTTGGGATATTTTTCAGTCTGAACTTTCTGCAGCGTCCTGAACAGACTGTCTGCTGGGTTTATATCAGATGAAGCACAATACCTCTGCCTCTGTCCCAGAAGACAACACAATCCTGCTGACTTTGAAGACATCGCGGGAGCAAAAGGACAGATCTTTGTCTGCGGGCTGAAATAAAAACTTTGCCATTTCAAATGTCCCTTCAAATAATGACAAAATGAAATGCTGAGATCTTATTCTGCAACAACAAGAGCAAAGGTGGCACTACAAGGCCCAGTGAACTGTGTAACATCTATCCAACAAATATATCAAGCAAACAGATTGCTCACTTTCAGTTATATCCAACGTCTCATCAAATAACTACAAATACATTTACATAGTCTTGGAACATGTGCAATGCGCAACTTCCAGGAACACTCAGACCTATATTTTACATGAGTGTCTTTTCTTTCAACCGTGCCTGATAAAACATCCACTAATTTTAAACGCCATAAATCCAGCCTAACAACAGTCAATAACAGTCTATTTTTTCAGTACATTTTCATTCCGTGTTTTCTCCTTAAGTGTCTGTGAAGCTGGAGCAGCAGAGGAAAAGTAGAAAGGAAAAAGTCCAAAAAATCCCAAACTCCAGCAACATGTACAGTAACAGTCCTTCTAACAAAAAAACTGTGAATCTGATATCAATTAGATAAAATTACACTGGATTACATGCTGAATGGTTTCCAGTGAATCACTTGCGCGTAGGCAGGTAATCTGAATCACAAGGGAATGGCAGACTCACTAACAATGAATGCTACTATACAGAGAGTTGATTACATAACACACAAACAGAGAATGACTATAGCTTATCATGAACGGCAGCAAAACCTGTGTAGACTGAATGAAAATATTAGAGAGATTATGTTCAACCATATTATGTTCAGAACCACTGAGAACCAACCAGAACTATTCTTCTTCCCTGTGTTTTGCTTTGCCTATAGGTATAGTATACAGGAATGTTTATTACATCGCCTGCTTGTTTTATTCTAAGCCAGATATGAAAAAGTGTTCATCCATGAGAAGATAAATCTAAAAACAATCTCCACTCTCAGGCTTCTGAGCTGGCTTTTTAGCGCTAATAACAACAGGTCAGTGTCAGCCAATCAAAAGAGAAGCTTGCAATCTCCTCTCATGTAATTGGTCTATTGTTTTCTAAACGAGAACCAAAGAGAAACCAAATCTTGTAAGGGCGAAATGTGGGCAAGGCTTGGGGGCATAGCTGAAAGCAGTGACTGCTCTGTTGTGACATCACAAAGTCACAGAAGTCCTGACAGCTAGCTGGAAGGGTTCGTTTCTGCAGCTTTCATAACTCTAATAAGAGACATTGATCTGCTTTACAAGCAACAAACACACGACAATCTACTGCACAATACGGCACCTTTAGCGATAATTTCCTTTAAGAGCGGGCAGTGATAGCTTGTGTGAAAAGCAGGATCAAGACCAGTTTCAAGACGAGTCCATAAAATATAAGCAAGAAAAGCACTATTTCTCCACTTATTCCTCACAAATCTTAGAATATTTGGGGATAAACAGCCCATCACTGAAGCAGTTACTGCAGCCAACGTGACATGACAAAGCATGTAAATTGTGTCAATAAACATATTAAGCTCTTCTAAATGTGCTTTAAACATACAAACATTTTAAACAGCCTTGAGGATGTTTTTGGGGAGATTAGAAGTCCAGCATAACCCTGGAGGAAGTGATGGAAGGAATTAAGTTGTTGTTGTTGTTTTTTTTAGCCCACTCCATTCACAACCATACAGTACAATAAAAAACAAATTATCCTGCTAACCACAGACCCATGGATGGAATTAGGCAGAAATCCCAGTGGAAGAAAATTGAGCTGATTAAATGTTGAGAGAGAGACGAGCTAATTTGCTATGAATCCCAGATCTTTTTCCTGCACTGCATGAGATGAAGTCACTTATGAAGTCTGCATGTCTAATTATAAGTTTTGATTAGAGGGGGGTGGTTTATTCACCAGGAGACATTTTCAAAATACTTACAGTAAGGTTTGCTGGAATTAATGAGCAGGGGAGCGTTTATTACAGTTCGACATTAATTGCTCATTGAGGATCTGTGCTAAATGATTTTCTCATTTTTCTTACCTTTAAATTAAGCTCTTTCTAATCTGTTTTCCACATAAAACAAATGAAGTATTTCTTATGTTGCTATATGCCACAGGAATGAGAATCAAACAGAGATGCAGAGATTTAAAAAAAATTGATCTTACTGCCTTTGCTGCAACCATGTTCCCGTGGCGCCATCTGCAGGTACAATGGGGAAGCTTCAACACCGCCTGTAGCTTAAATCCACCTTGGGGACCGTCGGCTGCCTCTGGCTCTGCTGATGCAAAGGAGAGCACTCAGAGAGCATGATGACAGACTCCTAATAACAGAGCCATAATTTGATTTTACATTAAATCCTACAGGGCTTGCGTATATGGATGGTTAAAGAAAGCTGCGTGACAGATGGGCAATTTTATCTTAAAGGCCTGACAGAAGTTTGCATTCCTGTGTTTAATTGAGAACTTAAACCTTTTACACAGCAGCAGACATTTTGACAGAGGTGCAGCTACTCCCCAAACCAGCACAAACAAGGATCTATGATGTCATCAAAGAGAGGATTGCAAAAAGCAGCTGAATGGCATCCAGTCGTTATGAGCTAATTAATCACACCTGTGCTTTCATCAGTCTGTGTCCCAACACACTAACTTTTTCTGCTTAGGATGGTTCCTAATTGAGTGAAACCACACAGAGGTATCCAAGCTTCAGTGCTGTGTCTTCTTTATCATGGGAAACACTTGATCTTTTGTTCCAAAAGGGATGTAAATTATGTAGTGCCACCATTCCTTGCTTCAGCAAGATTTAAGATGATGAAGCACCACTGTAGTTTTACCAAGACAGACATGTAAAGGGCAGTAACAACAAAACACTTGTTTGATGTTTGTGACCCCCCCCCCCCCCCCCCCAAAGAAATTTCCAAATTCAGTTTTTTTTCTCCCCTCTTTCTTTGTAGTCAAGAATATAATGTCCGTTACAACATACTATAAAAGCAGTTTATTTCAATAGCTCATTATTCCTTGGCTTTCTTACTTTTTTTTTTTTTTTTTTTTTTTTTAATTTCCTGCTTGTTTTTGTAGTTGGGGAAAACGAGTCTTTATGTTGGTTTAAAGTTGGTTGGCTTATTATGAATTGTCAGGTCTTATGAACTTTTCATGACCTCATTATCCTCAAGAAAAGGGGGTCATTCCTATGTTCCCACAGCCCTATGTTCCCTCAGCCCTATGTTCCCTCATTTCTAACTTTTGTTGCTGAAAATTAGGCCCTATGTTCCCTCAGTCCTTTGGTCCCACCATTGGTTGGGTTTAGGCAATGAAGCACGGACGTAATTTTAGGGGGGGACGCAGGGGACATGTCCCCCCCACTTTTTCAAAACGCCGTTTTTGTCCCCCGCTGTTTTTATCGTCCACAAACAATGTTACACTGTATTAACACTAGCACCGCCATTGCACACTATATACCTATAACCGCCATGAGTCGTTCATTGGACGAACTGTAATAAAGCGTTAATTAGTGCTGTATAGGTGTTACATTTGTCGTAGTCTTTTAACAGCTACTCTGGGCCATGAAGTAGGCTCCGCAGCCTCCGCGAGGCAGGGGGGGGGGGGGGGGGGGGGCATACCGTAGGAACCCCGCCCCCGCCTGTAAAGCCAGGTTTCCACCGTATAAACGACCTTTTTTTTCTCTCTCTCTCTCTCTTTTACGGCAACATCCATAGTCCTTAGTGATCTTTGTTTGATATGTCAGGTGGAGCTGCTGCCCATCATACCGACGCAGGATTGCCCCCCCCCCCCCCCCTCCGCGTGCGCTCACGTCGGCCCTTACATGATGAGCACAGCGACTCTGTTTTTACACCTCCTCCTCCTAAATACTGGCTTTATAAAACAAATTTCGTTTTCTTTTGATATCATATTGATATTTCCCCCCTGAATGTAGGCGACACCTCTTCTACAACCAGTCTGTCCAGTCTGGAAAATAATTTCTGCACCGTGCGTGTGTGAAGTGTGGACGTGAGTGTGCATCTGCGCAGCCTGCGCACGTGTAGCCTACACACAGAGACACACACACACACACACACACACACACACACACACACACACACACACACACAGAGAGAGGGGGAGAGAGAGCGCATTAAGCCCAATAATGCCGGCGCAAATCGGTGAATTCTCTGGTCGTCCAATGAACGAACGTGGCGGTTATAGGTAAAAATGAGAAAACATGATCGATATTTTTTTGTGTGAGTAATATTGATTGTATTTAACAAAACGGGGTGCTGCCCAACATCATTTTAGGAAAAGTCACAGACTGGTGGACTTCAATGTATTTTTTAAATAAAGTTATGCACAAATGAAAATCAAAGTCGTCCAATGAACGGCAGTTGGCGGTTCTAGTGTTCATAGTCACAGCCATAGTCATTGTTCAGTCATTGTTTTATGGTATCTGTGCATCCCTAGTAGAAAACTAAAAGAACTGCTAGAAAACTGTAAGAAACTGAAAGAGTTTGGGTTTTATTAAAAATATGTCCCCCCCACTTCTAAAATCAAAATTTCGTCCATGCAATGAAGAAAGGAGTTGGTTAAGTTTAGTAAAAAAAAAGACCAGGTAGAGGCTAGACAGGCCAGATAGGTAGAGTCCAGATAGGTAGAGAGAGTCCAGAGGGAACATAGGGCTGTGGGAACATAGGCACGCTCCCAAGAAAAGAATCCTTAAGAGGACTCTTGTTTTGCCCAAACATTTGACCACGTGTTAATTTGTTTTACAATTAGAAACGCTTCGCTTTTGTTTTGTTTTGTTTTGATCGTTTTGTTTTGGATGCAACAAGTGGTGGTCATAAACAAATAAGCTTTAAACCAAATGTACCTGTCCAGCAGCCTGTCGTCAGAGTTGCTGGACAGTGACACAGGGTTAAATGTGTAATTATTAGCTAAATACTGAACTTACATTCAACAGGTGGCTGAAAACACGTCTCTCTACCGATGCTAATGTTGCTTCCTGTCGCTGGTTAAGTTTGGTAACTGTTTGCTAACACATTTAGCCATTACCTGACTGGCTAACAGGCGCCATTCGTATTCGCATGATGCGTCCACTGACCTCACGTTATTTCTAGCGTAGCTCTGCTTAATCTTGGATCAGAAGGATTCAGTTTACGTTTAGCTGCCTGGAAATACAGAGTTTAGTTGTAGTATTGTTCCAGCTGTGAGTATCTTGTAGTTTGTTGTTGTTTTATAGAGAACCTATTTCCCAACAAGGCTAAAACTAGGAAATGATTTGTATCTTAAAACTCCTTCATGTCGTGAACGCAGCATCAATGCAAATTAGATTATCAACACCTGTGTTCCCTCAAACTTGAAATTCACACCTTGTAGTTATGTCTGAACTGGTTTATGTAGGCTAGTATGGTATAAATGCAGGACAGGAGGAAGGTCAAACTAACGTGTCCAGTATTGTGGACTCAGTTTTATGAATCTTTAGTTGTTGAAGCTGAAAAACCATTCAGGGTTAGGGTCATAAAATAAAACAGACAGCGCTACGTGTTTAATTTTTTATTTATTTATTTATTACTATGGCTAGATGAGGTTCACCACTCAACTCCCATATGAAACATACAACGTTGAACACAGACAGGTAACTACAGGTGCATCTCAATAAAGTAGAATATGATGGAGGTCAGCAGTCTTCTCCATTGACAGTGCAGCTGCTGAACCAGGCTCAGGAAACCTTTGCAGGTGTTTGGAATTAATCAGCTGATTAGAGTGTGACGTCATTGGGTTACAATATTGAATTTTTTCACTTGATTTACTGAATTTTGTGTTTTCATTAAATGTAAGCCATAATTATTACAATTAAAAGAAATAAAGACATGAAACATTTTAGTCTGTAATGAATCTATATAATATCTGAGTTCCATTATTTGAATTGAATTACTGAAGTAAATGAACTTTTCCATGATATTCTAATTCATAGAGATGTGCCTGTATGTTTAGGAGGAAAAAAAATCCAACAAAAAAACATTTCCAAAATAATTTAAGGCAAAGATTTGTGGTACCGAGTCATGGCAACAATTTCAATGTGTAAAACTTAGTGTCGGAAGTAAAGACAGTGGAAATATCCTATGCACAATGTATCAGATCAAATAACCCAAACAAGGCAATGATTTGTGGGGTGCACAATAATAAGATTGGGTTGTATATTGTTAAACTACCAAGTCTACAATAAAGGGAATCTAATCTTGGCAAAAATTATAACGACAAATATTTAATTGTGATTTTACCATATTTTACTAAATACCTATTTGGGCTTTTATCATTTCCTGCAAAGTTCAGTGAAATTAGGAATTATTTGCAGTTTTTCTTTTTTCATGTGACAGACAGCAACATGTAATGTGAGATGAATGATTAATGATTCTCTGGTGCCACTGTAGCCATAATAACAGTCATGATGAATGTAGTGTTAGGTATTACATTAGGAAATTTAGAGATGTGCCAAGACAACCTTAAATCATCATTTTTGAATGAATGATTGAAATATAAGGCAAGAGTGACATCTGATTTCTTTCAATGGTATTGGTATCCAATAAATATCTAGCAAACACACCCAAAATAATTCTTATTTACAAAAAGTAATTGAAGAAACATTGAATGTTTAAATGTTTCTGACTGATATGATTGTCATTCTCTGTGTAAATGAATAAATGAAACTACCATGCAGTCACATTGCGCAGGCAAAACAGTCACAGAAAATAAAACATGCACAGATATGATAGGATGTATGAACATGCCACAAGCCTCAGTTGCACTTTGGAAATGTAGGCCTACATTATATTATACTACACTCTGAGTAAGCTCAGTGCATCCAGCAGCATTAATGTTAATCCTTTTATGATAAAGAATTTTGTAAATATTCAAAATCATAAAAGGAAATAATGCTTTTTGTGGTGAACCTTTATGCATTTAGTGGTTGTGTATTTTGACACTATTTGAAATGTTAAAATTCAATAGCAGGTGCAACAATGACAGCACATTTCCTGTAGACTAAACAGACGAGGCTGAGTCTTAAAAACACAACCAAGCTGACGTGGCTTTTAGTGAAATCATGTCAAAAGATCCTCCTCACAGCAAATATTTCCATTTGCTGCACCAGGAAATTAATAATAAAAAACTGTGTGTGTTTGACAAGTTGACCATGAGAAAACATCAGTAAAGGCAAATAACAAGTAACAGATTCCCTTGGATTATAGATGATTTACATGTTTGGCATTCTCTAACAGGTGCAAACCTAAACTGACAGTGAAAGTACTCGTAACCAAAACTGTACATAAAGTCATTTCATTTCAAAATCAGGCAAGTTTAAAAAGGTGATAACTAGTGTTATAAAATGAGGGAGAACAGGTAAGTACGGTTAATCAGGGCTCTATTTTCCTGCCAGCACGAAGTCCAAATACCCTGTGATTTGTATGTCTCCTCTATAGATATGTGTCCTGCATGTGCAAAAGTGAGAGGAGCAACAAGATGGAAGAGAATGAGGCAAAAAAGAAATCCTGTTTGTATGTGTGAGGGCCTGGGAGAAGATGTGGAAACAACATGTAAGCAGCACAAAAACATTTCCCCACATTCATGTCTAAAATGAGTGTGTGGTGAGATTGTGTGCACATCAAACATGCTTCACATCATGCACACCCATTTTTATAGTGATCTCTGAGATAGGCTTTTTTAAAGAATCTTATTTAGTCTAATCAGAAAAAAAAGTATCCATCAGGAGGACGACACCAGATAATTATCCTGCGTATCACCACAAATGACAGTTCTTTGACGTGATGAGCACAGGTATTAAAATGAATGAGATGATGAATTATTACTAAGACAGCATCAACTTTAAACAAGCCTGTTGTACATAGCACCCTGCACCACGGTGCTTGAGCTTGTATATGTGATCTACAGTTTGTTGTGCTGGTCCTTGTGAATGCAACAGGAAAATACAGCCCAGTGAGTTTAATTAGAGACCTTTCCTTGTGAAGTTATTGTTGCTTATTGATACATCAAGGCATATGTGTCCATATAGTGTTTTTTTTCTGAGTGCCAGCATCTGTTTCCAGTTGTTACCAATGAGGAGGGAGTAAATGCTGCCAGAACGCTCCACCTTTGTCATACGACCAGTCCAAGAGTTTCTGGATGAAAACTTTTCTAAAAAGGCACCGGTGTCATAGCTGCTTTTCAGGCAGCCTATCAAATGCAGAGGGACTTGTCACCCTGGTAACCAAGAAAATAAGGAAGAAACTTGTGTCAGAACAAAATGTTAGGCCTACAGCCTGGAGCTGGAGCTGGAGCTGGACTCCACGACGGGATAATTTCCGTGTTGCAAAGTGGAGATGCTAGTCTATCATACTATAGCAGTGGTGCTTCGTTGTCATAGAAACAAAACCTCCCGTGCAGTGTTTCTGTGATGAGGTGCTCCCCAGCCCGCCGCCAGAGCAAAACACTATATGGACACACAGCCTCACATGTCTTTGATGAAGTAGTAGACAGCATTTTGGAGGGAAAGCCTTTCAGATAATAAATAATCAGAATAATCTATCACTTCTCTGTACAGTGCAGCAGTCCTGCAGTCAGGTCATTCAGGCCTGTTGCGTCGCCTGAGGCCGGACGCCGGCAACACCTCCTCAGTGTTTGGCTCGTGAGAGTCCTCTAGTGAAGGCATGAGCTCACAGTCCTCCAACAGTTCTTCCTCCTCGCCTCCCTCCTCCTCATCCTCCTCCTCCTCCTCCACCACATCTCCGTCTTTCTCTACTTCTCCGTCGGATTCCTCTTGTACGAGCTCCTTCATCTCTTCGCCTTCTGTTGCAGCCTCGTCTTTGAGTTCTGAAGGCTTCTGATAGACTCTATCTGAAGCCTCTGCTGCTCCGCGTTTCTGCTCGTCCCCGAGAGAAACTTCAGCTGCCGAGGAGTCGCTGGCCCCCAGGGACTCGATGAGGTGGTCCAGATTGCGCTCGCAGGACGCCTCTGAAAGAGTCAAAACAAAAAGTGCTATTATTATACATCCTACTGATAATCAATACTGAAACTGTATGTCATCAATTCAATACCATTAAGGGCAGTAGTTTAAAAGTTGCTTTAGCTCAGCGGTTCCCAACCTTTTTTGGCTCGTGATCTCATTTTGACATGTTTGACAAATTTCGGGCGACCCCGTCTATTAAGATGTGCCAGCTCAGAAATTTTTATATGCTGCTTTTTATTTGAACTAAAGTGAAATTATAGAATACAGTTGTTTAAGATTGTGTGTGGTGTTTTTAATTATAATTTTAAAAATAATAATAATAATAAAAAAAAAAATATATATATATATATATATATATCAGTAATTTTTTTAATCAATTACTAGACATTTCAGGCGACCCGACCCCAAGGCTACAAAACACTGCCTTAGCTCATTCAGTAAATTCAGTTCAACTAATGTCCCAGGTTGTAGTTGTGTTGATTCCACCAACGTCTAAAGAAAGAATAGTCAAAAGAACTCGGAAGTGTTTTTGCAGAACAATATGATGCTATCCACAAGTTTCCGAACATCAAAAACGGAAGCTGGTTTTGCTTGGAGAATATGTGAGTACCACTGTGTAATAATTAGGGTTTACATTTGTGGCCCAAAGATGTCTATTGTGAGGTCAGAATGACTTCAACCTTTGGTCTTGAGATGTCATGTTGTAAAGAATGAGACAGGAGGACAGACAACCTGAGAGCATCGTGTCTCAGCCACTGCTACAGGTCATACTCTGCTGCTCTGGATCGCTCTCTGATCAGAAATACTGTCTTCATTCACTAGTTCTTTCCAGTTACCATCAATAAAACATCATCAACATCTAGTGTCAAAAGTTAAACCATATAAGGAATGGAAAAAAAGAAAGCCTTTTTAAAATGAAATGCTGTGTAGGAAGTGTTGTGTGTCATCGAGAGCTGTTTGCACTAGTAGATCAGGAGACAGGAAGGATTCTCCCTGAAATGTGGAAACCTGAACTTAAACAAACTAAAGCTTGCTTTTAATAAAAGGGAATGTAATCAATGGAGAAGTGTTTGTGTTACACACTAGGTAAATGTTTATACATTTTGTGATAGAGGTCTGGTTTCCTCCCTCTGCACACACACATCAGGTCAGAGTCGTCCGTCTGTTTCCTTTACATCAACCGACATGATTTAAATACTCAACCTCAACCTCAGGTCAATAAACCACAGGCATCATGCAAAAATATCAGTGTCAGACGTCATAGACTCATGAAGCAGTTTCAGTCTCACCTCCACACCTCTGTTGCAGGGACTTTTCTGTTTGCAGATTTGCCTTTAGTCACATTCGAGAGTGTAAGCAGAAGATTTTATGAATGTGAACCAGTGGGCTTTTCAAATTACACATTATCATAACAAGACACACAACACTGATTACACTGCAAGTGATGAATGCAGCATGAAGCATGTCTGAATTATCAGTGGTTTATCGTGCAGCTGCAGAGACTCTGATCACTGTTGGTGAGCAGGCTTGTCCAAAACTGGAAGAGTCGGCAGTGTGAACGCAGTGAGAGTGAGTTATCAGCCCACCGTTGATGTTCAGAGGAGGACAGTCCATCCCTCTCTTCTTCATCAGGTACCGGATGGTTTGGAGCTGAGACATGATCTCATTTTTCTGGTCCTGAGCCACTGACTTCACACTGCAGAAGAGACGACAGGTTAACACAATAAATAAATACAAATTAAAGGTCCAGTGTGTAATATTTGTCGAGGTTTATTGGCAAAATCTGAATATATTACCAATGAATATATTTGTGTATAGTCATTATAAAATCAAATCCGTTTGGTTTTCATAGCCTTCTTTTTACTGTATATATATATATAACAAGGGTCTTGCTTAGACCCGCTGTCTGAGACTGTATTTGTTGGCCCTGGGAACAGCAGTGTTGTGGTGTTAGCAGGTGAACCATGTGCATGTTCCACTTTGGTCACCACACACACACACACGTCTTATTTTGTTTCATCAAGCATTTGAATGTGGTTTGTCCTTGTTGGCTGAGGTCTGTGTAGAAATAGACCGATCAGCTGCAGCATCACACACTGAAGTTACACTAATATACAACTTTTCCCTCATTAAACAATTAGAATGTTATGTATTTTTGTTTCTTGCGCTCCATGTCATTTGGTTGTCAGAGACAACCGCTGTCTGCTTAAAGGGATAGTTCAACATTTTGGCAGATTGGTCCATTGCCATAATCCCTATAGTTATAGGAGTAGGTTTGTTACCTTTAATTGTCGGTGCAAACTATTTTTAGAACGGCGGAGCAGAGCCACGAGCTGCTCAGAGATAATAAGGCAATGTTATGAGACAGAGTTGTTTTAGAGGTAAATGCAGAGACTGCTTGCCGAAAAACTGCCCCTGGCGGGAACACACATCAGTGGCTTTACATCGAAAACAACTCTGTCTCATAACGTTCCGTTATTATCTCATAGCGTGGTGAATGTGCAGGTCACAGGTGTTGTGTATTTGATGAGTTTGATGAGGGAAAGCAAGAAATCCCATGATCCTCCGTAGCGTAGCTCTGAGCAGCTCACGACTCTGCTCCGCCGTTCTAAAAATAGCTTGTACCGACAATTAAAGGTAACGAACATACTCCTATTATGGCAATGGGCCAATGTGCCAAAATGTTGAGAGCACGTCCCATGCTGGCAATGCCTAATGCATTGATCGCCAAGTTGATTCTGTCAACCCTCCAGTCTCTCTCCCCACTTTCCTGTTTCTCTCCACTGTCTTGTCAATTAAAAGCAAAATAATGATGATTTGGGATCACTGTCATGATGGAAAAACCCTCCCTTGCAGACAGAGGCTGATAGGCCTGGGAGCCATCCTTTATTCCTGGTCTCTTTTATTAATTTATCTTTCTTTCTTTTTCTTTTTCTTTGTTGAACCAAACCATGATCACACCATCTGACAAATAAGTCCCAAAAGATCATTGGGTGGTTGAAGTAAGGTAAGAGTCTGAAACAAGAATCATATCATGCGTGTAATGATATTTCCCCAAAATGTTAAATTGTTTCTTTTAACTTAGTTACTGCTTTAGCTAACGTCTCATAATGAATTTACACTCTCCTTCCTCCCAGTACCCGTGACCTTACAGTATTTAAATCGCATGCCTGTTGTTTGATAAAACAAATGCAGACAGTAGAGCAAGGATCACAATTCAGAACCACAAACATGCACACACAGTATGAAGACACGGCTCTGTGTGCACACCTGGAGCCCCCACGTGTGCGAAAGCTGACACTCACCAGTTAGTGAGCGGGTCCAGCTGCGTGAGGATGGAGTTGAGCATCCTCTCTGTCTGGGCCAGTCTTTGTTCAAGCTCGTTCAACTGGTTTTCTGCACCAAAACAAACAAAAAGGGTAAAAACTCTATATTTAAATTCCTCGTGGTAACCAAATAGTGTGACCAGAAGAAAACAAAAAAACACATATATGCAAAGGGGAATACCAATATTTACAGTACACACCTGCTTCCACTGACTTTTTGGCCCCTTTTGCAAATTTGTCCCTTTGTGCCTGGTCATCTGCAGACTTGATCTGGGAGTTGAAAACAATGTAATGATAAACATTTTGTATTTACTGATGATTTCCATCCTAAATTGTAAATATTATAAATATCATTCTGTGTTGTCATGTTTCTCCATCTAACCTTCAAAAACTTGTAGGCGGCGAACACTCCCACTCCGATGGCGTAGAGAGGCATCAGTGTGAACACGTAGCCTTTGTTGCTGTTGGATTTGTACTTGTCGCTCTTCAGCTCCTGCTCCATCAGCTTCTTCATCTGTTGCATGTTCTCGGGGGTCTGAGAGGAGCCAGGGGAGTTCACGCTGATGGGCTGGCCCCTCACTGCACCCGGGCCTGGACCCGCCGCTGCTACAAAAGGAAAAACGGAAGTTTAGTAGGTGTCTAAGGAAAGTCAGAATTCACCTGTGTAGCTTCTACACAAGATGAACTATGATTTGTTCAAAAAACAAAGCCCCCTTACATTGTGTGGCACACCATCACACCTGTATCACATGTTGAGCCAGTGTTGAATCAGAACCAAATATCTTTTAGTTTCTATGCTCCTGTTAATCTTTTGCCATCCGTGTAACATATATAAAATCTTTATGTCTTTTCAATATATTTATTCAGGTTGTTTTTATTGTTGTCTAAAGGGATAGTTCAACAATTTGGCAAATTGGCCCATTGCCATAATCCCTATAGTTTTAGGAGTAGGTTTGTTACCTTTAATTATCGGTGCAAGCTATTCCTAGAATGGTGGAGCAGAGCCATGAGCTGCTCAGAGCTACGCTATGGAGGCTAATGGGATTTCTTGGTTTCCCTCATCAAACACACAATCCAACAACTCCAAAACGCTCTGGTGGACAAGTTGTGACCTGCACATTCACATGGCTCTGCTCCACCGTTCTTAAAACAGCTTGCACCGACAATTAAAGGTAACAAACCTACTTATGGGATTATGGAAATGGGCCAATTTGCCAAAATGTCGAACTACCCCTTTAAGGAAACTCACTTTTTGGACAGAAGCTCCTAGTTATTGTATAAATCACCATTAAAAAAAGAAGAAAATAAACTAGCAACATGATGGCAGACTGCAAATCTTTATCTTTGAGCCATTTAGTGACCACTGGCCTGAAGAGTGATCACACTGTTCATCAGTAGATGTTCCACCCAGATTGTTTCCTCCTCTAATTTCACATTATTAGATCTTCTTCCTCACTTTTCTGTTGAAACTGGATCTGTGTGGTTCTGCACAGCACGTTCATGGCCTGCTGCGCCTTCATGTTTGATCTGCAAACATATGGGCTTAACTGAAGGTAAATAAGGTAGCTATTGAATAAACAACGCCATTGTATTATATAACACCATCCCATTACTATTGTCCTTCTCTGTTCGAGGAGAAATTAAAGATGGCTCTGTTCCAAGACTGTATTTTTTCTCTTTAGCACAGATACACATGACAATGCAATTTTGCATGAGATTTTCTTGTTTTGAAATAATCTGGGTAAATTCACTTGACATCCTAATTTGCAGAGGTGTATGTTGTTGATGGATGAAAAAAAGCAGTTGGTTTTGTTAAATGTAGCCCACCACGTATTGTTTTTTTTATCTAACATTTCATCTGTCTCATGGTATTAGGTTGTAACCATTAGTTGCCATCCACATTAAGTGACCTAGAATAGCTGTTTGTTATCAGTAAGCCTGATAATAACTGACACTAATACTGGATTAGGTATCAACGTGTCACAGCACATTTTTGATGAAACGTCCATGTTGTTTTCACATTCTAACTTAAAAGCACATGAACACACCAAAGTCCAAACTTTTCAATTCAGGGAATAGGATTATGTGAGGAACACATGAATGTAGCACAACTGAAAGTTCTGGTTCTGGTTCACTTCTATAGGGCAGCTGGTGTGTCCACTTTTAGGCAACAAATGCCCCACAGCTGTCACTGTGGCTGTGCACCTGGCAAGTTACACTGACCAAACCCATGCCAGATATCGGGCTCCCTCTGAGCTTGAGAGACTGAAAATTAAAAATCTAAACCTGAAAAGGAGATCACACATAAACCAAACACACACACGCCTCCCGTCTTCCTTCTGACCTTATATTGAAAGATGTTTTACACCTAAAGCAGACAGATGTGAGTTGACTGTCCTACATCACTTGTGCAGCGTAGCTTGTGTTTATCACAATCGGATTTATTAGCCAAGTATGCTGCATACATACAAGGAAATTGACTCTGGTTTGCATAGCTCCCTTATGTTCACATAAAACAACTACTGAACAATATAAGTTAAGAACAATAAAGGAAAGAATAATACAAAAAAAGGTTAAATAAAATAGGATAAATACAGTGGCCAGATTATACTGTACAGTCACATGTAGACCAAACAGACAATGAAGTGGAACCATGAATAAGTAAGTAATTTGGATTTGTACTGACAATATTTACAGCGGACAGGGTGTGGCGATGTCAGTGTGTGTAACATGAAATGATATCAATGATCAGGGCTCCAGACTAACGTTTTCTTACTAGGAGCACAGTGGCCCCTAACATAAAATTTTAGGAGCGCAAACAAAACATTAAGGGGAACACACTGTGAATCGACTTGTAAAGCAAATATTCACATTTCCTTTTCATTCATAATCCTCACACACATTGGCCTGCCACCTGCTGTGACCGATTCCTGATTCTTTGGGTCACCACTTCCACACTTCACCAGTGTTAGGGAAAAAAACAAACACCCAATTTAATGGTTGTACATGCGCAAATAGATGAAAATTGTAGGCCTGTTTGCAGTCGACCTATTTACTTTACTATTATTATTATTATTCATTTATTTTTCTGCTTTTATGTTCTGTCTATAGTAGATACTCATTTTATGACCATGAAATATCGTTGTAATGCTTGATGTGCTGTGTTCTTTACTTTTTTTTCCCCTTCCATTTTTCTTCTCTTCTCTTTTTCCTCTACTTATTTTTTCTCTTCATTTTATTTATTTATTTTTTTCATTTTTCTCTCCATTGAAAATCAACAAACATATTTCTAAAAAAAAAAAAAATGTAGGGGCAGTCTAGAGCCCTGAATAGAAGTGGATGTGAGTCAGATGGTTTAATGACACTGAATGACATATTCAAGTGATGGCGTGTGGGAAGAAACTATTCTTAGGTCCGGTTGTGCTGGTATACAGCTATGGTATACAGTGATCTGTAGCGCCTTCCAGACAGGAGAAGTGTGAATAGATAGCCTAGTGTCCGGGGTGTGATGGGTCAGACTCAGCGGTGATGTTTGCTGCCCTGTTCCTGACTCTGGAGGTGCACAGGTCCTGGATGGAGGGCAGTGAACTGTAGGCTACCGTCAATAGACCGACTTTACTTGACTTCAGAGCTGCTGAAATCCCTACGCTGTGCCATACGCTGTAGCTACACACAGTCTGCTCTCATGACTTTTATTTTGGGAAAACTTGTTGGTGCACGCGCTAGCTAACGCAAACTGATGAGAGTGTAGTGCGCTCGAGGCAAAACGACCCAGACCCGAGGAGGTCCACAACAGGAGCCATATGGCAACATGTCCTACCTTTTCTGGAGTAGCGAGGGTCAAACCTAGTTTCCTTGGCCCCGGCCCCGCCGCCGACGCCGAACAGCCTCGGCAGGACGACAAACGTGAAGAGCACGGCCGTGAAAGCCAGGGCGACTTGTTGTGATGTTGACAAAACCATCCTACAGCGAGACACACCGACGGTCCCACCGAGACACCGAGTCACCGTGGCCAGAAAACCACCCAGACAAGCCGCTAAAAGACGAGGCCGAAGCGGCTGAAGCGGCCGAAGAGGCGAGCAGCAGGAAGAGCCGAGCTGTTAGGCCAGTAGACAGAGGAAAACACTGGGACATGAGTGAATTAACAGCAGGCTGCTCTCTGCTCGGCCCTGAACAGCTGTGCCCCGCTCCGCCGCCACCAACTACACCACTTCCGGGATAGGCCTTTCAAAATAAAAGCAAACAACCTGGTGTTGATGTGAAAATTAAACTGGACTGTGACAGAAAATGTTGAGCTGCCAAGTAATATAATATTTATATTAATTTACACACAAAGAATCAGCGACATCTCTTTTTTTTATGTGAAAAATGTGCCATGCGACTGCAAATAAAATAGTTGTTGACTTGACACCATACAGTCTATGCTTGACACCCATGAATCAATGAGCAGAAATTATGTAGCCTACAGTGGCATGCAAAGGTTTGGGCCTATGGTTTGGGCACATTTGGTCAAAATTTCTGTTAAGCAAGTGGAAGATTAATGATCTCCAAAAGGCATACAGTTAAACATGAAACACACTTTTGCAATAGTTTAAGCAATATCAGTGTATTATTTTAGTTTTCTACAGTTTTAGAGTGAAAAGAGGAAAAGCAGCCTGCAAAAGAATGGGAAACCCAGGAGACTGCAGCTCTCAGATAACTTTGACCAAGGTATCAGACAAGATATTTACTATTTACACATTGTGATAGTTTCCAAAGGGGGGGCTACTATAGGCTACTAACTATGCAGGTGGCCAAACCTTTGCTGCAGGCCCTTTTCCTTTTATGTCATTTTGAAAATGTAAAAGATGGAAATAAAACAAAACAAAAATGTTGTTGTATATTAGGCCTATATTGTGTTGTATGCCTATAGTAGGCTATAAGCCTTTTTGGAGATCATTTCATCTTCTAACATCTTCTAGCTTAACATTAACAGACATTTTGTAGTAGCCTATTTTATATTACACATATAGCCTACATATGTATAAATACACACAAAAAAACAGTGACATTTCCTTTCTTTTATTCCTTTAATGCATCAGTGTATGAGCAACATTTTTACTGATGTACTGTAGCTAATTAGAGCAAGTCATTATGTACATTTAGGTATTTTAGCCCAGTGTTTGCTACTGAGTGAATGAGTGCTAATGAGGTTTTTATGTTTTCCAGAAGGCATGTAGAACAAACACGCAGTCAGTGGAGTGAGCTCTGTTGGTTGTGTTAATGTCCTCTATAATGCTGGAAGCTGTGGTTCAGTGGTTTTGATCACACCCCTCTGTCAATACAAGTGCACCACAAGCACCATATTGTTTCATAAGTTATTATATCCATCAGAGGAGAGGCCTGTCCTCCGTGGATTTAGGCTGCCTCCATGCTTTCACTTCAGGAAATCCCAGAGCAACTCAATGATGCTGAGATCTGGTCCCTGTGGAAACCAGACCATCTGCTGCAGGACTCCTCACTCGTCTCGCTGCTGGAGACAGCGCTGTGGGACTGTGGCTGCGTGTTAAGGGCTTCTGTCCCATTGCAAAATAAATTTGGAAGCCACCAGATGGTACAGAGGGATGTTAAGAACTAAATCATCTGAAGTGCCCTAAAATATCAGTATTATGTTTCAATCCTGATGAAAGTGTCAGACTGGCCTGCAGACTAACATTGCCATCCCTAGAACCATCATTTCTGTGTTGAAGATCACACAGCAGAGGGAAAGGACTGTGAACTGAAAACCAAAAGCATGCAAAATTTATCAATCCAAGCACAAAAATTAAAAATATTCGGCATGTTAAAATTGCATCAACTGGCAGCAGCCTGGTAATCATTCTGTATGCATGTCTTTAGCAACATCATTGTGCACATTCTTACTGTGCTCTCTCTCTCTTTTTTTTAATTTTGAGAATTACCCTGTTTTTTCTTTAGAATATCTCAGCACATGCATCCTGTTCCTCTTGGGTGTGTAACTTCCTGTGTCAGTTTGACACATTCAAGTGTCCTTCTCAGAAGCACAACCGCTGTGTCTTCGCTGCGGAGAGTTACCCCTCCTAACATGGTGAGCAGGGTGGGCATGTTACTGTGGGTCTGGATCATCCTGGACTTGGGGGCGTGCTCGGCCGTCCTGCCAGAAATCACTGAGAGAAAGTTTATTGACGAATGCGTGAAGGAACACAACGCCGCGCGCTCAGCCGTCAGTCCATCTTCCAGTGACATGATGTACATGGTAAGCAACATGATTTCCTCCCCACTATTCTAGCATCGACAAGTGACAGATATGCAGACCTCTCTAGTTCCACAGAGGCTCAGCAAAATCATGTGAGCATGTCATGGGGGAGGAAGTAACATTACCAAAATGCTGTACCACTGTTTGCACTAAAGACCTGACTACAAATATATGGTTGAATGAAATACTTTGCTAAAATAGAACCTGAAAAATATAGAAAAATATATATTTAAAGGGCCAGATTACTCAAATAAGATTCACTCTTCCCTTAAAGCTTCAGTTGCTAACAAATATTCAGTCATATTTGCTGGAACTGTCACTATTCTGATAGTATTACATTAAATGAGTAATTTAGCACCAAATCCAATTCCTCGTATTTGCCGCAGCCAATCGCAGCTCCTACACATGCCGCAGACACTGCATTAAAACATACCAACCTATTCCTAGAGCGGCCTGTGGATTGTTAGATTAAGTTAAAATCAAAGTTAAAGAAGTTTACATATTTGGAAACTGGTCCTGCTTTTCAATCTGGCTTGGTTTTCATTGTTGTGAGCATCACTGACGTCCATTGTTTTTGGGCAGATGTGGAAATTTCGAAACCTATAAAAAGCTGCATGGTTTGAATGTTACAAGAAAGATATGATGAAAATCTTTTTTTTTTTTCGAATGCAGGTGAATTAACAATTTAATGAACTGAAGTGACACATTACTTCACTTGTCTCTGTTGATCCAGTCCTGGGACGAAGGTTTGGCCATCTCTGCGCGAGCATGGGCCAGGCATTGCAGATTTGAGCACAACCCTCGCCTGAAGAACGATGATCCCCGCATTATGCACCCCACCTTCCCCTCTGTAGGAGAGAACATATGGGTAGGCTACCCACCATCTACTTTTGATGTGACAGGAGCCATAAAAAACTGGGTGGATGAAAAAAAAGATTACGACTATCAAACAAGGGGTTGCACCAGAAACAAAATGTGTGGTCACTATACACAGGTATGTACACGTTTTACCTTTAATGACAATGTGCTTATTCTGTGTTTTGATATTGCAAAATCTTTCAGAGGGGAAAAAAAGGAGAACTTGAAGTTTGCACAATTGAACCCTTCTTTTGTGTCCAGGTTGTGTGGGCAAAAAGCTACAAGGTTGGTTGTGCTGCTGTGCTGTGCCCAGGTGGTATCGCTCGTTTCGATCCACAGGAGGGAGTTGTTTTCGTCTGCAACTATGCTACAGCGTAAGTTGAACACACAAAAATGAGACCTACGCCTGACTCACACTTGCACGTTGGTGCACATTTACATTTACATATCTGCGAGGCAGGAAGTAGCATTAGACCACATGTATTCACCACAATCACACAGGGGTTCAGTGCAGTTCACCATACATCATACACCATAAAACACCCTCAAATCCACCTGTCAATACTCAGTAAAGCGCTTCACGACAAGGCTGTGATTTCTGCTCGTTTGAGGAGTAAGTGCTAAAAATACAATATCCAGCTGCTGTGGGTCTTTTTTTTTTTCTTTAAAGAAAGTCTATCAACAAACATGTTTAAATATTCATGGCATGGCTTCATTAGAAGTCAGTGGGTTCTGATGCTTTACAAACCACCAAAGATCCCACTGAGTTGTTTAGGATAGCAGCAGTGTAATGTGTAGAGTTCCTTAATGGGAAGTCCAGTAGGGAGGGGTGGGGCTCTTTACCCATTGGAGGCTTCACACATTGTTGCTTTTAGTATTTTTGTGGACTTTGTTGACAGAATGATTCCAGCTTTTCCCTCTAAAGCTTAATTAATTTTTAAAGGGATAGTTCAACATTTTGGCAAATTGGCCCATTGCCATAATCCCTATAGTTTTAGGAGTATAGGTTTGTTACTTTTAATTGTCGGTGCAAGCTATTTTTAGAACAGCGGAGCAGAGCTGTGAGAGCTACGCTACAGAGACTAATGGGATTTCTTGGTTTCCCTCATCAAATACACAATCCAACAACTCCAAAACGCTCTGGTGGACAAGTTGTGACCTGCACATTCACCACGCTATGAGATAATAACAGAATGTTACAAGACGGAGTTGTTTTCGAGGCAAATGCAGAGACTGCTTGTTGAAAAACTGCCCCCGACAGTAACGCGCGTCAGTGGTTTCTGCATGAATTTACATCGAGAACAACTCCGTCTCGTAACGTTCTGTTATTATAGCGTGGTGAATGTGCAGGTCACAACTTGTCCACCAGAGTGTTTTGGAGTTGTTGAATTGTGTATTTGATGAGTTTGATGAGGGAAACCAAGAAATCCCATTAGCCTCTGTAGCGTAGCTCTGAGCAGCTCGCGGCTCTGCTCCGTCGTTCTAAAAATAGCTTGCACCGACAATTAAATGTAACAAACCTATTCATAAGACTATAGGGATTATGGCAATGGGCCAATTTGTCAAAATGTTGAACTATCCCTTTAAATCACTGCATCTCAAATCAAACAATGCAGCAGAATACAGCTGGTATTTCCACATGTGAAAGAGCCACAGACAGTGAAGGTGGAAGGCTCAGAACAAGGATGATGAAGGATCATCTGCTGACACAGCATTTAACCTTGTTGATGGTTCTTGCACAGGGGTAACTTTGGGGGAATGCAGCCTTATCAGTCTCGAGGGGCAGCCTGCTCTGGGTGTACAGGCTCCTGTGTGGACAGACTCTGCCGTGAGTATTCAGCCCCATTTCTATAAGAATATTCTTTCCTTTCCTTTAGATTCAAAAACTACTCAAACTTCTGGTTTCTGTTCTGTTTTCACGCGACCCATCTGTGGTTGTTGCAGCTGTCAGAAGCCAGAGCATCACCGTGTTGTACACATTGTCACTAACAAGTCACTTTACAGAAGCCTGAGAATTAAACGTGAGATTAAGCGTTGCAAAATATTTTATCCGTTCTAATGAGTCCTAATGTCTTGGCAGGTGATAAAGAACGAGATTCAGAGAAAAGTAAGTGCGATCACAGCCTGAAAATTTGTTGTCAGGATGCAATCCAACAGAGTCTGAAAATAACTGTACCAACCTCTTCCACTGTTCCCAGGTAACTACTGGGTTCCAGACTGGGACCCTATTCAGTCTCCCCCTGGCTCCAACTACATATCTATTCTGATCGTCAGGCCTGTCGCACTCATCTTCAGCTTCATCACAGCATACGTAGTCCACCACTATTACCCCGATGTCTTCTGCTATGAGTAGATCTCCTGCAACAACATGGACTTATTCAGCCGGTGTTAACTTGAGGACGAGTTTTAAATCTTTTATTTTTTTTGTCAATAAACGGCTACAGAAACCGTCACTAAGAACAAACGTGTAAAAAAAAAAACTATTCTGTTTCTCAAATTACATTGTATTCTGATGATCCAATCCTATCAACATTTTGCATTCAGTTAAGCTAAAAATGCATCTTTAGCCCAACACATTAGGTTAAACCTGTACTCAACATATTTATATGAGCAGAAGGTCAATAGATGTGTGTAATAGCAAATTAACTGTGTTTATTTATGATGAAAAATTATATATTTTAACATCATAACAACTTTCATCAGTGACTTATAGCTGCAGCATGTTGTTACCTATCCAGCTGCTGATGACAGATTTTCCTCTCAAACAGATGGAAATCAAACCTGAGCTACGTTTATCTGTACAATGCAGCTGATGGGGGGAAATATGAAGCCTGGTTGAACGTGCCTCTGATTCACTCAGACATCAGTCTTTATGGGGGAGAAAAATATATTTGTCAAAATATAAATACTGACCATACAAAATCTTGACAATGTGAAACTGTAGAAAGCGACAGGTGGGAAACCTGCTGCTGTTCAACACACATGGTCTCCAGACAGAGGGGAATAAACAGCAGCACACAGAGGAACAGAAGTAGTTCAATAAAAAAACAAAACATCCTGGACAGTTTGTATTGGAATTCATTCAGATCCAACCTCACACAGTTTGTCTCATGTCCCATCTTCTCTTGTGCTTACAGAGTCTTTGTTCTCTAACCAACATGGTAGAGCTGAG
This sequence comes from Trachurus trachurus, assembly GCF_905171665.1. NCBI lineage: Eukaryota > Metazoa > Chordata > Actinopteri > Carangiformes > Carangidae > Trachurus > Trachurus trachurus. The sequence goes on along the minus strand of NC_139912.1, from coordinate 19,843,778 downwards.
GTCAGTCTGTGGTTTAGCCTTTGCTTTTGTTCTTTTTCTTCTTGTCTGTGGCGGTGCTGCTGGGCGGAGCTGGGTTGACCGGTGGAGCCCCCAGTTTCTTGTTTTTGGCCTTTCTCACCTTGTCCTTGATGGCCTCGATGTCCAGCTTTCCATCTGCAGGAGCTGAGACACAGTCAACACAGGTGGAGTGTGGGTTAGTTGCACTGATAGAGCGCACAGATTCAGACACATTTGTTTTGTTTGTTTCTTCATCACTACCTTTCGTGGTCTTCTTCATTAAAGGCTTCTCTTTAGGAGGAATGAAAGCCTTGTTCCGCTCTTCCTGCTTCTTGGTCAGAGCCTCGGCTTGTTTCACCTGAGAAAGCAGAACAAGGTATTGCTCAAAATCTGACGCAACATTTTCTTGAGTATTTCACAGACTCTGCAGGTTTAGGGAAGTCTTAGACTTAGATGCTGATCAAAAATGAAGTCATCTGAAGTTTTAAAGTTCGTTAACATAGAGGAGAGAAAATCTTTTGCACATCTAGAAAACCCATTTCCATTGTTTGCTTTATATTTTGTATTTTCTCCACTTCATTTTTCCATTACATGGTTATTTCCTTTGTATCTAACTATTGCACGACCATATGGTGCAAACGGTGTCACTCTGCAGATGCACACATGGCTCTGGTAGTGCAATGGTTCAGAAAGTGTAATCATCTAAAGGAAAAGACTGTTACAGAAAAATACAGTGCAAACTGAAAGGCCACATCCTTATGTTTAGTTAAGACTGCGTTTAACATGAACAGGGATGCAAACGGGTCAGGACCAAAAAAGAGAGGAATTGTCGGGGGGGGGGGTCACCATTAACAATATCACAGAAAAGTCTATTTCCAGTAGTTCAACCCCAACCAAGTATTGAGTGCATATAGATGGACAGTTTTCAGAAGGCCAACATTTCTATATTAAAAATGCTTTAAAAAAATAAAAACCATTGCAATATTTCAATTTTGGAGATACTGATTTTTAGGTCTTCACTGAATGTTAGTCATAATTATTACTATTAAAATAAACTGAAGAAATAAAGACATGGGATTTAACATCCCATTCAGTGTGTAATGGACATATAGGCCTATATAATGTGTTAGTTTCACTTTAATTGAACACATTCTACATCGCGGAGGCGACGTCTCTCCTTCACCTCTGAAACGGGGCAGAGCTCCGTGGGAGACACCTGCCTGACACAGTAACGGACATGCACGGGGGGGAAAACGGCGGCGCCGTCGCACCGAATGCACGCGGATACGCGCCGCTTTGGGTAACGAGCGCGCACGTCGCGTCTACATTGGAGGTGAATAGGAAGGCTCTGGGACTGATTGACTGTGGACCACCACCAGTCTGATCAGGTCCATCACAGCACAGCAGCTGCAGCTCTGCCCCGCTGTCACATGACGCATATCAGCGCAATCTGTTTACATTAAACCGACATCAGGAGAATAATGAGAATTATGATTTAAAAAAATATATATTTGTTTCGAATTTTGGCCCCTGGATCATGATTTTTTTGGGCGCATTCTTGGTAAAAAAAAAAAAAAAAAATCCTCTAAAAAAAGACAGTTGGGATGCATAATGTGTCTCATAACAGTATACTGTGCGTCGTTACCATGGTTGGTGAGAGCAGAAATGTTGTTGTAGGCCTGTGCATATTCTCATTTGTCCAGGTCATAGTATTTCAAAGGAGGTTAAATCGAAAGCAACTGGACTTATACTGAGTCTCCACACCAGATAGTTGGACCAGTCCCAGCCTGGTCAGATGCTACATGAACTGATGAAGCCTCTTGGATGAAGGTGAAACGTCTTCCTATACTTTTTTTTTTTTCAAAGGAGGTTAAATCGAAAGCAACTGGACTTAGTTATAATAAGTAAATAACTAAGTCCAGTTGCTTTCGATTTAACCTCCTTTGAAAAAGAAAAAAAAAAAAAAAAATTGTTGTAGTGAATTTTTTTTTTTGAAACGAGTGAAAACGAGCGCTAATTCGCGTATCTCGCGTATCTCGCGTTTGGTTGCGCGTAAAAGCTCGCGCGAAAAAAAAGCGTTCCTCGTGTTTGAGTGGGAAGCCCCTTTGGGTCTTCCCACCTACAGCCCCTTTGGGTCTTCCCACCTACAGCCCCTTTGGGTCTTCCCACCAAACACGATGAAATAGACGAAGACGCGAGGGTCCCGTCGCCATAAAAGAATCGGGTGTATTGCGTCGCAAAAAAAAAAAGTCGCGTCTACCGCGTCTCGCGCCTAATCGCGTCTTTGCGTCACGGCCTTTTACACCGCGGACGTAACGAATAAACGGTGACGGTGTGAACGAACAACATAGAACAGGACCAGACGTGGCGTTGTTTCCTCTTTTCACCGACAGCTCCACTCTCCCTTACTTACACTAACTACTGTTATTGTTGAGGCCAGAGAATTGTGGGATTTGTAGTTTTTGACCAATCGCAGGTTGTGCTCTTTCTTTTTTGTGATTTTCCTGGTTAACACATGTTTTGTTTTTTTTAGGGGCAAATGCGAGCGAAATGCTCGCCCATGGTGGGCATACGAAAATTTAAGAGCTGTCTTATTTAAGTCTTGAACACAATAATTCAACAAATTTAAGACATTTTAAGGCCTAAAAGTGTGTAATGGACATATAGGCCTATATAATGTGTTAGTTTCACTTTAATTGAACACATTCTACATCGCGGAGGCGACTTCTCTCCTTCACCTCTGAAACGGGGCAGAGCTCCGTGGGAAACACCTGCCTGACACAGCAACGGACATGCACGGGGGAAAAACGACCGAATGCACGCGGATACCACGCGGATACGTCGCGCGTCAACATTGGAGGTCGGCAGTTATCAGTATAACCAGAGACAACCATGAATGAGTTCGCCTCAGTTTCACGTGATTGTCACTGTCAGCCTGTTAGAAAAACATTTTACTGACCCCAGCTGAGACCCCCCCCCCCCTCCCAAAAACAAAAACTCTTCGGATCTGAACGATTCACACAAGTCACCTAATTGGTCATGAAAAAAGCGAGTTTCGCTTTTCGGCGCGCTGTTTGCATCCCTGCATGAAGCATTAGACACATACGAATCATTTCTGAACGGACACTGCAGCGTTTATCAGACTCACCTTGATCTCCTCCATCTTCTTCCTCTTTTTCACACTCTCACGCAGGAAGAACTCTCCTGTGGCCAGCTCTTTGTCAACCTGCAGGCATGAAAGCAGCAACTCAGTGTGCAGATAAATCCTCCAACATGGGTGTTTACTCTCCTTTAGGTTCTCTTATTGGTTTACATTAAGTTTCATACTGATCATTAAGACATTCAGAACATCTGCTGTGGTAAAGTTGTTTGAATGAAGTCAGCACATGTAAAATTAACTATCTTAGTCGACTCTCCACACACACACATTCAGTTTCTCAATAACTTCCACCCACCTTGCTCTCTGGCTGTGCCGGTGGGAACGGTGTGTACTCCTTCTTCACGCTCTTCTTCTTGGGCTCCTTGCGCTTGGCGAGGTTCTTGTGGCGGAACTTGGGCAGGAAGCGTTCCCAGCTCTGCACCCGCAGGTCGGGGTCTTTGGCCAGCTCCCGTTTGATCATCAGCGTCTGAGAGGAGGTGGAGCGACAGAAAGAAAAGCAATACAATGTGAGTGATGGTGGGGCGCTATGACATCACACACAGGCCCTGTCTGTTTTGATGATACAGACTCTTTTATTGTGGAAACTTCTCTCTTTTACCCCACTTCATTTAAAAGACAAATCTTGTGACTTTTAGTCACAAGAATGATTTTATTTTGAAAATGTAACAGAGCATAATATGCTGTGTCATCACATGAATCACACGCAGTTCCTCCTTTCAGTGAACCAACGATGCTTCATTAAGATAAAGATGAGGAAGAAGTTTCTTTAAAGCGGTGCCCTCAGCTCCGGGTTGAGCCGACCACGGCATCCAAACCCGGAGAGATTTGGTTCAGTCAGGAGATCCAGAACAAGGATGGAAAATATCTTCATTGGGCACGAAGCAGTCTGTGTCAGTGCTACTGCCGCCTGGTTTCTGTCAGCCTCTCGAACGTACCTTGATGTTGTAGATGGGGTGGATGTTCTTCATCGTGTCCATCACCACTTTGCGAACCTGAACGACAGAGGGGCACAATTACAATAAAATGTGTTGTTACTTGACTCAAGAAGTCCCGTCGCGAAATAATAATACACAGTGTACGTTACACAGGTTACACATGTTTTCAGTCCATCCACTGCTCAGAAAAAAAGATTTAATTAACATGCCCAACACTGATTATGACAAAAGAATTCCTTACACCATGTTTACATAGCAGCTGTGGAGCCTGCTGATGTTCATTTATGTGCACGTTAACTGATTTGTGCAAACTCAATGGCTGTCTCTTCTAATGTGGATGGGTGTTTCCTTTAATGTAGCAGTGATGTTGATTATGTAGTTGGTGATTTGAGTGGGTCTCTGGGAAATTCAATGGGTCCCCAATTAAAAAAATGTATTTCTTTCTATTCCTTATATTCTTCTATTTCTTAAATTGTAGTGGTAAACTCCTTTGATGGTGGTATGATATGGTTATAATTAACAGATATATTCATGAATGTTCAAACTGTATCTGAAATTAAACAAATAAAATTCCAAATCTTAAAATTTTATTGCAAAACAACTGTCACACACTGATTCGGCCTCTCACCTACTTGTCACACATAATGCATTCTGCCAATGGAAATATGCAGAGATGTAATGATGCATCATAGCAGCGACATGACACTAAACTGACACTTTCCACAGTATCATCACTGTCTAGACTCTATGTTTCCTGTCAGATATAAGAAATGCAATTATAATCAAGAGAATAATCATTCCTGCAAACTGCAAACCAAGTACTCAGGTGTGCCTCTCCACAGCCCTCAGCGATGCCCGTCGTTATCATGAATTATTGGCTTATTTATAATAAATCAAGCATAATTCAGACTATTAAATGCCTCTGAACTCAACAAGCAAAATAATGATTATTTATTCAATACTGGACTTTTTGGGGCTCTGCACCCACAAGCTCTTCTCTTTGCCTTGCCCTGTTGCTATTTGCTGCCGCAACACTCAGATTTCCCAACAGGGCTCATTAGAGTTTGGCCTCACCTTCATCTGAGCTCAGCAGAGCCTAATTAAACCTTAGGGGAGTTCATGGAGCACCTTAACACAGGCTGCAGACAACACACACACACACACGCACACAGCATGCAGACACACAGCTTTAGATACTTGTTGTTCTTTAAGTTGAGAGACGAGGAAGGTTAACACACATTATAGCTCATTAAAATGTACAGAATCTGTCTTAAAACAAATAAAAGCTGAATGTCTAGATAGCTGCGCTGCTTGTTTTTAGCTCCTGATCACCCACAGGTCAGTTTGTCTGAAGTTCTTACCTCCTTCAGGCCGTTGAAGGGCCCCAGCGCCGACACCGTGTTGCCCTGCACCATCACGTAGCAGTTAGTTAACAACTCTAACGCCTGGAGAGAAGAGACATGATGATCCATTAGCAGTGTTGCTATATATATATCGTTCCAATCATACAAACACTCAGACCCTGTGACTGATCAGAGGTGATACTGCCACCTGGAGGAAACAACAACTAAATGCGCCACAGCCACAAAACAGAGTCAGACAAACCCAGTAAATACAACACAGAGGCTTTGTCCTGCATCAAGGACTTTATGTTTTCATAGTGTATGTCTGTGTGCAGGATTATGCAGAAAGATGTTTCCAATCTGCACCGAACATTTTGAGAGATTTAGATGAATTTTCTTTTCTATGCCTCTGCAGTGGCAGCAGTCAGACCCAGGGACATGTTTTTGAGCTGTCCCTCTGTATGTCCCATTCTTGTGGGCACGATTTCTTAATTACACCTTGATGGAATTTCTGCCAGTGTGACATCACAAAACACAAAGTTTACATAAATGGTTAAAGAGGAACTATGCAAGATTTTTTTTACCATAACTATGCTGCATTTTACCTAAATTAAAACAGCTTTGGAGTAATTGTGATGGTTAAATAAATGACTTGTCACTTGTCACAGAGAGAATGGAGGCTCTCTGCCTTCCACCTAGTATCTCTTGGCCAAAAACTGTGACACAAACGTGCTCCATTACTGAACCTCTTGTTTATGACAGATGAGACTACACAAATGTACACATCATAACATGATAAATAACGTTATTTACCGCACCATGGATTGCTTTCTTGTCTGCTTCGTTGAAAACAAATGCACATGGCCAAGAGGAGGGTTAGCAAAAGAGACCGGACTTGCATAGTTGCTCTTTAAGATTTTATATATGATTTTATGTGAGATGTTCAAGTGTATTGTCTGAAGTAACACCTTCTGTTTTTAGCCTCATGATGTTTGATCAAAGCTGGTGCTCACTTTTAGGGTGGAGCCCTTGGGGCCAATGAGCCTCTGTCTTCTCTTCACAAACCGCTCCCTGTTCCTGACCAGGGTCCCGATTTTGATGATGTCACATGCGATGTCGTCCTGTAATATCCGCACAGCCTGCAAGCAAAACACAGTATGAACTACAAAAAAATCAAACAACCTGATAATCAGGAGCAATCATTCCTGTTACTGCTGTCATCTATCTATAAGAATCGGTTGGAGCATGAACTTCAGGGAATAAAATGAAATAGGGGAAACATAAACAATCACCTGTTCAAACGGGACACTCCTGGCCAGCAGCTTGATGAGATCTCTGGCTCTGATGATGGCGTATGGGTCAAAGGTTTTCTTGGTGGTACAGACTGTAATGCTGCCTTCTATCAGGTCCAGAGAGGCTTTTATGTTCTGAGAGAAACACAATCAACATCACAACATGACACAGACACACAATCAGTATCTGAACTACACAGTGTAGGTCTGAAACAAGAGAGTACTGACAGAACTTTCCCAGGTTCAGTTCTGTATTCACTTTAACACTCATGGTATGGGGAGGGTGGCGCCATATCATGACTGAATGGGGGTGTTGCAGAGCGCCAGAATGGAGGAGAACACAGACAGACAAGGGATAGTTCAACATTTTGGCAAATTTGACATAATCCCTATAGTTTTAGGAGTAGGTTTGTTACCTTTAATTGTTAGTATAAGCTAACTTTTTGTTAATCCCATTTGCCTCCGTAGCGTAGCTCTGAGCAGCTTGCGGCTCTGCTCCGCCATTCTGAAAACAGCTTTCACTGACAATTTGCCAAAAATGTTGAACTATCCCATAAACAGCCCCTGAAATTAGCATAATAGGTTTTTGTCAGTTTAGTAAGAGATGAACATACTTAATAACCAACTAAAGTGGTAAACACATCGGTGCATGTTGTTGCATATGGCGTTGTGTGTATTTGCAGCATGTGTGTGATGTAGATGTTTCTTAATTTGCTGTGAATTGAGCTCTTGGGACAGTACAATTTGCATAATAACATAAGAGATGAACTCACTGTCTCTCCACAGGCCTTCTCCACCAGAGGCCAGCACTCCTTCAGGTAGGCTTCTCTGTATTTGGGGAAGAGGGTGGCAAAGCTGCTCTCCTCCAGGAGCCCGCGGGGGTTGTCCTCTTTGGTGAAGGACGGCTCCTTCCATCCTTCAGGAACGGTCAGGAGCTCAGACTCATCCACTGTGTGACACATACACACACAGCAGAGACATTGCATAATAATATCAGGGACAGTGATACATAGACCAGCATGTTGGTCCTGAGATCCTAGCATCAAAGAATAAGAGCTGCAAAAGGAGCCAATTTAAGATGAAAAATTAGACCTTTTACTTTTAGCAGAGGCGTGGACAAATGTGTAATAAAGAACTTCCTGTGTGTTTGTGTCTGAACACAGCTTACAGCTTTGGAGGCAAGTAAATCAAAGCATTTCTTGAGCATGCTCCATGTGTAGCTATGTTCTCATCATGAAATGTGAACACCAATAATAACGTTACAACACCAGACAAGTAGAAGAATCTAGACTCATCTCTTCTTGTCGCCTTGTTTCGTCGTATTTAACTAAATAACCAGCATGTTAAACAAAACAAAAACAGCATGTTTACAGTCACCGCAGCTCCCTCGTTACATTAGCAGTTACTCCTGTAACGTGCTGCATGACTAACATGACAACACACCGAGCAGCTGACCACCTCCATGTCTCAGTGGACACGTGTGTCCGTGTCACTTCACGGCCTCTGTCTCGGTAAAGTCAAAACTCACCTTGGTTTTTAGTCTTTTTCGATTTTTTCCCTGTTTGCGTTTCACTCACGCCGTCTCCCGTCGTGGAGGCCGCCATGTTGATCTGAAGCGGAAGTGACGCGAGACGTTCTTGTTCGCGTGACTTCACGGTGCACGGTCGATACTCAACTAGTGCGACACTGCTGCCACCTGTGGCTCTGTGAGGATTATGATGGTGGAGGAGGACTCAGGGTTTTAAAGATCATGATGTGCAGCGCTGTAGTGAGATAAACACAGTGTTCTTCCTCTTGAAACTTAAGCAGATTTCATAATGTATGAAATTAACTACCTAAAGGCTGGCATTTTCATGGATTAAAATGAAATGAATTGACAGCTTCCAATGCAAACAATTCCAACAGGTCACCCAACTTTGTGGTTGGTGAGTTACAAACCCTCTCCCTCTGGCTTTAGCTAAAGAACTGTCATTACACCTTCCAAATTTTAATTTGGATCATATTGTACTACAGAAGGTAAGGATGAATGTTACTGTCAGTGTTGTTACAAAAATATTGTTTGGTCAGGGTTTAAAGCCACAATGAGATATTAATTTAATTAGAATACAACTGGTAGGTGGAAGAGCAGCGCAGTCCTCATACTAAACCCTATATGGAGCTAATTTGAGACAAGCTGGATACAAAGAAACAAGTTCAACATTTGAGTTGTAGAGAGCTAAAGCTAATCCAAGATTAAATCTAATCTAAGATTAGATTTAGGATTTAAGGTTCCATGATTACTTCCAAAAATAATTATTCATTAATTTGTTGAGAAATACAATTTTCAGTAGGCCTAGCATTGGAAAAATGAAGATGTTCCAAAACCTTTGACTAGTATGTTTATTCCTTTACTTCATGGTCTATGATTTTCATCGGTCTACCTCCTGAAGCACTGACAAGACACTTCTGGATGATGTCTGAAGCACTTTATTTCAGCCCTTCATAGAAAGTCATGATTGCTTTGGTTGCACTCACTAAGAGTACTGTCACTCCCAAGAAACCTATTGATCCAGCCACAATGGAAATCATTGTTATGTGTTCAGCCCCTGCAAAAAAGATAGAAACCATACTGAGTGAAAAAAGAACTCACAAACCTCAGATCATGTGGGAATCTGCCACAGATTTAGCACTTTAGAGGAAACATCAGCTGAAAAGAAGATTTAACAACAGATTGTGACTGACTGAGTAAGAAACAAACACACAAACTCACAGTCAGACGGTTGGACTCCTGGCTTCACCGTGTCGACCACCAGAGGTCCAGCTGACACTACAGCTGCACGTCTCCCCTCTCTGTCTGGAGGACTCACTGACCTCTTGGAGCGCTGCAGACTGCTGCAACTCTACAACACAATCAACAAGAGCAATCAGCAGGGCACAGTTTGGTAGGAGGGGATTCAAATATACAGGGACTCAACCAGAAGTCACGTAGAGTATTTTTTACTTTTTTAATCAACATAACAGAATTAAAAAATATATATAATCACTACACGACTTTGAGAAAATAGCTGGAGTTAGTAGTTACAGTCACAACAAGTTAGGTTCAATTTCCAGATAATGAAATTCTGAAACTGTGATCCAGCTTGACCCCACTGACACCTCCATCTGTAGCAGCACCCTGCCTGCATGAAGACATGTTTCTAGTTTCCTCTATAGTGCTGAGCAAACAGCTGTGAATGCTAACGCTGGCACACACTTACAAATAGCTCATATGATTCCAGTTGCAAATGCTAAGGCTTGTGATCAATATCCAGATGTGCTGTTCAGTGAAAAAAGAAGAGAGAACTCTGTGGATTAAAGGGAGGTCACAAGTCTCAGTATTACCTGAGAGTCACATCTGATCTTCAAGCTGCACATCAACGTGGTAGAAACATTTTAAGTGCAGCCATTTATAGATCTTAATCCTGAAAGATTCATTCCTTCATTTCGAGCCAACTCAATGGTTGTTGTGCACATCAGTTTTAACCCCTGTACATGTAACACTGGTTTTAAGGTCTTCCTCCTTACACACAAAGAACCTGACCCTTTATCGGGCAAATGGCCATATTTGATAACTTGTTTTTGACAAATAAAAGTAAGTAAGTACTAAGTACTTACACATTTTGAAAAATTATTACTCTTGAAGAGTGAAAAACCATATATTGTTACTTCACTGACCTTTATTTGCAGTGAAAAAACAAACCCAAACAAACAAAACTAAAACTAATGTCCATGGTTGAATTTTGACTTTCCAAGTATATACTAAATGGGTGCCCTATAAAAACAGCCTGATTAACTCACATTGCACAGTTCAGAGCTATGGAGCAGACAGATCACAGAGAAGCAGCTCACAGTCATTGTAATAGAAAGCTCCTCCTCATTTACCTTTGTACAGTCTTCATCAGGCCCACAGATGTTGGCCAGGCAGTGGATATAGAGCGGCTGTCCTCTGGGCATGGTGAACATCTGAATGGAGAATCTGCTGCTCTGAGCCCGGCCGTTGACAGAGAGCCAGTGGAAGGTGTTGTCAACAGGACATCTGGAGCAACGAGACCATCACATTCACCATCACTGTCACTCAGAGCAGCTGAAACAGGTAAAATGTCCAACACACTGAAAAGCAAAATCAAGTGATGCTACAGTTCACATGAGAATGACAAAGTGGAACTGTACCCATCCTGCAGAAGAAGCCCCTGGACAGCGTCCTGTGGGTCGGTGCTCTCAGTGGCCCAGCACGAGTCCACCTGCAGCAGCACGTCTGAGGCAAAAGAGTTGGCAGTCTGCAGGTCCACCTGGAAGAACAGCGTGTCCTCAAGACTCAGGCTTATGATGTCCTTGAAGCTGTGGCTGTACGACTCATCACTGAACAGACTCATGGTGAGGGCCAGCTGCAGAGAAGAGTTGAACTCCACAAAGGAGACGGACGAGAGCCTGCAACAACAGACGACAACCATTTGTGTATGTGGTGGAAACAGCCGGAGCCTCTTGTTGCTGTGTGTCTGAGGTTTACATTGGTGCTAAAGAGGCAGTGACCTTTAATGATGTGGGAAAAAAGCAATTAATCTCCAGCTCTGGTGAAAAAGTCATTTGAATTCATGTCATGATGTTTAAGTCGTGGAGTACGTAGGAATGGGGTTTGTCTCACCACTCCGTGTCCATGCCGACTATAGCGTTACGGACATAATGTCGAGGGTAAACACACTTCCAGATGACAGTCAGATCACTCCGGGTGATGGGCCGCTCTTTGGTCAAAGTCACAATCAAAGTGTTTTGGAATTCGATGTGGGTTTTGTTCACCTACACAACACACAAACACACACAGAACTTGCAGTTGTCTGTTATTGGGTTGTTTCAGTTGTCTTTTGATCATCAGCTTTGTATCACACCCTCCAGTAATGTAGCTAGCTGTACTTTGTCCACCTCCACCTGCTGATAATTTTCATCCCTCAGGGAGATGGTTTGAATTCATTATATGAAAATTGACAAAACAAAAATGATCTCAGGCTCTTCTGACATTTAAACCTTAATAATAACAGATTTCAGATATTACACACTTTTAGCCAGGCTTAGTGGTGTGGCAGAAGATTTTTGCAGCAGTGCCCGAAGGATGAATCCTACAGACTGTGAAGGTGTCATCAGGTGAAAATGTGAACTCATCCAGTAGTTTGATTTATGAACAGATATCTGCAGAGTCAGTGACACTCGGCTTCGTCAGCTGTATCATGATTAGTGTTAATAAGTAAATGTTGTCATGGTAACAACCTCTGGGCTATTAGTCTCCTGTACATTCCCTCACTTGTTCAAAGGAAAAAAACAAAACAAAACAGACAGATTTACTCCTTTCTCTTCTCAACAACAGCACCTGCTGCTAAACAAACCAATCAGAGTCAAAAGAGACTAAAGGGATAGTTCAACATTTTGGCAAATTGGCCCATTGCCATAATCCCTATAGTTTTAGGAGTAGGTTCGTTACGAGACAGAGTTGTTTTCAAGGCAAATGCAGAGATTGCTTACTGAAAAACCCGGTTTAGCATGAATTTACCTCGAAAACAACTCTGTCTCGTCTCGTAACGTTCCGTTATTATCTCATAGCGTGGTGAATGTGCAGGTCACAACTTGTCCACCAGAGCGTTTTGGAGTTGTTGGATTGTGTATTTGATTAGTTTGATGAGGGAAACCAAGAAATGCCATTAGCCTCCGTAGTGTAGCTCTGAGCAGCTCACGGCTCTGCTCCGCTGCTCTAAAAACAGCTTGCACCGACGATTAAAGGTAATGAACCTACTCCTAAAACTATAGGGATTATGGCAATGGGCCAATTTGCCAAAAATGTTCAACTATCCCTTTAAGACTTAAGTAATTAACAGGAAAACTACAAAGATGGACTGAGGAGGTAACCGTTTTAAATGCTGCTCATCTAGTCAGTATGTTAATAATAATAATTGTGTGAACATGAATATTTTTGTCTATTAACTTATATTTCCACTCATGAATGATGACAATAGATAGAGCTCTGGATAAAGAAACGCTGAAGGTGAGGAGAATCTTTTATCTAAGGACGTTGTGTCTTTATTCCATAAGTACACTATCCATCCTTCATGTTGCTGCACACAATCTCTCCATCACATCAACTGACCTTTTCTAAAACCTAGCCGAGCAGAGTCACTCACCCTCCTCTCTGTTCCACACTCGGATGACTTTCGTGTGGTGTGGAAGTGATAGAGAGTCTGGCTCTCGTTCACAGTGCACCGCCCGTCGTTCAGCTTCACATCCACCTCTCCTCCGATGTAAGAGGTCAGGTAGGGTTTGGCTATTCCACCAGTCATCAGTTTGTCCCGACACTGGCTGAAAAGGCCTTTCTCTGGGTGAGAACAGGGGTTAAAGAGAGAGAGGCCAGGTCACACTCATAACAGACATGATCACTTCTCTATTACTGCACTGCATTCATGGTTTGTGTGTTTGTTTTTCAACGGGATGATGCAAAAAATACAAACAAATATGAGGTTTTATTAGTGGGTTTAACCAGGTACCAAAAACCCACTTTTACCTGCTCATTATGGTGCAAATATCTCAACACTTTAAATAAAACACCCAGAAATGTGTGAAATATGAGACCTTTAAGAAGGTTGTGTTTGTTTATTTGCTTTACTGACAAACCAGGGAGTTTGTCCCTGATTTAGATGGACTGCACATTGTTCTACTGTTCTAAGTGTATTCGCTGAATTTCAATAGATAAAGAAGGTGTCACTGTACCATTGCAGACTGGATATGAAGCCGCCGCACGCTGGATGAGAGGGCTCACATCATAGTAGCCATGTCGGCACACACAAGTAAATGAGCCCAGAGTGTTGATGCACAGAGAATTGCGAGGACACGGCTCCACGGACGCACACAGGTCGTGACCTACACAAAACAAACAGCACAAGCAGATAGAGTCACACAAAACAGCAGATTATGAACTGATTCAGTGTGTTACTGGAGGTGGTTCCTCTGACAAGGACACAACTGAGCCAAGCTGAGCTGCCTTTCATCAGCCCCTACCGTCCCAGTGGATGACCCCATCTACGACCGAGACATTGGTTGCATTCAGGGAGCCGATGTAATCCAGCAGATCTTCAGCAGGCAGGGGCACGTCCTCATCCGGTTTAGAAGCATCAAAAGACATGAACAGAATCTCGGTTTTGTCCGGTTCCTCTGCAGGTTCAAAGGTTTCCAGTTCAACACGAGCCGGCTGATCGAAATCGTTCAGCAGCTCCTGAAGCTGAAAAACGCACACACACCCACACACACCAACATGTGTTCAAGACCAAGAAATTCATTTTATGACTGCAATTACAAATGACCTTCACCTTACTGAGGAGGAAAATTGATTTACTTCAGAATTTAAATGATGGAAGTGAATGCATAAAGAAATAGACAGTTTAATTGAAGTCGAACTCCCACAGAAAAACCCACTACTGTATGTTAATCCACACTGAAGGACACAAAAGGACCACTTTGCTCTGTATGTTATTTTTGTAAACAGTAGAATCCTACAAATGTCCATTTTTATTGTTCCAACACTGACAAATACAAGATACATAGAGGAAGAGAGTCAACCCGTCAGAATGTTTTCTACCACTGCCCACAGCAGTCAAAAGCCAATAATCATTGCACCTATTGTCATATATTCAAACTTAACTGTATATAATCTTAACATCTTTGTGATAGCATAAAGAAAAAAAACTTACTGTAATAATCACTGTAGATGAACTATAGGGAAAAATCCTTATATTTTTTAACTGCCAACTATTTATTGCTCTACAAATGAAATTCAACTCTTTCAAGCCATTCAGGCTCTTACAATAAGTGACCCTCACATACTGTGACCTTGGTTTCAATCTCTTTCAATTCTGAAACAAAAGTCCACGGCCATGCTAGCAACTCTGCCAGGCCATACTCAATCATGTAACAGTCATGCCACCTGTATTAAATCCTGTACATGTTCTAAGGTTAAACTACCTGTTGAGTTTCACTTGCTGCATCATCTCATTTCTACTGTATTATAAAGTCCAGTGTGAACTAGGTTGAAGGAGATAAGAGAGGAGGTGCTGAAGCTCCTGGAGAACTATACCAGCTGTTATCATGGTCACCGCTTTGATACTCTGGGTCATTTCACCGAGTTAGAAACTTTCAAACTAAATTCAGATATTTTAATTTTAATCTAATTTGGTATCATGAAAAATCTGCCAAGATGATGAACATTGTCCCACCTTATCTTTAAAAATCTTTCCCATTTTGGCTCTTGGTTCTGACACACCATCCAGCAGATCCTCAGGCAGTGACCAGGGAACGACCATGGTGAGACCCATGCTGGAAAGATCTATGTCCATCTCTACAGCAGCCACAAAATGGAAATAAAGTGGGTTAGATTCATCACAAACCTAACAGGCTGCCATTTACCACTTTTCATTAAACTAGACATCAAGACAATGAACATTTATAGAGAGTAGTGACCCTGAGACTGACCGAGGTCATAATCATGAGATCCTGCAGCCCTCGCACGCAGTTTTGAAGATGAATTAGATCCTTCAAACCACAGGTGAGAGTGTTCAGCCTCCCAGGGCCCGTCACACTCCTCCCACACGTCCAGGATGTAGGTCTTCCCTTCCTCCAGCCCCGACAGTCTCAGCTCGCTGTCGGTCAGCCGGCTGCTCTGGATGGTGGTGCCGTTCTCTAAGGACAGCTCGTACAGGAAGGCCATGCCCGCCCGCTGCAGGCCGCTGGGCGTCCACAGAGCCGTGGAGTCGTTGGAGCGATACCTGAGCTCAGAGACTCCACGAGGTCCTGGATACACAGAGATTAGAGAAACTTTATCTAAACTGGACACACAGACAAAACAACTACTGATGATCACCATGTACTGCAGCAATGACCGGGCTTATGGAGCCCAAATGCCAGGAGTATGATGAATTAAGTTAATAAACTGAATAAACTTTTCCAGCTCCTTATTGAACAAAGCCTGATCTGAAGCTGCTTTGTCTTTCTCCTCTACCTCTGATCAGAAGCTCAGGTGTTGCATACTGCAGAAAACATTTCAGCCTCCTTAGTTCTTCATACAATATGAACGGTGGTAGAAGTAGTAGTAATAGTATCCATGGAGACAGATGTTTAATGGCAAAGGCAAAGAGCAGCAAGTGGATACTACAATTTATTTGGAATTTCAGAGATTCTGAAATTGGGTTTGATGATAAAAAAAAAAAAAAAACTCAGGCTGCCATTTTGCGCCAAACGGCCCCTCCGACCACCACCATGATCATTCAAACACATTCACACGAGGCAAGGTGGGTTAGGTGTCTTGCCCAAGGACACTACGACAGAGACTGGGAGAGAGCGGGATTCGAACCGCCGACCCTTTGATCATTGGACGACCCGCTCTACTGCCTGAGCCACTGCCGCCCTTACTAACTTAAAAACATGCAGTACCATAACCTCTTTAAAAAAACACTCAAAAGTAGGATGTTTCTCTTCTTTTTTTTGACTGTCTTTATTTGCTGATCAATGGAATTAGTAGACGGCATAGTCTAACCTGATTTATAATAGGGTAGGCAAAATAAGCTAAGCTTCAGCCTACACCTTTTCAGTCTAAACGTCTAATGTACACTTTCTTTATTTACTTTGATTTGCATATTTTCTGTTTTGTCACCTTTTCTTAGACCTTGTCTCTCTGCTGTATTTATGTTGAGCTGTAATTTCTATTGTACAATGCAAACAGTCTCAGGTCTAACTTTCTCTCATCAGAAGTTATGTACCCATCTGTAAGTGACCACTGTGTTTCTGAACAGCAGCATCACTGTGATCTTACATCTTTATGTCTTTGCTATGCTGTCATCAGTGTCTACATTACCTGTGTGTGCTGTGACTGTCTGGACACTCAAGACCACACTGTCTCCACACAGAGCCTCCACCTTGGCCTGGTACTGTTGGCATGACTGCAGCCCCCCGACGGTGTAGCTGGTCCTGAGCGTGCTGCCCTTCAGCGCCCCCTCATGGTAAACTCTGAACATGGAGATGGACGAGGTGTTCTTCACCTCCCACCTCAGGGTGTAGTTGTCTGGACCAAGCGATGTCTGACGCAAGTCCCAGATCATGGAGTGGTCTGAGGGTCAGAGAGGACGTCTGTTAACTGCAGTCACTACAGGAATCTACACATTCACAAATCAACTAATTTCAAGTCAACTAAAAATACCTGGTTTATTTTTACATTGTATTTTCATGTGTTTCACAGGTAAGAAATGCAAGAAAACAAAACTCTGTTCTACACTTGAACTGATATTTTGGCTTTTCAAGGTGTTGATGCCTTCTCAGAAGTTACTGAAAATCTCTGAAACACAAACTCACTTCAATGAGAAATTTAGATTTTTATACAAGTCTTCAGTACGGTGGCCCTGAGAGCTCAATGTACTGATAGCTCAAGAAAACCCATCACTTCTGTTTTTGTCTGAACTTCTTGCAGTCCGTTTGTGTATATTGATTGTGTTTTGCAAGTGATGGAGATGTTTTCTGAATTTGCTCATGATTTGTCTATTTGCACTTTTTTATTTGCAGTGTTTTGATTACTCAGGGCCACCATACTTCAGTGTTTCTACAGACAAACACAGTGGCCATAAGTGATAATGGAAAATGCTAAAAAAAAAAAAAAAGTTTTTGTAACACATGGTAATGCAAGTCACAACCTAAATTTTGCTAAGATTTGCCAATATTAGCCTCATATGACTGATGTTAAAGGGGAACTATGCAAGGCCAGTCGCTTTTCCTCTGTTTTGCTAACCTTCTTCCTGGCCATGTACATTTGTTTTCAAAAAGCCGACGAGAAATCAATCCATGGTGCAGTGGATAATGTTATAGTATATCATATTTGTGTTACCATTTGTGTTACCATGTGTGTATGTGTGTATGTATATATATATATATATATATATGCCTGTGCAGAACTTACCAGAGTTTCCATCATTCAGGATCATCTTGCTGTAGCGAGGCTGCGTCCCAGCCTGACAGACAGTCTGCAGGCCAAACTTCACCCTCCTGCAGGGCTGCAGCTCAGACAGGGTGAACTCAAAGCCGTCCTCCTCGTACCTGAGGGCCACCTGCTCTGTGATGTGGTCGGTGCCGTTGAGGTAGAAGGCGGTCAGGAGGAAGTGAAAGTACTTTTTGTTCTCAGGACAGTCCCAGGCCAACGAGATGCTGCTGCTGTTCCAGGACGTCACCTTGAAGTCCTTGGGAACACCTGGGTCTGGTGGAAAAAAGGTATTTACATGTGCTGAAAAACGGTCACACATGGCTACAACAGACAAGACTGAGGTTCATATCCAGCTCATGCAAATATGTATGTCTATGTAAACCTATGTTTGTTTATATTGTAGAAACATGTTACATCATCTCAAATCCTGTTGATATTAAAAACAATGGGATCAAAAGTCTGACACCAATTTTCCAGAATGTAAATATAAGTCAAAATGAATAGGGAAATTTAAGAGAAAAACTTACAGTATATATACATAATTCAAGTAAGTTTGTGATTTTAATAAACTTGCATATATAAATAAAAATGTATTTAATGTAATGTATAATATAGATATTTACCAATACACATGATAATTGATTTTTGTTATAACCTTGATACATGTGACAATAATATAGGTGACATATACAGCCACAATCCTCTGGAAATAAGAACTTTATCAAGTTTTAAAAGCAGATGGTCCAGTACTCTGCAACTGGAGGGCCACTCATTACTCAGTGGATTTGAAAAAGAGGTGTGGCATGACAAAAACTTTTAAGTTTAAGGTCATTTGACTAAAACATACAACAATCATACATTCGCCAATGCCAATTAGTAGAATTTACTCAGGATTGTATAATGGCATCTAACTTGGATTTTTTAAGTGTATTGTAATTAAATCTTTAGATTTTTTTTTTAATCCAGGCTAGCAGTGCACATCTGAAAATTCTGCATGTGTTAAAATAAAAGGTTCAGACACATCTGAACATATGGACTAACAAAACCAGAACTATGTGTGTGTGCTCAATGTCTACATGGTTGTTGACCTTAGTGTGAGGTGGTCCTTCAAGTCATGACGGCTAATTCATTCACCCACCGGTCCGTACCAGTGAGAGCAGAGAGGCAGGTGAAGGAGTGAGTGTCAGCGACCTCCACACAGGCCACGTAGGGGCTGCAGGAGTCCAGAGCTGTGAAGCGGTAGTGGTTGAGGGTGGTAAAATCCATGCTGAGTGTGTTGTAGGAGTCCATTTCCACATGGTACAGGGTCACGGCGTGGCTGTCGCTGACAGCTGGACTCGTTTTCAGCCAGGAAACCAGCAGCATAGAAGGACTCCTGGCCTCCAGTTTGATCGGGGGACGTGTAGTGTGGCCTAGGACGAGAGAAAACAATGTTGTGGTTAGCAAGCAAAAAAGAGAGTTTCCTTAAATGCTCAACTATTCCTTCAAGACATGACTCACACATCAGCCCTAAAAAGCAGCATTAACCTCAAAACACAAATTCTAACCTCAGAAACTGACGGCAGGGAAATTACACAGAAGCAAACACTCTTACCGAAGGCAAGGAAGAAGTTTTCATCCTGGTGGAAGAACAGAGTGCCGTTTTCACATGCAAACACCTCAGTGGGACTGAACAAGTCCAGGATGCCCTGAGGAGAGGATGAGGGAGCCCAATCAAAACACACAGCATGTTGCGTGTATAAAATGTGTGTATGGAAATCTAGCATGGCTGTTTATGTGTATAAAACTGCAGTCTGATTCCTGTTATGTCAGATGTACCTTCGTGGCATTTGTTGGATGCTCTAGAGGTATCTGCTTGCCTCTGATTTTAGTGAACTTTGTACCTTAGAGCGAAAAAACAACAACACACGGTGCATTTACTATCCTATAATTATGGAAAATTAAATATCAGACAGGAATAAAGTTAGCATGCCTACGTGGAGAGACTGTGAAACCCCAGGACTGGACAAAGCCTCCATACTGAAGAGTGAGCCAGTTCTCTACAGCTGGGTACACAGTCAGGGAGCTCACTTTACCCTCCTTCCTGATGGATTTCAGTGCTGTGCCATTCAGCCATATGTTTCCACTCTTCCTGCAAGAATGGGAAGTAGCAGTGAAAGTGCAAGGCCATGTCCAAATCCTCCTGGATGGAACCAAACCTCTGCAGTTGGCAATGAGGTTTAGAGGGAAGGTTTCCCAAAGTGGGATTCATGTCCATGGTTTTATAGCTACATGATGTGCATTACGGTCAATGTATCACACACATTTACATTTACTCACACAGGAAAATATTTCATAGAGCATGCAGGGGGTCTGCTGTAGGCCTATGAAAGACCATCAGTTTGAACTACAGCATTTTATTAGAGTAGGATAACGGATTCAAATTTGAAAAAAAAAAAAAAAAAAGTAGGCTACTAGTAATATGCAGAACAGAGCATTATAATGATCGGTAAAAACAAAACAAACAAAAAACAAACAAAACCCTACAGAGCTATGTGTAGTTATTGGTACAGCGAACTTCGTTTTTTCAAAATTCAGTTTCATCATGAGGCACAAAACGCACTTTGTCTGGCACGAGCTACTTAATTAAATCACTGTAAACTACACGGTGTACGTGTTTCCCGTGTGTTTAGGCTACTGTACCTCTCCAGAGCACCGTCCCTGCTCAGCCAACACAGGGAGAAAGAAATATCGTCGCAGCGTCCTGGAAGAAAATCAATGAGAATCTCTTCAAATGTCAATTTAGTTTATCTAAGGACAGGAACATGTCGGATAGGCCTACAGTGTGATACTCACCAAACGATATGGGATGAGGCACCAGGATGAAAAAGATGAAGGAAAACCGTAAAGAGTTCCTGAAAATGTTACAAACCGATTAATCCGCTGAACAACTCGACTGAGATAAGACTACAGTAGCTGTGAATACTCATCTGCTTACATGTTCATCATCATTTCGCCAAAGGAAAGCATGCTGTGTTTACGAGAGTCAGGCTCTGGCAGGAAGTGACACTTCTAATGAGGGACAGGTGTGTGAGACCTCGCTCACCTGGATGAACTGAAATGAAGGAGTCAGAGGGCGGGAACAGCTTTCTCCTCTCTCACCGTATTTATCCATCTTTATTTATGACGTAGCCTAATAAAACGTTGTTTAAAAAAAAAAAACATAGCCTACTGTGTGTGATTTAAAATTAAAAACGATATAAGACGGACTGGGCTATTAAAATTTTAATGTTAGTTATCTTATCAAAGAAACTAAAGGTTAATAAATGAATTATTCATATAGAAAACAAATAAACGCAAGTAATAGGCTATATTTATATTGCTACTCAAGGAATATTGCACAATACTTTATTTTCAGTTGTGTTACAAAAAATAATTAAAAAATCCCTCAAGAAATATAGACATTCATAAAATTGTTCAATAATCAAATGTTGATTACTGGCAGCTGGTCTCGGGGAGCATAGCCTACATCAGTCCGACTGCCCATAAGTCCGACGGCTCATTTCTCCGACTACCCATTCTACAGTGTTAAGGTTAGGTTTAGGGTAAGGTTAAGGGTTAGGGCTACTTAAGTCGGAGAAATGGGAGGTCCCTCAAGAAATATAGACATTCAATTGTTCAATAATCAAATGTTGATTACTGGCAGCTGGTCTCCTCATCGAGGAGCCGGTTACTATGGAGAACGAACGTATATATTCAGAAAGAAATTCTGTTCAATACAGAACAAAGATTTCAATTTTCAATTTTTGCAGATTTCAAGAAGCACTCGACGCCAGAAGGAGCCACCTCGACGACCACTGACCCCTGGGCAGCTTTATCACGGAAAATGTGAGGATTTAACCGGTTTAACAACTTTTAAACAAATTTATATAAAGTCGAGCCTCGACTTGTTTTGGAGCAATACACACAGACATAGACACATTGAAAAGTGAACAGGCCTTGAGTAGAAAGATGTTTGACTGAAGAAGGAAACATTGTATCAATATAGTGTTGAAGTGAGCAGAGTCTCATCCTAAACTGTGTGTCCATGGTTCCAGATGTGTCCCATGTCACGTCACCTCCAGGACCACAACTACTGGAGAGGGTCCAGCACCTCCACCAGCAGGGTGAGACACCTTCACTTTGTCTGACAGTTACAGTCAGTGTGTGTCCTCACGCATTTGTTATGAGTCACCTGTGACCTGAAATATCATTTACAACAGTAGCTTTAGTTTTGGTAGAGTTTTTATACCCAACATATAGATAGATAGATAGATAGATAGATAGATAGATAGATAGATAGATAGATAGATAGATAGATAGATAGATAGATAGATAGATAGATAGATAGATAGATAGATAGATAGATACCTTTTTAATGACTGTAAATAGCCTATAACTTCAGCGCTGGTATAGTATGGTATACTGTAAAATGCTTGTGAAGGACAGTCAATGCTCACCACTGCATATGGCAGAAAACTGTTTGTGATGCTATGACAAATGAACAATGGAATGTAACAATACAGTTAAATGGTTTGTAAGATATTGTCAGATATTATTTTAAGTCATTTAAAAACTAAATGTAATGCACATAATTACAAAACAAATAAAGTGAAACATAGGGAGGCACTTTTACCCAGGAGGCAACAGGTGCCACAGTGGACCCGTTGAACTATGGTGCATTCAGAAGAGGTCACCAACTGGGAACTCTTCCCTTTGTTTCTATACAAATAGGAGTTTATTTGCATTTATCATGAAGAGCATCAAGTGTAGTTTTATTGTGAGGTCAGTGGAAATATTAGACAGTCTGGCAAAGCATCCAACCTCCATCACTGTGGATGATGCTTTGTCTGTGAGGATCAGATGTAGCTCCCTCTGCTGGAGACCTGCAGGGAGGTAGATCATCTCCAGCAGCTCCTGCCAGGAGCTCCACACACCACTGAGGACTGAATTCTCAGCTCTCTGCTCTCCACCATGTTGAGCGAAGGTAAGATTCTCCATCACCAACGAACATAAAGGACATAAAGCAGCGTCCTGAGTGTGTCCCTGCAGGAGCAGACATCATCTGACCACAGGAGGCTCAGCTGCTTCCCCTCACCTCCTGTTGGTCCTCCTGGGAGCAGCTGTAACATCTGTCTTAGGCCTCTCTGGTTGCATCTGACCCACTGACTGTTTCTCCTTTCAGGTCCACATGCGTTGCCCAGGTGATGGTGTACGTGTGAAGACCGTGCGCTCGATTCCACCTCGGTTTTTGCGATCAGTCCCGTGAAATCGAACCGATCGGTTCGATCAGTGAATCTGACGAGTCGCTGCCGTACAGAGGTCGGTGTGTGTCGCCGTGTGATGACAGTTGTGGATAGAAGTGTGTGTTGCAGTGTCACATGTCTGATCGTCTGCAGTCAGTGGGCTCTGTAGGCTGGGCTGTATCAGCTCAGCGTTTGGTCGAGGTGGTAACTGTCAAATCTGTCAGTGAGTCAGTGTGTCGTCCTAAACCAGCTCCAGAGATTTAACACTGTTTGTGTATTTCCTCACAGCTTCATATTGTAATTCATAAACTGTTTATGATGTAACCGAGGTGGAGTTTAATTGATGTGAACCTCTGCAGCACACTGGTTTGAACATCCACCAGGTGGCACTTTAATTACACAGGTTACAATGGGATGTGCTGCAGTGGCTCCCAGTAGACTGAGGACAGTGTTAATTTCTATGATGGTCATAATGTGTATAATGTTGTTGAGGAAAACTCAGGCTGCTGCTGTAACATCAGTGGCTTCAGCTGAACTGTTGTGACCTTTGACCTCTCTCTCTATCAACAGGCAGCTCAGAGCAGGAAGCGGGCCAGGGACCAGGAGAGCAGCTCCAGGGCCCCAGAGAGACGGCCCCTCCAGGCCGCTGCCGCCCCGTCAGACCAGAGCTCCAGCCCCGAGCCCTCCACCTCCACCTCGGGCCCGCAGGTCAGCTTTACAAACATTCACACTAGAGTTCTCAATGGGTTGGGCCAACCTGACAAAGGCCACTGGACCTGCAGGTTCGGGCTGAAAAAATATGCAAATGACTCGGGCCTCGGGCTTCCTTTTTTTTTCCTCATAAAACACATTTCTTGCAGGTTGTAAATTATATGTTGTTTGTTGTGAATCATCGCTGTTAGGGTTCAGGCCGGGTTCAGTTCGGGTCTCGGCCTAAAAACCAGCGGGCCGGGTCGGGTCAGGTGGTAATTCTCAGGCTCTGTCTAATTCACACACATGTTGGTTTCCACCTGCCTGTTTTTCTGTCTGTCACAACCATACACCACAAACATTTCTCCCAGCACGAGTGCAGCTGATCCAGTCTGATCCCTCCTCCTGCTCTCTGCCTCTCTAAACTTCAACAGGTCCAGCCCAGGCGTCTCCAGGAGCCCGAGGACGACATGGAGTATGACGACGTCATGTTCTTGCCCCTCTGGCCCGCCCCCCTCCGCCCCCAGCCTGGTGGTCTCCCACCCACTGCTTACAACGCAGTAGAGGACATGGTCATGTCCTGGCTGACTGACTCTCCATATAGTCGGGAGATGTGAGGAGCAGCGCTCCATGGTTGGTTCAGCCATGGAGCACACACACACACATTTTGTAATTTATATAGCTAAGTTTCCTTTACACCAAAAAAAAAAAAAAAAAAAAAAAAAAAAATCCACTTAGTTTCTAGATAAGTTTCCACTAGTTTCCTTTTTAAAAATCTATTTCTACTAAGTTTTTATATTGGTTTCCTTCTTTAGAGGAGAAAAAAATCAACTTAGTTTGTAGATAAGTTTCCTTTCTATTTCATTATTTAATAGGTGTTAAGTTTCCTTTATAAAAAAAAAATCATACAAAAAACATTTCCACTGTAGATAAGTTTCCTTCTTACTGTAAAAAAAAACCCCAGTTACTTTCAAGTTTTAACTTTAAAGTTTCCTTTATTAATATATTTTAGTTTGTAGATAAGTTTCAGCTTTTGCAATCCCTTAGTTTCTAGTATTTTTTTATTTTTATTTAACCAGGCGGAATCAATTAAGAACAAGTTCTTATCTACAATGATGGCCTGACAAGAGGCATAAGCTTCTTGAGGGGAAGGGGCAAGAGGGCTGTAAAGGAGAAAAGATTGGTTAACGGACAATAGCAAATAGGCACAACTACACAGACATTAAGCAAGAACAAGAACATAAAAAGAGTTAATAGCCAGGATTTTACAAGCATAAAAAGAGTTAATAGCCAAGATTTTTACAAACATTACAGGATTCTTTAGAGAGCCTAAAGTTGAGAGAGCATAAAAAGAACAGGGTTATTATAAGGATTATTTACAACACAGAAACACCAAAAGACAGAGTTAGTTCCAGTAATTAGTAGCAACAACATGTCACAGAAAGTGGTGTAGGCCAGCAGAGGCAGGTATGGGCATTCAGTATGACGTAAGTACAGTATTGTTTGGCTCCTAGATAAGTTTTATTTTTGCTCATTTGTGTTTAGTTGGCTTAGTTCAAAAAGTAGTTGGTAGTCTTTTACTAATGTGTATTTTTGTGTTGAGTATAATGTTTTGGCAGAGATGGACAGCGAGGAAAGAAAAGACAGATACTCAGTTTAGACCATTCAGACGCCCAGCCAGTCAGTGGAGATGAACGTGAGAGCGAGGAGAGTGGAGCTACAGAGAATCAAACAGAAACCAGCCAAAGTAAAGAGCAGGGCAGCTCCAATCCTCTTCATCAGGTCAGGAAACATTCATCCGCTGTAAGATAAAGACAGCAGGTCAAAACAACTGCCTTCTATATCACAGGTCACTGAAGTTGATACAGTGAAAAGAGAGAGATGATTGAAACAGTGAATTGTCATGTTTACCAGCTGAGGACAATAATCCTGGAGTATTTTTCGTGTGTATTTGTTTAGCTACAAACATGACGACAGAGGTTCTGATGAAGACGGGCAGACTGAGGCTGGTGCTGCACATCTGAGTAAGTTTTAATTTGTTTGCTTCTTTCCAGATATGTCATACTGGGAGAAATGTAAATATGAACAAATCTGGATGCATATAATTCTACAAGTGATATATGATGATAAATACATGACCTCAGTGTGTGTTTTATAGGAAGTGAAGGCACTTTGCTGCAAAGAGAGATGTGGTGGGACAACAGAGCCGGGGAGGAGCAGTCAAACAGGTGGAGTCGTTGAGCCTCTCATTAACTCAAATAAAGCCTTTTGGTCCTGCTCTTACCTTCCAGTGTGTGCTCCCCCTCACACACTGGAGCTGTAGTAACTGTTTGCTGTCTCTTCCTCAGGACAGGAGCTGTGCTGGATGGTGGCTGGGTTCCTGCTGGTGGTGTCCTGTCACTGTGCAGCACTTTGAGTGTCATTTGGATGGTGGGCAGTATTCAGATGCGGTGGTCCGCCTCAGGACCCTCTCCCCCTCCATTAATGTCCCCGGCCGTGGTAAGCCCCCCAGGTCCTCTTCCTGACACAGTTCTCTCTGCATGCAGTGGTGGATTGATGGACCTGTGGGGTGAAATGCAGCGTCCCTGTTGATTGGCAGTTACTGTGTCATTGGGTTAGCAGGTTTTAATCTTACTATTTAAAGGGACAGTGTGAATCTGAATATAGCCTACTACCAATGAATATATTTGTATAAGTGTTTAATCGCTATAAAAATCTGTTTGGTTTTCATAGCCTTATAATTCTTCTTTTATATAGCAAGGGTCTTGCTTAGAGAGTGTCGCCATCTTGCGCCGCCATGTTTGTATGGAATGGAAAATCCAGCCAGTAGTAGTAGTTGTAGTGGTGTCAGAATGTTTTGTGATTATTAATATTCATAATATAGCACTCATATGCCTCGAGAAGCTTGTCGGGCTAGCAACAGTAACTAAGGGGGGCGGGGCCTTTGCGAAAGGTCAATTGTTTGTAAAGAATGTTTAAGCCTATTTTTTAAATAGTTTTTCTTGTGGCCTTTTTGATGATGGGAGTGGGAGATGGAATTGTTTTTCATTCCTTATTTTCACAAGGTCCTCCCTGTCTCCCCCCATAATTTCCAGCTATGCAAATGCATAGACATGATTTGCATAAACACTCTGGCCTGATAAAATATTCAACTGACATATTTACATGGGCATAGGTGAAATTATCGGTGTGAACACTGGTAATGGCTTCTTAGTCATTATTTCGTAGGTAGTGAGTATGTAATAGGCAGTAGGGGAAACTGGGGCTTCTTATCACGGGGACGTTGTCACACTGGTCATCTCAGGTTTCCTATTTTTCAACCAAAAAGTACAAAATCCAGACTATACGATTTATGTAATAAGACTTTGATAAGTGACAA
Source organism: Trachurus trachurus (assembly GCF_905171665.1). Classification (NCBI taxonomy): domain Eukaryota; kingdom Metazoa; phylum Chordata; class Actinopteri; order Carangiformes; family Carangidae; genus Trachurus; species Trachurus trachurus. The sequence goes on along the minus strand of NC_139912.1, from coordinate 19,816,707 downwards.
TCTTCAGTGATATTGCCGAGAGATTTGTGTATTTGTGTAACTATAGACAAGCAGCTGGTTATTCATAACACAGGTTTACTTTGTGCACAATATGACCAAGGCTGTTATCTAAAATGGTTAAAAGGGCATTTTTCACTTCAGCTGGACTGGGTTGTAAATGTGGCCATAAAAGGGCTGAAATACACAGGGTGACGATACTGCATTTTATTTAGTCTTAATCAGAGAAGCAGTCAAACTCCTCTGTGTTTACTGTAGCTGTGTGTGTTTCCTGCTGAAAATGGTATCTGGAATAAAGAAAGGCTCTTTCAGCATCAGGTCAGGGCTGGACTAAAGGTTTCTAGGTGGTTCAGCGCATGGAGCTGTGATTCACTTAGGTAGAAAATGGATCAGTTGTATGTCAGGCCCAGCAAAAGTGACCAAACCATCAGAAGATCAATGCCTCAGCTCTGTTCCCTGAGAGATAGAAAAGCAGCTTCATCACAGACACAGAATTTTCTAAATAAAGAACGCAAGACTCCAATTAGCAGAAGACGGCTGTGTTGTCACGGTCTCAGAGGACCAGGAGCAGGAGCCACTTCTCAGGAGGGGGGGCGAGGCCAAATGCTCGGGGTTGGCTAAGAAATAGCAGCAGAGGGCTGGAAAGAGGATCTGTTTACTGATGAATCCAAGTTTGAAATTCATAGCAGAAAAAGGAAATTGCAGATAAACAGGAGATAGAATAATACCACAGGTAAGCACACCAACAGTCAAATGGTGCTGTGGTGCTTTTCAGAATATGTAATATTTTGCAAACTTAAAATTAAAAACCACTTTTTTAGCCTTCATAATCTAAAATGATATCTATTCATCTATTTATCTATTCATGACAAGCTGAGTAGCATGCTACCTCAGTAGAAGAAAGGATGTCCCTTGAATGTTCATATTCAGTGTTTTATAACAAAACAACAGCCACATCTAGAATAAATTACAATTGGAAAAAAAAGTGTAAACATCAGACACCTCAGAATTAACTGTGGAGCTCATGAGGTTTTTACCCTTCACTCCTTCATAAGGCCTGTTGCATGACTTACTCTCATTTACCTTTTGTGTGTGACTTAGTGATTAAATTAAGCAAAGGAAAGACGACTTGTCCTCTATTAGTGGTCCTGCTCCAGCGTCCAGTTCAGGGTCTACTGGACGTCACTCAGCCATCAGACAGAGCAGCTTTTGTCTGATAAATCTTAATAAGCAACCAGCTAAATTGGAGTCACAAGAATGCACTGTCTGTAGAGCTGCAGACTGCGGGTTGTGGTGTGGGGGTTGCAACTTTTCTACCTCAGCTGGGACATAATTCAACTCAAATCATGATCTGAGCGCCAGGGTCTGGGGAAGTATAAGTGTTCTAAGGCAATATGGAGAGCTGGCACTGTTTGCTGCTGCTGTGCACACTAGGTTTAGTGCTGGCCTCTGGAGAGGAGACGAAAAATGATGATGACATCGACCTTGTCAGTTTTCTGAGAAGTATCTACCCTGGGCTGCTGGTGAGAGACGAGCCGTTCGTCATCAACCGACACTCTGAGATAAACTCCCTGAAGGAGCTGGGACGCTCGGAGCTCCGCTCAGTCACAGAGCCACCCAAGGACGAGCCAGTCAATCGGGATACAAATGGGACACCTGGACCTGTGGTGTTAACCAAAGATGGCCAGATCAAGGGGATTACAGTGGAGAAGGGCCATATATTCTACGGGATACCGTATGCAGACCCTCCTGTTGGGGCCTACCGCTGGAAGCCCCCCAGACCCACCAGTCCTTGGCCGGGGGTTTATAATGCCTCCTTTCCTAGGGCTGCATGCATGCAGGCCTGCAGTGGACCCATCACAGAGGAGTGTCCTCGACTGGTAAGGAAATTCTCACTTATTTGCATTTTTGTCTTCACATGTCACAATAGGAAACAGGTTTGCACCTTTGGTATGGCACAGAGTGACTCACACTAACAGTAAAACAAGTTTCACCAACATTAAATATGACACTTGCTCTGACAGAGGAATAGAACTTCGGAAATATAAACTTTCTCAAAGTCAAAGACATTATAGAGACATAAATCTAGTTGTTAGTGGTTACAGCTACAGAATCGCCAGTATATTAGAGAACTGAGCCATGGACGCATTACAAGAACTGGACTGTGGCGTCTATTCATTCCAATTAAAGCTGATCACCCGATGCATACCAATAGTGCGTCTCTCTCGCTTTGGTTTGCTGTCACATGCACACTATTGTCTCTCACTACAGGGACATAGACATGAGTCCAGCCTCCTCCAGTACACCAAAAGTCAAAATGTGGATTATTTTTTATTATTAAGTTTCAAGAGGTCTAAATGCTGCTGCCCAGCACCTGCAGGAACCACACAGGATTTAAACGTAGCCTGCTTTATATATGTTTAGCCTAAAGATACAATAATTAGTACTGTAACCTGTACAATATCTACTGTATTTTTTTAAAGGTCTCCTTTTTTATATTAATGTAGATGTATTGTCTTTGATTATAGATTAATACTGAGAAAGTATCTAAACCTCAGTCCATAGAGAAATACACACAACCTGTATTCAGAAACTCAGCTTTAAAACCAGCCATCAGGACTTCTGTAACTTTGTGATGTCACAAACCAACCAGTCTGCGGACTCTCCTCTGATTGGCTGACTGACCTGTTGTTACTATAGCTCCAGAGGGAGCAGATAGAAAACTACACTGGGATGGTTTTCAGTTCTTAAAACAACAAATATATCTCCTGGAGCAATACTTCAAATAAAACACTGTAGTAGAGGAAAACATGTTCCTCAGGCCTCTAAAATGATCCATAACCTCAGATGACATGTTGGCAGTGGACCAGTTTGGGCATTTTATGGCCCACGGGCCATCTCAATCCCACAACATCCTCAAATGAAAAAACAAATAAAAACAGAAATGTATCACATTATCTCCAATTGGACGACTTCATATTAGTATGTGACTCAATTCCAACAGAGGGCGAGAGTTAGATGTGATTAAAGCAGAAGTAAGCGATCCGGCCATTTTGGCTAATGCTGCGTTCCAGGCAGGCTTTTGAAACCGTAAATTACAGCTTCATGTCACAACTTACGATTTTGTAGCGTTCCAGGCAACCCACTCGTGTTTTTCCGACCTGTTTTACCTGTGAAAGTCACTATAACGGCCACTTGTAACTTCCGACCTGTGAACTCGTACCAGATCGAACTGGTACGACTTCACAGGTCGAAAAAACACGAGTTACGGGTTGCCCTGAACACACCATAACAGTTCTCGTCCCTACGTCACCACATTCACGCGCATCCCTTGGCTGCACACACAGCCCTTCATGCCGTTCTCTCTCCTCATTGGATAAAAACTGTAGGATACGAGAAAAGTTTTCTCCTCGGCTCAGAGCAGAGCAGAGTGACTGAGAGACCCGTGTTTCGGTCCAAACACTTTATGTAAGTGATTGCTGTCGGAAGATATAACTATTTAAGACTTATATTAACACAAATATATCGCTTACTTCTGCTTTAAATACCACGGCAGAAAATGAGTTTGTTGAGTTTATGTTTCTTGTTCAAATTATAAAAACTTTTCCTTATTCAGTGATGCAGGTCTGTGCTGTGTTGTGTTGTTCAAGTATACGTTATCTACACATAGTATAAAACAGTCTCAAAAAATCAGAACACAAAAGGATTTGACTATATTGTAATATTCATGAATATGATCATGTATCTGTTAAACAGCAGTGTCTGTTTAGTGTCCTAATAGTACAACTATATGCCTTGAGTCTATATTTATACTCACCGAGTGTGTTTCAACAGTGACCTGTGGTGCACACCAGACAACTTAGAAGATGTTTAGGCTGATTTAAAAGTTGACATGCAATTATGTGGATTGTGTAATCTTTTCATTAAACTTCAAATTACACCAGATTAACACATACAGCTGCAAAGAAGTCAGTATAGTAAAGTTATTGGTTTTTGAAGCAAGGGCCCAGGCCTTCTGGGCTGGCAAATAGCCTATATTGTAAAGCAACCATGTCTACCAAATTCACATAATTTAAGATAATTCAGCAACATGTCATGTAGGCTATGTAATGTTTCAATTTGATTTTCAATTATGTGGCCCTTCACTTATTTTATCTGACTCAGTATGGCCCCCCGGGAAAAAAAATATTGCCCACCCCCTTTATGACAAAAAATAAAGGTGGAGTGAAGGGCAAAAAGCATGTCATCCAAACTAACAATATCTGACAGCATCAGTGCTTACAGTATGATTTATTTACAAATTTACACAAATATTGAGGATTATTTGTAGCCTGTCTCATACACCTAGAACTGAATAAAATATTGATATTGATTTGTCTCTTGCCCCTAAAAAGGTCAGTGAGGACTGTCTCTACCTCAACATCTTTGTCCCTCTGGATGTGAACTTCAGCTCCCCTCTGCGGAGCCCACTGCCCGTCATGGTTTGGATTCACGGAGGGGATTTTATCGCTGGTTCTGCCTCCAAGCCGCTGTATGATGGACGCTTCATCAGCAACTTCACCCGGACTGTTATTGTGAGCGTGGAGTACCGACTGGGTAAGAAAGTTTGGTGGTAATGAGCTTCCTCCAGTGAAAAGTAATTTAGGGAAACAAGCTTATCTGTATATTCATGGTTATTATGTCGTATTATGGATGAACTTCAGCACTGAAGTTGCCTGGTTGACTGTAACAAACAAGCTTGTCATGGAAGACATTAATCACTTTAGTTAAAATAATGAAGTCTTTATTGTGGAATGAGTGTGTGGGTGTGTGTCAGCGTGCGTGAGAGTGGATAACGTGTTGGTAATTACTCTGCTTTCCTGCAAGACGGAAAATAGACGCCATGATATCTGAATGGTAATTTGAAACTTGGGGGAAATTAATGTCTTGCTGGAGACAATTATGTGTCACTGATCATGTGAATTGATGTGTGACACTAAGGTGCGTTTGGATTCCTTGTGTCGGGCAAAGATCCTCACACCTCAGCTACAGGGAATTATGGGATCTTGGACCAGCAGGCGGCTCTTCTGTGGGTCCAGAGGAACGTTGCTGTGTTTGGTGGTGATCCCAGCAAGGCAAGTAGACAAATGCTCACACATTCAAAAATGTACTTGAACCCAAACAACCCATAACCTACTAACCTCATTAAATGGACAGAGGGCGACTCTCAGGAGAACCTAGTAACAACAGGTCCATTGGCCAATCAGAGGAGAGCCCCTGACCATCTTGTTTGATTGGCTGACTGTTTTCTAAACAATCAAATAAGTATAGTAGAGTTCAGATAAACATGAAGAGAAGCAAAATACTGCAGCGTTAAATGATGGGTCACTGCTGAGAGCACTGACTGTTTTTTTGTGACACCACAAAGTTACAGAAGTCCTAACAGCTCTTTTAAGTTACTAAATACAGGCTGTGTGCATTTCTCTGTGGACTGAGGCTTTGATATTTTCACAGTTAAAGAACCTAGATCATCAAAGAACACATGCACACCTACCTTTATACAACATAGACCTTTAAAAGTTCATATATTGTTATGAGTGAAGGAGACAGGAGGGAGATGAGGCATCATTTCTTGTTAGTAAAACCTTGCTCACAGCCATGATACGACATAATCTGGCTAAAGGATATTCTAACAATGGGACTCACCATGATGTCCCCGTCACATTTAATTTCTGTTTGACAAATTGCTGGCAAAATAGCAACAAAAAGTCACAGCTGACAGGATTCCTGGGTACTGACGTTAGCTCAGGTTTCAGCTCATTCCTCTTTCTGTCAGAATATAAAGTCGCCCCCCTGAGGGTTTTAATGACGTGTCTGTTTCTTGTGTCAGGTGACAATATTCGGAGAGAGTGCAGGTGCTCAGTCAGTGAGTCTTCACCTGATGATCCAGAGCAGTAAACCTCTGTTCAAACAAGCTGCCCTGCAGAGCCTGCCCTTCTCAATCCCTCTGAAGACCAGGTGAGTCGATACTGGTTACTGATGATTCCACACCATCACTGGCTGAGCTAAAAAAAATATGATGTATAAATCATTTGCCTGACATTCCATGGCCTCAAGAGTCAAATGAGAAAGATACGTTTTACCTCAATTTTTAAAGCTCCTAAATCATTCAAACCTCTCAGTGATTTCCCAGCATGCCGAGGGAGAAGACATCAGTCTGACATGAAATTGTGTTTTTCTGCATCTCTTTCTCAGACATGACGCCCTGAAGCTGGGAAAACACTTTGCTAAACAGACCAACTGCTCTGTGAGCGACATCGTCTGCCTCCTGTCTCTCACGCCACAGGCCGTCCTGACCGCCCAGATGAAAACAAGTAGGCTGCCACAAACACCAGCCTACGCTCCCCCAAATTTAGAGCACCTCTTCGGGCTGCCCACACAGTTACATAATACAGCACGATGTAGTGTGCTTATCTGCAGGAGATGATGAAAAACATTATTTTTATCTGGAGCAGTGGCATATTGGAAAACAAAATCATGAAAACAAAGGAGCACTGAGCCTCTAAAGGGGCAATTAGAGAGATTTTACTGCCTCACAGCACAGAATGACTGTAATACATCTACGGGGCTGACAGGGTTATTGATCAGTATCACTGACTCAGTGATTGCATCATCAGCTCCTTGTCTGATCCCAAAAATGTGGAAGGAAAACAGACTGGTGGTGACTACACGTCTATGTCTCAGCTCTGCTGCCTTAAGAAAAACCAAAATATCCACCCAGGAGCAGGTTTAATGTAACAGTCTGCTCTGTGTTATAACACCCAGACTGCAGTTTGGATGCTGATGATGTGTTTTTGATCTCAGGTTCGAAGATCGTGAACCCGTTCAGGTTCCTGGAGGTGTTCGAGACCTGGGGTCCATATATCGATGGGGAATTAATAAAGGAACAGGCCGTCACTGCCTTCCAGAAGGGCCACTGGCAGAAAGAGAAGCCGCTGCTGCTGGGTAAGACCCAGAGAGAGGAACATGATGATGTAGCTAGTTACTGTTGTGAAACTGTCTCTGGTTCAGTCAAATGTACTTTACATACAGTTTATACAGTTTTGAGATACTTGAGTGTTTTTAGTTTCTGCTGCTTTATATTTCTGCTCAGCTACACTTCAGAGGGAAACATCGTACTTTCAACAACTCCTCCGACCTGGTTGCTATAACAACAGTCATGATTTGGTTAGGTGCAGGAAAATATGTGATTTTGGATCAACTAAGAACTTACTCAATATTAGACAAACTTGGTTGTCATGGTTACAATCAGCAATCAGGCAATCGAACACCTCTCTCATGTGTCATATTCATGATCCATCCAGAACAAACTCTTCCTGTTGGGGGATTTTTCCATTATACAGAACATAACTAGGGGCCATGATAAGGGTCTGAACAAAAGATATATGGTCAGGACAGTCTCAGTGAATTTAAGCCTTTACATTTCATTCTGACAGCTACAGTTTCCTTGCAGATTCAGATTTCATACAAAGAACCTATAATGAGCTCATCATATACGTAGGTAAAAGCGAGGAGAGAGGAGAGCACTGGGCCTGGGTGAAGAACAGACATGGAGACCACTACAGAGCAAACTGGCCAACAATCAGGGCCTGATTAAAGCCTCCACTTCTCAACGGCTGATTAAATGCTAAATTATTCTTGAAAGCATCATTTCAACTCATGTATTGAAGGAATGATCCAACTTCTCAAGATGTTTCTTTCCTTGTCTGTTGAATTGAGATGAGAAGATCAATACCACTGTACAGGCAGCTGGTTAGCTTAGCATCAACACTGGAAACGTGGTGAACAAAACCGTTCAGTGAGCGCAAAAGAACTATAGACCATGTCCTGTCACATTTACAATACTAATATGGCCTCTTAAACCACTTGAAACTGTAGTAACATGATTCCCAATTTAAATTTCATATTAGAACAATTGTATTCTATTACTTTTATCTAATACAAAAAAGTATGAATATAAGGTCATGCCAAACTAGTTGATATGGTGTCTTATTTAGAATTTTAGAGTTTTTAAGCAGTTGAAGTTTTTGCCGCAAGTTTATATGGTTACACCACTTAGACATTTTTGCCATAATTCTCTAATATATTATCTTAAAATGGATTAAAAGCAGAAATGTTATATTGGGTCCCCAAAAAAGAATGTGTGCAAGTTAATCATACATTTATTTTCACAATTTAACCCTTTTAAATTTGACTAATATGGACACAGAAAAATTACCATCACGTCATTGACCCAAATATAGTCACAAGTCCCAGAGATTGTGTTCTCAAAAGTCTCACGTCACTGTTTGCACTTAAAGACGACTCTCTGCTTCAATGTACCAAATCATCTAGGATTCACCAAGCTGCCTGGTCTAAAGCAGATTAATCAACACATTCATTCCAAATATCTCAGCATGAACTAAAAAAACATCCCACTCTCTCTTCCTCTGATTTTACACAAATTACCAGTTCTGGTATCTCTGTGCCTCAAGAGTCACCTCTGGCCCATGTAACCACCTCCTCAGCTGTTTGCTTTCTGCTGTTTCCATTATAACACAACCTGATGCAGACATTCATAAGATCATAACAAAGCCAAGAGGAAAAAACAGTGATGCCCACTGAAACTAAGGACCTTAATGATAAGATGCAAGCTGATGTAAAATCTCACACTGTCGTAAACTTTTTCAGACAACAGAACAGTTGTGTGAATGAGCAACATGAGGACTAACAGCCAACACACAGCTCTTCATGTTTGTTTCCTGTCCTGCAGGCACAACCTCAGAAGAGGGGGTGATCTTTGTCTATGGTGTCTTCAGTAAGCCCGTCTCAGCAGTGGAGTGCACTGTGTACATTACAGCCATCTTCAAACAACATGCTCTGAGAGTCCTGCACAAGTACCTGCCTCTGTACAGGGACGCTGATCGCAGGGACATGCTCGCTCAGGTAAGAGGAGCTCAGCTCACCTTCCTCACAGCTGCTACATTTCACAGCTCCATCTCTTAATTCACAGTACAGATGCTTCTACTCACATATTACTCCCATACAGGCGTACTATAAAGATACTATACCAATGTAAAAACATTCAAATACTCACAAGTGAATGTTTTAATGTGTACATGTGGTCCACACAGTGACAGAACCTAATAACTGAAACAACTTGGTGAATGGACTGACAGACTATTGAGTCCATACTGTTGAGGACCACTGGTCTATAACATCTCTGATCAATATAAAATTAAACACTAGACACTAGCGCTGTTTGCTTTAGTTTGCAAATTGAGATCAGAGCATCCCACAGAGCCAATAGCACATCTTTAGACAATGTAGAACCCTCTGAGGCTGAAAGACGAGGTACCTATGTATTCAACACTGCAGTTCTATGGGGATTATTATTATTTTTAGGTAAAATGTCTTTACAGCAGAAATATAACAGTACAAAATGGTTTTGGTCTCTACATTTAATTTCCTTTATCATGACTGTAGATTGTGAATTATTCATATCTTCAAAACGTTTTTAAAGGAGACATATTCTGCCCCATTTTCCACAAATTAAAATAGTTCCCAGGTGTCTGTGTGACATGCTGTGGTCAAAATCCCCCAAGGATCAAACATCACAGCTCTTTTCATCCTCTCAAAACAGCCCTGTTCAGAACGGCTGGTTTCAGTGCCTGTCCCTTTAAATGCAAATCAGACACTGCTTGCCCCACCCCTTCTACTGGTACCAGGTAGGGGTGGTATTATGCAAATTTGAAAGCTAGTTACATCACTGGAAGACAACTGAGGGAACAGCTCATAAAACCACATGGATTTCAACCTAGGGAGCCTGAAAATTACAGATTTTTTTTTGTCAATTCTCACATTTTGGGGGCCGGTATTTATGGAGGTCTTGGTGCAGGATGGTGACAGTGGAACTTTGAGCTTCATAACCACCGTTCAGAAACCTTTTGGTGATGTCATGGAAGCTCTGTCCGTCTGTATTTACAATCTTTGCTGTAGAGACCCAGCCCTCGCCCTTGTGAACCAGTTATACCCCAGAACACTCTGAGTTTCCACCATCAGTGTGTATGGGCTCAGGAGTGAAGCCTCCTGCAGTTTTCTCTTTTCAATGCAAAGTGTAAGGCAGCGGTGTCGCTGAGCTACAGGGGGCAGGAGGTGACACACCCAGACATATTTAGTATTCAGTCACAGTTCACAGCGCAGTGGGGAGACGGTAGAGTCACGACCGGAGCGCGGAGCCCGCACACACGCGCACACACCTCTTGCATCTCTTTAAAAAGGGCACTTCTCCAGAGGAGTGGCGGGGGTCAGCACAAATGCCACAGAGCACAGCTGCAGACTCAGTCATGTTGGCCAACTTTGGTAGTATTGCAACAGAAATGTCAAAATTGTGGTTCATATACCTTGTAAAGTGAAAAGCACATCTTACTACACACTTTTCTTCAGACATACAGTATGCAAAGCTCAAAGTTTGACTAAAAGCTTACAGAGCCACTTCATGCTGCTGGAGTTTCCACCTCTTCAGTTCCCGTAGGCCAAAAAAAAAAAAATCAATAGAAGTGAAAATTACTGATGCAAGCTACTTTTGATCATTAAAGTAAATTGTATGTAATTAATGACCTAATTGATGCGGCTACTGTCTGATCTCCTCATCACCAGCTGGCCTGTGTGGTGGCTGTTAGTGCTGGATGTGCAGAACATCCCTCCAGAATAAAAGCAGCTGTCTGTGCTCAGAAATGGTGAAGTAGCCTGTGTGATGAAAAGCAAAGAAAATAAAAAAAAAATGACCTTCATAAGAAGAGATTAGTTTTGCTCCGTACTTATCTCATGCTCACGGACTGAAAAGTGAACACTCTGACACACCCACATGCATCAGTAACTACCCACTGAGTGGTGGTCATGCATGGATCATTGTGGCGCCCAGCTGGAGCTCGGGTTGCGATGAGGACTCAGCTGTCTGGTCGCTCTCCAGCCTCTCCATGTCTAATGGGTCTGATGGGAATTGTAAACAATTGTTTTCTTTGGCTGCTGGGGTCAGTTAGTTGAGAAAAGACTCAGTGTGCATGTGTTTAGGCTACACTCAAGCATGAGAGTCATTGTCTGTGTTCAAGTCCAGAATCAACACCACTCTTCATTGGACTTTCCAGACTTCATTGCTGCCCCTCATCTTTAAAAACACCTCCCTTCACTGGCCTACAGAGGGAGCTACAGTTCCAGTTTGTCTACATTCTGGCCATGGTAGAGCACATTTTTCTCCCTCCAGCATGATTTGTATGGGTGAAACATGTGGACCACCTGGAGTCAGGGAGTTTGTCTGTTTGAAATGCAGCCTGTCTGCTCCTGCTAAGAATCGACTCGTCTCTCATGAACATCTACAGTGACAGGAGAGGTCTGCTGAGGAATCAGAGACGAAGTACAAGACAGAGAGGGCTGGCAGAGGAGAAAACACTGGCTGGGTGATTTGGAAGCATATGGCATTGTATTAATGAGGGCAGAATGAATATTACTAACACCTCTTCCTATATTGTATTCCAAAGCAGCACACACTGCAGCCTCCTGAAGCATAAAGTCATAAAGTTAAGAGTAAAGAGGGTTTTGTTACAGGCATGTTGTATAAGACTGCATTGGTTTAGCAAGGTATTCCTGATGATTAGGCATCTGATTGTAATATACAGTTCCATGGTCTAATGACCCATTCATTGATCATTACCCAGTATGAACAAACTCAAAGTGATAAAGTGACTCTGGCTACAGGCCTTGATGCCCAATTCCAATTTGTTGCCTATATCCAATTTTTTTGACTGTCTATTTACATGTTCTATCAGCAATAAGATAGTGAAATCTGTTTTTTCTCTCTCTTTAACACTCCCTTGCTTGCCCTCGATCTGTACATTAATGAATGTTATATGAAAACAATAACTAGTGAGGGAAAAAAAACAGACGCGCAGACATCACGAAAATGAGACAGTGTAATAATTTCTGTGACAGTGACCACAGCTGGCCACAGCTGGCCATGCCATGGTAGTCCAGCTCAGCCTCATGTGTCAATCACGGGCTACATAGCTTCAGCGAAACGTGTGGGCACGACGTACGACACGCATTGCCAGGAAAGATCCAATCTGTCTGTTAGACTACAGACGTATTGGCAGATATCCGATTTGTATCTGATTTATTTCCACATATGAAGGGGGCCTGAATCTGATCTGACAATATCTGATTCCATGCGTATTTGTCCCGTTTACACATTCATGTTACAGATCCGACCAGTGCCACTTGAGAGGAAAAAATTGGAATTGGGCCACTTGAACCATGCAGTGTAAAGACAGCCTCTGGTCTTCAGACAGGGTCTTACAGTGCCATAAAGTGACAACCAACTTAGAAATCAGGTGAAACTTGTCAAAACAAAGCTGCTGTCTATTGTAGGAGTTAAAATTAAAACTGTAAAAGACTAAACCACCACAGATGACTGTTGTAGCCCTACTGATGTCTCAACATGTCACTACAAAAACTACACTGTCTTTCTTACTGCTCATGACATCAGCTAGCTAACGCCGGTTAGCTTAGGCTAAAGCTGGAAACTAACTAAAATCAGGTACCTAAGCTATTAAGGCAAAATATATTATATAATAGCCTATATATTATAGTATTATTCTGTTTGAAGATGACATTGTAACATCTGTCTAGGGACTATAGAAGAAAATTGGCCTTTTTGGCTAACCCTGGCAATGTTTATTGGTAAGCACCATCACTGCTAAATAAACTATTTTTATAAATAAATAAATAAATAAATATAAATAAGATGTATTTTGGATTATCCAAACATTACTAGTTGCAACTGATGGTGAGTTAACTAATCCGATAGAACAAATTCATTTTGTTTCTCTTTTCTCATGACTAGTACTACCGGTAACACTATCCTTTGCAGTTTCATGTGCATTTGTCAGGTTTTTTTGTGTTTTGATCAGTGTGAAAATGCAGAGGTGGAATGATTCATTATAAGATAGAAGTAGAAGAAAGAAGCCTCCCATTTCCAATGCAAAGTGCAAGGTAGAAGCCTCTGGGAGAAACAAGAGGTCAGAAGGTGACACTCCCGGACATATTTAGTATGCAGTCACAGTTCACGGTGCAGTGGAGAGATAGTGGAGTCACAACTGTAGGTTCCCCTTACACACACACACACACACACCTCCCACATCTCTTCAGAAATGGCACCTCTCCAGAGGACCACAGAGGTCAGCACAAATGTCAACCAGTTCATCATAGTGGGGGCTGATGTGGAGAGCAGTAGGTTTGTGCAGTGTGTTTACATTGTTTGTGTGTATCATGTGTAGATCATCCACTTCTCCCCCTGAACACATTCATCAGTGATATGAGCAGACAATTAAAGCTTAGTACATGAAAATGATCATCGGAGCTTCTTTTGCTTGGCTAGTTGAATTGATGTAGAACTACTGAAGAGCTTCTGGATGAGACCGGTTCATTATCTCACAGCCAACAGCAGATTACCTGATTTCTATTCCTGCACACCAGCGACAGCTAGAGCCAAAGCCGTTATGTACATGCATCCATCCATCCCTCTGTCCATCTATCTCATTTCTGAAATGAAAGCAAAAACACATTAAAACAGCTCATCTGAACTGTGACAGTATCCATGTTAAAAAATTTTAAAAAAAAAATCAAATGAGACAGTGAAAGTCATCCATCAAAATGAAAAGAGTCCAGAAATGAAGCCACTGACTTGATCCAGCTAAAAGTGTCACATTTTTACAGTGATAGTAGCCTACTAAACGTTCACCTACTGCACTTTTAATATTGCGTTCACCATGCACTGTTTATAGATTGGGAAATTAAAAGGAGATCAATGTAGCTACTTTTAAACATTTTATTTTACAGTGCAGAGAAGTGTTGACATACAGCAAAGGGTCAAAGATCAGATTAAAACACATGGCTGCTGCAATTGGGTCTGATCCTGTATGGTTCATACCAGGTGAGCAGTAACAGACTTCAAAACTGTTTGAATGTTGAGCCCTTGTGTTTACATTTGAATGGCATGTGATTTTGAAGGTAAACACACAGGAAATGGAATGTTCTAGATTGAGAGAACCAACTTCAAACATCTCAATTCTGAAGCATCATCATTATGACATCACCACTGTGATATCATCAGTTCTTGGCTTTAAAGTAAACACGATGTTTTGACTTCAATTAACTTCTATTAACTGTTGTAATAAGACCAACTTCAGTTGATCAAACACTGATAACTGATACAGACACCTGTCCAGATACAAGCTGCAAGGCACTTATTAGAGCACATTTAGTGGATTTTCAGTATTGTCCCGAAAAGACAACTGACTTCTACCACCACAACGATGGAGACTCCAAACTTTACTCCCAAGAATAAAATAAACTTCTCAAGAAAAAAGCAAGAGAACTCAGTAGATGTTCATCAGCTTCAGCAGGAGGTCTACAAGCTTAAGGATCTGTTGGACAAAACAAAACAGCAGGTTTCAAAGCAGATATCCCTCAAGGAGTTTCATATGAACAAGGAGAAGGAAGAAAACAAAGAACGGACGAATATGCAAAATGAATATGAAGTGATGTATGCAGCTTCTTTAACCAGTGAGAGGAAGTTGGAGGCTAAGCTCAAGGAAGAGAGAGAGAATAACTCAGATCTCAAAAAACAGCTGCAGAGTCTGAAAGCTTCTTTCCAAGAGGACACCCTGAGTAAAGAAACGGAAACCTCTACTGCCACTCAGCTGCAAAACAACAATGAAGACCAGACAAATATCCAAAAAGACTTTGAGGAGCTCCAAGTGGCTCATCTTGCCATCCAAGAGAAGCTCAAGGCTGATCTCCAAGAAGAGAGAGAAAATAATACCGCTCTCCAACAAGAGATGCAAGTGGCTCATCTTGCCATTCAGGAGAAGATCAAGGCTGATCTCCAACAGGAGAAAGACAAGAATGCCGCTCTCCAAGAAGAGATGCAAGTGGCTCATCAGACCAGCCAAGAGAAGCTCAGCGCTGAGCTCCAAGAAGAGAAAGAAAAAAACGTGGCTCTTCAACAACAGTTGGATAATCTGCAAGCTTCATGCCCACAGGACCCACAGGAGAGATGTGAAGTTGAAATCTCCACTGTCACTCAGCTGCAGAACAACGATGGAGAAGAAAAGACAATGATCCAAAAAGACTTTGACGAGCTGCAAGCAGCTCATTTGACCATCCAGGAGAAGATCAACACTGAGCTCCAAGAAGAGAAACAAAAGAATGCTGCTCTCCAAGAACAGTTTCAGAATCTGTGGGCTTCAGGCCATGAGTGTATCCAGAGATATGAAGCTGAACTCTCCAAGATCAAAGAAGAGAAGATGACAATTCAAAAAGACTACAAAAAGCTGCAAGGGACACACTCAAAGATCCAAGAGAACTTCACGGCAGAGAGAAACAAGAATACAGCTCTCCATGAAGAGCTTCAAAATCTGACAACTTCATACCAGGAACTCAACAACAAGTATGAAGCTGAAGTCGCCACCACCATTAAGGTGCAAAACGACACCAAAGAGGAGAAGAGAGCCCTCCAACAAAAACATGAGGAGCTGCAGGTGGCATACCTTAAGAGCCAGAATGACTTCATGGCTGAGCTCCAAGCAGAGAAACACCAGAACCTGTCTCTTCAACAACAACTGGAGAAGCTCTGGGCTTCAAGCCAAAATGTCACTGTGAGGTATGAAGCTGAAATCTCCACTGCCAGGCAGAAGGCTGCAAAACTTCACGAGGAGCTTCACAATGAAACCAAAGCTAATGCTGCCAGGATGTCACAGCAGCTTCTCCTGGAGAAAAAACTTCGAGCTGAGATTAAAGGCCTTCAACGAGCTCTGGAGGGTCTGCTCAACGCTTGGCAGCCATATGCTGCTCACAGAGCTCAGACTGGCCAGAAAAATGTGGAAGAACTGTCAACTCTGTTCCACACCCAGCTCTCATTCAGTGATAAGGTCACAGAAAAGCCCCATAAGCCTTGCCAAGAAATCAACTTCTCCTATTGGAGACTGAGCCCAGAAGATCCTGATATGATGGACATTGAACCCTGAGGGGATGGATGGACCATCACCATCCACAGAGCTCAGTCTGGGAATAGCCTCCACCTAGAGGTGCCTTCTTTCTTTCTTTTTCTTTTTCTTTCTTTCCCTTTCTTTTTCTCTCTCTTCAATAAAATAACAAACAAACAAAAAAATACAGTCTTTATGGCATTTTACCTGTATACATTACTGCATCTCTCTTCGTCTTTTAGAGTCAAGCTCAGTTAAGGAAACAACTGTTTTTACTTCATTTACTTTATCGGTTCAAACATGTATGATTTCCTGTCTCTTCTAATGTGCTAATATTAGAAGATCATATTTTCTGAAAAAAAAAAACAAAAAAAAACATGATTAGTTCCGAACAGCACCATGAGTGTGTTTATTGCCCCCATCCCCACATCAGTATCCATGGCGATGCAGTGTTAGCCAGGACATGTGAAAAGGACATTCTACAGTTTTTACAAAAAGTTCATCTGACAGAATGACAGGTAGGGTCTTGCAGGGGAAAAGAGTCGTTGTTTCACATGCTAGTGAAATCTCTAGCATATTAGTGTTGTCCAATAATAATAATAATATAATTGACTAGAAAATCAGCCAGGGCTCTTGTCATTGTTTCTATGCTAGTTCCTCCCACTGGCTGGTTGGTGTGAGCACAGTGAAGATGGAGCTGGGGCCGATAGCACCAACCTGCTGTGAAGCTCTAACAAGGTGCAGCTGCTGACGCAACGTATGACAGAGGTGTAGCACATGTTTTCCTGCAGCTGTGCCATGTGATAGAGGAGACCATTCAAACTATTACTGTAAATTTGTCAGTGTAACTTAATGCTGTGCCTTGTGTTGTTTAGCATATAATATGGATCATATGTCATGCTTGATCAGATCTGAAAAAGACCCGATACTGTTGCTGATAATGCTGTGAGAATGGCACCTGTTTGGTTTCATGCTTTCCAATCTGTCATGCAGAAAGACCTCACCTATTACTTCTAATCTCCCAGTATTGTAAAAATTGAATATCTGTGTGTCCAAATACTTTAAAGGGATAGTTCAACATTTTGACAAATGGCCCATTGCCATAATCCCTATAGTTTTAGCAGTAGGTTCGTTACCTTTAATTGTCGGTGCAAGCTGTTTTTAGAACAGCAGAGCAGAATCGCAAGCTGCTCAGAGCTACGCTATGGAGGCTAATGGGATTTCTTGGTTTCCCTCATCAAACTCATCAAATACACAATCCAACAACTCCAAAACGCTCTCGTGGACAAGTTGTGACCTGCACATTCACCACACTATGAGATGATAATGGAACCGGTAATACAGCATCAGCCCATACTCTTAAACTAGCTAGCAGGAACAGCAATAAGGTTACAATGGTGACTGGCAGAATTTATAGTCTGAAGACATATGTAAATATTTTAATTGATTTTAACTGGATGCTAAACTAGGACTGCCCACGAGTGCAGGATGAGTCATCAATGTTTGAGCTCATTTCACAAGAAGAGAAAAAAAATCAATTTAGGTAGAAAAACACTCAATTCTTTGACATGTTTATGTCAAGAGATAAATGAACAAACATGTGGATACAGGATTAAAGCTGGGAACATTTTTTTTTTTCATTTCAAGGGGTCTTGAAATGAAATGTGTGGTACACTGTGCACAAACAAGATGACTGTCAGATAATTACGTTGGTAAAGAAGTGTGCCCAGCAAAAAAAAAAAATGTGTTCAACAAATGGTTGTAGTACTGATAGTGATCACTGAAATTAAGGCATTTATTGCACGGTGAAAATCATTTGATGTTGTTTGAGCTTTAGAGCTCCTCTCTTAAAATGTGTTGCCTCAGGTCAAACTCTCACCGATACAGAAAAGCTGATTATTCTGTTCAGACTCTTGACGTCATCACAGTAAGATATGAAAGACTGAAGTGTAAGGTTTAGGAAAGAGAGGAAGACTCAGAGGGGAACACTGATGTGAAAGGAGGAGAACAAAAGGAGGAAAAGTTTGTTAACAGAGAATGATAGTTGAATATTAAACAATGCATAATTTCTACGATCAGTGTTTGAATACAGTGTGTGCTTGTGTTAGAAGCACGCACAAATCTCTATTTGAAGCAGGCAAATGCATTGGTGTAGTGTGTGTGTCTCCAGGTGTCAGATGTGTGGGTGCAGGTTGTGTGCTGCTGAAAAAGACACACTGGTTTCCAGGTAACAGGCAAAAGAAGACGGTCTACCTCCTTTTTCTTTTGCTTCCTTTTAGCTGAGAGGGAACAATAGTTTGTTGCTGCTCTGCTCCCAGCCCATGTCTGTGAAGAATGTCACACTAATCACTTTCATTCATTTGCTTTTCTACAGAACCACTGCAGACTGAAACATACATTGTAAAGCATAAACCTTGAGCGAGGCTGAGCTGTTCTTAAACTCGCAAAGCTGCTCGTTTATGCTTTATTCTCCAGGTTTCATGGACGTGAACTGGCTGAATGTAATACTGTTCATGGTTAAACTTCCATACAATGAACTGGTCCTCAGGCCAAGGTGTTTTGTTTATTAAGATCCCCATTAGCATCTGCTTAGCATCCGCTATTCTTCAATAACCAATAGAAAGCAAAGGAGTTTCAAAATAAAAGAGCACCTTTCATCACAGACTATGTTATCATCAATCATCTCTTCCACACAGCTCACAGCCTTTAGTTCAAGTTTAGTTCTTTCTCTGCCTGCTTTATTAATAATAATAATAATGAATGTAATGATAGTCGATTATTTGTAATGTAATGGAGAAAGAATGACTTTGTATGACTTTCTGCTCCTCAGATCGTCACAGACTACGTCTTCCTGTGTCCATCGAGGAGGTCGGCCCGTGCCGGCACAGCGGTGGGCAGCAAGGTGTGGATGTACGTGTTCGACCACGCGGCCTCGGACCACCGCGTCTGGTCGGGTCTGACTTTCTGCTACCAGCACGCCTGCCACGGCGCCGAGCTGCCTTTCCTCTTCGACTCGGCCACCGTGGCCAACTTCACCCTGATGCCGTCGGAGAAGCTGCTGTCCAATCGGATGCTGTGCTACTGGGGCGCCTTCGCCCACACCGGTGACCCCGCCTCACGGGTCCACCAGACCACCTTCTGCCGGGAGCAGCGCGTGCCCGTCTGGCCGCGCTACTCCGACACCAGCGGCTGGCTGGTCATGAACCTGACCGTGCGTTCACATGCGCAAGTGGGAACCAGGAACCATATATGTGACTTCTGGGACCAGCTGGGCATTTACTAGTGAGGGGACGGGCTGGGCAGGGAGGTGCTGGGATGCTTTTCTGTGATGTAACAAGCTTCATAAATCCAGTCACACAATCTTGCAGTGTGAGGTTGCAGTGTTTACTATGAAATACAATTATACATTATCAGCAAATGAACTTTTCGGCAACACTACCTGGTAGCAACTGCTTGAATAAAAAGTCAGCATTTTGAAATAAAAACAAATGTCATGTCTTCCTTCAAGAATATATGCTTCAAAGTGAGAGCTACTTGTTCTCATCAGTTGGTTTAAATGATCAGTATTCTGTCTCCATCTGAGAAGAAGAAGCTCCAGCACAGTCTTTCTCTGACAGAATGAGTAAAATTTAAAACACTAAAGTCAGTGGGAAAATGTAATTAGATGCAGAGAAGACACATCTGGGGTAAATCCAGGTGAGGAGGAGTTCACGTTCTGGTTCTGTGGCTGTCAAGTTCTGGGACTGTGGTTCTGTGACTCCACATCACACACACACAGACAATAGGAAGGTAAAGAGGAAAATACAGAGAGAAAAGGAGAAGTTTTAATGTCAGCTCGTGTATGAACTGTCAGATAAACTAACATGTAGTGAGCGAGCTGTTGGAAGTGGTTCAATTCAAAATGGAAAACAAGGTCTCTGAAGATTCATTCAGTGACACTTTATCAGTATGTTGTACAGCTTAGGAAAGTAGTGGAATTAGTGTTAAATAACAGAAAAATATCAAAAGGTATAAAACTGAAAACTGTTTTATTGCCCTGTTTTTTCCACAGCGCTTGTCAAATGTAACAGTGACAGAAAACTATGATAGTGTGATTTATGTTTTTCGTCTGAGGACATAAGGGCTTTAATTAGTGCCATGGGGCTAACGCGCCGAGGCACTGACCTCTACAGCTATGAAATAGCTGCAAACAAACTTGTCCTCTCCAACAATGGGCTCAAAAATGAGCCTTGAGTGCAGCCAGGTCCCTCCGACTGCCCATTCACTCCAATATAAAGATTTTCTGAGCGAAGCAGAAGGGGCCCCTCTTTTTAACTCGCAAAATATTTACTCTAGAAACACCAAAAACATACCAACACATTCAAGAAGTCTCTGGTCCACTTCTTTTTCTGATAGCAGCTTCCCATTTGTCACAGTAAGCCCAAATGTGAAACCAATGCCGAGACAGAAAATTACCCTCTTTATGGACGTTTCTGCCGCCTCAGCCTGTGGTGCATCTATCGTCGTGGCAACCCCCTCCAACTGCCCTGACAACGTCAGACCAGAGCCACAGAGACCAAATCATTAATCAGGGACTCCTCTGGTATCTCTGTAGTTAATCTACTGCTGACACCTATCTCCCATACTGTACATCTATATCAAGTCTCTGTGAAACACAACCACACACACACCAACACACACATGCAAACACACTCCTCTCCACTCCGCAATGTCAGTGCTCAGAGACATGTGTCTGCCGGATTAGCTCAACAACTGTATTTGTCCCCAATGGGGCAATGCATTTGCAGGAGTGGGGAGCGTGAAACAGCAAACACAAAACACAGATGACAATAATACAGATAAAAACACTGATGTAAACAATGGACATAATCGCAGATGTTAACAGTCTAAAAAGCATCATTAATAAAAATTAATCACACTGACTGTGCTGCTGCAGGACCAGGCTAAAGTGCTCTATAAAATTAAAGTGTGCTGTGCAATAATCTACCTCTTCCTCTTAGAGTTGAGGAGGGAGACAGAGCAGTTGGAATAAAAGATTTATGATATCTGTTTATTTATTTGTTTAATTATAGCTGTTGGTTTTGATTGGTGGAAGTCTGAAAATGGAACCTGAAGGAAGAAGCTAAAATCTTGATCTTAAGATTGTGGGTTTGATTCCCATGTTGACAGAGATGGCACTCCGGGCAGCGGCCCCCGTGGCCCTCTCAAAATTTCTGTGAGGAAATGTTCCAGTTTTCAACTCGGCTTTGTGTTTTCTGCAGGTAGCCTACTATCAGTGCAGAAATACATTTCTAATTGACTTCGACCTCAGCCAGGTGTGTTCCTTAGCCAGGTTGTGTTTGGCATCACGTTTCCCGTCTTTCTTCTCCAAACTGGGAGCTGATCTGATTCTGAATCTACTGACTACAGACAGAACCACACAGCCTGTGACACTGCTCTCAAGCACCCAATTACATCAATTAAATCAGCAGGTCTAAAATTAACACATCTCAATTGCAGGATATTTTTTAGCACGGAACACCAAACCATTCTAGATTATCTGCACACAACCAGCAGGAATATTGTCCATTAGGTGTTAACCACTATCCACGGTGCAACAAATCAATGACAACATCAAGTGTTAAGTCCAACAGAACTCTCTGTTCCTGTCTCATCAGATATTGACTGTTTCTTGTTTAGAAAAGCATTACACTGTATTGGTTTGATAGTTGAAGGCTCAGATGTGAAGCACTAAGCTCTGAGTGGTTCACCTTCAATTAATGCTCGATTTGACTCAAACTTCCAACACAACAAAGTCTCCAATTCATACCACAACCTCCCAGCTAAATGATAAAGAAATGGAAAAACTACATAAAATGATGTAACATTGAACTCCTAATCGGTATTAACCACCCAAAGGAGAGTGTGAGTTTTGAGTGCTTTTGGTCTCATACTATCATAAAAACTTTAATGTCTTACCATCTCTGAGGCCATGGTGATTAATGCAGTCCACTCGGCCTTAGAATTATCTGCATGGTGCAGAATAAATCGACTCTGGTTACAGTGTTATTTTATTATGAGAAGGAACATGAACATTTGTTGTATGTTATGGCTGCTTCTTCTGGGGCACTCAAGCTAAAGAAGTGTTTTCCATTTAGTGGAGTTCAAAAAATGACGGAGAGCGAGACCTTTCAATGCAACAGCAACTGCACTGTGCTTGAGTCATGTCTCATCCTGGAGTGGCTCTAATTGTGGGAGGGAGACGCTGATATCCACTTCAGATTCACCCTGGAGCCAGAGAGGGCTACTTTCAGCTTTCTAGTTTTTTACCCTTTCATTTATCATACAGAAACTAGACAACTTGATGTGCAGGAGATTTTTCACACCAAATGTAAAACTTGTCATCGACAGGATAGGAGTTTTATATCACCTTGGACCAAAACAGATGGTAATGTCTACATAAGGTTATTTTTTTCTATCCATCTATCCATCTATCCATCTATCCATCCATCCATCCATCCATCCATCCATCCATCCATCCATCCATCCATCCATCCATCCATCGGCAATTATGTGCTAGTTCATAGCCTACTTGATAAGAACAAGTTCAAATTTCATTCATACAGATGAAAAACTAGTTTGCCTTCATATTTCATTTTTTAAATCTTGAACTAGTTCACATCTGTTTATTACATTTTTTTATTTTTTATTTTTTTAATTAATTTTTTAAGTCTGCAATTCATTTTCAACAAAAGTTCCTTCCCTCATCCATCACCTGCCACAAATCACTGCCACTCCTCAACTATATGACAACTGAAGAATCACAGACAAGAGTTACATTTAACACTCAAAAAAAAGAAAAGCAAACCACTTAAAACAGTGAGTCATAATCTGCTGCAAACGAGCCAAGGTCTAGTAGTGTACGTGGGAATACATGGTGACACAATTAGCATGAACGAACAAGTGTTGTTGTTTATTCATAAAACTGCTTCAAATGTTCAAAAAACTGACCAGTACAAGATGTGTCTGTACAGTACTGTACTATCGATGCTGGGCCGTGTCCATGGAGACATCATTCTGTTCTGTTGAACACATTCATGCACAACACTGAATATGGGACCTTTAAAAAATGACTCAACAGCAGCAGCAGCTCTGCTCCAGGTGCATACCAGCCATTTAAAGTGACCTCCATCTCCACTGGCAAAAAGGCCACTGTGGATTATCCTGTTTCTTTTGACATTGATTTAAAATACACACACAAACACACACACACACCACACAAGGTCTACATTATTGGCTGTTGTGTTGGCACGTGTGCATTGATTGCTAGAGTGCTGACACGTAGGGCGTGTCGAGGCCACCTCATTATCTCGGCAGACAGTTACTTTGCTGTCATCCGGTATCAAAGCGCGGCCCGCTCTGAGACTGAGCTGTCGGCGACGGCCACACAGCCAATCAATTGCAGTTCATCCCAGCTCCGTGCCTACGGCCGGACTCTCACACTGTGTCTTTTTCTCCTGCTCTAAATCCTGCTGCTCATTACAGTGACAACTGATTGGAGAAAGACGGAGTGACAGTGAGAGAGAAGGAAAGGAAGAAACTACTCTCTCTGTCAACCTGGATGATTCAGGAAAGGCTATGGAATCGATGTGTGAGCTGTGAAACATGGCTGCTGGTTCTGTATGGGCACATTTCAATGAGATCTGATTATAACCACTGTGACCTGAGTTCAAATTAAGATGACAGCTTTTGGCTTAAAGGGATAGTTCACCCAAAATTCAAATTTCACTCATTATCTACTCACCCTCATGTCAACTAAGAGCTGTGAGAATTTTCAGAGTCCTCCGTTCCTTCTCTGAGTTACGGGGGGGGTCCGCGCAGCAGTATTTGTCCATATAATGGTTGTGAATGGACACCACGTTTCTTCGTCCAAAAAGACACACCAAAAAACATCCAAATACCTCCATACTGCTCGTCTGTAATGTCCCTCTTGTATTGAAGCCCCGACATGAGAAATTGTTCCGAAAAAAATTAAATAAGTCTATATTTTAAGCTTGTTTGTAGCGGAAGCTCCCAGTGTCTCAGTTCACTGCTCTGCCTGTGTAAGTGCAAATCTCACGTGATTTGCACTGACCGGCGGAACAATTTCTCATGTCGGGGCTTCAATACAAGAGGGACATTACAGACGAGCAGTATGGAGGTATTTGGATGTTTTTTGGTGTGTCTTTTTGGACGAAGAAACGTGGTATCCATTCACAACCATTATATGGACAAATACTGCTGCGCAGACCCCCCCGTAACTCAGAGAAGGAACGGAGGACTCTGAAAATTCTCACAGCTCTTAGTTGACATGAGGGTGAGTAGATAATGAGTGAAATTTGAATTTTGGGTGAACTATCCCTTTAACTAACTCCACCTACCAGCACATCACCTGCTCACCCTGTGTTGCTGTCTATACTGTGGGAGTCGGCTTTACATGTGGACCTGAGGTAGGAAAAGAGCTCTACTGTAAGGGAGGAGTGGATTGAAGCTAAAAGACAACTCTAATCTCGATTGTTGACAATTAATTTACAGTTAAGATTCTTGTTTTTAGTAGAGGACCTTTAGCACCTCATTATGTCTGATTTAATTGCTAATTTGCTATATACGAATAAGATGGAAATTTATTGGGCAATGTGGGTTACAATTTATATTGTTTGTTAAACATTAAAGTATAACAGTTATATCTGACTGCATTTCATACTCAAGCAGCTTTTTTGCAGAACCTTTTGCAGAAGTTGTGATTCACATGTTTAAACTAGTGCAGACAGGTTTGAAAACATGTCACGTTAGAGCTCTAGGAAGATACAATATAAACCTAGCAGTGGATTTCAGTGTTTCTCTTTTTATCAGACACATGAAGAGTCCTATTAATTATCTTATCTCACCCACAACAAATGAATTAAAAAAAATAAAATAAATTGACCGTAGCCTACATTATCCAGTAGTTGGGGAAAATATTTTTTTTTCCTGAAATAATCAAAAGTTAACTTTATTTACTTTAATACTAAATTTAAAAATCAGGTGCAAAATATCAATGTATATATACATTATTTGACCATTTTTAATTGAAATTAAATGACATTTTGTTCCTGAAATCCCCCCTGAATCCACCAAACTGCTGGGATCAGAATAATCCTGTTGTTTTGGATCAAAGTTATCGAGATCCTACCAAAAAGTTTTGAAAAACACAAACAGAGTTTGATCCAGATTAAAACTAAAATTGGATTACGTGATCTAATCTGATCTCAGAATCCGTTTTTAGTTCTGAACAACCCATTTTCAAGATTTGATCCAATCCATTATCCAAAATCCGATTAGATTACTATTTGAACAACTGGGCCCTGGGTTCAAACCCCGGGGCCTGTCTGTGTGGACTTTGCATATACCTCCCTGCGTTCTCCAGCTTCCATCCACAGTCCAAAGTCATGCAAGGTGTGTGAGGTGTCTGTGACAGGCTGGTAACTTGTCCGGGTCTTCCCCACCTCCGATGTCACCTGGGATTGGCTCCGCCCCCTCTGGGACCCTACCAGGACAGAGGCTGTGTTCGAAACCGCATACTTCTCCTACTACTCGTACTACTCATACTAACGATTTGAGTATGCAGTATGTTCACACTGCGCAGTATGCGATTTGCACATAGACTGTAAAAAGAATGGACGTAGCGTCCGTGACGTCACCCATTGGTTTTGAGGAGTCTGTTTTGTGCCGCTACTACGGGGGTTAGAACCGCGCCATGTTGGATTCTACTTGCCATATTTGGAGCGGTGCGGCCGTTGGCCGGCCGAGAGCCCGCCCACTGGCCTCGTAGCAGCGGTCGCCGGACCTGTCACTCAACGGTTCTGCGCCCTGATTGGCCAGAACTTTAACCCTAATAATAGTAAAACGGTAGAGTTTAAAAAAAATTCACCCCCCTCAGAGTGTGTGCGGGGGTAGAAACTATCGATTGAGACCAAAAAAATAAAATGTACCAGGCTGTAAATATGTTTTTTTAAGCTGTAAAATCGGCTATTTTAACATGGGGCTCGATTGGAGTTGCTCCCTTCTGGAGCCAGCCCCCAGCGACAGCCGAGGGGATTGCAGCTTTTTGAATGCGGAAGTGAGCTTCACTTCTCAGACCGACAACTGCCCCCTTGGATTTGCAGTAGGCGAGAAGTTCCCGGATGCATACTAGATTCGGCCGAAATGTTGAGTATACATCATGAGGTCACTACTCATACTCAAACTACCCAAGATGCAACGCAACGTGACGTCAAGGACCGCCTCTTCCTTGCCGCGAAAAAAAAAAAAAAAAAAAACGGAGAAGGAGGAGCCGAGCGGACGAGAGGAAAAAGGAGGGGCAGCAATACAAATGTGAGCAAGCTAGCCACAGTGGGGACAGGTTCACTTCCTGTTTATAAAGTAAGAGCACTGACGTCATTGTAACGGCTTTCTTTATGGTCAATTGCAACGGGTGCTTTATTTTGACACAGAAACCGGAAGTACAGTGCTCACTACGGCTGGTTTTACTAACGCCAGAGAAGTCCGACTTCGTCCGACTAAAATTGTAAATAGGTGTTATTTTGTCATTTTTTCAACACCATGGGGATACGAAGTAGTACTTTCTCGCCTGAAAATGTTTCAAATGTTGCTGAAGTTATATATTTACACAGTTTAGAGCTTAAGTGAAATCAGCTTCAGGGCGGCTGATTTCGGCTCGGGCAGGAGCGAAATGCATTGTGGGTTATCATAGTACGCAGCAGTGTGAACGCTCTGCATACTGTATGATCGATTAGTATGTAGTATGGAGTATGGAAGTATGCAGTATGGAAGTATGTAGTATGGAGTATGTGGTTTCGAACACAGCCAGAGAGTGTGACATCAGGCTGACATTGCTGTAAGTTGAGTCAGTGGTTCTGAAGATGGACTTTCAATCATCAAAGCCCATCTTCACATTTAAAGGCAATGTGAATATTCCCCTGCAGCACTGACAGGTCATGTTGTTGAGTAGCAGCCCCCAGGTCTGTGAGCTGAACTGTAACTAATGTTGTTCTTCATTTTGAACTGGCCTCTGAAGTTGAACTTGATGTTTAAATAAAACATTTAAGAAGTCATTTGGTGTTGAATTTGTATTGCTTTGATACAACAGGTGAGTTTTTTCAGTTTGTCAATGCTTCATTTCACCTACGTGTGGCTCATCCTCTCCTCTCCCCACATGGAGGGCAAGTTGAGAGAGACACTTTTGGGAAGTCACATTTTGAAACTCTCTTTTTTGGTGCAAAGTGATTATTCCTTTGGATGCACCACATCCTGAAATAGACTTTACTTTTACGCCCTAACTTTAAGCTCTGCTGGGCTAACTGGCTGCTGGCTCCATTTTAATATTTACCAAACAGTATTGATCCTTTCATCTAACTTAACAGCATTAAAGAAAATACTTTCCCAAATTTGATCTAAAGAGATGGTTTTAAGGCCTTTAAAATGTAGAACTAGAATATGCAACTCATCTGTTTTTTAACTACAATAACTCTACAGATAGAGGAGTTGAAGACAAAGGAGTCTGGTTTTGCTTATATAATGAAGCAATTTGTGTTTTTTTCCTGCCTGTTCTCTTCCCTGTCTTTGCTCCTAGCGAGGGGACATGAATGAAAAGCAACACAGGCACATACACAGAGATTTGTCACAACACGGTGAGGGCTCAAGGGCAGATATGAGAGGCTTGGTGAAATTAGGATTGCTGTTGTTTATTTCCAAACCTTAAAAAAAAAAAAAAAAAGAAGAGCAGAAAGGCCTTTGGCAGACACATTACATTATATCTTCAGTTACAGTTTTACTTTGAATGTGCCCACGGTGAGATCCTCTTTTATATTACATTTTGCTGCTGCAGGCAAATATCATTCTCTTTTAAAGACATGCCGCTTATCCTGCTATGAACAAAGCAGCCTGGTCTTTCACTTTGCAGTAGAAGCTTTCACACTGTAACGCTGCAGCTTCAGCAAACAGGCAGACAAAAGTTGACCTGGGCTGCCAGGTGGAGGTTCTCCTACAGTCCAACCCCTCTACTCTACCACCTGCACAGACCCGTACCTCCCGGGTGGCTGGCGCTGGGCCTGCTGGCCTGCTGGCCTCCAGCCTCGTGGACGGGCTTGATTCCTGCCATACGCGACCCGCCTACCAGATGCCCTCGGACTTCCCCTTCTATTCCCAGATCCACCTTCTCACCTGTTTCCCACTTCCTATCAAAGGAACCTCCCTGCCTAATTACACA
Source organism: Trachurus trachurus (assembly GCF_905171665.1). Classification (NCBI taxonomy): domain Eukaryota; kingdom Metazoa; phylum Chordata; class Actinopteri; order Carangiformes; family Carangidae; genus Trachurus; species Trachurus trachurus. The sequence continues at coordinate 19,788,387 of NC_139912.1, read as the reverse complement.
CCTGCTCCTAATTCCCCTCATTTGCTTCTGCGCTGGTATTTATAGCAGACATTTTCACCAGTCTCTTGCCAGTTTATCTGCTAATGTCTCAGTGTGTCTTTGTTTGTGTTACTCATATTTCAGACTCATTCTTGTTAGCTCTATCTCAAAGGAATTTAAGGAATGGAATGGAGTTACAGTACTATGGGGAATATGAACCATAGTGTGGCTTGATAGCACATGTCTAACAATGATCTTAATCTTTCTTTATTGTCCACAATGTGGAAATTTGTCTTTGGCTTCACCACATAAAACCACCTAAAATCACATGATAACACACATTAAAGAAATAACATGTCATTCAATACACAAAGAAAGAGAGAGAAGGTGATGCACATAGCTATAGAATGTCCTGGAATGCGTTCATAAATTTTGATGATCCAGTGCTCAGCCAAATCAGAATTTGTTCCATCTATCTATTTAGCGTCAATCCATTTTAAATGGGTCATATTATGGAAATATCACTTTTTGAAGGCTCTTTAACATATATTTGGGTGTTTGTCTTGCCTTCCGGCCGCCAAAATGTGAGAATTGACCAAATAATCTGTAATGTGCAGGCTGAAATCCATGAGCTGTTCCCTCAGATGTCTTCCAGTGATGTAACTAGGTTTCGAATTTGCATAACCCCACCCCTACCTGGGACCAGTAGAAGGGGTGGAGTGAGCAGTGGTTCATTTGCATTTAAAGGGACAGACATTGAAACCAGCCGTTCTGAACAGGGCTGTTTTGAGAGGATGAAAAGAGCTGTGATGTTTGATCCTTGGGGTATTTTGACCAAAGCATGTCACAGACATGTCTTTAAGACACTTGGGAACTATTTTAATTTGTGGAAAATGGGCATAATATGTCTCCTTTAACACTGGTTAATTAATTGTTTTTCATTGTCAGATTCTGCACTCATCTCACGTAGCTGAGATAATACTAGAAAAAGGTGCATGAAATGCTCATATTGTCTTTGGCAGGTGTACACATATGCCCTCAGTTTCAATTAGAAACAGCTGGATATAACTGTGTGATCTGATGAATGATCCCCAAGATGTATGAAAAAAAAGAAATATAAGCTTAATGGTACACCAGGCAGGACGTGATGCTTTCAGAGCTAGATCTCTACATCAGTGTTAATCACTCAGTTAATTCAGGCTGTTAGACATTCAGCTTATCAGAAAACACAGCATCCTGCTTGGTTTTGTGAATATGTGAAACAATTAACTTGATAAGATTAAGTGATAATAACAGAGATCAGATGCACTGTTCAGCATCATAAAGCCACAAAAAGGTTCAGTGTGTGAAAGAAGCTGGTTCTATTTAGATCACACACATCATCTAAAGTGACAACAGAAACCTCATGAGTATTTCTCATGTTTCTCACAACCAACAACCAACATGATCTAAACTACAGGTCTGTTGTCATATCTGCATCTAGCTGGGACAAAATATAACTTTACATTAAATGTATATAATGTCTACTTGACAAATACGATTGTGTTTGCTGATCACTGGTTAAAAAGTCTAAACAAGTCGTTTAATAAAATCCTACCACCAATAGGATGTCAAGCATAATCAAAGGAACACCCTAGTTACCATAAGGTGACTAGAAGTCTAACAATTAAGATCAAATGTCTTATTGACATACTGGTCCACATGTGCCACCTGAACAACTTCTTTGTGCCTTAAAGATGTTTCTAGTGTCTCTGGAACTCTGCTGTTGAGCCAAGCACAACACTTTGGTTTATTCTTGAATTTTTTCACCGGTGAGAGTGTCAAACTAAAACGTGACAGTATAAAAGGACCAAAACTAGACTGTTGAATGTTTATTTGTAATGTCTTTTGATTTGAAGAGCATCTTTGAACTTGAGCATTTGGTCTAGATAAATTTGTAATTTTGTGGCTCGTTGGTCGAGGGGTATTATTCTCGCTTGATGATAAGCAACCACAGTTGGGCTGTGGTAAGATACTGGGCCTTAGACATCTACAATTCACCATCCCTCAAATCCCTCTAGTGTAGGGTGGAGCACCACACTTCTAGTCTATCCTTGACTTTTTTCACTGGAGAGTTGTATCTCTTTCGGTGTCAAGCAGTTAGTTAAACACAACAATATGCGGGAGCCAAATTGGATTGTGATTTGCCTCTGCTGTATTTCAAAGCTCATTCCATAATTTGACATTTTTATTGATATGGATTTAGATGTTTTGTAGCTTGTCGGACATTGGGTATGATTCTTGCTTATAATTTGCAAGATGTCCTAAGTTCAAATCCACGACCTACTGCTCAGGACTCAATGTTTTACATCCCTACCGATGGGTGCGTGCTGCTGTTGTTAACTTTTAAAAATATCAGAGACTCCAGGGTTTCACAGCCTCATCATCTGCTGTTCAATCCCAAACATAGTAACTTTTATAGCAGATGTTGCTGAATCTCTGTTTATTGACAGATCTGTCATGGAATTTCATTTTGGTTTTATTTTGTTTTCATTTTTTGAGACATAGTGGAATTTTTTTTTTCTCCAAAGTAAATCTCATGTACTTTAGCAGTCAATATCCATGTATTCACATGCTAACGGTGCAGATAATAGCTGGTCTTCTGGCTGCCAGTGTGGCAGGTGTTAGAGTTTGTGACAGGACATGGTCATGGAAATATTATGCTGAAGCCTTTTATGAATTACTTGGCTTGCTGATTGTAATTTGGACGGCATAGCTGACAGGTTATTTTGGTGAGATAGAGCAAGGGAGTGAAATAGACAGCTGAGAACAGGCCAGAGACAAAAGCCTTTAGTTACCGATTATAACGACCAACACGAGCAAGCGCCCCAACGATCTCCTGACCTTGATATCTGTTTTGGCTGTTTGTGTAATTTGGTGCACAGTGCACAGGTGTTTATTCAGATGAAGCAGTGTAAAGTAAGTTGTTGGTGTTGCTGTGCTGAGAATAAACATCTCTGCACCATATCTGTCTCTGAAGCTCACTGCTCCCCGCTGACATTTGGCTGCCTTTATCAGCAGGGGCGAATTGAAAGCACAGAGATAGCTCAACAATGATAAAAATGTAAATGAACAATTTAAAACAAATACTCAGCAGCCAACATAAGTATGTACAGTTAATGTGGTAGAAGCAGGAATGCCAGTAAGTATTTGAGCTCCAGGGTCCAGCAGCACATGACCTTTCTCCATGTTTATGACATCATTTGCAAATGACCTCAGGCTGCGAAAGAAGATTTACACAGCTCTATTAAATTCAGACTGGCTGGTTAGAACTCCATAGCTCATCTGGAGCTGTGAAGTTTTTCAGTGCTGAATCTTTTATTGTCGACATGAGTGCAAATACTTTGGCATCATTTTTTTTGGTCTGAAGTTACAACATGAGCTGGAGCAGAACTGAGACTGAACAAGAATTTTTGTCCTGTGATTCTCTGCCTCCACCACCTGGCCAAGTTGCAGGAAATATGGTCCAAATCTCAGCTTTAAATAGTCAGAGCTTTAAATGATGACTAGATGATCCATATACCAATCACCAATCTCTATACAGATACCCTATACTTTGTGACAACTCTTTAAAGGAGACATATTATGCCCCTTTTCAACAAATTAAAATAGTTGCCAGGTGTCTTAAAGCAGAACTATGCAGGATTTCGGCTGTAATTATTGTGGCTCAGAGTCACTGTGATGGTAGAGTGACCTATTATGAGGTGAATGGGGTCTAGGCCAATGCGCTCACCCCCCCCACTGGCTGAAAACCGCACTTGCAAGATCAGTCCTCCGTCTCGGTGTCAAATCTCATCAATGGATAGAACTATCGCGAGAAACTGCCTTACGGCAGTACGAGATAAGAACGCAGATGACGTCATGCATGTCATGAATCGTGATTGGTTTGAGTTCGGAAAGTCGGAGGAAACCATGGAAACATGTTTGTACTGATGAAGTTCGGCTTGTGGCTAACACGGAGCTAATGCTAACAGACACACACACACCATGGATCTTTTATAAGATAATGTAATACATCATGACACACACACACACGCCTTCGCGTTTTGGAACCTTTATTCATGTGTGTGTGTATGTCTGTGTCTTTGTGTCTTTGTCTGTGTGTGGCCGTATTAGCGTTAGCTCCGTGTTAGCATTAGCTCCCTGTTAGCGTTAGCTCCGTGTTAGCATTAGCTCCGTGCTTAGCAAACACCGCTCTCTACCTTCAGCAGTAAACACAAGCACGTGTAGGGAGGGGGTGGAGGAGGTGGCGGCGGCGAGTTTTTTTTTTTACGACAGTGAGCCCCGGAGAGGGAAAAAAAGAGAAACCAACGAAGGAGCGAGCTATTTCCGGCCAAGTTGCATAGTTCTGCTTTAAAGACCTGTCTGTGACTTGCTTTGATCAAAATACCCCAAAGATCAAACATCACAGCTCTTTTCATCCTCTCCAAACAGCTCTGTTCAGAAAGGCTGATTTCAGTGCCTGTCCCTTTAAATGCAAATGAACCACTGCTTGCCCCGCCCCACCCCTTCTACCGGTACCAGTACTCACAGGTAGGGGCGGTATTATGCAAATTCAGAAAACTGATGACATCATTGCCAGACAACCGAGAGAACAGCCCGTAAAACCACATAGGGAGCCTGAGAATTACAGATTTTGTTGTCAATTCTCACATTTTGGCTGGAAGGCAAGACAAACCCACAAATATAAGTTAAAGAGCCTTCAGAAAGTGATATTTCCATAATATGTCCTGTTTAAAAAAAAACATGAAGATGGTTATGGGGAAACATCAGCTACATGTATGAGCCAGGGGTTAGAAGATGGATCAAAAAAACAGTTAGTATAGCTAGCACCCTATATTTTCTTTATATTGTTTATCAGATTGTAGTGACTGACACAGTGTTAGTGATTGTGCTAAAGCCAACTCTCTCTTTCTCTACTGACAAAGTGTAAAGTTTTTTTAACCTCACCCCCATCCCTATAACTTGACACGATTGGTTCCTCAGGTTTCTGACATAATGAAAAGCTGTTTTTATGAGACTGTCATTAGTTCATTGCAGGTTTTGATTGGAGAGGATCTCTAACTGTGCGTTCACACCAAAAGCTTCCAAAGCATCTAAAACGCCGGAAGTTCATTCATTTTCAATGAGAGCCCGGCGACCTGAGCGACCACCGCGCTTCCAAAGCGTCCAAAGCATCACCAGACGAGAAGTTGGGTCTTGGTTAACTTTATGGTAATTAGCTATGACGCAGTTCGGCGGGACCCTGTCAGAATAGAGATGTCCTTTGGCTCCCTTTTTTTTTTTCTGTCCGTCGGCTTCCCCAATGACCAGCGTGATCAAACTTTGACATCAGTCACGTGACGAGCGACCAAAGTGGCTAAAAATATTTGCCGCTTTGGAAGCTGTCTTGTCTGAAGCGCACCCTCGAGTGTTTTTGACGCTTTAGAAGCTTTTGGTGTGAACGTGAAGTAACATTCAGCTGGATGACAGGACCTATGGGTCATTGTGGTCATTGTGGAATTAATTGTTTTTTGTTTGTTTGTAGAATTAACATGATACTGCTAATCTATGAAGCTAATAAAGGTAAGAACTAAACAGAGAAGTTAGAAGTTGGCTTTATATTTTAATTTCATCTAGAAAGGAGAAAAATGTAATAATTTCATTGGATCCACTTATCCTGTTTTCAGCTACAGTTTTCCCATTGGACTCTTACTCCGCCGATTCTCTAGATATCCTCATTATCAAAGTCATTCCCCTCCATATGGCTTGAAAAACACTGGCACGTGCACAGTGGGTCCTTTAGGCATAGAGACCCATTCAAGTGGCAATTAAAAGTGAAAAAGTCACTAATTCAGCGTTTTTTATTACAGTATGATACAGAAACCATGTGCATATAAATTGCTGCTTTCAGAAGATTGGGATTTCTGCTGACTCGCACACCTCTGCCTCATTCTCTGGAGATTTACCATGTAATGGGAAAGCAGCAGCCACCACTTTTTTCCTCCTTCGCCAACCTCAATTGAATTGGTCCCAAGAGCTATCAGCGTAAATTCAGAAGGTAGACTACGGCGCAATTTGCTCATAAATCAGAAAAAGTGCTCTAATCCGGAGCAGAGGCTTATGTAGGGAGGAATGTGTGGGTGGGTGGGAGGAGATAGAAAAGCATTCAGGCTCTGGTTTACTATAACAATAACACTTGAGAGGGCATTTTTACTGAAAGGAGCCAAACACATACAGCACTGATAATAGTAGCAGAACATTTATGTGTGTATTTCGGCTTTAAAGCAGCTGTGCCACTGTGTGAAGTCTCTGGAGCGAGTCTGTCGCACAGTGAGGAAATAGATTTAAAAACAGTAGCTGGAAGAAAAGCAGCCATTTGACTTTCACTGTTGTTATGTATCTCAGGTAATAACTTTGAGGTGTGTGTTTCATTTTCCCCTGTTTGTCAAATCTGTATATAGTTATTATGGCAACCACCTAACCCTTTCAGTTACTCGTGTTTAAACCTGAATTAGGGGCCAAACGTGTTTTTGGCACTCACAACATCTACTTTCTGTACAGATCCTATGAAGTTTGGCATTCACAAAAACACTCTTGGTATTTTTTGTCGCCGCACACAGAACAAAGTTGAAATGTGTTTGTCAGTGTCAGGGCTCGTCATTGTCACTTTTCCCACTTTGACCAATCAAAATACAAGAAGGGGCAGGACGTTACCAACAACAACACAACCGGGACATGGCTCGGTCTACCTGTCTACTGGTCCTTGTCGAAAGCTGCCGCTAATGCTATTGTGTATTTCTTATACTCAATGTAGTGTTTGCATGAACAAGGCAAGAACACGGAAGTGTCAGAAGACTTGTTTTGTAACCTAGCAACAGCAGTAATCTAACGAGAGAGAGAGAGGACGTTGTCAGCGCAAAAAGTGTGTTTGGTGGACACAACCCCTTAACACATCACTAACAAACTGTTGGCTTTCTTCCCAGACACAGAGTAACATTAGCATCCATTAGCAATATTAGCATTATCTGAAACAGCTCTGCTGATAGATGAACCTAAGTCCAATAATCATAATTTCAGTCTCATAAGAGAAACATCTTGTCCATTGTGTTTTCATACCTCGTCTCTGCCTGCTGCTGGTGCAACATTAAAGTTATAAGCTTAAAAACCAAAACATTGAACCAAGAGACACTAAAATAATCAGTAAAATGCAGACAGGCTGGGATTCTTATCCATTCTTAACATGGGAATATTCAGTGCGTTTACATGGACTTGAGTATCCCGGTTATGATTGGATTTTTGAGTATCCCGTTTTTGTGTTTGTGCATGTAAACATCATAGGCTATCCCAATTTTCCTGGAGAACTGCAAAAGAAATACTGTGGCATGTACAAAACAAACAAGGCAGCGGTATACCGTTCATACTTGGAGAGATGCAATTGTCAGAAACTGGGATACTGATATTTATCATGTTAACAGAGATATGAATAAGGTTTCTCTATGTTCATTTAAACGCAGTATCCTATGATCATAATCAGGATATTTCTCATAACCGGGACACTCAAGTCCATGTAAATGCACTGATTAATCAATCTGAGCCAAATCCATTTGCTGATGAAGACTGTGAGATACTGTATGGTTGAAAGTTCTGATAAAGCTAGTGAATGTAAATTGAGTTGAGACTTTAACACTATGGGAGTTTCCATTCAGGAGAACTAAGCACTTAAGCAATCACTGATTTATTCTCATAAGCCTGCTAATTAGCTTCCTCTAGCTAAGTTATTTTTGCCTTCTGAAAATGGCTGAACACGGTAAAACACCTGACCAAGGACGAGACGGAAACGCTGTGAGGAATGTGGCGCTGCAGAGGCACAAGGACAGAGTGATCAGGCTGCGGGCCTCTAACCTGTCCCAGAGGTTAGCACTGTTTAAACAACCATCATTAGCAGCTAATCAAACCACCCCACGGGGGGCCGACGATACACAGCCACGGGCAGCGCGGTGATGGAGGAAAGGATCGATGCGGCCGACAGGTTCAGCACTGTTGGGTAAATTAATCGGTCCGTCCGTGAGCCCAGGGCTGCTGCACCGATGACAGAGACAGTTCAAGGTGCACCTGGCTGCTCCTTAAGTTAACTGAGCTGCTCATCAGGCACAGTCCCACAGGCCGGCGGTTTTATGGAGCCTGAAATAAAGTTAGTTTATGAGGCCATTTGGTTTTTTTTATGTGGAATAAAAATTGTGTCAGTAAGGACTCGGAGCAGCACAGAATCTTAATACATGGTCTCAGCAGCTGTGGTCTGCTCCCTGTGATTGAATGAAAATGACCTGATGGATGAAAGTCTCCAATCAGTCAACACACATGAAGTTGTCATCTCACCAGCCACCCTCACTCTTCCTAGAGGAGTCCATCATCAAGTGGAGTGTGGTCAAAGTTTCCTGTTCCTGTTGTCTTGTATTTATGTATTTTTTATTTATGGCTTTGTGATTTATTGTTCTGAGTGTAAATGGATGTGTCTGAGGGCGGACATGTTTTTTTTTTTTAATGCTGTTATTCTGTGAAGCTCTATATTCAATTTCTATGAGAAATGCTATAGAAAGTCTGATTGATTGATTGAACAGAGTTAAACTGAGTGATGGCTCCACATCTCTCCTGTATTTACACACAGACAGTGACCGGCCTTTTGAAGTTACTTACAGTAACACATTTTAAATATAAAACAGGGGTAGCCCACTGGCCGTGTGTACCATGTAGACTTTGTCCTGTAACTACGGCAACCATGGGTTTGAAATATCTGACTTGCATCCCTTGCTGCATGTCCTGCATGTCTCTTTCTGCCTCTCTCTCTCTACTGTCAGAATAAAAGCAAAATTCCCCAAAATAACTTTAATTATAAATGCAATTCTTTTGTTTTTCCCTTGGTCTTAACAAGTGGATGTACTGTTGATAAATGCAACAGTGCACTGTGTTGTATATTAATGACAACTTTTTAGTCAGACACTCTAATAAGACTGCATTAATGAATGAAAGCTGTGAATGAGATTAATTCTTTTAATGCTATTCTAACCCAATGAAAATTAAAACCTAGTATAATTTCTCCGGTGCCCCTCATGTAAGTCAATTTAATACTTCTTCTCTATCTGTTATTTACTGTACCTCCTTTGTAAACCCATTAAGGTCAGTTTGTCACATGGATCCTCTCCATTTGAGGTCAATTTTTCTGTTATTTTCTACATTATATTTTATTATTTGATTGTGTTCCCCTTCCATGGTTGTGTGTAGACTCTTTTCTTCGTCTTCAAATACAACACATGAATAAACGCTCCTTCTTGTCTGGTGATTTGGTCACTCATCAAGATGTATTTATGTGAACACAGCCAGTGCACCTGCTGTCCACTGAGGCTCAGGAGGTAGAGTGGCTTCTCCATTAATCAAAAGGTTGATGGTTCGACCCCCAGCTCCTCCAGTCCAAAGACACTGAACCCAACAATGCCACTGATGTATCATTGCTGTGTATTATAAACATGTGCTATATGTGGGTGAAAGTGCTGTGTGAATGTGAGTAGTGGGATAAAGCACTTTAAGTGGTTGTCATGATTAGAGAGATGCTGCAGTTCATTCAGTGTCTGTAACGAGGTGTGATCACAGCTTTCACTGAAATATATCATAATAAACAGAAACATGAGACGTTGGTTGTTGGTTGTCCTGCACATTATCATTACTGCCTCTATACTGTAGTTCACATTATTTCAATAACCTGAATAATTTTATAATTTTTTATTCACACCTGCTTTGTTCCGATTCAGCAACTAAACCGATACAACTGTTGCATTATTTTTTGGGCGCTGTTTGTGTTCACACACGGTAACAGTTCCAAACGGTCCAAAGTTGTAAACAAATGCCATATGCTAACAAACTCTTCTCTTATTGGTCAGAAAAAAAAATCCTTGCAGGATAGGTCTGAATGGGGCTGAAAATTAAAATCTGACATGGTCCGAACTGCGGACTGCCTGTTTCGGAAGAACTGGTCCAATCGATCCAGGTGTTCATATTCAGTTCATATTTAGTGCTAATTCGTGACTGTTAACATGTTACCGCTTAGCTTACACAGCTGATAGTATGTCTGCAGATACGTTTATACTATTTTAATGTTCAAAGGGTTTGCACTTCATTTTTGTGCCTTTACTGGATAGGACACTGAACAGAGACAGGAAAGCAGGGAGAGAGACTGGGGGAATGACATGCAGCAAAGATGGTCTCAGTGGGGGTGCTCGGTAGTCAAATGGTTAAGAGCATGTCCCATTTTGGCATTGCCAAATGCAGTGATCGCCGGATAGCTTACCGACTGTGACAATCTGTACTGCGTGTCATTCCCTCAGTCTCTCTTCCCCACTTTCCTGCCCCTCTCCAGTATCCCCCACCCCATACACTACAGTACTTGTTTTTGTTGGGCATTTGTGTAACAGTACTGTCCGCCTCAGGATAGCACTGCACCTGACCACACCTCACTTTAAAGGGGACATATTATGGAAATATCACTTTTTGAAGTCTCTTTATCATATATTTGAGTGTTTGTTTTGTCTTCTGGCCCCAAAAATGTGAGAATTGACAAAAAAATGTGTAATTTTCAGGCTCTAGGTTCAAAACCATGTGGCTTTATGAGCTGGTCCCTCAGTTGTCACCCATTGATGATTAGTTTTCGAATTTCCATAATATCGCCCCTACCTGTGAGTAGCTGGTAGAGGGGGTGGGGCGGAGTGAGCAGTGGCTCATTTGCATTTAAAGGGACAGGCTGAAACCAGCCGTTCTGAACAGGGCTGTTTTGAGCGGATGTTTGGGGTAATTTGACCGAAGCTCGTCTTTAAGACACCTCAAAACTATTCTAATTTGTGGAAAAGGGGCAGAATATGTCTCCTTTAAGACCAACACACCTATGGTTGCACAGCTGAGCACAAGTTTTACTTATTTAAACAACATGGGCACTGGATGTGTTGATCTATAACACTTGCATTACACTTTGCTCTGGGTGTAAGATACAACTCTGACTTGTTCATAAATTGGTTGTGGTTGCAATAGAACTGGGCTTTATTATTGGGCTGCTATGGGCCCTATTAGACTTCAGTGGCATTTGGGCTCCAACTACTGAGCTTTGTAGCAGCAGGACCACGTCCATCTTTGCCCTTGAGTTATTTGTTGCGAACCCCCATGAGCATCCGCAACGAGCAGTCTCTCTGCAACAACGCTCTCCTTGAACACATAACAATATGAAAATACACACAGTAATAATCAGATGATGAATATGAATAAATTATGCTGTTGTACAGATTGAAACACAGCTCAAGGCAGTGCGCACAGCACGTCAGAGTGTGTTACATTTTCTACAGCGCAATTACTGTTTCACTTAACAGCTAGTTCAGCTGCAATTAAGTAATTACCAGTCCCTGTGATGGAGCTGGGGTCATTAATCAGATGGTGGAAGGGTTGTAGCGAGAATATTAGTCCCAACACCGCCGGTGTTTCCTCAGTGGAAACTACAGTATTCCTCACTGCCAGATGAATTATGCAACAGCAAGATTTTAGGACTTAAAACTGGAAGCTAGGTTGTGTTATTCACACAGTGTGGTGGAGGGGAAAGTTAACGCCGATGTGCGAGTGAGGGAACGAGCTGTCAGTCATCTATTATACAGCTCGTCCACAGCCTCACACTGAGTGAAGCATTACATGTGGGATTACATTTTCAAACCAAAAAGAAATGAGCTTAAAACCTATGGATATCTACAGTATATACTCAGCTGATTATCTCTGGCCTGCTGGAGGAAATGCTCTGCAGTTGGTAGCCTCTGGTCAATCATATTGAGTTTATTGTGAGGGAGAAAGAGTATTAATTAAGAAGAAGTGAGCAGCTACAGAGTTGTTTTATAGCTTGACGTGAGTCACCACTGCCACCCACTCGGAGCTGTTTTGGCACATAATGGAATGATTGATTTGTGTACACAGGCAGAGGGCCGCGAAGACAGACGCTAATCGCACTGAGAGGGGGCTGAAGTAGAACTAAGTGAGCAAGTGTTTGCCTCTTTACTTATTCCAAGTGGCTGTGCGACTCTATCTACTGGATCAACACAGTGGTGCAGTGCCCACAGACTGAAGGCTCCTGTAGTGTCGGAGGAACCAGCGACTGGTGATCCGGCACCGCCAGTTGTTTGTCGTGTTTCTCTGTAGCAGCCTCGACCGTGGGGAAGGTCGCCTAATTACTTGCAAGGCAGCGGGAGGTCTGCTGCTGGAAGGCAGGAGGAGCTTCTATCATCACTGTCACCACCAGAGTGTGTGTGTGTGTGTAAGCGTTTTAGATGGCAATCTCAAAGCAGAGCTAACCCGCCTTGTTGTTGGTGTGTGTGGTTGCAGGGCCAGCCTCTGATGCTCTCTGAATGATGTGGAATGAACAGAAGAGAAAATGACTTTGGGCAGAAAGTTGTCAGCTCTCTGAAGGGACAGTTATAGCTCAAGTGGATTAACAATGTAAATAATGAGTGGTATTCACACAACAAAATGGTGCGTTATGTATCAGACTGTAGTCATCACATTTTTGTGATTGTGAGTTGTGTAATTGCTTTGTGTGTGTGTGTGTGTTCTGACAGGCTGCATCATTTGACGTCTGTACATTCAAAAAGCCTTGCCCAAGGAGGAGAGCGTCATAGCTGGACTACAGTACATCAGATCCTGCAGCTGACTTCCTGTTGGATGACCAATCAAACATCAGGAGCTGAGACAGGGTTTTCCCTTGATTTTGTTTTTTATTTGTAAAAAATACCTCTCCATTAAATAAAAATGCACCTGCAAAAATAATCTAATAATACAAAAATAATCTTACTAACATTAGCTAAAGAAGAAAAAAAAAGTGCTTATGTTCAGGCCAATTCACTACAAACCAGCCACACATTCAGCACCACAGGTCAGACTGAGTCATTATGTTTGCTTTTGTGAATTTAACGAATGTTTGTAGAACAATGAATGATCGATTGTTTGTAGAATGAAAGATGTTGAACAGACGACAGAGATCTAACCAGGTTAATAAACAGCTCCTCCGACTCCTCAGACTCAGGCTGCAGCAGCTCATCTCACCTCAGGCTCTTATCTTGGCTAACTTGGCTACGGTCCAAGCGCTCACAGGAGACAGCTGTCCAGATGTGTAATTGAGAATTACAGAATACTCGAGTCTGATTGGACAAGTCGCCACATCAAGGACATGAAGGCACTTGTCTAAAATCAGCCCAGTGCACAAGATTAGCTTCAAGGATACAAGGCAAGACTTTTTTTTTGGACTCTGGGCAAAACCACTTAGGCAGTGGAAAACATCACAGCAACACTAGCATTAGGTTCTGGCTGGTTGTGGCTACTTCTTGTTGTGTGTTTAGTGTCCACTTTACTGGGCTTTGCACCAGCTTACAGACTGGGAACATGATGGAAGCTGTGGCTGACAAAGTGCTTGTTGTGGTCTGAGATGCTGTTGGTCCAGTGACAACATCTAGTGGAAGCGACAACAGCCCCTTTGAAGGGATAGTTCAACATTTTGGCAAATTCGCCTATTGCCATAATCCCTATAGTTTTAGGAGTAGGTTCATTACCTTTAATTGTCGGTGCAAGCTGTTTTTAGATCGGCGGGGCAGAGACGCAAACTGCACAGTACTTTGCATTTTCCCTCATCAAACTACAGTAAATACACAATCCAACAACTCCAAAACGCTCTCGTGGACAAGTTGTGACCTGCACATTCACCACACTATGAAATAATTACGTATAATTATGTAATATTACGACACATGAAACAAATACTCAGAACTACTTGTGTTTTTCAAATCACTCCGCCCAGCAGCTGTGTCTGGAATGTAGTTCCGGCTATGCATTTGCCTCAAAAACAACTCCGTCTTGTAATGTTACATTATTATCTCATAGTGTGGTGAATGTGCAGGTCCCAACTTGTCCACCAGAGCATTTTGCAGTTGTTGGATTGTGTATGTGATGAGTTTGATGAGGGAAAGGTGAAAGTACCACGTGCCGTGCAGAACTCACGTCTCTGCTCCACCGATCTAAAAACAGCTTGCACCGACAATTAAAGGTAATTAACCTACTTCTACTGTAAGACTATAGGGATTATGGCAATTGGTTGAATTTGCCAAAATGTTGAACTATCGCTTTAACAACCCAAGCTGATATTTGCATGTTTTTAATACCTTGCCTGCTCTGACTACAGTTGGAGGAGGTCATGATGACAGACCACCCTACCTGCCCCCTCTGTCCCTCAGGTCTGACACCCACTCAGCTCTGACCCACTTCTCCCAGCACCACCCTCAGGACAAACCTTACATTTCCAACCCCACACCTGGTCCGGCTCTAAGAATAGCTCCTTTACATATAGGTCAGTATGGTAATCGTCCTGTCGTGTAATGTTTAATATGCATTCACCGACATCCAGCCGGCCATTGTTCTCCGCTCTCTTCATTACGACATGTAAATCAACCTGAGGCATCTGGATCTTTCTTCCGTCTCTGAATATCATCCTCATTTTCATTTTTTTTTGTGGAAGTTGAAAGTGTGTCTGTTTCTTTGAAGTGTTTATGGACTGAGGAGAAGTTCAGGCATGAGACTTAAAAGCCGTCTGCACAACAGCACTGAACTCATGAAAGTCAAACAGATGCTGTGAGGGGATGTGAATTTGATTGTTTCCTGCTTTTCACAGGCCTCTGTGTGGCAGCCCACTTCTTGGCATGGGATTTTCTGAAGTTACCAACCAGCACACATTAATTATCTGCCTCCTGGTGCTGAAGTATTGATTATTAATCCTGCCGGCCTCCTGTGGCTGTATTATGGTCATAAGGTCAGTAAACATCTTATTTATGGAGCTCTTTCAGCTGGTTTGCCCCCTGAAATCTCACTGCTGGGGTGCGTGTAAGCCAAACGCATTGACGGGGAGCCAAGCAGACAACAGTTCTAAAACCAGGCAACGCGCTCGGTGTGGCAGCAGCACTTCCCACCCACTGCTCCTGCCTTTCTCTCCCATTCAGCCCCGAGCCACTTTCGAAACACATTACATTCTCCTGTGTCAGCGCCGCTGCAGCCCGCCGCTGTCGGCTCTCCAGAGTCTGATGTGTTTGTTGTGGTGCCCTTACCCTGGGCATTATGCAGGCCAGCCACTGTGTGTGTGTGTGTACGTGTGTGTGTGTGTAAGTGTGTGCGTGTGTGTGTGTGCGTGTGTGTGTGTGTGTGTGTGTGTACGTGTGTTTCTTGTCAGAGTGGGTCCAAGTTTATTCAGACTCTCTGAATGGCTGAGTGATGGTCACAACCAGAGCACCTTAAGGGCTGATGACATGATGCCACACATTCCCTCTGTATACTACTGGACACACACCACACACACACACATCCTTGTATTGCTATCAGTGTGAGGACACTCACTGACATAATGTATTCCCTAGCCCCTTACCCTAACCTTAACTATCCAAAACAAATGCCTAACCTTAACCATTACTCTTAAAGGGATAGTTCAACATTTTGGGCAAATTGGCCCATTGCCATAATCGCTATAGTCATAGCAGTAGGTTCGTTACCTTTATTTGTCAGTGCAAGCTATTTTTAGAACGGCGGAGCAGAGCCGCGAGCTGCTCAGAGCTACGCTACGGAGGCTAATGGGATTTCTTGGTTGGCTGATGTGTGTTGCCTTCAGGGCCAGTTTTTCAGCAAGCAGTCTCTGCATTTACCTTGAAAACAACTCTGTCTCGTAACGTTCGATTATTATCTCATAGTGTGGTGAATATGCAGGTCACAACTTGTCCACAAAAGCATTTTGGAGATTGGATTGTGTATTTGATGAGTTTGATGAGGGAAACCAAGAAATCCCATTAGCCTCCGTAGCGTAGCTCTGAGAAGCTCGTGGTTCTGCTCCGCCGTTCTAAAAACAGCTTGCACCGATAGAGGTAACGAACCTACTCCTAAAACTATAGGAATTATGGCAATGGGCCAATTTGCCAAAACGTTGAACTATCCCTTTAACCTAATATAAACCTAATTATAACCTAAAGTTTTAACCCAAGTCTGAACCCTCAAACAGCCCTTGGAAAAAGTGAGGACCGTCCTCACAACGTAGTTCGTACAAGAACACACACACACACACAATATGCACACACAGTCATTTGCAGTGTGGCACAAAGTTTGTTAAGTTCACACTCACCAAAAACTAGCTCAAACCTCAGTTCACACAGATTAAAATGAAATGTTGATAGTTTACAAGTCTAAATATAAAGTTCACAGCCAAGAAAATAAACAACTTCCTTTCCTCTAATTTAAAATATTCCACTAGAACATCCTCTGCCCTTCCATCCTCCTCCATTAACACGCCATTGAGACGTCCAAAATAGTGCACTGCATCTTGTGGTCATCGCTGTGGTCTGATGTATCGTCTGGGCTGAAGTTTTCTCCAAGCAGGTGGAAGAAGTTTGGATGGAAATGTGTTATTTCCTCTGTTGGAATCTGAGCTCATTTATTCATAAAGGTTCTTCAAATGTTTATACGACCCGACTCCGGCAGCACCAGTAGCTGTGCACTCACATAAATCATCGCACGCCATCTTAACAGCAATATACAGATCTGCTCCCTCTGATGTTTTATGTTTTTTCTTTCAGTTCCTTCGTTAGTTGCAAACGGACACATCCAGTTCATCATGCGGCAAAATAATCAGCATGTGTTAACAGCCATGATTTAGCAAGTTCATACACAAACGCTGCATTTTGCAAGTGTTGTGTCTGGTGTATGTTTGTGCTTTGATTGTCAAGGTCACACAGGGAACATTGTTGCATTCTTACACTTAAAGTTTGTGTTAAGCTGCAGCAGGTCGTCGAGGGAATTCACCGGCGACCCTCTTCTTCTTTCTCCCTGATTCTTCATTCTTCAAAATTCAACTTTACTTGAACTCAACTTCTCACCTCAGAGCAGAGTCTATCATTAGCTCTCCTCCACCTCCTAATTAGCTCCATGTTATCCCTTAAAGCACCTACATGTTGCACTTAATCATCAATAAATCATGACCTCATTAATTTGATCACACTGGTAAGGGACAAACGTTTTGAATAATTACTTTGATCAATTACTGTTCATTATAATGAGGGAAGAACCATTAAGGGGAACTTCTTTTAAAGTGCGCCAATAAAAAAAAGTTGATCTGTCCTCTTGATCTGCAAGCCTGATGAAATACATGCAAAAATACTGTGTCATAAAAATATTTAACTGTGCCTAGAGCTGAGTTTTGATGTGGCTCATTTTTGATGTTTTCACACTGTGCCTGTTTGACTAGAAAACTAATGAATGTGTGCTGCACAGAGGATCTCTGCTTTTACTACATATTGTGACGCATGTTTATATTTGTTGGATTTTGTCCTGTCCTCATCTTTATCCATTTTTTTCCCCCACCACAAAAACAAATCCACAGGAGGTCTTTTTCTGCAGATGGAAACATTTCAAGCCTGTTTAACCTCTGACTACAGAGGCTGGTGCGCAAAGTGAGGAACTAAACCACCTGCCATCAGCAAATAAAGATGTTCAGGAGCGTGAAGATTCTCTGCTCTGTCCATCACCTCACAGTATTGAACGCTGCAGGAATGAGCCCTAATACTCACAAATTAGTTCACAGTTCAATGCTTGGTTGAAATACAGTCTGTTGTTCAAACGAGTGCAAGACAGCTTAACATTTTACTCATCATCAGTAAATACACCTGTCCGGATTTTTTCAATCTCTTATGTCTCTAAATTGAGAGACGCTCTGCTCTGTGGTGCGTTTGAGTTCCACATCAGTTTGAGCAGGAAGTTACAGCTGATTAGTTGCAAAGATACCACAAATGAGCACCAGCAAAGACAGCTGCAGTCTTAAACTCCTCAACAACTGCAAGCAAACAGAACAATGTGTTATTCTTGTTTATTTCATCACCGGTTATCGAGGCTGGTGAGACCCAATCAGAGAGTGACCGTAGGTGTCGCATCATTGTTTCCAAAGGACTACGTTTTTACCAAACTATGACATTTCTATTATTCTAAGCCGTTAATTACTGCTAATTACCATCTGTGTGTTCATTTTGTGAATTTCACAGAGCTGCTTTCCCAACGACAGCCTGAGCTTTTTATTTAATGTGTTAAAGTTTTTCTTCTTTTTCTTCTTATTTTTCTTCAGCTTTTTCTTGCGGCTCATTCATGTGAAAGAAAACACCTGACAATAATAAACCATCCAGCATCAAGCTTAGAGGTAGATTACCACCTACCAGACTTCAGTGTGGTACATTGTGTCACTTTGTCTTTTCAGTGTCGTAACTCATTGAAGACTCTGATCGCAAAACGCGATTAGTGCTCAAAGAGCGGTACTCGCAGAGACGGCACATCACGATCCAATTGACTTGAACGTGGCGTTCAAGATGATTGGATGGTGTTTTTACAGGTTTGTTCATCCCACAGGTGACCGACTTTTTTCATTTTTGTGAAAAAGCGTTTAATTAATTGGTTGCAATCGAAATGTGAATAGGATTTCAAACAATTTAATAACAAATGAGAATAGGTGGGTGTGGTTACAAGTGGCACAGATCACAGTACTGACCGAGGCTGTCCCCCTGTAAGGTCATCTGTGTAGCAGCAGCTATTGTGACCTACAGTATAGTGTAGTGGCTGTAGAAATACGACCAAAGCAGAGAGAAAGCTGCCATGATGTAGTATATGAATGACATGTGAAACCAGCAGTTTAACCATGACAACAAAGATCATCTAATGCTGAGGAAGCATTTATTTAATCCCAATACCCATTCTTAAGAAAACCACACAAATATGATTAAACACTGATACTGTATTACTGACCTTTAATAAGGTTTAAGAATACTTTATAATTTGTATCATGTTTTTTATACAGTCTCCAGAAATGAGCTCTTCTTATTCACTGTGAATAACATCATCATTAGCTACTTCTCTCTGAGAGCTCATGAGCTCTGCACTTGGCCAGTTGCCCAGTAGACTGAGTAGACCTAGTTATATATACAGTAGCCCTGGCATGAGAAGTGTGAGTCGGTGTGACAGTGAAGCAGCATGTTTCTGTTAAAGTGCCCAAACAAATGTCAAGTTCAGTAAAAGTCAAAGAAGTGCAGCAGACAGAGTATTGTGTTTCGTGTGCTCGCAGCCGTCTTTCATGTCAACAATAGCGTCTCCTCTCTGAGTCTATATCTCCTGCTTGTGTTGCCTGACTCAGAGCGTAACGTCCTCCGGGGGCAACAGGAAGCCGACAGCCGCACGCCACCGCTTCTACTTCCCCGTTACCTGATCGGCCCTTAATTTAGAGCTCCTCAGAAAGCATCAATTACTGTAACTCTGCCCGTCTTTTCTCTCATAAATGAACACCCACACAGTGTAGCCTACCGTACAGATGACATTTAGACTGACATTTCCTACATTTTAACATCGGTTTCTCGATTCTACAGGATATAGCTGTTAGGCCTCCTCAACTATGTGTTTGCAGTTGTTCCCCTGTTTCCCACGATTATCAGGAGGACCGGAGACATGATGTTTGATGACCTTTACCTTCTCACTTACGAAGCCAAGCATTGACCCCTGAGGCCAAACCCACAAAGTGCTGTGACACGCACACACACCCGACCAGTCCTGACACACAGACACACAACAACAGAGAACAATGACCCACTCCATTACCTTGATACTCGATACCACCACCCCCACACATTGCTGGGAACTGAGACATTATACTGGTGGGAAACCATTAAGACAAGAGGAAAATATACACAACAATGAAACCCTGTGGTATATTTTGTCCAAAATGTCCAAATAAAATAAAATAAAACGGACTTTGACTTGACCAGGTTCTCCACTGTACACAATTTACAAACAGTTGACAATGTGCAGGTGTCAGCAGAGTAGAACTAGTTTTTCGTAGCTAGCCTCTAGAAATCAGATGTGATGGTGTTTTAGGTGTCTTTTTTTTAAAGGAGACATATGATGCCGCCTTTCCACAAATTAAAATAGTTCCCAGGTGTCTTAAAGACATGTCTGTGACATGCTTTGGTCAAAATACCTCTCTGAAGCAGAGGAGAGGTCGGCTTCACTCCCGTCCGTCTTCACAGAGTCCACAAAGGGTTTCTGATCACAGGGTTTTCAGCGCTGCCGCCTAAACTAACGTGTTAAAAAAAAAAAAGTAGCGATATTCGCCGCCGCCCCCCCTTGGGACGATCGCCTTCATTCATTTCCGCATCCTCACACACACATAGGCTACACCACAGAGAAACGCGCATGCATAACAGCAGCGCGCGCTATAGGTGCCGGCCTTTCGTGTAAACAAAGCCTGGCCATTATATGACACCCGGCTATTAATTAAATGTTTGAAAAATAAATGCGACTTATAAACCGGTGCGACTTATATATGTTTTTTTCCTCTTCATGACGTATTTTTAGGCAGATGCGACTAATACTCAGGTGCGACATATAGTCCGGAAAATACGGTATATAAAAATTCACCTTGCATAGTGTACATACTGTTTATTGAACCAGGTTGTAAATATGTTTATTTCTGCTCTAAAGTTGACATTTTAACATGGGACTCTATGGAGACTGACTCATTATTGGAGCCACAATCTAGTGGTCAGTAGAGGAACTGCACTATTACACTTCTGTTTTGGCTTCATTCGGAGGTTGATGCTTTGTCCAAGTAGGTCAGCCCAGCAGCTGAGCAGTGCTGTGTTAGAATGAAACGACAATTTGGACCAGTGTTTGTCAAACTTGTAAGAATGACATTAGAAACTGTTCAGCATTGAAAAGCGTTAAGAATAATACACACAGCACATCCAGTCACAGTGGACATTATTGTTGTTTTGGATAGAGGTATGAACACAAAGAACAAGGAAACAGAGAGATCAGACAGTGACAGAGATAGATTCTCGGGACATGTGATTAGAGATGGTAAGACAAGGTTTTTTGGTAACACTTTACAATAAGGGTCCCTTAATTAAGGTTAGTTAGTACATTATTAAGCATTAATATATAAACTAATGTGTTAATTAATGCTGAGTAACGCATACATAAAGATAACTAATTATTATTCAACTTTTATTATTACTTAATAATTTATTAACTAACTTTGAGTAGTAAACATTATTTAACTGCTTACTAATAGGATACATTAATTAATGTGTTTCCTAATCCTAAGTAATATATAATAATGATTGTTAATATATCTGTAAACAGTTAATTAATGCTTAATAATGTACTAACTAACGTTAATTAAGGGACCCTTATTGTAAAGTGTTACCGTTTTTTTTGTGAATGTTAAAAACTGGAAAGATAAATATAACAGTTGTGAAACTTGAAGTCAGATTTAATTGAGCCTTTCTCACTTTGATTATCTCTCTTTCCTCTTCCTGTTTCTTTCTCTCAGTTTCCCAGTGGACCAGTAACGGGCTATTTCCCACCTCCTCATTATCCCATTTTCTCTCACCTTGGCTTGTCTCCACTTTCCCGAAGAGAAAAAAGAGAGTGAGAGAGACGGAGAGAGGGAGAGAGAGAGAAAGATGGGTGTAGATATAAAATGGCAGTAGCCCTTGACAGTTGCCTTGGCTCACTGTTTCCAAGTGTGTTCACACCTCAGATTGTGTGAAAGTGAGTGAAAGAGGAATTACAGAAAACACAGCCGTGGCCTCCCACCCTCCATCCTCTTCCTCCTCCTCCATCTGCTCTGTCTGCAGATATTGGATTCAGCTGGCGAAGTTCGCTCTCGCGTTTAATCCCGTCAGCTCTGCTCCTGGGATTGAGTGACAGGTCGTGTGTGTATGTGTGTGTGTGTGTGTGTGTATGGGTTGCGTGTGCGCGGATGCTCCTGCCCATCAAACGCTTTTCCACAGCAGCGCCTCACTAAGGTTTAGCAGGTATGGTGTGGACGGTCGGTGAGGTTCAGAGGAACCATTAGCCCGTGGCCTCAAAGTAAACCGTCCACCGGTGGCTGACTTTAATGAGCCGGGTGGAGGCTTGATGGAGGCCTGTCATGAAGTAATAGCAGAGCAGCTCCCAGAGGAGCTGAGGGACACATTGATATGTCGGGAGAGTGACAAGAAAAAAGACAGTTTGATAAATGACTCTGAAATGTTCTCAGTTAATCACCTTTTAAATAAGGATCTAAATAAAGCCTGGATGATAATTCATTACATGTGATATGTACGTCTACTGTCCTAACGTGGTTTATGCAGTTTAAGTAATTCATGAATATAGTGTGTCCATGATGTCAGAAAGAGGAGGACAAAAGTATGATTTACAGGTTCTAGCTGCCTTAAATAACAGGTGACATATTCTAACAGCTCAAATTAAATAATCAGGCTAACGTTAGCTGTATTCATTGGCTGACAGCACTATGATGGGGCGTCGTTTAGCTCACTGGGTTGAGTGGGCGCCACATGTAGGGGCTGTGGTCCTCGCTGCAGCACTCAGTTAAAGGCTGGAGTCACGTCTCCCTGTTCATGGACGCAGGTAAAAAGGAATATTGAGATACATTTCAAAATTAAATTTAATAGTAAAGTTTTTTAATGGTTTCTCAAGAGATGTATCATTCCACTTCTACGGTAGGGCTGATTGATTAAAGGTCCAGTGTGTAAAATGGGGGTAAAACCGTCACATCCAGCGTTCCGATTCTAGTTTGCAAAATGTGCTCTCTGGCTGGCTGGATTTTCCATAAAGGCTGCCGTACAAACATGGCGGCGCAAGATGGCGACACTTTCTAAAGCAAGACCCTATGCAAGACCCCTATATATAAAAGAATAACTATAAGACTACGGAAACCAAAATAATTTTATTTTTTCGCAATTATACACTTGGGTAGTATATTCAGATTTTTCCAATAAACCTCACCCAATATTACACACTGGACCTTTAAGGAAAAAAATGCAAATGCAATTCCTTCAGAATAAAATCCCAATAATCTAGGTTTACTTGCAAAAAAGAAAATACAAAATAATCTTATTTTCACTGATTATATTAGATAGTCAAAGTCAAACTCACAATCAAAATTCAATTAATTGCACAGCCCTGTTCACTTCCAATGGCTTCAAAAAGAAATGTAGTATTTTGTAAATTTCGTGTTTATGATTTATACGAGACAGATAGGAGTTAGATTTGTTATAATCTGATCAACACAGACCTAGACCTCCTGACTTTTAGTCCTTAGTATGGCTTCAAAAAACATAATCACACAGCTCCCATAGTACAACTCAATAGCATCTTTCATATGAGCTCTCTTGCTTCCTAAATGTCCACATCTTTGAAACCCAACAACCTCAGGTTTAAAGACAAGCTTTCTGGAAAAGTTTTGAAGCCTCAAGCCCAAACAGAGTTTACACTGTAACATTCTTGTCTTAGTTTTACTATCTCTACATTGTGACTATTTCTAAATACATTGGTGACAGTGTCTCCACTAACTGAACCTCATCAGACTACAGGAGTAGGGTAGACAGCTTGTGGTGAGCAGGGACCTGTGAGACATTTTTGCCTCAGGCCCCCTATAGGTGGTTAGTCTGACCCATCTTACTGCAAGTTATATACTGTAACAGTAGCTACTTTATCTTTCCAGGTGTCTATGCGGGGACACTGCTGCTTATCCCAGCATGCACTGGGACATAAGGACCCACCCAGACACAGTTCAGTCCACATCAAACTACTGCTGTAGAGTATAAACTGTTTGAAAGCTATAAATTATCTGGCATCAGCTCCACAGGCTCCAGCCCCATCACCACTAACATGAAAACACAGTAACCAATCATCAAGACGGAGGAGGAGGTGCACCCGCTTGCACGGTACATGGAATACATTTCCATGCATAGCAAAAATTTACCACCCTCCTAATCACTTACAGTATATGCATCAGCACAGACCTCGGCCCGCCTGCGTGTGGCAGAAGAGACAGAGTATGTAAACAGTCTATCAGGGGCTGAGTCTGCACGGTGCATACATCACAGACAAAAGACGCCCAAAAACACTGACAGGTCCAGTAATTGCGTTCAGTGGATCATAAAATTGCACAAATTGCATCATTCTTGCCCCGATGACAGAGGGAGGAGGTGAGGGGCTGCGGCTTCGGCCTGGGTTTGAATGCACCGCGCGTTCCAATGCAGTTTAAGTTAATTAAAAACCAAGGAGCGCCGCGCGCATAGCAATGCCCGGCGTCGGCTCCGGCCTTCATGGAGGAGAGGAGTTCCATGGGACCGTTTCAAACGCACGAGCACAGACTCCATAAAAAGCCTGAGCCCTCATCTGTGTAAACACGGTGGACACACATAGATGTTGACAATGCACAATAATTCTGTCCGCTGCAAGTGTATCCTCAGAGAGAGACAAACATATCTGTATGTGTGTGTGTGTGTGTGTGTGTGTGTGTGTGTGTGTGTGTGTGTGTGTGTGTGTGTGTGTGTGTGTGTGTGTGTGTGATTAGAAGGTGATACAGCAGTTTACCTTGATCCAGAGACCAATTGTAATTACACTCCTCCAAAACAAATGCTCATTAACGCTCCACAGAACATGTGTTTGCTTTCTCAGCTCAGTATCTTCATCAACACAACAGCCACAACGCGGCGTGGAATACCAATAGGACATTGATCCCTGTATTGATCAGGGAATATCTACTCTACAGACCCATTAGCGCTCAACAACATGCTGCCGCCATCTTGTCTTTGATTGTAGCTGATGACTGTCGATGAGTGTGTGAGTGTGTGAGTGTGTGATGGTCGTGCATAGGATGAGCGAGTGGGTCGCTACAGCAAGAGAGTAATTACCAGAGGGAAAGAGCCTCTGAACTCCTGTGGCTCCACTTACACAACTGTTGTTGCTATGATGAATGAATATTATATAGTTGACCTCAGAGTTGAACATCAATCCATACAGTGAGCCTGATTTACATTTGTGTGTGTGTGTGTGTGTTCTTGTACTTAATACGTTGTGAGGACCAAGAGTTTTTAACCAACAGAGTGAGGACATTTCTAACCAACAAAGTGAGGACATTTTGGCCGGTCCTCACTTTTTCCAAGACTTGGGTTAAGACTTTAGGTTATAATTAGGTTTATATTAGGTTAAGAGTAATGGTTAAAGGAGAATTCCGGTCATTTTTGACCCCTAAGCAGAAAAACGCGACTAAAATTGATGCAGGCAAACCGGATCTGGATCCGGAACCGGACCATATCTATGGTACATGACTCGAATCCTTATGAGACAGCACTGAATTCATATAGTGTACAGTATAAACAGTGTAAATTTGTGTTTTTGCATGTTATCACTTACCTCAGATAGCCGAACTCTGGAGCATCCTGGGAAGACATTACTATCCCATCACAGAGCGCCTGTTCTCCCCGCCACAGAAACAAACACTTTCTCCTTGTTGTGATGATTTCTTCACAAAAATAAACGGTCGGAGATATTTTGGACATTACCACTGCACTGCTCGACCGGTTTGCCTGCACCAATTTTAGTCGCGTTTTTTGCTCCCCCCAACACTGGGTGACCATCAGGAAAACGATTTAGGGGTCAAAAATGACCGGAATTCTCCTTTATCATATTCTGTTTTTAGGGTGACTTTTTAACATCCGTCTGGGGACTACATATGAAAAATAGCCTCTTGGCTAATTCTGGCACATTTACAGTGATGTTATTAATGTGCACTGTCCCTGTTTTCAAATAAACTTATAAACTAAACTAAACTTTAAGGTTGGGCATTTGTTTTGGATGGTTGAGGTTAGGGTAAGGGGCTATAGGGAATACATTATGTCAATGAGTGTCCTCACAAAGATAGCATTACAAGGATGTGTGTGCGTGTGTGAGATATAACTGGTTTAATTTGTTTGAAGACAGAAGGGGGAGTGAGAGGCGGTCTGATAAGTCCACCAAACATTTTACATTCATAACATTGAGAAACAGAAACAAGATAGAACACAACATGTCTGAGAGAAATAACATAGGCTACAGATATACGCACACACACTCTTCTACACAGATAATAAAGCCATAAATACAGAGTGTACAGTACATTTCCCCAGGAAAGGAAAGGTCAGTCTAAATAAAAGTGCACATGTTGCTTCTTGGGGGAGCATCCTGATTAGGGCCAGATACTGTACACTGAGGCCCTGTCAGAGGGGGGGTGGGGGAGGGGGATGGGGGGTGGAGCTGCTGAGCTTCATAGAAACGTAACAGGGATGAAGAAGATTAGATAGGTATGGAGGCACTGGGCCACAGAGAGATGTGTAATTCTTGTAGCCGAGTGTTGGACATAGTGACGTCTGTTCCTCATCCTAATGGAGAGAAGCATGTAGTCAACTCTAGACTTAACACAGGCATGGATGAGGGCGTGTGCAGAAGATTTGGAAAGACTCAAAGTGATGTTTTTTTCTGGGAAGAAGGATGTTTTTGATATGTGAATCAGAACAGATGGTGGAGTCCAGAGTTACATGAGGAGTCAGGATGTTTCACTTCAGTAACAGATGACGTCATGAACCCGGGGACGCTCAGGTTTAGATGTGGGACTTGTGTGCGAGCAATGACGAGCTTCAGATCTATCCTGGTTAAGGTTGTGGTATCATGCAGCAGTGATGTGATGTGATGTAAGCAGTCTGTCAGGCTGGAGGTGGCACAGTGTCTGTGGGCGTGGAGTTGTGTGTCATCAATATAGCAGTGGAGACGGAGCCCATGTTGACTATGTGTCCTAAAGAGAGAATTTAAAGGGGCACTATGCAGGATTTGTAGCTTAATGCTACCTTTTTACCTTAATTAAACAGCTTTGGAGTAATTGTGATGGTTTAATAAATGGCTTAACTTGGTACAGGCAGAATGGAGGCTCTCTGCCTTCCACATGCGTGTCACTTATTGTATCTCTTGGCTAAAGAACACATTTGCAAGATCAGCCCCGGTGCCAGTGTCCCAGCTCTTGTCTCTGCGGCACCACGACACAAACGCGCCCCATAACCTGTTACCTCTTGTTTATGACAAGACTACACAAATATGCACGTCATAACATAGTATATGATATATAACGTTATCTACCTCTATTGATTGCTTTCGCGCGGCTTCGTTGTAAACAAATGCACATGGCCAGGACGAGGGTTAGCAAAACATCAGAAAAGCAACCAGACTTACAGGATTTCTCCTGTGGCTCTGCTACATTTTTACCTTCATTAAACAGCTCTGGAGTAATTGTGATCGTTAACTACATGACTTGTGACTTATTACGAGTGAGAACAGAGGCTCTCTGCCTTCCACCTGGCGTCTCACGGCTGAAAACCAACCTTACAACATCACTGTAGTACCTGGCCGCCGCCCGGGTGTCCCAGCTCTTGTCTCTGCGGCAAGAGCAGTTTATGACGGTTAAGACTACACAAACACACACGTCATAACATCG
This sequence comes from Trachurus trachurus, assembly GCF_905171665.1. NCBI lineage: Eukaryota > Metazoa > Chordata > Actinopteri > Carangiformes > Carangidae > Trachurus > Trachurus trachurus. Next base: position 19,760,945 of record NC_139912.1, on the reverse strand, counting down.
TACATGTTATACAACGTTATCCACCGCTCCATTTATTGATTTTTTGCCGGCTTCGTTGTAAACAAATGCACATGGCTGAGAGCAGCGTAACCAGAACAGCGGAAAAGCGAGCGGACTTGCATAGTTCCCCTTTAAATCCTAAGTAGTAAACAACGACGTATAAAATGTTTATATACGGCAAATTTTAACCATTAACTAGAAATGATTTGTGATTTTTCAGTCACTGTTGCACAGATAATCCTGTCCCACATCAGAAGCACTCATGTGTTTTTCACTGCGGAGCTGTGTGAACAGCACATGTGCATGACAGTATTATTCAAGTGGGACCACTGCACCTTCTGTTCCTGGCAGTATGACTCTCCCTCTACCAGCCAACCACTGCTGCAGCTGTGTGTCACACCATGTCCAGTCACCTACTGACGCTCTTTGTAAAGTCCCACATTCTGGTTTCTTCTTGCACAAGCAGGGCCTCACTATGTGGAGCCTTGCTGCATTAAACACTAGCCATGATCCAAACAGAAGGAGCTGTGGTGTTCATATCTTTAAGATGAAATCACTTTGTTTGGTCATATATACTTTGGGGCATTCATTTTTTTTTCTGTTGCTTTCTATTTTGCTGATTCGGTTGCTTGCAGAGTAAATGCAGAGTATCTGTAATAATCAGGGAATATAATTATAAATATGTAATTTTTCCTGTATTTCATTCCATGCCGCCTCTCTCTCTGAAGTGTCCTTACCCAGCATGCTCTACATATTTTATTCAACGCTGAACCACAGGAGGAGAAAAAAGCAGAAGGCTTGTGTTGTAATGTACTGTACACATTATATGTGTGTGTGTGTGTAACAGGTTGCTCCACTCAATAACACATAGCATGTCATTCTCTGTCGGTTTCTATGACGATTCCTAAAGAAAGATCCTTCCTGACCTTTTATTTCTTTTCTTCTCATGTGGTATTTATACGGAACAAAATGATTCACGGAGAATAATGATTGTATAAAACTCCTATTATGTCAGAGGAGGTTGTACACCATGATTATAGTACGTCAACGTTCAAGACATTAGATGGTAGGCTAATTCAAAAGAAACAAAGCTTTGTCTAACCTTGTGTCTCTGTCTGGGAATCAGACGTGTACTGTGCTAAAGCAGAATAAGACGTCTATTATTAGCCGCAGAGTCTGAACTGTCTGCTCACTGCTTACAAAACCAATGAACTGTCACTTTTCCTTCAGTTTAGCAAAGTATGAGTTTGTCCAACAGGAACAATATGTTAAGCTCTTTATATCATCTATAATTTTTATTTAATGCTGATGAACATTGATGTTGTTGAACCTTAATTGCTGCAGTTCAGTCCTGAACCCATACAAGCAGACCTTCATTTATCCGAGTTCACTTCATACTGACACCAGCCTTCTTCTCAGAGGGAGGAGTGTGTGGTGCCTCATCACAGGCTACAGAGGAGGAGACACTTTTTAACATCAATAGTCAATTAACATAGACTTCATAGCAGGCTGCTATTTTTCTTGCCAGTGCCAGTCTTTCTCTGCCATGGCGCAGATAACGAGAAAACAAACGGGCTGCCGAACAAAAGCAATTGCTCTCTTTTTTATTCGGCAGAGGAAGACAAAAGTGTTATTGACAGGCGCAGACAAACGGCCGGGGCTTTACTGCTACACGGGGCTCCGGGTCTTCCAGCAAAGACTGTGCACAGGCGGCGCACTGCAGGCAGGAAGCCTCTGGCAGCCATCTGCTTTTACACGAATTTATCTAATGTTGCAGCTTTTCGGAGGTAATGAAAGCGGCGGCCGCGTCCGTGAAAAGGGACAGACTCTTGGGAGGACGCACACAACGGCCACGTTCTGAGCAATTTGTCTCCATTAAAGAGACAAAAAAAAAATCTCCTCAACAGGAGGCTCTGTGAATAAATCAAAACCTGATTCAACATCCTTCATGCCAGACGCCCACGTGCCTTTTTTTTTCTGTCATCCCTCGCAGCCATTTAGTAAAACAAAGTGTTGTGATTTCCATGGTAACCACATGTACCATGGCCATGAGGTTTTCTGAATGCCGCCCAGTTTTCTTCAGGGGTCAGAGTGAAGCGCAGCTGAGTAGGGCAAGCACGTAAAAAACAACATGCTTCAGATGTCAAAGGCAGATGAGACACGTTTTCAGTGTTGGGGAGATTTTAACTACATAGCTTAACTACAATTTGCTGGTAGTTAAACGACATTCATACTTTTGAGTCATTTTTTGTAGTTTAACTACTCAATTTTATTTACAAACCACAATTTTGGCCAAAAAAATGAAATATTTTTTATCACTGCCAGTGCAACATGTGAGCGGCTTTAGTGTTGGCAAAAGATGTTTTTAGTGCCAATGAGAATCGTCTGTCTGATAAACAGGCTTGGGGAGTAACGGACTACATGTAACGGCGTTACGTAATCAGGATACAAAAAAAGGGTAACTGTAGTCCGTTACAAGTACAGAAAAAAACCCCGTAATCAGATTACCGGTACATTTGATAAAAACGGAGATTACTTAGCTGATTACTTCACATTTTAAAAATCAACCACAGGCTATAGAACGGCCGTAGAAGCCACTCGCCGTCTCGTTGTAGTTTCAGAGGTGAGGCACACAGACAGAGCTGCTGCCTCTTCTGCCCGTACGGTATGTGCCTGAGGCTACGCTGCCTCTTAACGTAACTCTACTAGTGTGAGCGGCACGTAAGTTCACGTTGCTTTCGTGAATTGTAAACACAGACGCCCCCTCGGTTTTAGCGTCCAGCAGTTTAGCGGCTAATTCAACCGCAGTGATGGATAACTGTACCGGAGAGGCTCAACATGAGCTTCATCTGAGGAATAAACGGCAGCTTTTACCTGACGGAGACCGACGCCTGAGCTACGGTAGCTAACAGCTAGCAGGTTACAGACTTTCTCTCTCTCTCCCTCTCTCTCCCTCTCTTTCTCACACACACACACACACACACACACACACACACACACACACACACACACACACACACACACACACACACACACACACACACACACACACACACACACACACACACACACACACACACACACACACACACACACACACACACACCCCAGGTTGTCTGTCACATCTGTTGTAAACCTTGTAATACTAGCTTGTTGAGTACAGTTAACATTATTGTTGCTTCGGTTAGAGTGTGTATTAACTCGTGGTTTGTGCCGCGGCTGTCACTAATGTTGATAAAGTGATGATTTACGATCGAGAGTTTATCCGTTGTGTTTTATTTTGAAATTTAGCGGATGCTCGGTGTGTTTCATTTCCTGTTTCCTCTGCGTGGATTGATGCGTGATGGCTGCGTGACTGAATTTGCATGTTTGGTATTAAAGTTTTCCAAAAGTAACTAAATGTAATCCGTTACATTACTTTAATTTTGTGGTAATTAGAGTAAGTTACTAATTACATTTTCTAACAGGTAACTTGTAATTGTACTGGAATACATTTTTAAAGTAACCCTCCCAACCCTGCTGATAAAAAACTTTGAGGGATGCTCATGTGTCATGTCAACAAGCAATTCTGCCTTGGCATCTAGTGCCAGTGCCTCTGAAGTTCCTGTCATGGTTTTAAACATTGTTGTTCAAGACGCACCGATCTAGAATATGTCTTTCTCTTTGTATTTTTGTTGGCTGACCAAGACTTACATTTCTGATTTACAAGTGGGTTTTTGGGGTTTCATTTTCTCTTTATATTACCCAACATGTCTATGGTCAACCTACAGTACAGTATGTCAACCACAAATGTCAGATTTCTATCTTTAAAAAAAACTGAATTCAGAGGCATATTTCTGCTGGCATGTGAATTTTTTGTAGGCTATTATATTTTGTTCATAAATACCACATGTAGATATTTCAACGCTGAGTTCAATTAGTATGAGTGTAAGTAGTCTTTTTGTCCTCGGAGGCCACCGTCACTTTGCGAGAGAGCACTGGAAACTAGAATCTGACCACTGGATGTCCCGCCCCATTTTATACACTGGACTTTTAAAACTTATTAAAATAGGTCACAGGTCATAATGTGATCAAGAAGCCTTCATAAATTCCTTATGTTAAATAGTCATTGCATCTGCTCTGTGACAAACACAATGCTGGCTGTTAAGAGGCCGAGTGACTATGTTGGCCCACAAGTCATTTCCCAAAGCAAATGTCTCATGCATGACTAATTTCACCAGCAGCGTAATTACCATATCTATATGAAAACCTCTGTCAGAAAAAAACACAATCATCCTATGTAAAGACAACGTGGTCCACAGCTGGTGGATTCAATTACTATGGATTAGTAGATTGCTACATTTAAGCGAACATGAATGTAATCCTGGAGTCATGGGCTGAGATCAATATTTAGGGAAAAGAGATGCTTTTGTAAATTGATTACATCCAGCAGAGTGGACTGAGAGGAAACATGCAGGGACACAGATTTATCTGTAAACTGATTACATCCATCACACAGGATTCACTTTGACCACAGACCAGATAAAACCTAGACTGAGAAACAAAAGATATGACCTCATCTCTTTGTTTAAAATGTAGATATTCTGGTCTCTGAAGGAGTCTACTCAGTTACATAACAAGCAGCTGGGTAGGTTCCTCACTGTGCTGCTCTTAAGATATATGACATAATGTAACAAGACATATGCTGCCAATTATGTCACCTTCAAGGAGATATATCATTATCACATTCATACATCTTCTGGATATATGAGGATACCGGTTTATAACATACACAACAGTGGCATTTGTATATGTGCATACATTAAAAATGTTATTTTATAACATGAATATACTGCATGAGTTAATAATATATTTGATTATTAAAACAACATACTATAGGACATTTGACGTGTCTATCTGTATGTGATATCAACATATTGACCGGTTTTGTAGTGGATACACAGTAATCAATTTAACAATAATAGTAGAGTTTATTTATATCACTTTTCACAGACAAAGGTTCATAAAGTGCTTTACAAGAGAAAATATAAAAGGTGTTTCAGAAGTTAACACAAAACAGACACACACAGTGATGCTGTATACATAGACACAATATATACAATACAGAGATGAAATTCAAAGATGAAAAGCTGAGAGCATAATGACAGAGGTTAAAGGTCACCCAAACGCCTGCCTAAACAGATGTGTTTTGAGTTCCTTTCTGAAAATGTCAAAGGAATTAACAGACCATAATAAGGACGCAGGCAGAGCGATCCAGAGTTTGGCTGCTACAGCATCAAACAATCGATCACCATGAGTCTTCAGGTGGGTGCGTGGTATAGAGAAAAGATTTTGCGTGTCAGATCTGAGGGAACTAAGTGATGAGTGGGGGTGTAGGAGGTCAGCCACATGAGGGGGACCTGATCTGATGTGAAGGTGAGTATGAGTATCTGAAACTGAATTCTGTATACTACTGGAAGCCAATGAAGAGATTTTAACACTAGTGTAATATGAGTCTTTAAAGCAGAAGTGAGTGATCCGGTCGTTTTCGCTAATGCTGCGTTCCAGGCAGGCTTTTAAAATCGTAAATTACAGCTTCAAGTCACAACTTACGACTTTGTAGCGTTCCAGGCAACCCACTCGTGTTTTTCCGACCTGTGTTACCGGTGAAAGTCACTATAACGGCCACTCGTAACTTCCGACCGGTGAACTCGTACCAGATCGAACTGGTACCACTTCACGGTCGGAAAAATACGAGTTTCCTTGAACGCACCATAACAGTCCTCGTCGCTACGTCACCACATTCACGGCGTTCCTTGGCTGCACACACAGCCCTGCATGCCGTTCTCTCTCCTCATTGGATAAAAACTGTAGGATACGATAAATGTTTTCTCTTTGGCTCAGAGCAGAGCAGAGGGACTGAGAGACCCGTGTTTCAGTCCAAACACTCTATGTAAGTGATTGCTGTCGGAAGATATAACTATTTAAGACTTATATTAACACAAATATATCACTCACTTCTGCTTTAATTTTGGATCATTTGGAGATGACTGAAGGCAGTAATCAAAACGTGAGGATATGAACGCGTTAACAATCATCTCTAGCTCAGTTTTTGAGAGTGTTGATCTTAGGTGGAAAAAAAACATGATTTGGTCAGCTGGGTATCAAATGATGCTGACTGGTCAAAAATGAATATACAGTCCTAGGCTATATTTGTCTAACGAATCCAAACCACAATTTTTTTCTGAATCTAACCAAGTACAGTAGTTTATGAACCAAATTGTAACCGAGACAAGACAACATTATTGCAACCTTGGCAACAGAGATCTGGTACACTCCTGTCAGTACATTGCGTAGCCATAACAACCACACTAGCCAAGCCAACCACATATAGTCACAAGTCGGGGAGTTAACAAGATAGCCAACTAAAACATCTTCTTTGAGCCTGAGAAGAATAATAGACTCAAGAGGTTCAGACAAAGTTTCAGTGTTTAATGTTAGTGAAGCTCGGCCTTTTAACATATGGACACTATCTAAAAGTTCAATATATTCCAGTATGCGTTAATGATAACAGCACAGTATTTTGAAGTGAACTGAGAGCCCTTGATAAAGGATTGGGGGGGTGGGAGTTGATTGAGGGAGAAGGGGCGCCCGCTGAGAAAAGCCCTGACGTAAACTTTTAATTACCATAAAAGCAATATCTGCAGATGATAAAGCTGTCTCATATCATGAAATGGAAACATCAAACCCATGTATTACTTCTCATTACCCAGCGGGGCACAACCAGGGCCCAAGGACACAATTAAGAGAGGACGGAAAAGGACCTGTCGCACATGAATCAGACCGAGCAGTGAGAGCTTCCACTAACAAAGATGACTTTACCCTTTGCAAGACGCCACACAGCTGATTTTGTATTCTCTTTGAGGAAATAATAGGGAATAATCTGCTGTGGCTGGGAGTTTCTTTTCTATAGTGAGTCAGTCTCTGAAGTGTGTTGTGAAGTGCGGCCAAATGCTCAGCGGGAGCAGAGGTCCAGGCCCGCAGCCCCTCGCATCATTAGTTAAAGTGAATAAACAAACAGCATTGGATATCTGATTCTGTTCAAAGACTAATTTCACTTCCTTGATGAAATGTGTAGGCACATATTCAGTCTGTTTGGTTTCTGAGTTTGTAGTCCGCCGAGAGGAGCAGGCCGCATCAAACATTGATAGCTGGCAGTTTCGCACCTGAAATAACCAGGAAGTAAACAGCCTCACCACAAACTGCAGAGTGGAGAAGTTGAGCCGCGTCGGAGCAGAGGTTAAATGATGAATGTGGTCCGAGCGTTCTGCCCGAGGAAAGCTTCTTCTTTTCTTACTGTGCGAAAAAGATGCGATGAGATGAGGAAACACTGACCATTCCTCTTGTCAAAGGTGCCCATAGGTTGTCTGTGCAGCTGGTTATTAGCCTACGACCTATATTCTGTTGCTAGGTGATATAAAGCGGTTGTAGTGATTAAGACGGTGGCAAAGGGAAAAGTGCAGTTACGTCGGAAAAAGAAAGATCATTATAAGCAGCCTTAGTGTAGAGGAGGTTCTTGTTTTAACCACAGTCACAGTCTCACAAACGTAGGTGTCTGTGTAAGCAGCCTGTTCAAGCCATAACAACATGGGCTCTGTGTGGTGTAGTGGGTTGAACCATAGAGGCTATAGTCCTCGCTGCAAACAGCCCCGATTCGAATCCCGCATTGGATGGTACTTAACTACATGTCATTCCCTGTCTCACTGCCTCCCCATTTCCTGTCTCTCTCAACTATGCTATCAAAAAAAAGAAGAAAAAAACCCCCAAAACATACTTAAAAACACATGGGAGGTTCAGCGAATGTATGGTTTACTCAACTGTTGATGTACAGAGCAGGATTGTGAATCACTTAAGTCATCATCAGGAAGTGTTTGTGCTGATGTAGCGACATGGCGGCTGGGGAAGTTGGAAAATCCGACTTCCAAGGAAAACTCTTTATCGAGAAAGATTATTCTGTACGATGGAGTATTAGGGCCACATTGAGAAAAAACAAACACAGACTTTGAGAATTAAGTCATACATTTACGAGAATAAAGTCGTAAATTTATGAGAATAAAGTCGTACATTTCCTACGAGAAAAAAGTCTTAACATTACGAGAATAAAGTTGTAAAGTTACGACGAAGTTTGTAATTTTTTTATTTGTCAATGTGGCCCTTAAACTCCATCGTAATTCTGGCATTAGAAACCATTTTATTTTATTTGTATAGCCCATTTTTCAAACAGTATGTGTCAAAGGGCTTTACATAGCATCATAACAACATCCTCTGCCCTGAGACCAGTGTTTTTCAACCTTGGGGGCGGCACCCCATGTAGGGTCGCCTGGAATTCAAATGGGGTCCCCTGAAATGTCTAGTTATTGATAATAAAAAAATTACTGATAAAATATATATTTTTTAATTAATTATTATTGTGTGTAATTATTATGTATATATAAAATTATTCTATACTTTCACTTTCTCAAATATAAATCGAGTACAAATAAAATACAGCATATAAAAATATCTGAGCTGGTGCACCTTGATTGATGGCCGCTATCACGTGATTGCATGTGATCATGGGGACGCGGGGGGTTGTGATGTCAAAATGGGGTCACAAGCCAAAAAAGGTTGGGAACCCCTGCCTTAGACCCTTACATCAACTGAGGAAAACCCTTTTACTGGGAAAAAAATGGAGAAACCTCAGGGTGAGCAACAGAGGAGGGATCCCTCACCCAGGATGGGCAGACGTGCAATAGATGTTGTACAGAGCTGATGAAAGCAGCTTCTGGTATAGACAGGAAAGGCAGGGAGAGCAGGCCAGACATGCAGTTGGTAAGAACACACACACACACATACACACAAGAGCAGTTCAGCTGGTACGCACATGCAACTCATATTTTACATAAATGTAAAAGAGAAGAATGTTTCTCTATTTCAAACAAATCCAGATGATCAGCATGCTGTAACTGTATTCGACAGCTCCTCTGTGCTCTACAACTTCTGCTCCGCTGCTTCTTTATTCAGGGAACGCAGTGATGCACGGAAGAGGCTGAAATGTTAATGTTTGGACTAATCAAACCCGCTGACTTTCTACTCCAGACCAGTGACTACAGAGTGGAATCACTAGAGCAGAGCAGCAGTAACACAAAACACCACTAGGGCCCAATTTGCTGCAGGAATCTCAGGTTTGCATCAAGCTTAGCTCCAAGTAACTCCCTATCACTGTATCTTCCACAGTAAGATCACGTATGGTCTCTGCCAGTGGCTGTGTGTAGATCATCACCTGCCTGCAAATCTACAGTACTATGTCCTGTGATTTTCAGCCATGATTCTATTTACCCTGTAAAGGAGGGCTGGGCAATATATTGGGTTTTTAAAATATATTGATATACTGTATTGGGTTACGGTTCCTCTTTAACTGATACATGTTGGTAGAACCACGAAAGATCATTCACTTGTGGAAGGTTGTTGTTGTTGCACGAGGAAAATAGTTTTTTTTATTTCTTTTTTTAACCTCTTCATGCAGAGGCCATTTTTGGCAATTTCCGCCTGTTTTTGTATCACTGCAATTAAAGCTTTTTATTTACAGAAGTACTAATCCCACAACTATGGTTAATGGCTTAAATGAAAGAAAACCTTTGTCCCTTTACATCTATATCTATAAAATATTGAATTGAGTCATTCCATAAAAAAATGGGCTTCTGAAATTACAATTTTTTTTTGAAAAAAAAAAAAACGAGTTTGAAATTTTTGGTGAAAAGGTGATATATCAAAATCCTAATTATAAAACAGGTTGAATTTTACATATATGGTTCACACACTCCCTGTCCACATATGTACCAAATTTTAGGTTGATAGGTAAAACTACTGAGGCACTATAGAGTTTTTCCAAACAGTGTCCCTTGGCGATGTACAGCGTGCAAAAACTGTCCAAAATTGTCCAATTTGGCTAAAATGCACACTGCAAGATTTTAGTGAGATTTTTTTTTTTTTCCAACAGATAACTTACTGGGGCCAATCACACACTTGATGGCTTTTAGGAACACCAGTTACATAAGTAAAATGCCATTTGAAAATTTAATTTATGGGGATGAATATTTAGTGTCCAAAACCCATCCAAACAGGAATTTGACCTATTTTCGCCTGTATTATATTGTTATTTTCCTTTAAAACTCCAGAAGTAAACATCCCACAACCATCAGTGATGGCTTAAATTAACAAGGACATTTGAAATAGTTCATTTTGTCTTTTATTATTATTTTAATTAAACTTGGGGCAGTAAAAACACACTTTTTGTGGATACTTGTATTGCTTACATGTTGACACTAGGGGGAGAGGGAACCACAGGAACCAGCTGGGTGCAGGCTTAAGCTTTGCCCAATCAGGGATCATTATACATCAGGTCACACCTTAGAGTCTCTGCTATTGGACCAAAAAGTTTTCACCCCCGTGACTTTGATTGACAGGCGACGAGAGATGCGCAAAGCGGGTGCGCAGTCTGACGGATAATAGCTCATAGCATTAGCACTGCGGGTAAACGTAACCATTAACGGATTATCTGGTCACGATGGATTAAATCGCCCATGCCTGTTTTGTCGAGCACATCTTCAGCTTGAAAAAGAGGGTAAGCTTGTAATTTTATTCAGTCTTTTAGTGGGTCTGTGACTGATAATGTCCGTCTTTTTCGGCACTCGAAAATGACTTCCGGGTTTGTTTGTGTGGAGTGAGCAGGCTTGTTTAAACCTTTAATGGGGTAAAAACTGCATTTTTGTGCTTTGCTTTTGTTTATATGACAGTTTATGATTTTTTGGTGGTGAAAGAAGAGGTGTACAGATGGTACATATATGTTAAAATCACCTTCGTTGTTGACGTGACGTCACTTGTGGGCTGCCGTAGTCTGATATTGTTTTGAGACATTTTCAGTGACTGTGAAAAAACCGTAGCACCTAAAAACTTCATTTTTTTCCTACATGTTGCCGAAAGTGTCCTGTGGTGGAGTTTTCATTACAGCATGCCTACTTTTCGTTGTATTAAGGACGCCGTTCATGTGTTATTGATTTGGGACGCCGGCGTCCCAACCACTAGGGGGCCTGCGTGAACAGGTTAAACTGCCTGTTCATTCAGCTGTGGCGGTGGTCAGAAACACGCGCCAAACTCTTACTTTAAGGAAAACCCTGTAAATGTTTTTGCTCCTCATGCTCCAACACTAGAGAACTTGTTCTGCCTTTCTTGTCGACCAAACAACGCTGCCCTAATTCTGCCATCTTCTCTCGTGTGGACTTTAAAGGAGACATATTATGCCCCCTTTCCACGAATTAAAATAGTTCCCAGGTGTCTTAAAGACATGTCTGTGACATGCTTCGGTGAAAATACCACAAGGATCAAACATCACAGCTCTTTTCATCCTCTCAAAACAGCCCTGTTCAGAACGGCTGGTTTCAGTGCCTGTCCCTTTAAATGCAAATGAACCACTGCTTGCCCCGCCCCTTCTACCGGTTCCAAGTAGGGGTGGTATTATGCAAATTCGAAACCTAGTTACATCACTTGAAGACAACTGAGGGAACAGCTCATAAAACTACATGGATTCCAACCTAGGGAGCCTGAAAAGTACAGATTTGTTTGTCACTTCTTACATTCTGGGGGCTGGAAGGCAAGACAAACACCCAAATGTATATGTAAAAGAGCCTTCAAAAAGGGATATTTCCATAATATGTCCCCTTTAACATACCGCCGTCACCACACACCAGTGGCCGGCTTCAGTGGCGGAATCGCACATGCAAGTGTCCTTCAGAATAAAATCCCAGTAGTCTAGGAAAATGACAAAATAATCGTTTTTCTTTGATTATATACGTTTTGAAAAATCACAATCAATATTTGATTAATCGTCCAGCCCTAGAACTGCCACAGAAAAAACAAAACAAAACAGAAAAAACTATTATGGCAGCTTCCCTAGAACACTTTAGGGGAAAATGTAATTGCTTCACAAAAAAACAAAAAACAAAACACAACCATTTTCTCCTGCCTTGTGCACGTCTGCCTGAACCAGGACACTGAACGACTAACTGTCGTGTTTTGTGCTATTTCTGTCGGTGTATTGCACACCCGCAGACATTTCTCCACGGTTTGACAAAATGAAGCAGAGCCTGCGAGCTAGCTGAGGCAGTGGCTGCGTCGCTCCCTGCTGTGCTGAGCTCGGTGTTCCCTTGTGAGCAGCGACAAGCTGCAAGCACAGACACCACATATCAACACCGTACATGTTTCACTGAGACAATTCACATGGGCTGGATGACTGATTTGCTTTAATGCATATTAGCCATGCTACAGCCCTAAAGCATTGGTTGAACGTATAAACAGCTAGTTTGGCTTTGTCCAAACTTAAAAACAAAAATCCACCCACCAGCACTTTTAAAACTGACTGAGTAATTAAAATGCTGAATCCTGTTTGTTTTATTTTCCAGTTAAAGCAGAAGTAAGTGATATATTTGTGTTAATATAAGTCTTAAATAGTTATATCTTCCGACAGCAATCACTTACATAGAGTGTTTGGACCGAAACACGGGTCTGTCAGTCACTCTGCTCTGCTCTGAGCCGAGGAGAAAACATTTATCGTATCCTACAGTTTTTATCCAATGAGGAGAGAGAACGGCATGCAGGGCTGTGTGTGCAGCCAAGGAACGCCGTGAATGTGGTGACGTAGGGACGAGGACTGTTATGGTGCGTTCAAGGAAACTCGTAACTCGTGTTTTTTCGACCTGTGAAGTCATACCAGTTCAATCTGGTACGAGTTCACGGGTCGGAAGTTACGAGTGGCCGTTATAGTGACTTTCACAGGTAAAACAGGTCGGAAAAACACGAGTGGGTTGCCTGAAACGCTACAAAGTCGTAAGTTGTGACTTGAAGCTGTAATTTACGGTTTCAAAAGCCTACCTGGAACGCAGCATTAGCCAAAACGACCGGATCGCTTACTTCTGCTTTAAATAACTGATTTCCTTTAAAATGTCAAACAAATGTCATCAACACCTCAACTCACTCCTGAAGTGAGAGTGTGACAATAATAGCTGTGATTCAGAGTGTGGATTAATGGGCGACAACATCTGTCATCCACATCTGCTTGAAGACTTCATGACAGAGAACGGTGTGATTAACAAACAGCAGATGTATTGTGAGTAGAACGGCATCATTATCGTTCTCTGTTGAAATGTCCACATTGTACATTTACAAACATAATCGGCATCTCGCCAACATGGCTGCCAAAAGGCCTGTTGCACCACCTGACAGCCTGCTCATTGCCTCCGTCACTTTGGCATCCAATTATTGCTGTGTGAGTTAGCGCGCCGGCTATTTTCGTCATCACCCCGTCAGGATGTTTTCGCGGGGCGCGCCTCCACTCAGAGTGTGGAGGGAGCTCCGGAGCCGGCTCGTGAATGAAATGTAGTGGAGTGGAAGTATTGACATTATGTGGGATTTGTGCTGTGTTATTTCCCCAGAGGTACTCGCCGTGTTTACTCTGCAGCAAACATAAGCCCAGAGATTGAAGGTCTTTTGACATCACCAATACCTCCTGACACACACCGGGCACGCTCCGCCAATTCATAGACTGGACCATAACCTTGGAGGGATGGAGAGAGTGTCAGTGTGCGTGAAAGAGAGAGAGAGAAGAAGCTGTGGGGAAAAAAATACTGTTTGTCCACATAAAGATGATGATATGATATAGTAATACAATAATCAAGATCCTGTGTGTGTCTTTGTGCATACTGTGTGTGTGTGTCTACAATCACCCCTGCATACAGAGCAGCCTGTGAAGCTATAATGCACCACAGCACTGTCTAAAGTTCTGCACATCTGAAGTTTCCTCCCTCATGCAAAGAGAATATTTGATTTCCAAATACTGTCAGCTGGTAATGAGGGAATAGTCCTCTGCTGCTCTCAGGGTAACACCAGCTTTCTCTTACGAGCAGGAAAAAAAAACAAAAAAAAAACAGGAAATTGTTACCACACAATTCAGTTACTGGATCAAAAACGCACAGTTTTGCAGCACGGAGTTTCCTTTTGTTGTGGCCCCCGGGTGTATTGGTAGTTGAACATGAGGAGGAAATGTTACAACAGACCCCAAACACAGCTGTAAGAGATTTAAAGGTCCCATATTATGAAAAACAGTTTTTTTTCTGGTCTCTACATACATAAACTGATCCTCCCTGAGCCTACCAACTCCTAGAATGAGGAAAGCAAACGGGTCCTGCATCGACTCTGCAGCCCACCGACTGGTAAAACGGCGCTCCTACAGGCTGTTCAGACTCAGCTCCTGTGGTGACGTCACGACGGGAGTGAGGCCGACCCCTCAGCGCGATAAAACGCCTACCACGTCTATTTCTATGGCTGCAGTGCAAAGCAAGAAACTCTTGAGCTAAACTGATGAAATACCGACCAATTTTAAGTCATAAAGTGGTAATAATCTTTGCCGTGTACAGTAACCATGTTATTTAAAGGTGCAGGCACAGAAACAGCTTGTTCTCAGTCATTTGAGCGACTTTTAGACAGCCGACATTCAGGACCACGGATCAGTTTGGGGCAATACATTTCGAATCCAGTTTAGTTGGAAGTCTGACAGCTGAGTGAAATTGAGCAAAAAGAGTATAATATGGGATCTTTAAATGATTCACATGAGGAGAGATGATCATCAGTGATAGATATATGGAAACAATGCTGGATATTTCCACTGCACATGAATGTACCACAGCGTGAGAGCCAGTGCCAACCAAGCAACAAAAAACGCAGTTCCTTTAATGACCACTAAAGTGAGTCAGTCCCCATTGACTCCCATGACTTAGATGTTTACAGCTCACTTCCTCTATATTATCAGTCATATTACGTCTTTACTGTATATACAGTTCATGGTGCTGGCCAAACAACCCAAATCCACAGGAATGGATCCTGAGCTTTTTATGCTGTCGTTCAATAGTTTTGAGGATGTTACAAAGGTTTTTCTCTCTTTATCCCATTTATATCCAATACAACACATTCAAGTGCTGTGGGATTCTCAAGACTCATTCATATTTGAATGAATATAGCTCCAAAATTCGCTTTTTTCCTTTTATCAATAATTAAATTGTGTTTTGAGCACCAGTCTGATTTTCTGAAAGCACAACTTATAAAAGCAAATATCTCGACATGATCTCCACACACACAGGCCTGGTCACCAGATACACACGTGTGTAACACACTCAGATCAGGCCTCCTGAGGCGGTGCGTGGCGCAGTGGTTGGGGCGGCGGGGCGGCGGGGCGGCCGCCCCATGTGGAGGCTGCAGTCCTCTGCGCAGGCGTCCCCGGTTCGAGTCCCGCGTCGGGCGGACCTTTCCTGCATGTCATTCCCCCTTTCTCTGCTTCCCCCTTTCCTGTCTATGTCTACTGTGGCTATCAAGTAGAGGCATAGAAGCCAAAAAAATATACTTTAAAAAAAAGATCAGGCCTCCTGGAAACCTGCTAACGGTCTTTACTCATTTCACATCCACAAATTGCCTCAATCCACTTGGCTCAAACAGACGGATATCATTGTTACTGTAACTGTCAAACCTTTTGTTCACAGTAAACAATAGACACAAATACAGTATTTCTTAATAAAACCAAGGTGGCCCTCCAAAATCCCAGTCTTTACAAAATCTTATTATTATTATTATTATTATTTATTTTATTTAAAACGGACAATGTACATTAAAGATAGTCTGAGTGTGGCTTATGACACATCATGATCATGATATTTTAATGGGCCAAAGCACATGGTCTAAAGCACATGGTGTCTGTATAACATTTGTCATGTGATGTATGGAAAAAGGGAAGTCTCTTATAGGACCCTTAATTATTCATGGGAGTGTTTTGGCGTAAAATCCAATAAACCAATCAAAGTGCCATCTTCCTGGTGAACCTGCACCTTGATGTATTGCTTTTATAATGGCGCAGTGCTTCGCACAGTGTTCGATTCTATTTGTAGTAGGTTGGTTTTATATTGTGAGGGTGACCAGTGAGCCCAGTCCAGTCACAGGCATGGAAGCAGCTCATCTGTTCTGAGGACAAAGGCAGTGAATCAGTTCACCACACACAATCTACAAAGAAGCACAACTCACTATGTTATATGTGTTTTATGTTATAAGATGAAGTGTGAATAACTCTTCAGTTCATTATGAAACTATGGTGGACAGATTTTCACCATCAATTGACAATATTTACAGCGTCGCCATTAGGGTGACCAGGTGTCCGGCTTTAGGCCGGACAGTCCGGATTTTCAATGCCTTGTCCGGCGTCCGGCGCAGCCTCAAGCCGGACGCTTATTTGTCCTCCTTTTTGGAGTTGCACCTGAACGCAACGCTGCATATCGTCCAATGGTGTAAGACTTTTGGTTAAAAAAAAAAAGCTTGGTTAAAAATGATTGGCTAAAAGCAGTGTCACTCGATTTCTCATTGGTTGAAAATGTAAACAAGCCGCCCCCTGTTACCGTGTGCTAGCTGTGTCGCTCATCTCATTAACTGAATGTTAACAAGCCGAAAAAACGGACCTCATTCAATGCCGAATGGCCAAAAGAGCGCACGCTTGTGAGCAAAAGTAGCAAAGATGATTTGCATGCGTATTGCACACTTTGTTGTGTTAGCACACAATGAAAAGCGGCCATTGGAAGGCATCACGCCGGTGCTTTTTTTCCCTTTTTTTCCCCCTGAGCTGCTGCAGCAGGTGAAGGTGGATTTTGCTGAGGGCTGAGGCCGTATTGAAGAAGGATACTGAGGACAGGGACTTAAATCAGTTAAAATACAGGTGGACTGCAGCTGCACACACACACATACATAAACACAAATACACTGCAGACATGTCCCCAAAGGACTGAATCACTGTGGAATACACTGTGGACTTTTCAGTTCAATATTCACCCGTTTATGGTGTTTTTTTTTTCTTACTGTCTTTTGTTGTTTACATAAAAAAAGTTCTATATGCTTATTAATATTAAGTGGAATGTGTATTTGTGGCCTGAAAATTTTTTCCGGCACATGTACCACATTGGACAAAAGTGTCTGTGTCAGACATAAAGGTTAAGGCCATAAATGCTCTGCTTTGTGGCACTGCACTTTGCAAGACAGCTGTAGGTTATTGAATAGATACAAATACTGTGAACAAATACTTTTCGCCTTCTCAGGAATATTTTTTCCTCTTCTGTTACACATACATGATATCATAGATAAATTGTCTTGTGTTGAACAGAGTATCTCAGAATCACTGTATCATGATACCATCGTTATCATGTACAAAATTGTATTGTTGTGGGGAGCACACTAGAGTTGTATGTTGCAATTTTTATTTCCTCACTAAATGCCGCAAAGTGTCCTCCTTTTTGGTGTTGTGGAAATGGCCACCCTAGTCGCCATCTTTCCTTACGTCACCACTCGGGGTGGGTAAACAATAACGTTAGCCGGCGTCTTCATACATTTAAAAAAAAAAAAATATGTTGGCCGGCGTTAGCTGCAACTGCTAACGGTAACGTGAATGTTGATATGACACCCTTGCTAATGTAATGTAAGATAGGAAAGCAGTAAAACTGTCGATAGTCAACGCACACTGAGATACATGTCACGTTATTCAAGCCTGGAAGATGCTAACTAGCTCAGATGGTGGTGAACACCGGAACGTTAAATAGCTCAACTACTCGGATACCACTCCTGAAACACATCCACGTGGCTTCGATCGGCATATTTGTACCGGTACGATGTTTGGAGTTTGTTTACAGAGTGCAAGCTTTCCACTATTCTTCTCTGTTTTTGATCCATTTGTGTGGCAGTGTTACAGCACCACAACAGGCCTGGTGTATGTACTACAGCCATTTTCAGAAAGGCACAGATACTGTATGGTTGACATGCACACATGAAAATTTGCTTATTTATCACAAGTCATATCGTTATCGTGATATTGAATGGTGTCATCGCACATGGCACATTTTGCTGATATCGTGCAGGCCTAGTTACTGGTTCCAAATCTAACATAGTTAACGTATTTAACAACATAGACTTTAAAACAGATTAGACAACCATCTTACACCAAGACATCTGAGTGCACCACCACTCTCAATATTTCTACTTGTGTACAACTCAGCTTATTTTCATTACTGCCTTTAATCAATCCAACTTACATACATGACTCACTGGCTATCATTGCCTTATTGACAATGCACTCATTGTGTGTTGCAGCCTGTGCGTTAGCTGGCATTGCAAAAAAGCTTACAGATAATTAGAGAACATTTATGGAATCCAGATGTATCAACTTGTCTATGTGTTCTTTGTATTCCTAGATATCATAAGGAGGCAATTGCTCCATTGTGGACCGACAAATTCTTCCAAATATATTCAGTCATCCTGAAGTGGGTAGTGAAGAGCTGAGGACTTTTGATGGTCCATTTCACAAGAGGTTGCTAATGCACTCAGAATGGAAGAACAATGTTAATCTGGGTATCTTTATATGTGTCTCACGGAAAACACTCATACACACACATGCTCCACACTGGCATGCACACTTGAAGCCCATGGGAGATGGAAATAGTCAAGCAAGATATAAATGCAATCCATTATTCATAATGTATCTGGGAGATGTGGCATGGAGGGGGGAAAAAAGTGCTATATTTTTAGGTCAGCGTGTGGAACCACAAAAATGTACAATCACAAAAAGCCGCAAAATATGTCGAATCCCACTCATCTTTAACCAGAGAGAGACACTGGAATCCCATCTCTAAAAAGCGAGCGTGTTCTGGCTTTACAAGTACCAGCCCAGTCCATTACCAAGTCTCTGAGTGTCTGCGTTTATAGCAGAGAGAGAAACGCAGAGAGCATCTTATTGGCATCATAAAACACCATCACTGTCACATTGATCCAGTTTCATCCACTGGCTGACTGGTCCGGGCAGCGGCAGCCTCTATCAATCAGAGAGCGGGGACTTCACAGAGGCCATCGCCTCCCGGGGAGAGACACATTCAGATGTTTTCATCTTCGTTTGCCAACTTAACACATTTTGCAGGTTTTGGCAGCAGATGTTCACAGAGAATTAATTTTCTAATATTTATTTATCCACTGAGGGTGAACTGACAGCATGTGCTCTTTTCAGTAGCTCCTCTACACTGGATTTAACCGTCTCGCTCCAGAGCATTTCAGCAGGGAGCATCCTCCCTGTCATGACTGCTGCACTCCCATGTCTCTATCCTTCTGACTGAAGAGCAGTGTTGTTGCTCCTTTTTTGTGATCAATTTTTTGAAATTTCATTTCTGTTCTGTTTTTTAAACAAAACAATGACTAAAGGTCCCATATCTTTACGCTATTTATTAAGAACTAAAAACCATCTCAGCGTATTTTTACATCTTCTCATCATACTACTCTTCTTCTCTTGTAACTGCAGGCCAGTGAGCCAATCAGAGGAGAGTCTTAGGGTGCACTCATGGGGCAAGTTGTTCCGTACCATGCTGAAGCACGACTGCCCCCCCTCCCGTTCCACGCTGGCCCGCACTCACATTGCCCCGAGCCCAAGTGTACTCAAGCCTCCGACACATACGTCATCACTATACGACATACTTTTTTGCTCACCAGCCACTGTGGCTACTGGTTTCCCAGAGTTACTAGCCACTCAGCGTTTTCACTAGCCACAATTTTGTTGTTGGGAAAGCTGACTATGGCATGCTAAAGTTTTTTTTGAATTAGTGACTTTCCTTTTTTTTTTTTTTTTGCAGAATATGCAAGTTGAAATCATGAAAAAGCCACTCCATGCTTCAAATAGCAGTATTAGGGGCCTTAAAACCATCTCTCTCTCTGTGTATATATATACACACTATATATACTGTATATACACAACGTGCAGCCAACCAGCAGGCTAAAGAGAGAGGAAGAGCAGAGGCTGTGACAGTTCGGTCAGCTACAGGTGAGGTGAACCAGCTGGAGAGGCAGCCCAGTCCTTTTTTTTTCTTTTTACCGGCACCGTTGCATGACACACATGCAGACGTCCGTCATGGGGACTGCGCTGCATAACTGGCACATACTGTCAGTCCTCCAGTGTAACTTTTTGCTGCGAAATATGACTGAAGGCACGAGTGGAAGCCTAAAGTGCTTAATGTTGCGTTCACATGGAGTCCGGCAGATGGCAGACGGCCAATAAGGCAAATAACAAATAACCTAATTCCTTTCTCTCACCATTTTCAACCGGTTTTCCACTTTTCTTTGAACAGTCCTCTCCTTTTCATTGTTTTCTCTTTGTTGTTTTCTCTCTGGGTTTTGAAAATGCTGCCACAGCTGCACCGCTTCACCACAGGGAAACCCTGTCAACAGTGACATCGGCAAAAGGCTTCACGAATGAACCAATGAGCAATGTCCAGCACAAATTTCCTGCGGGACCAAATAAATTAACTTAACTTAAACACTGTGTGCAGGCAGTGCTCATGGGAGTTGTAGTGTCGTAGACTCACATTGCAACTGGTTTATTATTTCAGATGCCGTTTGAGAAAACTATAATTAAATAGCCTATATATATTAAAAAATTCAACCAGCCAAAGTGGCTAGTGGGAGTGGCAGTGTTACTCGCCACTGCCGATATTCACCCGCATTTGGCGGGTTGGCATGTGTTAATGTCAAGCCCTGGACATACTACGTATCATTAAGTGGCTGTTTATACACGGTTGCAGCAGTGCGATGGAGAACAAACCTGAAAACATGGCTCACACAGTAAAGACATTCTTGTTTTTTTGGATCCATCTTCAAAATAGTCAGCCCATCGCAAATCAAGCTCAAGCACACCTCTTCCAACCGTACTGGGCAAGTGAAGTGTACCATAAACAAGCACGGTACACTT
This sequence comes from Trachurus trachurus, assembly GCF_905171665.1. Taxonomy (NCBI): domain Eukaryota; kingdom Metazoa; phylum Chordata; class Actinopteri; order Carangiformes; family Carangidae; genus Trachurus; species Trachurus trachurus. Next base: position 19,740,070 of record NC_139912.1, on the reverse strand, counting down.
GCCAAATAATCTGGACTATAGGAGGCAAAAGTTCTTGGGCACGGTACGATTGCCGTGTGTGAGTGCGCCCTCACAACAAAGCGGTCACCACTCTCAGTCGTCCATCCACATGGACCTATTGTCCAACACGTAGGATTTGGTTCCTCTGTTTACCCTGAGTTCTGCTATTCTACTATACTAATCACTCTAAGAGCAGTCAGCCAATGAGAGGAGAGGAGGCTCTGAGCCTCACACATCAGAGCTCAAAAGGGAGGCCTGAGATGGAAAATCTAAAACTACAATGCAAAACTGCAATGAGATGAATTTTGATACATAAACACAGAAATCAACTTCGCGAAAAAAGTGAGGACATTTGTGTTTGGTAGGTTCCTTTCTTTCTTTGTTGTAACAATGTTTCTTGGCAATAAAACTTATACCGATGGAAAGCCAGTTTATTTCCCTTTCAAACTGTGCCACATTTGTAAGGAACATGCATTTGTGGGATGAGGCTTGTCAACATTGGAGGCAGTCTCAATGCAGAGAGATATGGAGATGAGATTCTGCAACCAATGGCAATCCCTTATCTCCACAGTCTGGCACTCTATCCTCCAAGATGACAATGCTCTCCCCCACAGAGCGAGGTTTATCAGAGAATATACTTCCAGAATTTGGGAGTATGGAGGATGGAGTGGTCTGCCAGCAGCCCTCAACCCCATTGAACTCTTGTTGGATCATCTTAGGTGTACTGTTGTTCCAGAGTGACCAACACAACCACGTTGTCTGATTGCTGGCTCTTCATTGTTAAATGAAGAAATTGTTAATTTGCCAATACTGTATGTCTTCTTCAGACTTCCAATCCACCAAACAACACCAGACAAGATGGCAGAATAAGTTGTTTTGGATTGGCACAGAAGATTTGGCAAATTTTTCATGGGCGCAACCTGCTGCTCATCTCTCAAATGCATGTTCCTTACAAATGTGGCGCCATTTGAAAGGGAAATAAACTGCCTTTCCAACAGTATAATATATTTAGCCAAGAAACATTGTTACAATAAAGAAAGAACCTACCAAACACAAATGTCCTTACTTTTTGTGAGAAGCTCACATCTTTTTATAGATCAACAAAAGAGTTATAGCCTAAGAATTATCTCAACACTTGAAAGAAAACACAAGAAAAGTGAAAAAAGAAAAGAAAAAAGGAGACCTTTAAAATAGAACCTGGCTCTGCTTTATAATCAAATACCACATGGACGTCTCATTTTATACAATATGGGACCTTTAAAGCGTCCACTGCTCATCTGGTTTGAAGTCTCAGCTAGATGCTGCAATAATAAGTGGTACAAAAAGACACTCTGCTCATTAGTTTGCCGAGTCTATTCCATTACATCTGCAAGCTGGCGGTCATAGACCTTTTGCAGGGATACAGAGCGAACAGATCGCTTGAACACTTAGGCCCTATTTACACTTCATTTCTCATTTGAAGTGGCTTGTATCTGTTGTAGTGAAGAGGCCGATCAATTAGTGTTGGCTAAAGCTGTACAAAGTGGTAGAAAGGCTGAACCTCTCGGTCATTTGTGCCATTACCTCCACTCCACACGCTCGTGTCATTAAAAACAGCATGTGTAAATATTCCCCATCACTGAGCAGCCACTGTATGTTTCTATTAACCCTGTATGTCACGTGGACAGACTGTGTTATAAGCTTCAATGTTCCAAAGAGACATTGTTTTTCCTCATCTTATGTTGTACTCCAGTCAACCTCTGTGTGAAAGCTCTGTTAGAGCTCAGGGATCTTTTAAGCCCCCCCTCCCTTCCTCTGGAGGCTCTGATTGGTCAGCTTGCCAACTACTACCATGGCAACTAACATGTCCATCCACGATGTCTTGCTGTAAACAAACGGTTGTGAACGTTACGGCTTCGGTCCTGCCTTATCAGCCAGTCTGATCCAGAACAAGACAACAGATCGGATCTAACTTCACAATCTGGACTGGAGGAGGAAAACCAGCAAACCCACCGTCAGCAGAGTTGGAAGGAGGGAGGAAGCAGAAAAATGGAGGAACACGCTGACAGTTGGACTCTATGATCATTTCAAATTTCCACCACTTCACTGTCCTCCTGGTTTACAATGCTGGTCACTCTGAATAAATCACGCTTTAATGGACAGTCACTGAAAAATTAACTGAGCAGTTGAATTATGGGTGATTTATTCAAGCCAGTGTAAGGTATAGCACGACAATAACATTTTGGCATTTACTGTATCTTTGTTGCACTGCCTATTATTTATACGTTTAGGTCCCCAGCAACTCTGTTAAACATGACACACTGACAATAATACTGCAGACTGACGGACTGTGAACCTGAGTTGCCCAATAAATGTAGCCTAATATACAGATATAAGTGTGACAATATACTGTGGCATCTAACTGTGCATGGTTTCTGCAGCAGTCTTCCTTAAAGGGATAGTTCAACATTTTGGCAAATTGGCCCATTGCCATAATTGCTATAGTCATAGCAGTAGGTTCGTTACCTTTAATTGTAGGTGTAAGCTATTTTTAGCACAGCGGAGCGCAGCAGCAGGCTGCTCAGAGCTACGCTATGGAGGCTAAGGGAATTTCTTGGTTTCCCTCATCAAACTCATCAAATACAAAATCCCAAAACTCCAAAACGCTTTTGTAGACAAGTTGTGAGCTGCACAACCACCACGCTATGAGATAATGACGGAACGATACGAAACGGAGCCGTTTTCGAGGTAAATTCATACAAAACCGCTGATGCGCGTTGCGTTCAGGGACCGTTTTTCAGCAAGCAGTCTCCGTATTTACCCTGTATTTACCTCGAAAACGGCTCCGTTTCGTATCGTTCCGTCATTATCTCATAGCGTGGTGGTTGTGCAGGTCACAACTTGTCTACAAAAGCGCTGTGGAGTTTTGGGATGTTGAATTTGATGAGTTTAATGAGGGAAACCAAGAAATTCCATTAGCCTCCATAGCGTAGCTCTGAGCAGCCAGCTGCTGCGCTCCGCCGTACTGAAAATAGCTTACACCTACAATTAAAGGTAATGAACCTACTGCTATGACTATAGCGATTATGGCAATGGGCCAATTTGCCAAAATGTTGAACTATCCCTTTAAAGTTTAGGTTAACTGTAAGGAACACGGTGTCTTTTCAACATGACTTCAGAACTACAGGAAACTCCACATTATAAATTATTAGATGCTGTGCCTTGGGTAGGGTTGGGCCAAGGTTGATGTGGGTGTCCAGTTTACAGGTAGGCAGCACAGCACTGATGGATGTATTGACATTAGGTCTAAGACAGAAGGCCTGGACCGTTGTCAGAGGAGAACATTGGGTTTTGCTGTGACTGTGTTGTTACTCGCTTTGTGCTTTTTGGCTCTGTGGACCATTTACAGTACATGCATAAAAACCTATATAAACCATTGTAGGAAAGGGAAAACTTAGAAAGGCATAATAGGTCCTCTTTAAGACCTAGTTTCTGAGGCTGTGTGCATTTCTCTGTGGACACCGCTGTGTTATAGTACTTTACTTTTACTGTATTATCATAAAACCTGGATGTGTTATAAAGTAGATGTGGAACTCTACCCTTACTATACACCATTACCTATGCAATTTTAAATGGAGATTGCATGTTAAGTGCTGCTCCAATAATAGCTAAACTAAAGGTCATATATACAGTACAATAGACCTCATTGTAGGGCTTTGAGTTTTCTGATCGCTCAGACAATTAATCACTAATCTGGAGAAGATTACCCAACCCCTGATTTAGAAATACTTATGGATGATTAGTTCAGGCCACACCTTCTCTAACCTCTCTACGGATCCACAGCTCTTTGTGTGTAGGAGAAAATTGTGAGAGCACACCGTCTGACACCAGACACAGAAGATGGAGTCATGTAGTGACAGTGCCTCAACAAAACAAAAAATAAAAACCTTATTTCAGCACCTCAACACAATAAAAAACTTATTTTTTCACGTTTTTGAAAAGGTCAGAGATGTTCAATACAGGGTGTTTATATTCTGAAGTGTCCTTGAGACAAAGTGTATGTGAGTTCTGTGAGGCTGTTTCACATTCATATTCCAGGTCTTAGCTCATTATTTTAAACTTTTCTCCATTTCTTTGTTCCAATGAAAATAGAGTATATAGCAGCACAGACCATCGACCTAACAGCCAATAAATTATCTGTCCTTGTTGAGAAAAATTAAAGTCCACATATGAATATGAATGAAGCCGAGGCGCGGTTTAATATTTCCGAAGCTCTGCAGTCGAGACCTCTTGGAGAGGGTAGGTCAAGATTTTCAGCAGGGAATACTCTGTACGGGAGCTAAATGAGACGCTGCATGGCCGGAATACAGAGGACAGGCTTAGGCTCTGTTAATTTATTGGTCCTTGTGCCAGCAGGAAGCTTGACAAGGTGAGAGAAGGCTGAGAGAATTTATTTAACCACAAAAGATGAGTCCCTGCTCCTTTGTGGATATCTGACATTTTCTAATAAGTGTCTTCACACCTTTTTCCTTTAATTCCACTTGATTGTCTTCTGAGCATATGAAGGTTACCTGGTTTACAGCTTTTCTTTTTATGAGAGGATAAACAGAGTCCTGTCTCTCCTCTGATTTAGATGACATTTATATGACAGTGTATGTTTATATATTATTCATATTATAGGTGTATGTGTGTGTCTGTGTTTGTTTGTTTGTGTGCATCACATTACATCTATGGAGCTACTCATAAGTGCTATTACTACATAGCCGCCATTTCGCATTAACAGCTGTTTACTGATCAGTCAAGAAGAAATGTCATTAGACACTAAACTGAAACCTGCTGACAATACACTGAAATCTCACTTGACTGAATGCTAATACAATGTGCAGATTAAAGGTCTTTGCACACCAAGTTTGTTTTTTTTTCCATATGAGTTTTTCTAATCCGTCATGCGGCAAAACATTTTACGCACAGACTCCTACACACTGCGTTTAATTACTATTAGGGGTGTAAGAAAATATCGATACAGCACAATATCGCGATATTTTGAACGGCGATACTGTATCGATACACGGACGCCAAGTATCGATCTTTTATTATATAAATTGAGGTGAAAAAAAAAGTGAATTTAATGTTTTGGTACTATAGTTGTAGTTGCTTGTTCAGCCCAGTAGATGGTGTTGTTGGCGGCATCAGAGAAAGAGATCAGGAAAGCACCATCAGTGTTTAAATCAAACATAATGCACATGTTTTATAAAGCGTAGAATGTGCCACAGTGCGACCGACACCGACAGTTACTCATCCGTAGCAAAGCTTCCCGTCACAACAAACACCGGTGAAGTGTGCTAGACGAGCTCGGGTTTCTACGCCGTGAAGGACCAGGAGAGACCGGGGCTGCACCTGGTGCAACCCCGCCGAGGCGTCACCTCAGGCGGCTTGTCAGATCACCTAGACGGGGCAAGCCAGGCTGCGTCTGTGCCGAGCTACATGCTAATCCACACACGCTAACAGCGCCTGCACTCATGCCACCAAGCGTCCGCTCCCTCGTCAACAACACGGATTACTGCAGACTGTTCACAGCTTCTCAGCGTAGCGGAGGAGCCGCTGTGTTCACGTTGTCACGGAAACCAGGTAGAACCGGAGGACCGCGAGCGCTGCAGCCCAGCTGGAGGAGCTAATGCTACAGAGCTGACCATAGACTGTAGAGCCGACCGGCTCCGCTAGCCGCTAAGCTAACGGGAGCTGGTGTTGTTGTGATGCGAGATGCCCTGGTAGGTTCCGCTCACTGCTCAGCACACGTGGAAATCCACAGCTGTTTGTTGTGTTTGTGTGACGGACGGACGAGTGTCTCTCACTGCCAGTGTCTGTGTGTGACTGCAGCCTTTATTGCCAGACAGGACGTGGTAGCACCAGAGTGTAAAGAATAATATTGGATGGATACTGTTATATGTATTGAAGTGATTATGTATGGGTTGGTATATTTGTGTTTAATTTCTGTATGTTGTTATTATTTTGAGTCTGATGTAGAGGATCTGTATCCTGTATCAGATGTTTTTTCATTAAATTTCATTAAATATAGGCTACAGTATGTCAGTCTCAGATACTATGGTTATATTTCATTTTCAATTTAACATTTTTATTTAAATGTAAAACTACATATTTAATTTATTTTTACTTGTAGCCTAGTAGTGCAGCAGTCTACTGTTTGTATTTCATTAATTTGAACTAGTAGGCTATTGAAACAGTTCAGTTTGTCAGATGCATATATTTGCCCATTTTGCATCAATGATTGAAGTGAGGTAAACAGACTGAGAAGTTTATCTTATTTGAAAACACAGATGTTAACAAAGTTTTCATTAGGTGATGAATTACTATCATTTGATGTTAATATCGGCTTACAACTCGGATTTAAAGATGCATGATACATTGTTAGTTTTTCAGCGAACTATGTAATATCGCAATATATCGCAAAATTTGGATATCGCAATATATCGCAATATATCGTATCGTGACCCAAGTATCGTGATACGTATCGTATCGTGAGGTCCTTGCCAATACACACCCCTAATTACTATGCGTTTTTATTTTCTGTTGCAAATTTCAGAAAGGAAGACAAAAGTCATCACGCAGTGAGGGAGACTTTGTGATCCTCTCACTTATCAAAAAATAAAAAGAGAAAAGGAAAATATTGTGTCGATCCAATCCTGAGAGGACGTCAAGAGAGACGGGACCTGCCTGTAAATGAGCTGCAGAATTATCATGATCACTTCTGTAGTAAACTTTGATGACGGACGAAAGTTTCGGAGTTGGTGTATAAACATGATCGACACAACATGAGGTCAAATTTATCTTTAAAGGTGTTCAGAAATGGCTGTTTTTCCTGTTTGTTGCGCCGAGTTTCCACAAGTTGCCGCACGAGTTTACCCGAGTAAGGAAAACTAATTTGATTGGTCGTTATCAAGCGGGCGGGATATTCAAAGCTTGGGGCGAGACCGAGCTTGGTGTGTGTGTGTGTGTGTGTCTCAGACGTTTGATTGACGGATGACGGATCCAATATCAGTGGATGGTGAATCGTGCGCAGGCTGACGTATAATCCGTGCGCCGCCTGCATTATCCAATGTGAAAAAAAAACACACTTTCATCCCGCATTTACTCGAAAATAGAATTTTGCACAAACTTTGGGCTACATCGTCTGATAGATGAGTTATTACACTAATGTTAAGACCTACAGTGGGCTCAAATTCAATTTTCTTTTCTGTGCAGCTTTAAACGTGCTGCAATTTCGGATGAAAGAAAAAAAGAGGCTTTGCTCACACACTGATTAAACTTCATATAAAAAAAATAAATAAAAGAGAAGTCTGTTCCCATTATGCTATTTGATACATGTTTTTTCCCCCCAGCAACATACTATTAATGTGTTTTAATCTAGCTATTATCTCTCTAGATTATATAGAAATTTTAGCCCTTCCACACCAGATTCAGATTCTCCGAGAACAAGGGATTAGGCGGGAAACACCGGGGTACTATGGGCATGAAGATCTTGGCATCGAGCAGCTACTCCCTCTTGAAAGTACAGCTTGTTAGCTGATCCCTGAAAGATGTCTGGGCATCTGATTAGGATGCCCCCTGGATGCCCCATGGAGGCTTTCAGACACACTGACTGGAAGAGACCCTGCAGCAGGCCCAGAATACGCCTGAGGGATTAGATAGCCCATCTGCCCGGGGAATGCCTCAGAATTCCCGATGAGGCTCCGGAGGATGGAGCCAAGGAAGAGAAGTGTTTGGTGTGCAAAAATGCAAAAAAGAAGAAGAAAAAAACACACACACACACCAGGCAAAGCACAACAATGCTGTGATACACACAGACTGAACTCTGTGCTTCCATGTTATGTAAATGATCCCTGCCTTAATAAGGTTCGAACGTCTACTTGACCTTAAATGAATTTGTGTCAAGTGTTGTTTAGGAGGCTCCACGCTGAGCTGTAATAAAGACACAATTGAAGAAACTCACAAAAATAGACGCAATCAGCTCAGAGAAGCAAACTGAAATCAAGTAGATATACAGCAGGACTACTGAAAAGGAGAAATTAGATAACTTGGCGTATGTGTGTGTGTGTGTGTTTGTGGGTGTGAGTGTGATCTTTTTCCAAGAGACAACAACCCTCTTCAGTGCGGCTCATCAACAGTTCTTCACAGATTGTAATGTGTTGTGGCAGGAGATGAGCTCGGCTGTCTATAAAAAGCATAATTCTGCCACATGCTCGAAGTCTGCGGCGCATCAGACGGACACACAGCAGACAGCGGGGACTGTGTGAGGCTGGACGGATCAAACCCAGATGGTCCGTTTCTTTGTGAACTGGCACAGAGTATCCTAATTATTATTCGTGTGAAGAGAGGCCTCTCTTTGAGTCCGATAGCATTGGCCGACATGGCCCGAGGCGAGGCCAAGGCTGACCCCGAAAACACTGAAAAACAACCGCGCCATTCTCCCCCGCTGGAGACGTACACACACACACACACACACGCATACACACAACGCAGATTCTCCGGGCTGATCATTAAGTCGAATTTAGAAAGGTGGGACATCACCGGTGCTGACTGCAGCCTCGACACGCTGCCATCAACCTCTAACACCTTCTGGGTGAAGCTGCTCACACAGAGACCAAGCCACAGGAATACGGACAACTCCTACACATAGGCACACGCATACACACACACACCCACACAACAACACACTGTCACATGCTGGGACTGAAATAGCAGCAGTTAATTATGTCAGTGTGAATGAAACTTTTATAGTCCACTATCTTTTTATGGTGTTGACTGTGCTGCTCTTTAGTGTCTTTGTGCACTTACACTACTAAAACACAGTTTAGGCTACAATGAACAGACTGTGTAAGTTGCGATACACACACACATTCTGCACAGTGTAATTATCTGCTGATGTCCTCTCAGTTTTAACATGAACTACAAAACACACTTAACAAGGCGTAGGTGTTGTTACTTGACTTTGACTTGAACATCGACTGAACTCAGACCTGGAAAGCTTGTTGCTGTATTTGTGTTATGACTCATGAATGACTGTACACTAAATGGAAATTGTGTGATTTGTGTTTAATATGGACTGTGTCTGTCTATCAGCTCTTTGGCTGTGGCACTGGAACTCAGGCTCAACCTTGATGACTCAGGCTTGGACGCAGGTAACAGGAACTTGATTTGAACCTGGACTCAAGGTTTAGAGTAGGGGTGTCAAATGTGGGGCCCGCGGACCAAAACCGATCTGGCAGAGGGTCCAATCCGGCCCTCAGGATGAATTTGCCAAGTGTGAAAATTACATAGAAGACAGAAGAGGCATACTATTGTTGAAATTGCACATACTTTTTATGTTTTGTAAAAGGATAGCTCATTAACTAACATCATAATAACGTACTAAAACAAAGGGAAAAATTCAAATTTCTTTTTATTTATAAGTTATGATGCTGGTCCGGCCCACTTGAGATCAAACTGCACTGTATGTGACCCCTGAACTAAAATGAGTTAAACACCCCTGGTTTAGAGACTCTACAAAACTAAATTCACAACTCTATGTAAACTATCATTCTGAATATTGACAATTGGACGTTGAGTTGAGTTTATTCCGGAGACACATTTCCAAATGTCATCTGTCTTCTTCCTCAATCAATTTAAGTTTGAGGAGCCAGAAGACGACCTGCTGGTTCCACTACTTCTCTCTCCACCCACTCTGAATCCTATTTTAAATGTATATTTTAATGATCTCCTCAGAATGGAACCATGGGACTCTTCCACATTGCAACAGTACTGGAGCTTATAACATCACGCTGTGGGTTTTAATTATTTTCAAACTTGGTTTAGTTTTCTCCATCAGTTTTGCAGAACAGATGGTTTTTTAATACTACAATACCCATGATCCTCAACTTGATTAAAATTGCTATTTGTTACTGAAGTTGAGAAAATGCCAGGATTTAAAGCTAAGAGAGTCAGATCTTGAATCTGTCTCATGTTTATTGGTTTAGAGCTGGTGCCAAAAGGTGAAACAGCTAGCCAGCATAACAACCAATAACTGACAAACACCTCTAATGTTCACTAACATGTTGTGCTGCTGTTGTTTAAACCATTACAGACAGTGGTGGTAGAAGCTGCAGGTGTAAATGCGCCAAGATCAATTTCCGCCAATTTTGAGATTCATATCTCGTCACAACTTCCACTTCACACCTCTATGAGCTCTATCAATGAACAAATACAAATTAAAGACACAATAAACTAAATTTCAACCCATCCTCTAGTGTTTACTAATGGTTTTCATTTGGATGTTGCCAATTGATGCAGAACAGTCACTTCTAGAAAATGTGTTCTTTGTTTTGACTAGCAAACATATAATCAGTCATAGATGTTTGTTTCTGGCCTTTAGTGTTAGCGTTAGCAGCATCACTACCACTTACAGTCCCATTGCACTATAAGAATCCCATTACAACTAGGAAACCCTGCTCTCAGTGCTACAGTAGGCAGAGTAACACACCAAGTTGGATATTTAAATAGGCAGATTGTGTAGAAATAAGTCCAACTCATCATCACTGTTGAGCTCTCGCCTCTCTACAGTCACACTGGTCATTTGTACAAATCCCAGTGTACCATAAAAAATAAATCCATCACGTTAATGACCCTGTCAGTCTATTCACTCGTCCTCTCTCACTTCTCCCCAGTGGAATTTCTTCCCTAGTCCAACCACAACTATTTCCATCGATGGAATGCTCAAGGTTCACTCTTGTGTTACCTTGGTTTCTGTCCGTCTTTGCCATCTTGGACTCCTCCAACCGCCAGGCTCCTTTGCCTGTGCCTGTACAGTTTCCACAGCTACTCCAGTGTTGTTTCGCAGTCCGCCGTTTCCATTGCCTATAGGGAAAACAGAAAGCACGCCACTATCAGAAGCACCAAGAATAGAACAGAGGAGGTGAGCCCTACAGGAAACCAATCAACCAAACCAAATCAAACCATTGTGAAATCAACATTTAATTTATAATGATACAATTTCCGCTTTAAGTGAAACACAGCATAAACACAAAGATTGATGAATAGAAAATGAACGAGTGAAGGGGAAAGTCAAGGACGTGGCAAAAGGTGGCATTAAAAAAGGGCACAGTTATCCATCCAATTAAATTTATAACCCACGTTAAGCACATTTGGCAGTCTGGGTTGCAGAAATTGAAAAATGGGGGGCGCGTGTCCTCAGGCATGCCCCTCCAACACACACACACGAACACTATACTCCTCAATCAAAGCACCGGCAGCTGTAAGCACCATTTCAGGGGACGCCATTATGCAAGGAAAATGTCATTAGCGATTTTACAATTTCACGCGTCAGTGCCGTTAACATGTCTCTGGAAGACGGCAGGGCACAGACGAAAGGTAAAGGTCCCAAACTTTGAAAGTAAACCCGTGACTGAGATGGAGGAAAGTGAATTCTCTGCAGCAGCAGCAGCAGCAGACCCACCCCCTCCTGGACCAGGGTGGTGCACCACTCAGCCTCCTGGTTCTGCTGCTAGAACATCATAGAAGAACTAGAACCAACCACCTGCAGGTTGTTTGCCTCTGGTCACAGCCCCCCCCCCCCCCCCCCCCCCCCCCGAGTTTTATCGTAACAACATCCTCTGTCCTTAGACCCTCACATCGACTGAGGAAAAACTCCATGGAGGAAGGAAGGTAGGAAGGAAGGAAGGCAGGAAGGATGAAGGAAAAGAAGGAAGGAAGGAAGGAAGGACAAAGGGAAAGATGGGAGGAAAGAAGGAAGGGGAAAAGGAAGGAAAGATAGATGGAGAGAGGGAACGGATTGGGTCAATTAGGTCAAAAAGGAATGAAGAAGTAAGGATGAGGGAAGGAAGTAAGGACAGGAAAAGGGATTGTGGAAAGAAGGAAGGGAAAAGGAAGGAAAGAAAGATGGAGGGCAGGAACAGATTCGTTCACGGAAGGAAGAAGGAAGGGAAAGGGGAAGGAAATAAAGATGGAGGGAGGGAACAGATTCGTTCAAGGAAGGAAGAAGAAGGGAGGGAAAAGGAAGGAAAGACAGATGGAGTGAGGGAACAGATCAGGTCAATTGGATCAAAAGAGGAAGAAAGAAGTAAGGATGAAGGGGAAGGAAGGAAGGAAGGAAGGAAGGAAGGAAGGAAGGAAGGAAGGAAGGAAGGAAGGAAGGAAGGAAGGAAGGAAGGAAGGAAGGGGAAAAGGATTGTGGAAAGATGGAAGGGAGAAAGGAAAGAAAGAAGGAAGGATAGAGGAAAGGAACAGATTGGGTCAATTTGAAGGACAACAGGAGGGCTAATCTGCAGGTAACAGTGGCCTTGACCACTGACATGTCATGTCATGTAAGAATGTGATGTCATCATGAACTTTCTCTGTCCATAAAAATATATCTATACATCTATCTTTTTGTACCAAATCTGTAAAAGCTCTTCCAAGGCCTTACTGAGATACTGTATCACCAAGAATGGGACGAACAGATGAGCAGAAGGACAGCACAGATGTCACATCAAGGGAACAAAAACATGTTTTGTAAACTCACAGTGGTTTTGACTTTAGACCTCTGACCATCAGAATCTAATAACTTCATTCAAAGAAGACATTCATACCAATTTTGAAGGAATTCCCCCAAGTTGTTACTGAGTTATCTTCTGCGTGAGAGTGGGATGGACGGACCAGTGGCCTTGACTGCAGCTGTCTGCAGAGGTATACAAACTAAAACCACCTCTGTGAGTGTGCTACAGTTCACAGACCAACTCCCTTTTTCAATTTTGACCCACTGCTTTTGCCGTAGTCTTGCATGGATATGTTTTCTTGTTATCACCAACACTTCTGTTGTGCTTCAGTTCTATTGGTGAATAAAGGGGTTTGAAGTCGTCCTGTACAATATGGTCTTCATAAAGAATGAACTTGAGGTCATGACCTCCAGGTCCCTCGTGACTGGCGGGATGCCTGGGCCTGGCTGGAGAAGTAGCCTACCGGCTGCCGGTTGGCTGCTTAGCAACATCCTGCAATTCAAAATGCCTGACCTCCAAACTGACCACAATACTTTGTTAGCTGTGTGGTTAAGTGTGACTTTTTGTTAAGCCCAGTGCCAGTGGGAGTTTTGTAAACAGACTGTGGGTTTTAAGTGTATTTTATAGATTGATGCACTAAATTGTAAATTCCACTGAAGCTGTGGGGATGAACTTCCATTTCCTTTTCCAATCGCTTCCCCCTGGTTTTTGTGTTACCTTAGGGAGTCAGGTTTAGTCAATTTGTTTTGTTTCATTTGTTTTCACTGAGGGTTAGTCAGCACTTTCTGGAGAGATGGACTGTTTATTGTTTTGGCCTTCAGTTCACCCTGAAGTTGTTGCTTCTATAGTTATTTTTCTGGCAATAAATGTGACCACATTTTACCGATAAGTCAGTGGTTACACGTTTTTGGGGACCAGGGGAACACCTCCTTGTGCCATCATGCTGTGCTTCTATTCCCACAGACTGGAGAGTAAAGTAAGCCATTAATCATGAAAACAAAAGATGAGTGGAAAGTAATCTCATGCTCTTGGGGTTTTTCATAATCTGGCACCAGACTTTCCATTTGGCGTTGGTGCTCTGTGGCGCTCCGTAAACTAATATAAGCATTCATTGGTTGAGTTGTTCCACAGATGTTACATGGCAGCACTTGGAATTAAACCAAGCAGGACCTGAGTTTAAAACTGTGTTTGTTATGTATTTAGCATTTTTGTTTCATGTCTATGCATATGTGCTAACTTACATCTGAAACACCACGGAGGAGGAGGAAGAAGAAAAAAATAATCTGCAAGTCAAACCGTGGGCAGAGGGGATGGATGGCTCTCCCTCTGCAGAAAGAGCGACTCTGGCAGAGTTTGCAGATCAAAAGAGGTTATAATTAAGTCACATCCTCGGAGAGATCTTGGAGGGATCAACCAACAAGCTGTCAGCTCTGTCAGTCTTTAGAAGGAGAACACAGTACCATAATTGAGTGGAGCTAGATGTGTACACTAGAGACAGTTTTGATGAGCTGCAACAAAGTAAATATAATATACTAAAGCTTTGGGGGAAGTTTTTTTTAAAGTTTTTAATGTATAAACCAATGGATGGTTCGTATAAAAATTCAGTAAAGCACCGACTTGGTTCATCTACAAACATATATAATCATACTTGTCCAACTCGTACTTGCTGTTGAATGTAGTTTTTATTCTAAGCCTGCTTTTACTTACTAAAGCAATCAACATACCTCCTAGAAAAATATTCTATTTAGCATCTGGAATAATGTTACTTTGCTTGTTATTTTATTGGGAGAAATAAGATCAAAGCGTCGTCAAACTAGAGAAGGCGAATAATTCGAACCTCCACCAGTAGCGGTCAGTTGATACAAGGCAACAAGCAAGAGCTCACACATCATCATGTCCTGTGCTTCAAATGATACACATTGGTATGCAAAGCCTCAACTTCTCACAACATCACTACATAACACAACTGTCCTTAGAAAACCTCTCCGCTGCATCCAAAGTTATTCTGTTTCACTTGGATCAAGATCATCAAGATTCATATTTAACTATTCTTATTATTTTCTTTCAACAAAAAAAAAAAAACTTCCTTTGACTCCGTTCACAATAGTAATAATAATAGTTTTTCACTTTTTCTTTCACACTACAATTAAAAATAATACCCAGTTATTGGAACTCCACACACAAGAAGCAAAAGAAGTGAAGTGAGAAGAGGAAGAGGAGGAGAGAGAGGTTGAGGAGGAAATGGAGGAGTGGGAAGAAGAGGAGAGGAGATGTTTGACCAGGTGCTGTGGCCAGATCCACACAGACAGGATGTACAGTCACTGTAACACTGAACGCTTCTGAACTGATTATTGTTAGTTTGGTTTGTTGTTCATCTTCAGCTCAATATTGAGAATAAACCAATTTTGTTTCCTCAATGTGTTTGTGTTAATTTTTTACAGCACACTATAAATGACATGTAGCCTAGTGTTCTAGTAGAAATTTAGTGTGTTTTAGATTTTGCACAGCGATGTGCTTACAGTGGACGCATCTCATTTGTGTGTACAGCTTTGATGCAAAAGTATTTTGAATGTAGTGTTTACTTTTGCAAGACATGTAAGATGTTTTGTATTCTGTATTGTGTCTGATTTTGTTTTTTGTGTGGAGTTCTGTCAAACATTGCAGTAGTTTGAAGAATTTTGTTTTTGCAATAGTGAAAAAAATGTAAATACAAAAACAAGGTCAGGTGTGATGTGGTTGGTCTGAGCCCATTTGAACCCATTCAGAACGGTTCTAAACATGTTTTCCTGACTTTGTTTTTATCTTTGTGCTTCAGGTTGACTTCACTGACTTTATATTTTGCTCTAGGTAGGAGTGAAACTCCCTCTGGCTTCATCTTCATGATTACTATGGACAAGAAGCTCTTTTAACATATTAAATGCAGCCCAACATCCATCAAGCTGAATTTCTTTAACAGTATCTATTTTTACCATTGAGTAGTTGCTCTTCTGTCCAAATGCCAAATCCTCAGCCGTTTGTTAAACTGTGGCAAGTCAGCCGGGGCAGAAAAAAAATCCAATAATTCATTATATATCAAAGATAATTATTGCTGCATATCTGAAGAATACACACACACGCATACACACATTGTCAGCCTGGAATTCGAAGAAGAAAAACGAAGCAGAGACAAACACAACGGGCGATCTGTTGGTTCTCAAGCCTGCCTTTAATTGATGTTCATGTTACTTTAATTTTATCAAATGTATTCCCCACTCTGGCAGAATGCCATTTTGCAGCTGTGTTAACAGCTCCACTAAATCAAATCTGGAGTTGAAAACAGGCCTGTGTTTGTGTCACGGCACGGAGGGGGAAAAAAGGCCTTGATAAAGCTACTGTATCATGGCTCCCCTCAGGCTGTTTTACAACAAGAGCGCATTGAGGGAGAGTGTTTCCATAAGCGTGTATCCCAGAGGTCGCACACGATCAGTGTGACGTGAAAGCCCACAGCTACGGTGCAGCGTGGAAGGCATCAGCACAAAATCCTCTGCTGGCTTGGAAAACATGGCTGAAGGAGAGGCCAGAGTGTGTGTAACACCCCTGGGTGACAGTGTGACCTCTGAAGAGAGAAATGTCCAGGATACAGGAGCTCACACAGAGTTTTCTTTATCTCCTCTCTCACTGGAGACTGGAGATGTTCACAGGAGGTGAGGGCGGCTCGTATAGAGTCAGTGTTACACCAGCAGCTCAGAGTGTACTGTATGTGCAGCACGTGCTGCTGAGAGGGCATCAGCACTCTGATGTGCAGCTCCCAGGGGCCACGGTGCTGCGCAGATCATTGACAACACAACACAGACCCAGATAAACAGTAGAATATGATGAATGGCTAATTATAGCTTTATCATTTCAGTCAAGGCAATCGCTCAAGAAATCATATATGAAAAGACTGACATTTTTATCGTCTTGTAGTGTCTTCACATGATCTACCATCAATAATGTCTCTAAAGTGACCCTGATGGACACGCCCACTTGAGTTTGAGCTGACCACAAAAAAGGTCAAAAACATAGTGATAGGGAGGCTCAGTGCTCAAGTAGTTAGGAGACTAAATGACTCACCAAAAGCTGCTGCCAACAACACCAAGTCGCCACTTGGCTGCCATCATGTGCCGGTCCGCTCACTCCCTCAGAGCATTAAGCCAATGGTGCATGTTCTACTAAAATAACAAGAACTCGCTCAGTTTTTTAATGATTTTCAAACAGCTTGGTTTGTTATGAACGTCAGAAATGGAGTTACTGCATACTTAAAATCACAAATAATTTTAATCATGTACTTTTCTATGAAAGTAATATTATGCAAATAGTTAAAGGAGACATATTCTGCCTCTTTTCCACAAATTAAAATAGTCCCCAGGTGTCTTAAAGACATGTTTGTGACATGCTTCAGTCAAAATACCCCAAGGATCAAACATCAAAGCTCTTTTCATTCTCTCAAAACAGCCCTGTTCAGAACGGCTGGTTTCAGTGCCTGTCTCTTTAAATGCAAATGAACCACTGCTTGCCCCGCCCCTTCTACTGGTACCAGGTAGGGCTGGTGTTCAAATTCAAAACTAATGACATCATTGTCAGACAACTGAATTTTGAGGGTCAGAAGGCAAGACAAACAACACCCAAATATATATTAAAGGTCCAGTGTGTAAAAATTGGCAATGTTTATTGGCAAAATCTTAATATACTACTCATGAATATATTTTGTATAATATTACACACTGGACCATTAAAGAGTCTTCAAAAAGTCATATTTCCATAATAGGCTATGTCCCTTTTAAAGTAATACAGTAGCTGTACGGTCAAAATGTCACTGCGTTGGGAGAAGTTTTTTAGTGCAGATGACTGGATCACCCAACTTACTGTGTCCAGAGTCAGAGCGAGTGGATCGACACAAGATAGTTCAGACGTTTTCTGTTTTTTTTTTTTACCAATCTGGTTCCAATAATGACGGATGTGAGGTTCCTGAACCGATCAAGAGTCCTTGGAGGTTATGACATCATTTCCTCTGGACAGAACCTTTGGTTGCAGGGTCGTTGTCAACGTATAAACTGAACTCAGCGATGTTTGAATGTGAGGAATTTGGTTGCCTGTGAGTTACGTCTGCGTGGAGTCCACAGATGTAACTAACCAAATGGCCCTTGGTTAGAACAGGCATGTCCAAACTATTCCACAAAGGGCTGTGTGGCTGCAGATTTTGGTCCAACCAATCAAGAGCACACAGTGCACATATGGAAAACAGCCGATCACTGGTATGATCTTTGGTGAATGTCCCCCCTCTCTCTTCCTGCTTTCCTGTCTCTCTTTCCTGTCCTATCAAATAAAGGCTTACTATATATACCTAAAACATAAGGGGCAGACAGATGTAAACAGTGCTGCCTCCAAATGTTTCAAAAACAAGGAAAAGAGCATTTGTTGGATATTTACACTGAATGTAAATATGATTTTATTCAGAGGAGGCTCTGCAGGGCACCTTTGCACCTGCTAAATCAAACCTTATTTTGATTGTGCACCACAGTGTTCATGCAGGGAAATGACTAAATAAATCACAATTATAGCACCAACAGGAACCGAGCAAGGGTGATGTGATATTTGTACTAAAACGCAGCAAACAGAGAAATACACAGGAGCTGGAGAGGAAGTTGAATCCAAACTGAACAACGTGAGGTTTCAGCTCCACTGACTCCTGTCAGCTCACATCCAGGAATCTGCTCCAAATGATATATTAATTAGTCATTTTCTAACTGTGCCTTATGAAGATGAAAAGCCCACATGTTGTGTTGGGCTTCTTTTCTACGCTGTTGAAAACAAACCTACGTGATATTTTTCAGTTGGCACGACTTCCTCATCCCTCTTGTTCCAGGAGCTGCCGCCACCGAGCTTTGACTTAAAGCTGTTATCTGCGCCTCCTCCATGGATTTGAGGAAACTTCTCCCTGTTAAGCCTGATAAAAGCATCATACCTCACACAGGGCCAATAAAAGCCCCTCGCTGATCTGCGGTCTCCAAAAGCAGCCTTTTAGAGAAGCTCACTCAGCTACACTGTGCTCAGAGGACGTCGGCGCTCTTATTTGCGGCCCGATCAACCGCGCTGGCAGATGGGCCGAACGCCGAGCTGCACTCAGGCGCTGCCCTTCAAACCGGAGCAGGCAGCTGAATACAGTCAGAGCAGTACAAATGCCATCTGCTCAGATGATTACAGGTCTGACCGAAGAGAGGCAATAATTCAGCAAACCCAGGAGAAAAATGGGAAGCTGCCCCTGCCACTCCGACCTCAGGAATAATAGCCCGTGTACACACACCTGTGGCGACCCGCATCGGCTCTGACCTTGCACTTGTAAGCACTCGCCCCAGTGTCGCCACGCCGACCTCGGATAAATTACACTTCCTGTGTCGTCTGTAGGAAACGTAAAGCGAGGCAGCAGAGCCGACAGCTGGATCAGAACACATACAGCATTAAGGCTGAGGTGGTTGGGGGTTAAGGAAAGTAAACTGATTTATTATTTATCAGTGATTTATTTATTTATCAGTATAATGCAGCAAAACTCAATCTGTGAGGCGTCTGCAGCAGCGGAGCCGCTCCGCCACGGCACGGTCAGAAATCCATTCAGACCACAGACGGCGATTTGTTCGCCACAAACCGGCTGAGCTGCCTAATTGGGGGCCCAGAGCGAAAGGGTTTGTCTTCTAAACAGCAGATTGGATTAAGGCATGGCTGTGGAGAAGAGATTGTAAAGATACTGTTCAGAGGATTACTCTTAGCAGATGTGAATATCACATCAAAAGGGATTTGAAAGTGTCAGTCTGTGGTGGATTTGTGCGCTGTGGGAGCAGTGGGGGAGAGGATCTGCAGCACAGGCCTGTTTGTTTTTGGAGGAGAAAAAAAAGGAGCAGCGGTGCTTCCTCCACAATGTCACCGGTAAACAGGAGCAGGAATATCAGGGAGGACGCTGTGCCGTGACCTACTGATGTAAACTAATTACTGATCCTCGAAAAAATTGGCTGACTTGAGTTTAATATTTTAAAAGGATAGTTCAACATTTTGGCAAATTGGCCCATTGCCATAATCCCTTTAGTCATAGGAGTAGGTTTGTTACCTTTAATTGTCGGTGCAAGCTATTTTTAGAACGGTGGAGCAGAGCCACGAGCTGCTCAGAGCTATGCTACAGAGGCTAATGGGATTTCTTGGTTTCCCTCATCAAACTCATCACATACACAATCCAACAACTCCAAAACGCTCTGGTGGACAAGTTGTGACCTGAACATTCACCACGCTATGAGATAATAACGGAACATTACGAGACAGAGTTGTTTTAGAGGTAAATTCATGCAAAACCGCTGATGCGCGTTACCTTCAGGGACAGTTTTTCGGCAAGCAGTCTCTGAATTTACCTCGAAAACATCTCGTATATTGTTCTGTTATTATCTCATAGTGTGGTGAATGTGCAGGTCACAACTTGTCCACCAGAGCGTTTTGGAGTGGAAAAGGACCATTAGTGTATAGGGTGCTCTCAGCCGCCGTGTCTCCACTGCAGACCAGGACCCGCCGGACTCTTGAGGCGACGTGCAACAGTTTGGATCATCGCGCAATCATTGTGCGGCAGATTCTTTTTACTGCTCTTTTGTTGTTGTTGTTTTTCCAGCAGTATAGACGTTTTCTACGTTGTTTTGATCATTGTGTAATTGCGTAGTTGTCTGTCAAATAAAAGTCTCTTACTACTACTACTACTACGACTACTACTACTATGATACGTCTTTTTCTGACTTCTCTTTTTTACGTCCGTGTAGACACTTTTATTGAATAATGCTGAATAGGTTTTAAAAATGCCGCTTATTACGGGGATTTTTCTTGGCTTCATATCCTGCTATGAGTATGACCAATCAGCACAGAGTAAACAATAAGGCCCACCTGGGATTTTTTTAGGGCTGATCTGAGTACCCACCCTGAGGCAGGGACTCGTTTGGCCTCTGTAAAAGTTCCAGGAGACGATCCTTCAGAGGCTCGAAAATTTACCCCGAAGTTCCTGCAAGGTTTCAGCTTATTTAGCCCCATCCCCACAAACTGACAGGATTGGTTCCTCAACATAGTGGTGTATGAACCTCAGTCACTAATTCTCTGCAGTTCAAGGAGGAAACACACAGGCACAGTGTTGACAGATTACCTCACTCTGTATTATATAAAAACATTACATTGATGTTAACAAGGTTGAACACTTTCCTTTTTTCTTTCAGTCAATGTGATGTGAGAGTGGACTGATCTTAGACCTTCCCCTTTGGACAGAGGACGGTGGTGCTGTCGGGGTTAATTCAGTATGAGCCTGGAGATATTTTGTTCACAGAAAAATGGCTGATGCGGGATCCAGTGGTTTTATAACTTGACCTACGGACCGTATGTCACATCTCGTCCTCAGCTGCATCAGCTTTGACTGCCTTTGTAAATGCCCTAATTTGATGGAAGAGCAGTATTGAATCTGTGCGGCTCCGTCTCTGACAGTGAGTCACAACCTGCGTCATGGAGCCTGGTGGAAAGAAAAAAGAGAAGAAAGAAAAAAAAAACATATTTTCTCTGCAATTAAAGAAGTTACACCCTAGTTCGTCTTTTGAAATGGAAAATTTATGGTGCTGTCAACAAGCGCAAGCTGATGCCTTACCTTTCATTTATTTTCATTCGCACCATACTTCCATCCTTAATTAGCCGACTCTGAAAATAATTAAAGACCTGTTTCCAAGCCTAATGAGTAAGTCAGAAGAATTAAATAAGAAGCTGACAGCCACACACATCCCAACATCAATCCAATTATCCCGCTGCCCTTGTCTGTGTTGTCCCTGCGTGGATGGACCGACAATCTGAGACCACACCCTCAGAAACACATCAAAGTGTGGGAACTGCTACTTTACAGGATCACCTGCCAAGTCCGCCGGATGTTCCTCCGGTCTCCCTCCGAGGAGACGGGCTTCGATCGCAGTGGGAGGGAGGAGGTTATTAGATTTTATCGGTATGCGTGCCGTGTTGGAGGGATTTCCATCCTGAGCGCAGAGCAGCAGCAGCAGCAGCAGCAGACACAGACTGTGAATCTACAAGCTGCACAATGACCTGCATTCAAATTCAGCCCTCGCTCTCCTGTCACTCCTCTGGGACACACACTCTCCAAACTCAAACACACTGCACACACACCGAATCTATATGAACAGTCATGCACACACACACACTCACTGAAAATAGGTTGGTCCCTGGTCCCTCTCCTGATGCTGCATAGCCAAACGGCGACAGTGGAGGGTGAGAAGTGTTCATCACTCTGAGTGCACCAGTCCTGTTTCTATGGGGCAGGTTGTTGCCATATTTGTCACGGAGATGCTCTCGACACAGCAGGTGTGAGATATGTATGAAATAAGTGAATTGAGACGAATCAATTCTAGTGCACCTAAAATGGTGTCACCACACTGAGTGGGGGAAAAAAAATCCCATTTTATCTTTAAGGATTGAGTATATTCCCCTGTAAAATATGTGACAATCACATTGTTTATTTTTATATATCTATTGGGATTAGGGATGCAAATTATCGATTAATTAATCGTTAGTTGATAGACCTTATTGATCGATTAACTGATAAGCAGCGAGAACCTAAATTTAAGGGGAAAATGTAAACTGAACATTCCTTATACAGGACTCTACACTAGTATTTTAAGAGCACAGCACAATGAAAAATGTTTAAATAACACGACACTGACCACTGCCTGAAGAGTTTTAATGTAGCCTGAACGCAGCTCAAACCGACCGGGTGCCTCAGCATGGTGACCAAGCTTTGATAAATACACCGGAGCTGCGCCAGTACAACGTGTTTAGCCAGGTCGCTACCAGACTTTAAAGGGATAGTTCACCCAAAATTTGCCGGCATCCGGGCGCAAATCGCGCGAGATCTGGACGGACCAGGAAGAGGAGCTTCCGCTACAAACAAGCTTGAAATATAGACTTGTTTAATTTTTTTCGGAACAATTTTGCATTTCGGGGCTTCAATACAAGACGGACATTACATACGAGCAGCATGGAGATATTTGGATGTTTTTTGGTGTGTCTTTTTGTTACGAAGAAAAGTGGTATCCATTTGCAACCGTGCATGGACATGCACTGCTACACCGAGACCCCCTGTAACTCAGAGAAGCCACGGATAACTCTGAAACTTCTCCCAGCCCTTAGTCGACATGAGGGTGAGTAGATAATGAGTGCAATTTGAATTTTGGGTGAACTATCCCTTTAAATAAAAAAAATAAAAAAAACTCCCATTGAAAATTTTATCGATTAAATTCTTACCGACAATTAACCGACCATTTTGCCCTTAAAATTTGAGACAGTGCAAGCAAATATTTCATCTACCTGTACATCTGCAGCCAGTAAATTTGCCTTTCTTTTTTTTAACACTGGTGAAACATGGAAAGTATCTAGAATCTGTCATTACAGGCAGGCCAGTATGTGTGAGGAATGAAAAGGAAATGTGAATATTTGCTTTGTAAGTCGATTTACGGTCTGCGCACCTCAATTTTCTGCTTGCGCTCCTAAAATTTTAATTTAGGGGCCACTCCTACTAAAAACAGTGAGTCTGGAGCCGCTGGGTGAGGTTTTCAAAAATGTATGATGAAGTTGGGAGAGAGCATATGAGGGTGCTGTGTCCTGACTGACCTTTTATGTTATAATATTGTTTCCTTTTCTGTAAAGATGAGACTGTATCAGTTCAAGCTCACAGGTCAACAAACACACAGAGCAGCAGCTACAGGCTGAAGAAACTACAGCAATAAGCATCAATTGAAAACACAGAAATTACATCTGGATGCATTAGCACTGTATATTGTACCACATGACTGCTGTATCTAAGTTGAAGAAAGACATCTACATAAAGTATAATGAAGGGCACTGTAGGTTGAGTTTTCACTACTGTGCTTGGAGACAGATCTCAGTGTATCTGACCAACACTGGGTTCAGGACAACAAAGACCAACACAAAAGGGAGGACAACAAAGAGATGTCATCCTAACCTCGAAGACTAGAAGACGCCTCCATGTAGATGTTTTTTACAGACTAATTCAACCAGAAGGAAACTCACTGGGAGGCCCAGAAGCAAGATGGAGACAGTTTGTCCAATTTATTGTTCTATTTTAAATGTTATCTTTGTGTATTTTCTAGTTATCTTCTGTGTGAATAAATTAAATGTGTGAATCAGATGGAGGCCACTGCTGTTTGTCCTCATGTGTAGTGTTTGTTCAAGCAAAATGCAGAAATGTATAAATAAACCAGAATGATCCTTCAGAATTCAAGTCATTTAACTCAAATGTCAGTCAGAGTAAGAGCTGCTGTAGAGTGGAGAACGAGTGAAACTTAGGTTAATACACAACATACATTAATATTCTGACACAGATTCCTCTAAGTGTGCATCATCACCTCCTTGATGGTCAAGATACCACACTGCAGCCACACACACTGAGCAGAGGATGGCACACAGATCATTAGGGCTGCCCCCAAATAGTCGACCAAGCACTGGTCGACCAAAAAATCATTAGCCGACCAAAATTTCATTGGTCGATTGGTCGCAGGAAAAAAAAAAAAACATTTGGAGCCGTGTCTTGTCAAAATTAAGCCAACATCAATGACTGAACTGTATAGGAAAGGTTATGGGGCTTTTATTTTGAAGGGCCAGATACAGGAAGTCGTGACGTGACACTTTTTTTTTTTTTTTTTACACGGCACGGCAGTTTCTCTCGTATCACCGCTGTCACCATTAGCGGGTGCTGTCTGAGCCCCGGTCCCGTCCCACAGCGCTCACCGGCGGCCAGTCTCAGTGTCACGGAGCGGATCCATGATGGTCCCCGCTGCAGTCAGAGACCCGCACCCATAGACAGTCTATGCCCGCACCGCTCCACGCTGCGGACCCCCACCCCCGCACCCCCGTCACACAGCCTGAGCTCAGTTACCCTCCTCATCTACTGTGTTTATTGGTGATAAACGGGCATTCTGCCGGTAATAACGGTGAAACCCGACCGGCTTGTTGTTGAATCTCGGACCCAACACGGCCGGAGTCACGAGCATTAATTAATTAATTCTCAACCTGACCGCGGGCAAAAAAAAAAAAAAAATTATTAAAAAAAAAAAAAAAAAAAATTTTAATTTTTTTTTCCCCTCGAGGTGGGGGGTCGATTAGTCGACTAATCGCCATAAGTGACGACTACTGGTCGACCAACAAAATCTTTGGTCGGGGGCAGCCCTACAGATCATACACACACACCCTTAACCACATCTCCATATGGTCCATATGGATCCTAACATACGTGTGTGTGTGTGCACAGCATGAACACACACCAGCTCATATACATAGACACACATGTATATAATTCCTTGTACTGAAAACTTAGCATATCCACATATACAGTAGGCTCCTCTCATACATACTACTGTATATGCTTATTCTCATGCTGTTGTATGAACACATACAAGGTTCTCTTCTCCTCATGTTTCTAAAGAAGATCCAACAGTGTTGGACACACAGCCTCTGGTTGGACTGGCACCAGACAGCCAGCATCACTTATGTGATTAATATCTTTATTCCATTTAGTGATGGTCATGTAGCAGAAAAGTGAGGATAAGCCGTACAGAAGACGAATGAATGAAGTGAATGTAGCAGAACAGACATCTATGTCTTCACAGCTTTCAACTTTTAAGAAAATCCATTACCTGGCCCAGGTAATCACTGATTCCCACAGAATGTTTCCTCTCCTGTCTTTCCACACCTGCTGAACTGTGTAACACGAGGTTTGGGTTATGTGGTGTGTGTGGATCTTCTGGATAAAAAGAAAAAAGATGGAGACGAACCAAGTTCTTAGCAGCTTTAACTTCCCTTCACACTTCATCACTTAACAAAATCAACTTCCTGTCTCAACTAAGTCGCATGTCACTCAGCTGACCAATAGCAAGCAGGGAGGATGTAAGCCAAGGTAAATAAAAGGCAAATGTGAATACAGCTCACGTTGTGAATATGTCAATAATAAATGTACAAACTTAGATATAATATATAGACATTAAAGGGGAACTATGCACGTCCGGTCACTTTTTTGCTGTTTCACTAACCCGATTCGGAGGGGCTGATCTTGCAAGTAGGTTGGTTATCGGCCAAGAGACACAAGGTGGAAGGCAGAGAGCCTCCATTCTCCCTGTAACAAGTCATTTAACCATCACAATTACTTGAAACGTGTTTAATTAAAGCAGAAGTAATATAAGTCTTAAATAGTTATATCTTCCGACAGCAATCACTTACATAGAGTGTTTGGACCGAAACACGGGTCTGTCAGTCACTCTGCTCTGCTCTGAGTCGAGGAGAAAACATTTATCGTATCCTACAGTTTTTATCCAATGAGGAGAGAGAACGGCATGCAGGGCTGTGTGTGCAGCCAAGGGACGCCGTGAATGTGGCGACGTAGGGACGAGGACTGTTATGGTGCGTTCAAGGAAACTCGTTTTTTTCCGACCTGTGAAGTCGTACCAGTTCGATCTGGTACATAGACTGTACAAAAAGACGTACTGGTACGATTTCACGGGTCAGAAGTTACGAGTGGCCGTTATAGTGACTTTCACCGGTAAAACAGGTTGGAAAAACACGAGTGGGTTGCCTGGAACGCTACAAAGTCGTAAGTTGTGACTTGAAGCTGTAATTTATGATTTCAAAAGCCTGCCTGGAACGCAGCATTAGCGAAAACGACCGGATCACTCACTTCTGCTTTAAGGTAAAAACCTTGCATAGTTCCTCTTTAAATAATGAACTGCTAACTTAAATGTAAAAACCATTAACTGATACTATACATATTTCTGGTAAATTAACTTAAAATGAGACCTCAATCAATATGGATGCAGCCTCTTTGATTTTTGGTGGCTGCACCATCGTCCCATCATCAGTCCACACACATCATCATGTGGAGAGTGCAGCTATTAACCAACAGATGAGTGAACATTGTTCCAATACATGTAGCTGATGTGTTGGACAGAGAGTGGAGAGCCGTTAAACACTATTGTCCATTGTTGGGATCTTACATGTACAGTGTCATTTCATTATGATAAACCAATGCATCCTCCAGAGGCTTTGGCTCAGCGATCACAGTCATCACAGTGGTGCAACTCAGCTGTGACTGAGAGAGATGCCCTTCTGTTCCTGACAACAAAGACTCCAACGGGTGGATCCTTTGTAATGGAAAATAATATGGCAGCATACAACACCAGCAGAGAGGCTGAGGATTACACATTCAAAGAGGAACTATGCAAGACCGGTCGCTTTTCCTCTGTTTTGCTAACCCTCCACCTGGCCATGTGCATTTGTTTACAACAAAGCTGGCGAAAAATCAATCCATGGAGCGGTGGATAATGTTATATAACATATACGATGTTAGACGTGTCTATCTGTGTAGTCTTAATAAACAAAGATTGCCGGTTACGGAGCGCGTTTGTGTTGCGGTGCTGCAGAGACGAGAGCTGGGACACCGGGGCGGTGACCGAGTAACTACACTGATGTTGCAAGGTTGGTTTTCAGCCATGAGATGCCAGGTGAAGGCAGAGAGCCTCCGTTCTCACTCGTAACAAGTCACAAGTCATGTAGTTAACTACCACAATTACTCAGGAGCTTTTTAATGAAGGTAAAAATGTAGCATAGCCACGGGGAAAATCCTGCTTAGTTCCTCTTTAAATCTAAGTGTTGAGTTTCAATTTAGTACAGCTGTTAAAAAACTAAGGGTTACATGTTGTCAAGGTTGCTAAGCAGCAGGAGCTACGGTTTGTGACGGTGATACAAAGCAGAGATCCTCCATAGGTCAGACCGTCTCTTTTTGTTGTGGCGTTTTGCGGTCTATCACGGCTACGGAGAGCTACGAGGGCTCCTTCTCCACTGGTAGTTACACTCTCTTTCATCTTTCACTCTCTGTGCTTGTGTGGGTATGTATGTGTGTGTGGAAGGAGAGAGAGCGATAGGTGGGGGTTGCACTGATCGTAAACAACAGCAGCAGGGAGATAAATGGGTGGTCCCCCAACAGCTTCATCCCTGCGCCCAATCGATGATGCACGATAACGCAGCAGCGGGGCCTTGGGGGAGATGGATGGAGTCGCGTGTCTGCAGCGGAAAGCCGCCGTCAAACAAACCGGCAGCTGAACAGCGTGCTGCTTTGCATTTCTAAACGAGGGAACGTTGCAGAAACCTTTAAGAGCTGCGAGCTGTGGGCCGGCAAGACGAACGCTACAGAACATCCAGCGTTGATTCGAGTATTTCTGAAATCTCTGCAACAGTTTTTTTACGGGTGACTTTGAAAACAGCTGGGCTCTTTGCTTGGTTTGTTGTTCTCTCGCTGCGTTGTGGGGGTAAAGCAGCAGGAAATGTGTTCTCCCAAAGGAATGATGAATCCCCCATCACAGCCAATCAGCTACAAATACGTCTCCTTGTTTTGTGCCTGTGCCTCGGGGCACTCGGTGCATGTTCCAACACCAGGGAGCAGCAGGAAATGCAAAATCTCAGCATCCACCTGATGTAGGAATGGTCCAATTCAAATTTAATTAAGTTTGTGATAAATTATATGTGTTACATTTGTGTAAGTAAAACACACAGGGATAATGATAGTGGTTGCCATGTGTGAGGAGGAGGGGGAGGACAGGTGAAGGGGATGTGTTGCTTTTAATCTATCTTTACTCACCAGATCAACGCTCTCAGTGTCACAGTGCATAATCAGAAATCACTGTTATTGCTGCAACACACACACATGCACAAACGCACACACAGAGCCTCTTCAGTAATATGCTGAGCCCAGTTACACACTGAAAATCATACAATCTGTCACACTTGCCGTCCCAGATGCAATCTTTAGAGACCATGAAATGAGTGGGTGGCCCCCACAGCAAAAATCATCAGGTTCAAAAATGCCTGTGCTGCTCTTGGTCTAGTAAAATGTGGTGTAAAGAGGGAGCGTCACTTAAAAAGGTAAAGATTCCCTGCAGGCGCGTTTAGAGAAATATTAAAAGTTATATATGCTGACTGGAGTTATAATATGTGTCCAACTTTTATTGGGTTTTCTACAAAAAGTGGAAAATTGATGTTACTGCCCCCAGTGAAAGATCTTATCGAGGAATGAGAAAATATGGATATATATTCCAATATGAAACACTGGTTACCAGAGGTGGATAATATACATCACATGGCTTCACTTAATTCAGACTTCAATCACAATCTGACAATTTGAGATTTGTTTGACTAACACTGATAAAAAAATTCAATTTGACTTCATATTTATAGATGTGACTTAAAACGTCCATCCATTGTCTGCTTATCTGTGCAGGGCCGTGGGGTGGTGGAGGGAATCCCAATTAACATAAGGTAAACCCGGGGGGACACTATGGGCAGGTCATCAGTCTATAGGGCCCCACACACACACACACACACACACACACACACACACACACACACACACACACACACACACACACACACACACACACACACACACACACACACACACACACCAATCAACCTACTGTGCATATCTGTGCATGGGAGAAACCTGGAGAACCCAGAGAGAACCTGCACATGAAAACTACACCCAGAAAGGGCCCAGGCCTGGGAATCAAACACAGAACCTCAAAGTTGAGAAGCAAAACAGCAAATAACAACATTGAGTGGCTGCTGTCACATGCCTAACTTATCTACATCACCAAATAAAGGAGAAGATAAAAGAGAAAAGGAGACATATTCTGCCCCTTCTCCACAAATTAAAATAGTTCACAGGTGTCTTAAAGACATGTCTGTGACATGCTGTGGTCAAAATACCTCAAGGATCAAACATCACAGCTCTTTTCATTAGGGCTGGGTAAAAATATCGATTCAGCAATGCATTGCAATTCTTTTCTCTGCATTTCAATATCGATTCAGCAATCTTCTGAATCGATTCAAGCCCCTGGCCAGTGGGGGCGCTGCGAGCAACACCCTCGTGTGATTCGCGCTGTACGGACGGGGGCTGCACTAGACCAAACCATAACAATATGGGAGTGAGTAGCAGCAGCAGCGTTAAGCCAGCGCCTTCAAACCTGAAAGCAGATGTGGGGATTCATTTTGTATTTATAGGCGCCGATTCCGTGGGTGCTCCGGTGCTCAAGCACCCACTGACCAGGTTGAGCCACCAGATGCGCATTTCTCCGTGCCGCGAAAAAGCTAAAGTCAGACCGACAACTGCCCCCTTGTGTTAAGCACACGTTGTTATTGATATTGTAGCGTCAGACCCGACGACAAGTCAACAACATAACACAAACTTATCTGACAGCTGCTCTCACTTCTTCCTCTGCTCCTCCTCACTCACTCACCTACACACAGACAGGACTCTGTCTTCCTCACACTCACCCCAGCCCCTCAGTTTCTCATCCCACCTGCCCGTACCATACACATTGACAGTCAGTCAGAAATCACAGAACTTAAACATCATAACAAGAACATTACTGCGGGGTCGCTACAATATTTTCAGTTGTGCAGTAGGCTATTATTAATAATATTGTTTTGTATTGTTTTATTACTCAAAATGTTATGAGTTATTTTCCAAGAGGAAAGTAACACATAGCCTAATTTAAATTTAGCTGCACTGTAGTTCAGTGTTAAAGCAGTGTCATATTTTGTTATGCTATGAGTTATACTATGGCTGTTCATAAGGCATGAAACTAAACAAATAATTATTTAAAAAAAAAAAAATCTGGTACTCTTATTTGTGTATTTCTGCTTGATACTGAATCGATATCGAAGCATTTCAATCAATATCGAATCGAATCGTGACCTAATCAATCGAAATCGAATCGAATCGTGAGATTCTCAACAATACCCAGCCCTACTTTTCATCCTCTCAAAACAGCCCTGTTCAGAACGGCTGGTTTCAGTGCCTGTCCCTTTAAATGCAAATGAACCCCTGCTTGCCCCGCCCCTTCTACTGGTCCCAGGTAGGGGTGGGGTTATGCAAATTCAAAAACTAGTTACATCACTGGAAGACATCTGAGGGAACAGCTCATAAAACCATGTTGATTTTTAAAGTATAGGGAGTCTGCAAATTACAGATTTTTTTTGTCAATTCTCACATTTTGGTGGCCAGAAGGCAAGACAAACACCCAAATATATGTTAAAGAGCCTTCATAAAGTGATATTTCCATAATAAGTCCCCTTTAGCTTTCAGATGAAGAGACTTGTTTGTGACTTCAACGTGTTTGATTCACGTCCACAAGAAAATCTCCTGCCTGTTAAAAGATCTACTGGAGGTAACATCACAAATGCTGCTTGGGGGAACATAAGGTGAACATAGAGAAACATTCCTCCTCCAGTGAAGCTCAAAGATGAAGGAAGGACGTGAAGGAACAACAAAACAACAACACATATTTCATCCAGGAGTGGCTCAAACCTGCACCAGTAAACAATACTGAGCCTTTGAAACAACATCCAACAAAACCATCAGATCAAAATAACAGCAACCAACATAAAAACATAAACACAGATATACACACCCTAACACTATAAATGTGATAAAAAGAAGAATTTGTAAAGTGAGAGGGTGTCCCCAGTGGAAATTACACCATGAAAATGAAATAAAGGAGTATAAGCTAATGAGAAAACAATTAAAGCCCTATTACATAACATAGAGATGATGTCACAGTGTCCTCAGGAGTGCATAGGGTAAATTAACTATTCAAGAAGAATCCGCATGATTCAGTACTTAAACTGGTTTAAAAAATAAGCCCATGTGCATGCGGCTCTGAAACAGCACATAAACAGTCATGTTGGGCAGTAAATGGTGATGCTTTATTTCACTGGTTCATTGTTTCTTTGCGATTTTCTACTATACTGTAGTTCCTTGAAAGAATTATGCAGTCTGGCACTAATTATACAGAGAAAGAGAGAAAGTTCTTAGAGAGTAATTTTTAGTTAGTTAGTTGATTTCCATAATTTACTTGAAAGAGCTGCACGGTTTAAATGAGATGTTCAGCAAATATAATTGAACAGTTAACTGAATAGAAATCTTCCCGGTGTCTGGGGGCTCAGTTAATACTCAGTAAAATCCTGGCTATTGCCTTGACCTAATTCTTGTACACAACTAAGCAGCAAGTGCATTATGGGTTAGGATGATTGCAACCTATCTCTGATTTTAGTAGGGAAATGGAAACCGTCTCCATCAGTAACCACAGGGCCTTGGCTGAGCTTACATTTTTCAAATATTCCACTTGAAATTCAGTTTGAACAGGAAAAGTGTATAAAAACAACGCTGGAAGAAATATTGCTAAATCTCCTTCGCTGACAGCTCAGAGCCAGAAAAAACGATCCCCTCAGGTGACAGGCTGATAAGAGCAGAAACTGTGAGGCGAGGTCACCTTCAGACAAACTGAGCTCTGTGAGATCATTCATCACACAATATGATAGATGGGGAAGCCAAACCTCGACATCAGGAGTCACGGGACGCGACTGGGAAAAAAAAAACTAGATGAGAGCTCTGACGCAGCTGGAGCTCTGGGCTGAGAGCAAACAAACAGAGGCTGAAATGTCAGACGACAGATCAAATTGAGCTCAAGTGACATGGATTTCGATTACATTTCCTGATGCTTTCATTTGTTGTTCAGCAATGATTAACTCAGAGGGAAACAAGATGCAGAATAAAAACCACCTAAATACAATTGAATAAGGAAGCTTTGGCTTTTGGGAACAAATGAGAGATTATGTTGCTTTTGCTTAATACCCAGCTGTAGAGGAATAAATTGCATGTTTCACAGCCTGCACAATGAAAGCTGTCTATTCATAACTGTTTAAGGCAGAATGCATTGTACATACAGTTCAATGGTTGTGTTTCAATGTTTCCCAAGGTCACTTCTTTTACACAATTCCTGTATTTTATTTTAAGCTTTGAACTACAAGAAGATATATTGGGGGTTTAAAAAGGAGCTATTTGTAAGTTTTGTTGTTGCTACAGAGCATTAAGACATCAACTCTTTAGACATCATTGCATTTACAGTGCATGAAGTTACAGTGTATTCTTTTCTTCAGGGCAAGTCGGACCCTGAGGTAACTGGCTGTCAAAAGCGACAAGACAGGCTTACAGGGCCAAAGTAAGCTGTCAGCTCGCTAGCTGAGCTTTAGAACTTCAGAAGGAGTGACAGAAATAGAAACAAATATGGGGTTGTTTTCCACCACTGGAGGCGTTTAAAGGAACGATGTTCAATGCTGAACTTGCAACGTTTCAGATGGGCGGGGCCAGAGGCGTGGCTGAGGGTGGTGACTGGTTTGTGACATCACTAGCTGGGTTTACATGGAGCCAAATATTCCAATAAGAACTGGTTTTAGATGTCCAAACCAAAAAATGCTCCATATAAACAGCTCAATCAGAGAGGTGGAATAAACCTTGAAACTGAATTTTGTCTGGTTACATTCTTTCTGCTCGGTGTCTAGGTAAATGCGTGGTGAATGGCTGGTTTCATGGCTCA
Source organism: Trachurus trachurus (assembly GCF_905171665.1). NCBI lineage: Eukaryota > Metazoa > Chordata > Actinopteri > Carangiformes > Carangidae > Trachurus > Trachurus trachurus. Next base: position 19,707,021 of record NC_139912.1, on the reverse strand, counting down.
GTTTCTCAGGATGTGTGTATTTCTTTAAACCTGAAGCTGTTTTATAATGAAAAAGACATGGACAAGATAAGACATGGGACCTTTAATTAGATCGAATGTCATTGGTTTAAGTTCAGAGGTTTTCAGAAACAGTAATGCACGTCTCCACAGGGCAGACTAGGAGAGTTGAATGGAGGCCAAGTGCTACATTATACAGACACATGTGCATATAAGCTAACCTAACCTTTTTGATGTTTTTTCCCAGTGAAAAAGCAACCGTATGGATATCAAACGTGGTCATTTTGAAATGTGTTTTTAGAGATGTGATGGCTCCCTTCCAGGTGGATACCTAGCTCACAGTCCAGCTCCAGAGATAACCAGCCCGTCGATGTACACAGTGTACTGTAATCCTACAGAGAACAGTCTTATCTCAGGAAGCACTTACAGTCATTTACAACTGACTCTGTTGTCAATAACAGTTTGAAATATAATTCTTTTCAGAAGATGAAATTCACCTTGAAATACAATATCTGTTGCATCCAGTTCTTCTGAAGGTAAATCCATAATGAAGACATGTTTTAATAGACAGTTTAACAACATCTGTGGGATTTTTATATTTAAACAGTATAAATACAATTACAGTAAGCAAAGGAACAGATGGAGTGTCTACACACAGCTTTTTAAATTATAGTAACAGATAACATAACAGATTGGAAAACAGGTTTATCTTTTTCTACAACAACAGGCTGTTGGTTGCTGTTGACCTAGAAAATGATTTCAAAGTAGAACTGGAAATAAGGTGTGTAAGTGAGAAAATGGTTTAGAACAGTTCCTTTTTTTATCATTTTCAATCTATTCTATTTGTATCTTTAATGCTATGACTGATGTTTTATGTCAGCTAATGTTGTAGGACTGACAGTAAAGCATTTGGCTCCTTTCCCATTGACCAAAACGAGCCGGGTCTGACCCCCCACTGGCAAACTGCGTGGCCTCCGCTTCCTCTGGTGACGTCATCACGCTTGGATTGCGTTGATGATATCATAAGTGCGACAGTATTCATGGAAGTAAACAATGGAGAGCAACATGGAAGCGAGTCAGGCGGTGGTCAGTGTTCTTTCTTGTTTCGCACTTTTGTCCGTCCTCAAAACGGTGGAAAGGCAGCGGACGATGAACACATTTTCGAGCGCTGATGTACGTACGAGGTATGTGATATGAGACGCAACTGGCACGATGTTATGACGTGGCGTCACGTAACGCTCAACGTCATCACGTAAATTAGCGGGTTGACCCGGGTCTGGCATTCCCACTGCAAGCCAATCAGAGCCGAGCCGATTGAACCCGCAATTTTAACCTGTTTAACCTGTTTAAACCCACTAACAATCGGCTTTTGGTGGCAGTAGGAAAGGCGCACCGAGCCGCGTCGACCCACATCAAACTCGGCAAGCGACGCGGGTCGGTGCGCCTTTCCTACTGCCACCAAAAGCCGATTGTTAGCAGGTTTAAACAGGTTTTTTGGCCAGTGGGAAAGGGGTATAAGTCACACTAGGATCTTCGTTCGTTTTTGGCATCTTCGTACACAGACTTTGCTTATAATTTCCTGCCTCTGACCTGGTCAAGCCTCATAGATGCCCTACCAGATCTTCCCCACTCCTAACCCTATGTAGACTGGATGGACCTACATTGGAGGGACTATCTTCCCTGGCCAGTTGGCTATGCCAGCCTTTCACTACCCCCCTCCGTCTTCACCTCTCACCTATGGATTATTGTAACCCCATGCTACACAGATACTGTTTGCTTATTTTCTTTCTGATACACTATAACGCATCTCCCTCGGTGACCGAAATGTTCTGTATTGTTTGGTTTATGTCATGTTTTCCTTTATAAAATCTTAAAACCATAAAAGTTAAAGTTAAAAAAACAAACAAACTGGAAATCATACTATGACGCCCATACATTTTATATTAGAGACAAATCAGGAGTTGGTCGATTTATTTTATGCCATGACAACAAAGTGTAGGATTTCAACAAGCATAATCATCTAGAAAGAGGTGGAGCTTTTTCCCTCCACTCTTGAATATGTTTGGACTTTGATCCAGTGAGCAGAGGTGCTGAAACTAAGATACTCTATTAAGCATGGCTTTTCCTCCAGGGCAACATTTCACCGTCTATTTAGGAAAGTCTCTAATGATGTTTTTCTGGACTGTTCAGTTTGCACGAGATGATTTTCAGCAGCGAGGTCTGTTCATTCTCCTTAAGTTCCATTTTGTTCTTCTCTATTCTTTGTCAGTGAAGAAGTGTTTGGACTTCATTACAGCTGCAGCGAGGTCTCCACAGATCATTTTTGCCCTGAGCGCTAGCCGCTGATGCTAGGGAAATGTTAATTACCTTGCCAACCATTCAACATTCATACACTCCTCACCACACACACACACACACACACACACAGGCACTGGTGTCTGTGCCTCTGTGCTTCTTCCTTCTTGCTCTGACTGTAGATCTTGGAGGGAGCCATGCACCAACCAGACACAGAAACAGCGAGGTTCATCCCACAGGCATGAAATGTTCTAGAAAACTTCCACAGTCTTTCATCATGCCTGCTGTTAGAAGAATGTGCTCAGATGATAAAATGGAAGCTACACAAACTGTATCATTATGGGATTTTAGTTTAGCCAAAACTGGCACTCTACAATTAACAAAAACACACATAACACACGCACTTAGCCAGCATTAGCATTCTCTGGGAAAATGTCCCTGATTACACACCAGTTTAAATGTTACTCCTGCAGCTGTTCACGCCACATGATGGACCTCATCATAATCACACTAATTAAAATCATTGCTGTTAAAATGCCACCATATTATCATGAAAAGGGCATGCTACCAATTTTGGACATAAAGGTCAGTAAACTACTCATGAGGTGTAATACTGATCCCCCATCAGCTGACGCCGAGAGCTGTGGACATTAACCCTGATGATGTCATCACAGTTGTCTTTGGCAATTAGAAGTGTCATTATATGTCTCAACGCCAAAAACACTCACAAATCAACTGACTGACACGTTAAAGGGATAGTTCAACATTTTGGCAAATTCGCCCATTGCCATAATTCCTATTGTCATACAGGTAGGAGTAGGTTCATTACCTTTAATTGTCTGTGCATGTTGTTTTGAGAGAGAGGCGCAGAGATGCGAGCTGCTCAGGTCATCAAACTCTTCAAATACACAATCCAACAACTCCAAAACACTCTCATGGACAAGTTGTGTGACCTGCACATTCACCACCCTATGAAATAATAACGTATAATTATGTGACATTACGGCACACAAAGAAAATACTCAGAACTACTTGCATTTGAAATCACTCCGCCCAGCAGCCGTGTCTGGAATGTAGTTCCGGCTATGCATTTGCCTCAAAAACAACTGTCTGGTAAGGTAATGTTCCATTATTATCTCATAGTGTGGTGAATGTGCAGGTCACAACTTGTCCACGAGAGCGTTTTGGAGTTGTTGGATTGTGTATTTGATGTGTGGATCTAAAAATAGCTTGCACCGACAATTAAAGGTAATGAACCTACCCCTAGGGATTATGGCAATGGGCAAATTTGACAAAATGTTGAACTATCCCTTTAAGGTGGTGAATTTTGTGCATCTCAGTACAATGCACACTAACACTTTTGCTGTTTGCTCAAACTTTTGGGTGATTTAGAAACAAAGCAGTTGATTGGATAATGAAATCTCTTACAAAAGTTTCCCACCAGACTGACCAACAAAAAATATGATTCATTACACGGGCTGTTTTCACATAAACATCACAATTGCATGTTATTACAGGAGAGAGTACATTTGGATTAAAAAGACATAGTAGAAACCCCATGTAGTCGATATGTCAATAAGTTAATAACACAGTCTCTTTCTCTCTCACACACACACACATTCTCTCTCTCTCTTTCCAACCAACAGTGGATAATCACTGGCACTGTTCCATTATCAAAGTAAACTGAGTTGAAGCTGCAGCAAGCTGTCACACACAGTTAATAGGTACATTTTATTTATGTAGCACCTTCCAAAGTCACAAAGTGCTGTACACAACAAAAGAAGAAAAAAAAGAAAAAAGAACACAAGCAATGAAACTACACAACAACAATGGAACCAGAAGAAACTGACTTAAAAGGCTACTGAAAGAGGTGAGTTGACAACTTCTTCAAATATTTTTCACAACTAAAGGAAGAGGGGATGGAGCCACGACTGACATGGAGGACAGAGTGGTGAACGGTGTCAAAAGCTGCACTAAGGTCAAGCATCAAGAATTGCAAGAGTTCTGCTAAGTCATTCCTGTTGGTTATATTCTAACAGATCATATCGACTGGTCACAGCACAGGACAAATGCTTTGACTTCACCACGACCAACTCTTGACCGACCCGAGACAGTGAAATAAACAGCTTCTACATTCAATGCTGTGAATACAAGACAAAGTAAAACCCAATAAGCACCGTATCAAACCATCTGTTCAACAAGCACCTAGAGAAGTGATGTTTTCATCTGTTTTGACCTCAGTCTTACAGCTACAGTGCTCTGCTCAGCTAACAGCAAATGGTTATGAAGCTAAAAGGAGTTAGTTCTGGGTCACCTCACTGATTATCCTGGTTCACCACCACTCTTTAAATGTGTCATAGTGTTGTAACTGAGCTCCAGGCTCAGATGAACCAGACCCTCCTCCTATCAGCAGTAGCCTACCTTCAGGCAGTGAGGAGGAGGAGGGAGGACAGGAGGAAGAACTTACACTGACTGACATCTTCAGTCTGACTGAACTTCACTGAGTATTGTGATGTCAGATTTATTATATATTTTACTGACATTTCAGATTTCTGTCCAGTGAGATTATTGAGCCTATAGTGACTTTGTTGAGATGAATGTTACTGTTGCAGATCTGGAAACAGTTTTTTTCTTTACTTGTATTAAGAGTATGTCAGTCACCATCTCTAACGCAGCATTGTAACACAGTCTCTGTACATGACACACTGCACCTACAAGGAGATTTTAATCCTGTCAAAAACACTTGTCAGAACTAAAAGCAGCAGGAAAACAAAGCAGCAGCCGGAGACAAAGGAGAAATGGGAGTGATGTGCGTCTCTGACATTCTGACGCTCCCGTCCCAGTTCCAACACCAACACCACAAAATTGCAAACTGCATCTGCCTCATTTTTCATTTGAAAACAGGTTACCAAACACAAATCTAACATATGTTCATACAATGAATTTCACATGTGAAACACATGTGTATAATCTAAAAACATACATAGAACCAATATACTCATAAATGATCATAATGCTTTATAACAATAATCCTTATGATAACTTATGAGTGTTTATAATGATAGTTATACACGTTTATAAGTCAATTATAACACATTATAACTATTTTATAATGCATTATCGATGTGGGCATCGTCAGCGAGTTACTAACAATTATAACCTATTATAATACCTGACCTTATAAGTCATGATAAAATGCTTTATAGCGTGTTATGATTATTGTTATAAAGCATTATGATTATTTATGAGTGTTTATAACTATAGTTATACAGTGCAGTAGTATAGTACAGTTATAACTGGATTATAACTCATAAGTATGGTTATAATGCGTTATAGAGATAGGGGTCAAATAAAGTGTTACCCAATGGTTTATACAGTCTATATAAAACAATGTAAATCATATAGATATAGACATTTCTGGTGTGTAAATGTGCAAATCCACATAAACACAACATTAGTGTGCATGTGCAGGCGTGTCTGTGTGTGTCAACTCAGCACAGCAGCACATCATATATGACCTGTCTTGGTCACCTCATTTTCTCAACTTGCCCTTTAACCTCCGACGGGAAATACGCTTCGACCAGATCCCTGCTCTTTATTGAGGCCAAACCGATAGCCGGCCGCTCGCTGTCCGCCGCAGTCAATCATAAACCGGTGCGGTGGGGAATTTTTGCCACACAAGTTACAGCGGGCGACCACATCCTCATAAGTCATCGCCCTCCCTGTAATTCCACTGCGGGGGTAAAATGGCGGATTTATTGCTGCCGTGTGTGATAAGAAATTAATGAGGGCGATAAAGCAACTGTAGGCCTCCGTACTTCCTGAGTGATCAAAGCGGGGTGAGATGACTGCTGTGATGAGTCAGATGGAGCCTTCATCCTCACGGCGCGGCACACTCAGCGTTTCTGTGTACCCGACGGCCGTGCCTGCTCATTTAGGGGAAATTTGTCTCATTAAAAAACAGTTCTGTGGAAGAGCTGCCACTGATAACAAAAGAGTCACACACAAACACACACTAACACACCCTTGTACTCTAATCTTAAGAATCTTCATACATTCATTTCAGTAATTTCTAAGTATAAATAGCTTTTATGTATCGGGACCAATGATATTCCTCTCTGTAAACATTTGTACTGAGACCACAACAATGTGGCACCCAGTCCTCTGCTCCCTGTGGTGTGGGTAGACGCCTGCTGTCCACATGTTTTAGGAGCCCAGCTGACAGTGACTGTAAACACATGCTGCTGCTGCCTTTATGGAGTCACACACACACACAAACAGACTGATACTATAGTTTAAACAACAAGCAGTTCACACCTCCAGTAACACTCCACCGAGTTCATAGGAACAACTGCGAGCTGACAGAGTTCATATGCTGTTGCATAGTGAGCTCAAAGCAGACTGCACTGTCAGGTCCTTGTCTTACATCAGGTGAAATGGATCTGAAGTTTTGTGACAGCACCTTTGATACCGGCTGATACGTTTAATGTTGCACAGTTCAAGTTCAACATCAAAAGATGAGACTAAAGATTTGTAAATTAATTCCTATTTGATATTGTGACTGTTGGTCCTATGAGACAGCTGGATTGTATCCTATTGTATAAAGTGACATTTACGGTTTGATCATAAAGCAGCTCTAGGTTCTGTATTAACACTGTGAAAGTATCAAAGCCTCAGTCCACAGAGAAATACACACAGCCTGTATATTCAGAAACTGAGCCTTAAAACCAGCCGTCAGGACTTCTGTGACTTTGTGATGTCACAACAAAGCAGACACTAACCTCCCCCCACCTGGACCCACCATCCAGCCTCGCAGGATTTAGTTCTTCTGAGTGTTTTACCTGAAATCTGCTTTATTTTCAATGACAGAGATGTAAAATCATCTTCTTATGGATCAAAACTTTTTAATAAAAACACAGAAGTGGAAAATCTGGAGCTTTACAGTATGTTATGTGACTGTCCACACAATGCTGGCTGATAAACCAGTTCAAGGTTCAAAATCTCATTAAAAGTTGGAAGTAAAGGGGATTTGACAAAGACTTTGATGTGTTGTGAATTGATTATAAACCCTGCTGAAGGTGTAAATATGCAAAAACAAAACAAGAATAGAAAGGAGCATATATTTAAAAAGTCCATATATCTCAAACAGCTGTGTGATGTAGATGTCACCAATGCTACTCCAACAGCAATAAATAGCGTGTTTGTTTGGGGCTATTTTCAACACACTGCATGTGCAACAGAGTATTTCTGGCATCATGATGGTGTGTGTGTGTGTGGGGGGGAGTCAAAATAAAATACAGTATGTGTGTTCACAGTAATAAAAGAGCACGTCACCCAGAGTATCGCTGTGGTTCACTGATGTGTTTTAAATAGTTTTTGGACAATGGAGCTCTGTGGCACAGGGGAATAGGATATATCAGGTTTCATACACACACACGGAGCATGAAGCAAATTTTAGACATGGCATAACATGAGTAGGTGGCAAAGACCCACAGAAACCAAAGTGAGGACACATCTGGAGTGTTTCCACATCTCAGTCTCTCCTGGAGCTTCATGAGTCTGATGCGTCTGGATGAATGTACCGAGGCTTCAGATCAGATGAGAGGCCGAGCTGTGTGAACAACCTGAGGCAAACACACACTTCTAAACACACTTTAAGAAAGATGAACTGGTTTTCATTGGATCTATCTTTAACCCGTTCCTTTAAAAGCCATTAGTCTTTATTGCTGTGAGACAATACAGTCCAGTTGCAGTCAGGTCATCGTGTTGTACTCTTGCACAACAACTGCCTGCTTAAAACTGGACATTTACACATCACTCCCAGACTCCCATGACCATTATATAATATCTTTGAAGTGTTTGTGACATTTTAGTGGCATTATTTGTCAATAATGAATAAAAACGTAAATCTAACATTCAAGTATTCTGCTGATGGACATTATCCAAGACAAGCCCGATGTCGAGCTTTTGCATCTTTCCAATATTTCAAATTGTGACTGGTGTTTGAACTCCTCTCCACACAGCTGCTGTCGCTTTGTGTGAGTATAAAACCATGAATGCTGTAGAAGCAGTCTGCTGTCTAGACCTGCCTGAAGCTCCATCTATGATGCACGCAGGAATAACCACAACCACGGAAACAAGGAGATCAAGTCCTGATAAGTAAAATTATGATTATAATGAAAAACAAAGTATGTTTCACCACAGCAGACCTGAATATTTGCTATTACTTAAAAAATAATCAATAAAAGTCTATCAGCCTTTAACAGAGTGCAGGACCAGGGCGCTCCGGTGGTTCACCCTGCAGAGTGCAGTCCGTGTAGGCACAGTCCTATATGCACCGGCCCAGGTTCACATCTGACTCACGGCCGTTTGCTGCATGTTATCCTCATCTCTCTGTCTCTCCCCTAGTTTCCTGTCTCTTATACTGCCCTGTCACAACAAAGTCAATAAAAACCCATACATATATCTTTAGAAAAATGCCCAAAATGCTAAGTCTAAGTTCCACTCTACCTGGGACCAGTCTGAACTCTGAAAACCTGCAAGATGAAGAGTAGTGAAGGGGATCATCACTCAGGCAAGACTCCATATTCTGTCTGTTAATCACAAAGCACAATTATGTTTATGTTTAACATATTAAATATCTTAGCATATGGAGAAACTTTGCATTTGCATGACAACCTGACATGAAAAACCAGCCTCCTACAAACATCTTAAAGGAGAGAATCTATTCACATTGTGCCCATTGTGAACAGCTATAAACACTTTGGCTGTGGATGTACAAATGATTATGGTTCAAACAAATCTCTGCCTCAGCCCTGAACTGCGCAGCAGGACTCTAAAGATCCACAGGCCAGACACTGTCTCATTATTTAGTCTGATACGAGGAGGTTGGAGGATGTTCTTTATGTGCATAAGACGTGAATGGATCCAGCAGACAGGTCCCTGGCTCCACTGCCGTGTCTCCCTCTCTGCTCTGCTCTGGATCCTCCTCCCCCTTTGCACCGTCCTGATTCTGATCGCTATCGCCTTTGACAAAAGCAAAGACGAAACGTTCGACAAGCTGCTTCTTTATTAAATTACCCGGCTTGGCTCATCTCACCCCGCTTTTTTTGCTCCATGGTGAGCAGTGGTGAAATATCGATCGGCGCGAGGCCTCAGATGACCGCTGCACAGATAACAGTAGCTAAATGATGGATCTTTCAATAGGTTCCCTGAAGAGGGCCTTTAAAACACATCTCTGCTGTCTTCCAGCCAGAACTAACAGCCTCGGGGATGTTAACTCTTATCTATGATGTATCAAGCTGTATTCGTGACTGTTAGCAAAGTGCTATAGCCTGTGTTCCGACGCCCCGGGGTTATATTCTCGCCGACTGTTCAGTCTGCAGACGGCTTCCTCAGATCTGCCTTTCTCTTTCCTCCTCTTCCTCGTCCCTCCTCTTCCTCTCTACCTGTCAAACACTGCGAGCTCCTGAGCTTCCAGCCAACACAAATGTCTCCTCAGTGCTGATGGATAGAGACAGCTGTAGTGGAATACAAAAAGTTTGCGTATGCACACACACTGACACACACGGACACACACACATACACCAGACTGTTTAGAGAGGGTGCAACCAGAGCTACAGAGCAGGTTAACAACTTTACTTCCCAATTAGCCCACTCAGTAGAGGAAATGGCTCTAACTGGCCTCCTGCATCCTTCATGTGTGTGTGTGTGTGTGTGTGTGTATCCCCATAGGAGAGTGTGCTGGCTCTCTCTGATCTAATTCTGAAGTGTTCAGCACTGCTGTTTGACAGCTGCCCACTGGCCACTGGCTGTCACATGTTGCCTCCACTTCCTGTTCATATAAAGGCTCTTCAGAGAACCAACACAGGTCTGGGGGCCTGGATGGGGGTTGGAAGTGTGTATAATCTGCAATACACACTCACACACTCGTGCTGCAGTGAGTTAAACAAAGCTTTTGGAGATATGTTTAAATTAACTTAACTCAACTACATTTTTTGATATGTTTTATTGTAAGTGTTGATGGACAGAATATGTTTGTGGTTTAAAGGTACATTGTGTAAGAATTACTCCCATCTAGCGGTTGTATATCGCAAGCAACTCAATCGTATTTTTCATGCTGCATTCACGTGAAATTGGGCAGACGGCATAAACAAGCCTCTATGTAAATAAGTGGTCCGTCATCACGAGGCAAAACAATACACGTGACAATATGTTGTCATGGCGATGTCGTATTGTTTACCTGATCCACGTTTTACCGGCTTTCTCTAGACTTCTCTGACTAAAATGACATCTGGTTTGTTACCGAAGGCCGTCTGCCCGACTGCAGGTGAATGCAGCATCTACGCTCCATTCCTCCTCACTGCGTTACCGCGGTGACTTTTTTTGTGACATCACAAAGTCACAGAAGTCCTGACAGCTGGTTTTAAGGCTCGGTCTCTGAAAACAGGCTGTGTGTATTTCTCTGTGGACTGAGGCTTTGATACTTGCACAGTGTTAGAACTTCGACCGAGCCACATAGACCTGATTTAAAGCTACCGTTGCACCACACTTATATGGAAGCTTTAATAGCAGGACATTAATTAGTGCTCCTTTTGACCTCACTTGTCAAGTCTCAGTGTCTGAATACAGGGCAGGCTGTGTGCGTTTCTCTGTGGACCGAGGCTTTGATACTTACAGAGTGTTAATACAGTATAGAACCCACAGCTGCTTTATAATCACACCACACATAAACATCATCTTTTCTACGATATGGGACCTTTAAACCTGTGCCAAAGTGTAGGACATGACAGGGCAAAGGCAAACTGATGTCTTGCTATATTGGTAAACAGCAGCTTCCATCTCTTGAGACCAAACTGTTTCTGTTTTCACGCATCAGAGCACAGAAGACAGACCAGGCCTGCCATGTGAGAGAGCCTGAAATCTCAGCACCTGTTGAGGTAACAGTGGTCTGAGTGGCACTGATTAACAACACCCCCACTGTGCTGTAGCCTCTGGTAGAACACTTACATCAGTCTCCTCTGCTTTCAAGTGTCATCACCATCAGACACAGAAATCTTTCAGATGAAGTTAAATTATGCGTGTGCTGGTGTGTTCACTTCAGGTTCGAGGTCTTTGGTTTTAAGTGGCACATGCATAAGGCTGGTAGGTCACAAAACGAGAGGGAGGTGGAGGGACTGATTGAGTTTATCCACTTGAGGTGGTGATTACACAGACATGAGGAGATGCTGTCATACATATGGGAGCAACAGCCTCCTGTATGCATATACAGTACACTTGTATATACATATCCATATAGTCATTGAGACAGGTTTTGCTTGTTCATCATATTTCTCGTGTTCATTTTGACCAATAAAGGATAATTACCATTTTTTACAATCTGGACCTTATTTCTAGCATAAAATACGATCATTTACTCACCCAGATAACTTTGGTGTCATTACAAGTCGTTCCGAAATTAGATCCAGCTGAGAGCCGCGTATATCCATATAATGCAAACACACGGGGCAGCGCAATGCAGCCTCTAAATAGCACATTATCTGCTGCGAAACTCGTTCATTTCACCAATATTTTGTTATGATACGCTAGTGCTATTTCCCTCTGAGTCCGGGGTTAGCTGTTATCAACATCAAGGGTCTGTAGGTTGACTACTAACCTCTGACCTGTATGATGTCATCTCCGACCGCTGCCCGGTGCGGCTTGTTGCTACCGCGTTTCTGCGTATTTCCGACTTGTCAGAACAAAATGAGCAGCTGGACGAAGTTCGGCTTCCTCTCTGCAACATGGACTCACTAAAGCTCCGGCTAGTTGCACTAAAAATGGACCAGAATGCCGAAGCAGAATGATTATTATCAGAATGAGCCGGGCAACGGTCGGAGATGACATCATCCAGGTCAGAGGTTAGTAGTCAACCTACAGACCACGGATGTTGATAACAGCTAACCCCGGACTCAGAGGGCAACAGCACTAGCCATAACAAAATATTGGTGAAATGAACGAGTTTCACCACAGATAATGTGCTATTTAGAGGCTGCATTGCGCTGCCCAGTGTACTCGCATTATACGGATATATACGCGGCTCTCAGCTGGATCAAATTTCATCGGAACGACTTGTAATGACACCAAAGTTATCTGGGTGAGGAAATGATCATATTTTATGCTAGAAATAAGGTCCAAATTGTAGAAAACGGTAATTATCCTTTAATATACAGTATATGTTTCCAGATCAATTCCAGTATAAGAGATGGATTGGAAACAGAAACCAGTTCCTCCCTCTGTGTCAAAAAAAACATTCAAGATTTTATCGTCCACTCCAAAGTGAGCCTTTTTAGTTTTAAAACTCCTTCTTTGTGTTGTTATCCCTCGCTCAGCAGGAAGAGGCTGTGTGGGAACTGAGCAGTTGGACATGTATCATCAGGTCCTGTGGTGACGAGGGACAGACAGGGACGCATGCTGCCACTTCCACAAACCTGCTGTTTCCAGTGGGAAACCCAATATACAGTCCCCAAATCCCCCTGTTCAGAGATTGATATGCCTGCATACTGTAAAGGGGTCATGCTGGGGGGAACCGTGCAGATAAGTCTCCAGGATCACAACATGGGTCAAACCCTAAAAAAAACAACAACCTGGAATCTAACATTTGTTTTTATTCGCTAAATTCTGTTCAGTCAATATCTGTATTGAACATGTTTGCCTTTGAAAATTACAAAACAGGCCAGAACCAAAGGGGTGTAACACGTCTCCATCAAAGACAGTGTTGTGCAATTCTGCTCCTTCCCACATGCAGCACAACATCACACACACACGCACACATCAACACACATACATGAACCAAACCAACATAACACACACACAAAAATAAACCAACCCTTTCAACTTTAACAATAAAGTGGGAGAACCATGTCACATCACAAACCCACAGAGGCTGTACAGTAGCTTTATGCACAGGAGCCACATATTTCATCCACACCACCGCAAATACACACACACACACACAGTACATCTGACTGCCTGTTGTACCTGCGGCTGTAAACACCACCTCCACCTGGAAAAGCCACCCTGCCAACGGTTTATGCACTAACTAACCGCGAGGTGTTACACCAACGCATCAACTCTGACGTCAGGGGCGAATGATGAATGGAACGAACACACACAATCAGTGTGGAGGAATGAATGTGGTAATTTGAGGCCAGTGTGTCTACATTAAAACACAGCTGCTGTTCTGCTGCTGGTGCTGTGGGCGCTCCTCCTCCCACCAGACAGGCTGCAACAACCTGCAACTTCAGCCCCGACCGCCACAATAACTTAAAACCATTTAGTTGGGAGGGATGAGTGATTTGAAGTCACAGAATAATTCAAATTCAAACACAAATTATTAATTTGAATGAACGAACGACTAGTTTGTGCATACTAATTATCAGAGATTGGACCCCTGATACCTGCTGGGCTGTCGGGTCCTGCCTCCCCTCCATAATTAACTGAATGAAAATGGGATGAAAGTGATAAAACCTGAGCCTCAGTGCTTTGATTAATTTGATTTGAGTGACAGATGTGTTGATGGTTCTGCACTTGAAAAGTTGTGGTGGAAATACTCATGTTTTCCAGTAACAGCATTAAAGGGATACTTCACCCAAAATTGATAATTCGCCAATTTTCTGCTCATCGTCAAGGAATGCCAAGGAAGTGTTTGGAGAACTTTCAGAGTCATCAAAACGCTGTTGGAGTTCCAGGGGGGGTCCGGTTGGCAACAGATTTTCATATAATGGTGGCGGATAGAGTTCACTTTTGAATCATCCACACTATGAAACATCCAAATACCTACATACTGCTCGTCCGTACTGACCCAGGTGTCCTGAAGCTGCAACATGAAAAAGTTGTTCAGAAAAAATGAATTTGTTTTCTGTTTTTAGCCTTGTTGTAGCAGTAGCTCCCAGTGGCTCTGTTAATGTTTGTTCACATGTGCGAGATTTTCTGCGAGATGTTCATTCGTCACTGTAAGCCAATGGATGGATGATGTAAACACGGAAGTGCTCACTAAGCATGGGCTGTTTACTATGGTATCAAGGGATACCACGGTATGAAAAAGTCACGGGTTCCATTAAAAACTACTAAAATGTTTCATCCTACCATCCCTGCGGTCTTGTCAAAGAGAGAAAGTGCAGGTCAGAAATCCCTCCGGTCGTGTGCAGCTGCAGCTCAGCCAGGTGTGGAGCTGGAACGCTGCCACACAAACACACCAACAACAGAGAAGAAGATGTGGAAAGCTTGCAGCTGTATTTAATCTCCAAACATCATCGACTATAGTGTTGACTGGCCAGTCCAAATACGCCGATTGATGCTGATTTAACAGACGTGTTCTGCAACAACATTGTTTCACAAAAGATCCGATTTGGGTGTCTACACAAAAACTCTGGGCGGCGTTTTCAGATTTACCCACTCTGGGACCAGTTTCCAGGAAAGAGCCTCCCTTTAAGATTATAGCTACAACTTTTTCATCAAAACGATACATTTTTCAAAAATAATACATCCACAGAACGTCTAGAGGCAGAATAAAAGTATTAATTTTACAGATTTTTTTTAATAGTAGGTGAATTCGCCTAATGTGGGACATTTTTTGCAATTTAGACTTCTGGTGTATTTTGCGATATGAAGCAAACACTTTCAATCTACATCCTGTACCATTCTGAAATCCTTAGGTTGTGATCTAATGGAATCCAAAGAGAAAATTCTGATATCACACTCCTAAAAGAAATACCATACATATTTCAACTCTGATTGCAAAGTTTTTTGCGGCAATTCCTGTTCCCTAATGTGGGACAGTCATGCTCCTAATGTGGGACACTAAAAAGTCTGTTTAAAAGTCATCTTAATTTACATGGTGAATGCTAGATTGCAAACCAGTGTTCAATAATATCACTTATTGTCCTAGTTCTGCTTCATCTTCTATAGTGTTAATGGTTTTCTACCAATTGTGTGGTGGATGTGACCTTTTACCCTTCGCTAGGGTCATTCCAAGCCCTGGTCAACAACCTCAATTGTGGGACACCACCATCCTCAGTGATCTCCCTATATTCAGTAATGTCTCCCCTCATCCTGTCTTTTTTCCACTGGTTGAGTTCACTTGCTTGATTATTTTCCTTTCTTTTCCCATGTTTTCTTTCCCTGATTTTGTCTCATTGCCTTACTCTTTTTTGCCACTGTGATCTGAAATACATTCCATTTAATTAATCAGTAATGTGCTATCCTTTGATTACTTCTAAACACAACATTTTTCATGAACATTATCAAAAAAGACAAGATTTAGAAACAAGAAAGAAAAAAATCTGAGCCATTTACCCCTTTAACAGTAGGCTATTATGACCACTTCCAGTTAATAAATATAATTTTCTTTTGTTGTAAAATATTCAAAACAATGCATTATAACAATAAAACCATGTAAACAATCATTGTTATTGTTCAACCTATTAGTTTTACCTGGAAAAGAACTGTCCCACATTAGCAAAAACCACCTGTCCCACTTTAGGAAAGCATGTTTCCTAAAGTGGGACAGTAGAAATGTTGATCAAAATGCTAAATATTGAGAATGGTTACACCATATTAAGATATATTTTAATGCATCAGCATATTATAAACACATTTTGACAAAAAATTGCAATAATTTTGTTTTTTTAAATAAATTATGGCCTTAACATTATTTTTGTCCAAACCCTAAGTACCTAGCATTTTGGTGGTCTTCACACAGGGTGCCTCCGGTTTGAAGGCTCTCCCTCCCAAATCTATTGGACATTTGAGATGTCATGTGATTTTGATAATGCAATATCACAGCTTGTGTGAGACCACATTTACATTAACTTCCTTTTGCTATAGGAAGACCTACACCCATTTAAGCTTAAGTGTCCCACATTAGGCAGTGTCCCACATTAGGCGAATCCACCCTATACAAATAATTGTTTTATCAATTTTGACGGGTCCAAAATATATAAATACTTACATCTACGTTTGCAACGTCGACATGAAATGATCTCTGCGCCTAAACCATTAGTAGCCTACGTTTATGTCATGTGAGGCGGAACTCAGGGGAGCAGATCGTGATAGCTCTTGGCATCATGCTAATGCTAATGCTAACTAACGGTCAGCCGGTACTGTAACATTTCCGGTGCAGGCGTGATGCTGCGGGTTTGTCGGGTTCGTCTGCAGGTTAGTTAAGTGTGAAATGATTTAGATGTGTTTCCAGTCCGCTGTCAACACCGGAGCTGCGGCTCATTAAATACTGTTAGCGTTAGCTTAGCTTTAGCTACTAGCCGCTCCCTATAGGCGTACCTGGCAACCAGTACAACTGAAGGTTGGAGCGAGAGCGGGCGAGTGTGAGTGCGACACTTACTGGCCCGGAAGGAATTAAACTTGTAGCTAACACCTTTAACGGACTGCATTTATTTTAATTTCATTGAGAAGAATACAATTATTCATTTTATTATGTATTTTAACTTGATATAGCCTATCCAAATATTCTATAGGCTATGTTATTTAAAAATAAAAGACTGTGTTCAGTGGAAAAGTTGTTTTGTTTTTTTAACCCAGACATTTCAAAACAACACGTTTAATTGCAATACCGTGAAACCGTGATATTTTTTTGCTTAAGGTTAGCATACCGTCAGAATCTCATACCGGCCCATGCCTATAGTCCTCACAGTCACACTGCTGTATAGTTCTGTGTAGGAGGCAGATTGAGAAACTCACACACTTGAATCATTTAGCAGAGCAGTTTTGTTCCTGCTGAACTCTCCCTCCCTGTTTTCTTCCTCTCTTCCCTCTGGGTATTCTCCCACCTCGTGAGGATCCCAGACGCCCCTGTGCTGCCTGCTTGACAGTGTTCTGTCAAGCCCCAGCCTCCTCTTCCTCCTCTTTTGTTGCCATAGAAACCGGCGGCCGTGGAAAAGTACAAGTGAGTGGATTGTCTGGGAAAAGGACAGTGAGAGGTATAGCGGCAGTCTGCCACGCCACACCACGAGACAGCTGCCAAAACAAATAAAAAGAAATGGTTTTTAGGATGGCCTGTGTTATCTGAGAGACCAAAGAAAATTCTGTTTTACGCTGCCGGGGTCGGGTTTTATGGGATGGTGTCAGATCCAAATATTTCTGGTGGTTTTAGCACACTGAGGCATGAAGTAATAGTAGTGAACAGTAGATTCATTAGTCACGCAACTTCCCCAAAGTCACAAACAGCAAAAAGAAAAACAGCCACAACTACAGCAAAACATCCAGGAAGCGTGTGAAGTGGAGAAACCACATGTGCAGTTTTTAAAACTTCCAAACACAGTCACACTTGTTTTTGTCACTGTAGCTACGAAAAACACACGGCAAATTAGGAGAAATGTGTCAGCAAACAACAAAGTGGTTGTGGAAGATTATTGAAGATTTGCATGTTCAGCTGCTCGGATTCAAACGTCTCTGTGGTGCATCGATGGTGAGAGGGAGACTTTTCTGAAGGAAGACAACAAAGACACAAGATCCAGGACTGTCTCAGTCTGATGTTATGAGACTGTCATGACTGCAGCTCAAGGTGGAAACACTCATCATATGTCTGTATTCTAACAACATCATGGATGTTACCACGGTTGTTTTTCATTAAAAGAGATCTTTAATACCCCTCCTGACATAAAACTATTCAAACAAAAACAGACCAAAGACTGAAATTAAACTTTAAAGAGGAACTATGCAGGATTTGTATCTTAACTATGCTACATTTCTATCTTAAAGCAGATATCAGTGGAATGTTTTTGTTAATATAAGTCCTAAATAGTCCTATTTTCCGTCAGCAATCACTTACATGAAGTATTTCAGCCTAAACACGAGTCTCTCCGTCACTCTGCTCTGCAGTAACCCGAGGAGAAAATTTTCCTTGTGGGATACAAGTGTTATCCAATGAGGAGAGAGAACGGCATGAAGGGCTGTGTGTGCAGCCAAGGGATGCGCGTGAATGTGGTGACGTAGCACGAGGACCAATTGATGCCTGACAAGGGCGGGGGCTGCTAACTCATGGTGCGTTCAAAGAAACTCGTACTTTGTGTTTTTCCTTCCTGTGAAGTCATACCAGTTCGATCTGGTACGAGTTCACGGGTCGGAAGTTACGAGTGGCCGTTATAGGGAACTTTCACAGACAACAGGATGGTAAAAACACGAGCTACGGGTTACCTGGAACGCTACCAAGTCGTAGTTGTGACTTGAAGCTGTAACTTACGGTTTCAAAAGCCTGCCTTGAACGCAGCATTAGCCGAAACGGCCGTGAAGCTGATATCTGCTTTAATTAAACAGCTTCAGAGTAATTGTGATGGTTTAATAAATGGCTTAACTTGTCCCAGGGAGAATGGAGGCTCTCTGCCTTCCACCGACAGTAGCCTCTCTTGGCTGAAAACCAACCTTGCAAGATCAGCGCCGCCACCCCATCGTCCCAGCTCTCATCTCTGAGCACCGTGACACAAACGCACCCCACAACCCGTAATGTCTTGTTTATGACAGATTAAACTACACAAATATACACGTTGTAATATCATATATGATATATAACGTTATCTACCGCTCTATTGATTGATTTCTCGCCGACTTCGTTGTAAACAAATGCACATGACCAGGATGAGGGTTAGCAAAACAGCGGAAAAGCGACCGACTTACATAGTTCCTCTTTAAGAAATGACCTGTTCACAGAAATCAGACAAAAACAACATTATTACATATTTGCATCCAGCAGGCCTCAGGTCAGTTCACCAGCTCTTAGCCTGGTTTATGAGGCAGGTTACTCTCAGCCAGTTCCTCTGCCCTGTGGCTGCCGTCTGCTGCTCTTTGCTTTTCCACAGCATGATAATACCAGTTCAGAATTAAAAAATACCACTGCAGACAATTTCAAGCCGTTTTAACTCTCACACTCCAGATTTCCGACACATTTGAACGCAACTCAGAACTTCAAAGCGTTATATTTGGTGAGAGTAGCAGTGTATTAAAAACCAGCAGCAGATGTGGTTAGTTTTTATGTTCTGGTGAACATCATGGGATTCTGATAGTGGTTATAATAAACTCCCTAAATGTGTTTTTGAAAAGCTGTGCCAGTGTTTAATTACTGTGTTCATCTAGCGAGAGGACACAGACACATGCAGCTAAGTTTGAGTTAAGTGCATGAATTCCCAAACCCTGACAATTACATCAGCCAGTCTTCACCAACATGTGTAAATCAGTCTTATCCATAATGAAGTGTATTAGCAGCAGCTGTGTGCTCGTACCACGACACCTCAGGAGAAGCAGCACTAAACACTGTTACAGGTTGGAGAAACAGATTGGACAGTTAGTGAGGTGGTTTATATTATTCCACGATGCGATGCAGATAACCTCTCAGGAAGAAGCAGTAGTTTGGAAAACGCAGATATTTGCAATGTGAGATGAGAAGACACCAGTCTCATGTGAACCACTTAGATATATGGTTACAGCCTGCAGTCAGTTAGCTTCAAGGCAGCTCCACTAATTTAATTTACATGCCACAGTGTGTTGGGAAGTAGTAGTATTATGTTAAAAAAAAAAGTTGTACAACGTCTGTAGTGTCTCCAGTGAGAGCTGTGTGTAGACTCACTATAATGCCCTCAAGTGATGTCGCTCGACTCGGCGCTTGTAAATGACCTTTAATATGAGCATAGTATTTTTTATAAATGTGTTTTTATGTTTACTTAGTAACATTCTTTAAAGCCAGGCTTTTATTTTGTATACATTAAGTAGACGGATATTCAGTGCTTTTATTTTGAAAGCGTCTCGCCGAGATCTCGTACACATCCGGTGCTTCGGAGTTTACCGGCAGAAGGAAAAGTGTGTCTGCAATGCTAAAAGCAAGCAAAGTGTGCCTAACCCACATGAAACGCCCTAGCACCTGGCTAATAAGGGGCACAAGGTTTGTGTTGTTACCATTTAATGCTGTATTTATGTCCGGCTCGAGTTTGGTTGCCGTGGATATTTTCATGCATAAAGCGTATTGTGGTTAGCGGTAGCTACTATTAGCATCGGCGAGCTGCCGTGTCGGTCTGTATTGAAGTGAGATGAAGCTATAAGCTAACTCGTAGGTTGGTTTAGTAATGCAACAGAACGTATTTTGTCTGTTTTATATAAGGTCTGCTAAGGTTAAAAACTGTTTATTGGGTTAAAAACGAACGGTTAAAAATGCTAATTTCATGGCAAATATTGTTTTATATTGCACTCTAGGTGAGGTTGTCTTTCAGTTAAAATGTGAATTTTCCCTCATGACTGTAACATCAATCGTAGCAGTTAAAATATATATTTAAATTCATGGAGTAAAACCTGTGAGTCTACAATAAGTTTATTAGATAAAAAGAGAGTCAACTTACATGATTGTTTGTGATAAAGGTAGTTAAAGGTAATTTCAAGTAAGAGTAAAGGTAACTGTATTTTGTTTTCTTCTTTTCATAGCTCTTACGGTGTGTTTACATTGAATACGGTCCAAGGAATAAAACATTGTGAACCATCAGTTTGAGAGTCCGACCATCATTTAGCCGGGGATGCTACAGTAAGAGCTTCACCTCATCCGTCACATCACGCCGCTGACCAAGGACAACTGTAGAGGGACCTGATGTGATGGTCAAGGATTGTGGTACCTGCTCACAACATGGAAGCATCAGTAAAGACGCCTCCAGACGACAGAGACTCCGAACAGATGAAGGATAAGGATACTGAAGAGGAGGATCTCCGTCGCTCTGGTCGCCTACGGAATCCCACGGAAAAGATGCTTGCATTTCATGAGGAGGAGGCCCACAAAAAGGAGAAAAGGTTGACTCACATTTATGAACAATGGAAGATCCAGGCACGTAAGGCTAGAAAACAGTTAAAGTTTGACATTCCTGAAAGTGACATTGCAACTCTTATAGACACACTAGAAGAAGGAAAAAACTGTGTTATAAACCTGTACATAGACATCAGAGCTCACCTCACTCCATCTAATGAGACAAGACGTCGTATTGATGCCTGTGAGGCAGTTACAAGGGACATTGTTAAAATTGCTCTTGAAAGGATATCAGGCATAGATGAAGAATTTGATAGTGAAGCAGTAAAGCAGCGTCTTCATGAGCTTCTTAACAGAGACTATGCTCACTCCATCTACGGATCCACAGCTTCACCTCCAAGTCAACACTCAAGTAAAGGTTCAAGTCAACACTCTGTTATAGCAGCAAAAAGAGCAGACGCTGCAGCAGAATTAGCAGCAAAGGAAGCAGAGTATGAAGTGTTATTGAAGGAGGAGAAACAAAAAGAAAAGATTCAAGTCTTAGAGGAGAAACAAAAAGAAAAGATTCAAGTCTTAGAGGAGAAACAAAAAGAAAAGATTCGACTCCTAGAGGGACAACAAAGGAAAGAACTTGAAGCTCAAAAACGTGAGTTGGAAAGATTAAAGGCAGAGAAGGACATTAAAGCTGCACGAGCTAGGTTCACAACTTATGATCAGGAAGTAATGCAGGAAGCAAGTGTTCATTCTGTAGATCAGATGAGAACGAGAGAACATCAGTTTGTGTGTCCTCCTTCAGCTCTCATCCAGCAGCCCACTGATATCACAGTGACAGCATCACCTGCAAGGACAGATGTAAGTTATCTGGCTCAGGCAGTCCAAGATAGCATAGCTCTAAACAGGCTCCCAATGCCAGAACCGTCTGTATTTACTGGTGACCCTATCCAGTTCATTGAGTGGAAGGCTTCCTTCACATCCCTCATAGACAAAAAGAACATTGCTTCAGCTGACAAATTACATTATTTGAAAAAATATGTAGGAGGTCCAGCTCGAAAGACACTTGATGGCATATTTTATAGAAATGATGATGAAGCCTACAAAGATGGATGGAACCGTCTCAACCACAGGTATGGTCAGCCGTTTGTTATACAAAAAGCATTCAGGGAAAAACTAACAAACTGGCCAAAGGTCCATCCAAGAGATGCTGAGGGACTTAGAGCATTCGCTGATTTCTTACACTCATGTCTGGAAGCCATGCCTTATGTTAAAGGTCTGGACATTTTGAACGATTGTGAAGAAAACCAGAAATTGATCCAAAGGCTACCTGATTGGGCAGCATCACAGTGGAACCGCAAGGTCACTCAAGTCATGAGAGTTGACCAGGAGTTTCCCAGCTTCCAGGAGTTTGTCTTCTTCATTGTAACGGAGGCAGAAATTGCATGTAATCCTATTACTTCATTCCACGCTCTCCACTCATCAGAGGCTAACTCATCACGTCATCTGAAAGAAAAGAAATGTAAATCCAGTGTTTATCACACACAGACAGTTACAGAGAATGAAACACAAGGACAGTTAAGAACAGGTTTAAAGCCACCATGTGTGTTTTGTCAAGACAGTAAACATCAACTTCATCGCTGTCCTGAGTTTAAAGGGAAAGCTCTGGAGGAACGACGGAAATATGTGAAAGAAAAGAAGCTTTGCTATGGCTGTTTGAGGACGGGCCATAACGCCAAGGACTGCCGCAATAGACATTCATGCGACAAATGTAAAGCAAGACATCCTACGCTTCTCCATGATGACACCTACACCAAGGCCAAGCCCACGTCAGTCGCAAATCAAAGTAACACAGAGGAAACAGCAACCTCATTGGCTCTCAGTGTGGCAACTAAGGAGCCATCTACCAACACTTCAATGATAGTGCCAGTGTTGGTTTCTTCTGTCAGCAATCCAGGTACGGAAAGACTTGTTTATGCGCTGCTTGATACCCAAAGCGATACAGTCTTCATTGACCAAGAAGTCAGCAATAGTTTACAGACTGAAACTCATCCTGTAAGACTGAAACTAACAACCATGACAGGAAAGGATGCATTAATGCATAGTCAAAGAGTGTCAGGTTTGAGAGTGAGAGGTTACTGCTCTGCTATCCACATTGATCTCCCCCCTGCTTACACCAAGGACTGTATACCAGTGAATCGAACACACATTCCTACCTGTGACACGGCACGGAACTGGAATCATCTCATCAAAATAGCAGATGAAATCCCACCACAGCTGGAATGTGAAGTCGGTCTGCTGATCGGCTACAATTGCTCAAGGGCACTGGCACCACGGCAGGTAATCCTTGGAGGAGATAGCGAACCATATGCAGTTCAGACGGATTTGGGGTGGAGTATCGTAGGCTGTTCACCTCACCACAACTCACCAAGCATCACCAACATGTGTCACAGAGTTTCAGTCAGAGAGCTTCCTCCAGTGACCCCAGCTGAGGCACTCAGGGTTCTCGAGTCTGACTTTAAAGATGCCAATAAGGACGGAAAGACTGTGTCTCAGGATGACATCCGCTTCCTGGATGTGTTAAAGGAAGGGATCAAGAGGAACATTCATGGACATTACGAGATGCCACTCCCCTTTAAAGAGAGACCCTATCTCCCTGACAACAAACAACTGGCGATGGTACGGCTCAGTCACCTTAAAAGAAAGCTGGCGAAGGATGACAAGTACAAAGAACATTATGTGAAGTTTATGAATGAAATCATTGAAAAGGGTGAGGCAGAGGAAGTTCAGGATCAAGGGAAGGAAGGAGAGAAGTGGTACATTCCTCACCACGGAGTGTATCACTCGAAAAAACCTGACAAACTCCGTGTGGTTTTTGATTGCTCGGCTAAGTACAGGGGAACGAGCCTCAATGATCATCTCCTGTCAGGCCCAGATCTGCTGAACAATCTGAACGGCGTGCTTCTCAGATTCAGACAGCACCATGTCGCATTGATGTGCGACATTGAAAAAATGTTTCATCAGTTCTACGTGTATGAAGCTGACAGAGACTATCTACGTTTCCTATGGTGGAAAGACGGCAACTTTAATGCAGAGCCGCATGAGTTCAGAATGAAAGTGCATCTCTTCGGTGCTGCGTCATCGCCAGGATGCGCTAACTACGGACTGAAGCAGCTTGCAACGGACAATGAAAGTGAGTTTCCCCTCGGCTCAAAGTTCATCATGAAAGACTTTTATGTTGACGACGGTGTCACTAGTATAGAAAATGTGAATGATGCTATTCAGCTTGCACAGGAAGCACGGCAGCTCTGTGCTGCGGGTGGATTGAGACTGCACAAGTTTATGTGTAATAACAAATCTGTGCTGGAGAGTATCCCCCCATCTGAGCGTGCTGCTGAAGTGAAGTCTCTGGATCTGGTCTTCAAGGATGTGACGTTAGAGAGAGCCTTGGGAATCCACTGGCACATTGAATCAGACACCTTCAGATTTCGTGTTTGCCTGAAGGACCAGCCAGCAACACGACGTGGTATCTTGTCTACGGTCGCATCCCTTTTTGACCCGCTGGGGTTTGTTGCCCCTTTCCTGCTCACGGGAAAAAGGGTGCTTCAGGAAATGTGCAGGCACGGAACAGGCTGGGATGATCCCCTTCCCAGTGAACTGCAACCAGTGTGGGAACGCTGGAAAAATGATCTTGCAAATTTGGACAAAATCACCATACCACGCTGCTATGTGCCTCCTGGTTTCGGACGAGTGGTGAGAAAGGAGCTACACCATTTCTCCGACGCAAGTACATGTGGTTATGGACAGTGTACATATTTGAGACAAGTGAACGAAGATGGAAGTGTTCATTGTGCTCTTGTTACGGCAAAGTCCAGAGTAGCTCCAATCAAGGTCACGACAATCCCTCGGCTAGAACTGGCAGCCGCTGTTGTGTCAGCCACAGCAAGCAACACCTTAAAGGAGGAGCTTGGTTTAACAGATGTCGTTGAGTATTTCTGGACTGATTCAAAAGTCGTCTTGGGATACATTAACAATGAGGCACGTCGTTTTCACACTTTCGTGTCAAATCGGATACAGAAAATACATCTCAGCTCTTCTCCTCAACAATGGAGATATGTTTCAACCACTGATAACCCCGCAGACATTGCATCTAGGGGATCAAGCGTAAGTGAGATTCTCACATCAAGCTGGTTCAAAGGACCTCAGTTTCTATGGGAGAAAGAGATACCTCCAGCTACAGATGTTAGCGCAGAAATACAGATTGGAGATCCTGAAGTCAAGAGGATTCAGACTCTAAACACACAGACACGGGAACAGCTGAGTCTCTCAGACCGCCTGTCAAAGTTTTCTTCGTGGTCAAAAGCAACTCAGGCTGTCGCTCGTCTCATTCGTCGTGTCAGACATGATAAGTCAACAGACCACAGCACCGTCCAAGAACGAGAAGACGCACGCTGCATCATCATAAGAGACTTACAGAGACACGCATATCCAGAAGAGTTAAAGTTGCTCAGTAAGGTAACTCAACTTCCCTCTCAGAGTAAACTGTTTCAGATGGATGCTTTTCTTGATCAGGATGGACTCCTCATGGTGGGAGGAAGACTGAAAAATGCATCACTCCCTACCTCACTGAAGCATCCAGTGATCATACCAAAGAGTCATCCCATCACCAAGGCAATAATTGCTCACTGTCACGATAAGGTCCAACATCAAGGAAAAGGCTTGACTATTAATGAGATCAGATCAAATGGATTCTGGATTCCAGGAATCAACAGAGCTGTGGCAACGCATCTGCATCAATGTGTTACATGTCGAAAACTCAGAAGATTCACAGAGGAGCAGCGAATGGCAGATTTGCCGTCTGAGCGTGTGGATCCATCACCACCTTTCACCTATTGTGGAATGGACTGTTTCGGTCCGTTTTTTACCAAACAAGGACGCAAGGTACAAAAGAGATACGGACTGCTTTTCACCTGCCTTTGCTGTCGAGCTATCCACATTGAAATGTTAGACGACATGTCGACAGATGCTTTCATAAATGGACTTCGTTGTTTCATTGCAATAAGAGGAGCAGTACGTGACATAAAATGTGACCAAGGAACGAACTTCGTTGGAGCTAAAAATGAACTGAATGAAGCTCTCAAGCAATTGGATGCTGATCGTCTGACTACGTTTTTGGCTGAGAAACAGTGTGACTTCAGCATGAACGCTCCGCATGCAAGCCATGCTGGAGGCGTATGGGAGAGACAGATCCGAACGGTGAGGAATGTTCTTCGTTTAACTCTTTCACCCTCATCAGGCAGGCTGGACGATGCCTCTCTACGGACATTCTTTTATGAGGCAGCAGCTATTGTGAACAGTCGTCCACTCACCGTTGACAACTTAAATGATCCAGATAGTCCAGAGCCGCTAACGCCCAATCACCTGCTCACCATGAAACCCACTGCAGCCTTACCACCTCCTGGCAGATTCATCAGAGAGGACATGTATGCTCGGAAGAGGTGGCGCCGTGTTCAGTACCTTGCAGAGCAGTTCTGGGGCCGGTGGAGAAGAGAGTATGTGTACAACATCGCCACCAGACAACGCTGGCATACCCCAAGGAGAAACCTCAAAGTCGGTGACATTGTGATGGAAAAGACAGAAGATCAACCTCGCAACGAGTGGAAATTGGCTAAAGTTGTAGAGACAGTGACTGATAAAGATGGACTAGTGAGGAGAGTGAAGATTCGTGTTGGAGACCAGAAGATGGGAAAGGAGGGACAGCGTTCTGGCAAGCCATCCATCGTTGAACGTCCAGTGCAGAAGCTGATCCTGCTCCTAGAGACTGTTTAATCACCCCCTTCACTCCACAACCTATCCTTTACAGTATGAAGAGTTTATGGACATTTTTGACTCAAGCACTAAATAAAGGTCACATGGTTTAGAAATCATTCATGCTTTACATCTAATAAGGGGATGAAAAACCAGTAATGATTTGGTGGGAGTGTAAATGACCTTTAATATGAGCATAGTATTTTTTATAAATGTGTTTTTATGTTTACTTAGTAACATTCTTTAAAGCCAGGCTTTTATTTTGTATACATTAAGTAGACGGATATTCAGTGCTTTTATTTTGAAAGCGTCTCGCCGAGATCTCGTACACATCCGGTGCTTCGGAGTTTACCGGCAGAAGGAAAAGTGTGTCTGCAATGCTAAAAGCAAGCAAAGTGTGCCTAACCCACATGAAACGCCCTAGCACCTGGCTAATAAGGGGCACAAGGTTTGTGTTGTTACCATTTAATGCTGTATTTATGTCCGGCTCGAGTTTGGTTGCCGTGGATATTTTCATGCATAAAGCGTATTGTGGTTAGCGGTAGCTACTATTAGCATCGGCGAGCTGCCGTGTCGGTCTGTATTGAAGTGAGATGAAGCTATAAGCTAACTCGTAGGTTGGTTTAGTAATGCAACAGAACGTATTTTGTCTGTTTTATATAAGGTCTGCTAAGGTTAAAAACTGTTTATTGGGTTAAAAACGAACGGTTAAAAATGCTAATTTCATGGCAAATATTGTTTTATATTGCACTCTAGGTGAGGTTGTCTTTCAGTTAAAATGTGAATTTTCCCTCATGACTGTAACATCAATCGTAGCAGTTAAAATATATATTTAAATTCATGGAGTAAAACCTGTGAGTCTACAATAAGTTTATTAGATAAAAAGAGAGTCAACTTACATGATTGTTTGTGATAAAGGTAGTTAAAGGTAATTTCAAGTAAGAGTAAAGGTAACTGTATTTTGTTTTCTTCTTTTCATAGCTCTTACGGTGTGTTTACATTGAATACGGTCCAAGGAATAAAACATTGTGAACCATCAGTTTGAGAGTCCGACCATCATTTAGCCGGGGATGCTACAGCGCTGGTTTGGGCTGAAGACTCCTGAGGTAGAAGATGACGGAACAAAAGTTACCAGAGCTCTGCAGCTCCATACTCGTCACTGCTGGAGGGGGATGGCTCAAGGCCACATAGGCCACGTGAGTCAATAATGGCAGCACACTGCTTCAGACAGCTAGCCTGACTCTGTCTGATGGTAATGACACCACCTGTGATGCTCACCAGCGCTCACGTCACATGGTGTTTGTGTAATCTGCATAAAGACCAGAGTCACAGAGTCAGTGAGTTGATGTGCAAACAAATGAGGGAATGGGCTCTTTGCACAACTCCAATACTTCCTGAACTTAGTGCTGCTCCTTCATTTCCTGTCTTACATTATTGGACAACCTGATTAATCCAGGTGTGTCTGACCATTGTGACTACTCAGACACACCTGTATTAATCAGGTTGTCCAATTCAATCCAATAAGTTCAGGAAGTATTGGAGTTGTGCAAAGAGCCCATTGTTTGGAATTCAAAATGCAAATACTCACTTCTACACACTTTCATGTCCTCATGCCCAAAAACAAGAAAAATCAAAAAATGCAAAGCAAATGGTAAAATTAGATTATGTTAGAATAGAATAGAATAGAATAGAATAGAATAGAATAGAATAGAATATTTTTGATTAGATTATATTATTAACTCATTGAGTGCCATTGACGTCTATGGACGTCAATCAAAATCCAACGCTTGAGTGCCATTGACGTCGATAGACGTCAAATGCACTTTTCTGCGGCTGGTAAATGGGGACGCTCTCGCGCACACTGTGAGTAATTTTGGGGCTTCTGGGATGTGTAGAACGAAGAAGACTGTAGATCAGAGCAAGAAGTGAAGAAGGAGGAGAAGACGAGCGCGGTCGGTACAGAGATAACAAAGTCGGAAAAAGTTTCTATTTCTAGAGAAAAACGACGGGCAGAGCCTGGAACAAGTGTAACGTGGAGCTGGAGGAAAGCTTAGCTACGGATGCTATTAGCATAGCTCCAGCATGAAGTGATCAGAGGAGGCAGGAAAGGTAAACTGATCTAGATGATCAGCACCAAAATGCCGAAGCGAAAGCGGATCGCGGAGTTTCACCAGTTGCTGTAAACCGACGTGACGACGAACCGAGAGATCAGCGCGGTGAGTCGCTGCCGCGGCCGCGTCCAGCAGAGAGGCTGAAGACGCCATGACGTCTCCCTCCCTCCTTCAGAGACGAGGGGAAGCAGCAGGAGGAGAAGTAGGAGAGGAGAGGGGAGGGGAGGGGAGGGGAGGGGGGGGGGGTAGGAGAGGCTGAGGGGGGCAGCAACTGCCACACGAGTGTTGTATTTTAGTTGTTGTTGTTTTGTCTTTTGTGTGTGTGTGTGTGTGTGTGTGTGTGTGTGTGGGGGGGGGGGGGGTTAAAAAACATGTGAAATGAAATTTTCAGACGTCTTACATGTTTTTGAAGCCAAAATTAAAACGGATAAATCACTGTTTTTCTTGAGAGACTCTCTTTCACAAAAATGCATTTTTCTCAGCTTTCTAGAAAAAAAGTGGTCTTTTTGGTGCAACCAGGCTCTATTCAACTTAAGATATATCAAGAATGGAACAAGGTACAAACAAATGGTTTTTTCCCTAGTTAAATAGAGTGTCTCCTCTTTCCTTTGAGCTGTTTGGTGTTTTCAGAGTCATAGTACAAAATATTCTCTGGGTCTTGACATATTACTCAAAATGCCCCAAAACGCTGGCACATGGCACTGACCATTTTATAAAAGGTCTGGCACTCAATGAGTTAATTACAACATAATTTAACTGTCATATAGGGCTGGGCGATATGGCAAAAAACTTTATCATGATGTATTTTTCCATATTGATCGGTCCTCGATATTTTTTTTGCTGATGCTGCCAGTTCAAGCAGCATCCTGACTGAATCCTGAAGAAACCAGAGAATGTGTTCAGTTTGGGGGGACAACATGAGTTCACTTTAATGTTCACTAAGGGTGGAACAGATCTCTAATCCACAGTTTGATTTGATTTACGTTTTTTTGTTGTTGTTGCCTTTGTTCAGCTATAAAATGTGTCAATCACGAGGCTTTAGTCTTTCTATTTATTTTAACAGGTTGTCGATAAATATTTAGCTTTTTACTCTAACAGTTTTATTGCGCTGACTCGGTAACTACGAGCAGAGTTCACGTCAAATGTCACGAGCAGCTCCATGTTTTCACAGTCGGACTTTTCTCTTCCACTTTCTGACCGTCATATAATCAGGTCACTCTGACTCCACACTTCCAGGCTCTTTTCATGACAACGCGAGACAGACGAACTGACCGCTCCACACGTTCACCATTCAGTTGCCACTGGCTTTTACAACTTTCACTTTCTCCTTCCTGCAGCTGCTGCAGCTCAAACAAACTCTACAGTGCTCACGACAGTGGGCAGAGTATCAGACGGCAGAGTGACAAGCTGCTGTCGTGCTTTTTACTTCCATGTGATATTGAGAGTGAGGAGTTGTCGTCACAGCTCAGAGCCCCACCCTCTTTCTCCGCCATGATGGAAGGATTCCGGCGGCAAAAGCCTTACTAGTCTATGGGCAAAACAAAATCGTCTACTCCGTAATTTACTGTTTTACAATGCCTGGAAATCACTGCTGTGTTAAAAACTGCTCCAGTGATTTACTTTCTCCTTATTCTTTCTTGTAATTTGTTGATCTGTTGGCGCAAAAAAGAGCTAGAATTTAGTCCGTCTCTGTGCTGTTCTGATGACGTTGCCCCTGGCAACCGATAGCGTCTCCTTCCATCATGGCCGACCGGCTCAAACCCCGCCCAGATCAGACCAAATCGGCACGTGACTCCTCACTCTCAATAGAGGAGGAATAGGACCATAGCTTATTATCGAAATCGATCAAAAAATGTATCACAATCCCGAATCAAGATTGTTTTATCGCCCAGCCCTACTGTCATATTAATAATGTTGGTTATAAATCATATTATAACATGAATAACAATCTTCAGTGTCTGCTCCATAAACATGATCAATTTTCTGCTTATTGCCTTGTTAAATAAATATATTGACTATATTGTAGTTGGCAATATGCAATGAACTCGATAATGGGCTATATTAATACATACAAGGAGCCACAGCTTGGACTCAAACCTGGACCACCACAGTCAGGATCAAGCCTTCATGGTGGGTCACAGTGGCCCAAGGCAAGTATACTGTACATGTTTCTCTCTCAGTGCACAGAGCTCATCATCAGTTCACTGCTCTCTGATAAACTTCTCCAGTCGACTTGAAAAGGAACAAGTCAGTCTGCTGCTGATCAACCTCCTGGATGCCCACGACCACGTGAGTCATATTTAATCAATGATGCTGCCTTCAGAATGACTTCAGTTTTCTCCACCTCTGGACTCAGTCATCCAGCTTTATGCTCCTGCCCTGCACATGAGACAGTCCAGACTGTTCTGCTCTGTGGTTCCTCGACAGTGGAACGAGCCACCAGACGGCGAGCAGGGCGGTCTATCTGTCTCCAAGGATCTCTTAAATCTTCTCCTCTGAGAGCATCTCCTCTCCTAACACCTCTAACACCCTGAGGCTGGGAACACAGTGGTTTCATAGCATGAGCATGACAGCTGATTTTCATCTGGGCCTTCATTCTAACAGATTACAACACACTGACTCGCTACCTGAGAGAGATTTTGCTTCTCGCCTATTTTTCACATCCCGCAAGGGTCACAGCCCAAAAAACACACAGGTCACAGCTGATTTCCTCTCATTTACGGATGTAGCACAAAGTACTTACAGCACAGTCTCCTACTGCACCAACGTTGTCAAAATTGTTAACTGCTCTAGATTAAAGGGATAGTTCAACATTTTGGCAAATTGCCATAATCCCTATAGTTTAAGGAGTAGGTTCAATAGCTCGCACCGACAATTAAAGGTAACGATCCTCCTGCTATGACTTATGGCAATGGGCCAATTTGCCAAAATGTTGAACTATGCCTTTAACGTCTCTGACAAATGAATAAATGTAAACTTCAGCTAACAGGTTGATGGCTGCAGCAGGACAACTATGGACAAACAATCCCTGTAAGACAAACTTTTTAAAATCCAGTGTTACAGTTTGACACATTACTAAAAGCTATTAAAAGCCTGTCTTGTTGTTCATTAGCCACAATCCAAATGGGAGAAACTTTGAGTTTATCAAAAGGTTAAAAGGCTTGTCTAAGTTGCCTTCAGTTATGACTATGCACTTGTGGTATTTAAGTTTTATAAACGGCTGTGAATCATTTCCTTTTAATCTATCCAGCAGCATTGAGGTTTCCTGGCTCCTGAAAGAACAAAAGCTGTTTTAATTTGCAGATTATCTTTTAAAGAGACAGCAGCGCATTCATGATTTTATTATTTGTCCCTCGCTTCCGAGACTCATGCCTTCTCCTGTAGCTCTGCCAGAAAGCAAATGAGTGTTTCAAAAAAAAAAAAAAAAAAGTCTGGTTATTGATTTAACATTTTGCAGCAATTTCAGACACACTTGTTTGTTGAGTGAACATCTCTTACACCAACATCTTGCCATGGAAGCCTTTGTAACTCAACGTTAGTCATCACAGCAGCTGCACACACATCTATGAAGGTGTTTTTTGGGAGGTGTGCACTAAAATCGAGGCTCGAGTATTTAGCAACCTGTCAGCGAGTCCTGCAGAGAGGAGAGCAAAGGTTTCTTTTTTTTTTTTTTCATTTCATTTTTCAACTAGGGCCGGGACTCGATTAAAAAAATTAATCGAATTAATTAGAGGCATTGTAATTAATTAATCGCAATTAATCGCATATAAATATTTGACCTGAGAACAGTGAGAAGCATTTTTTTTCCACATGGATTTTAGTATACCATTGAAAGACTGAATACATAAGCTTAAGCATTCAAGGTGGTACTTAACCAAGACCAACAGACTAGGGATGCAAATTATCGATTAATTCATTAATCGATATTTGATACATACAGATGAAATGGTCTTTCCTTCCAATACACTATGATGATTACTGTAGTATTTAACTAGGCTACTCAAATCACAGTAGCATAAACTGATTTGTTGAACTCAGCCTGATGTAAACATTAATAAAACTCAGTAACCAATCACACAGGCAGCTCCATGTTGTCCCTGTGTGATGTTCAGGGACAGGTCAGGACAGTCTGAAGACAGACAGCTCTGAGGGTGAAGTCCTATCATAATGAGATGAGCTGCACCTGTGACAGTGACAGGTCATAGATATAGCGCTGCAGCTGAGCAATTAGCGCTGTATAGCGCATTTAGCGTGCGCCCGTGTCTGTGTATCTATGTGCAGGCAAAGATCAGAGATGGTGTTTTAAATAACCATGCTAGCGTTTCACCAGCTCTCATCTCTGCCAGTCAGCCTCTCAAACTGCCGCCTCTCCCGCGTGCGGGTGCACCGCACGTAGACACACGTGAGAAAAAGAAAAAAAATTCAATTTTTTTTTAATAAGTGCGATTAAAATGCGTTCATTTTTTTAACGCGTTAATTTTTGTGTAATTAATTAATCGTAATTAGTGCGTTAAAGTCCCGGCCCTATTTTCAACATTTCCCCACAAAAAAATGTGAAGAAGGTTCAGCATTAGTGCAGCACACATGAAGGCAAAGGTGGATTTTAGAGATACACAAATTTAATAATTTCATATCCTGGTTTGAGCTAAAAAGCTAATTTAAAACAGGAGGAAGAGCAGCAGGAGCTAATGAGCTAACACAGTTTAAAGGATTCTTAGAACCAACACAACACAAAGTCAGCGGGCTATAGCAGAGAGCTACCTGACTGGAGCTAGGTGTAACCTACAAGTCGCTCTCATTCATAAAAGCCAGTGATGACAGAGAAGTCTCATCAGAGGCTCACAGGCTACACATATGTTATGCAACCACACAAGTCTATTTAGGGCATCTTCAGAGAGATTTGATCATCAATAATGAATGGCTTGCCCCTGTTTCAGAGTGGGCTGGTTTAATCTTGATCACACGTTCACAGTGAGGAGAGTGGCTATAGCCTGAAAGCTAATTTACCAAACACTGACTGTACCACATAAACTGTACTTGTGCCCAGAGTGCACGCAGGCTACCATCCTCTGTGGAGATGTATTTACAAATGTGTGGAGCTGCAACACAACCATCACTCGGCCTATTTTTTATAATGAGCATCATCATTTTACAGTGCTCTCATATCACAGAGATAAAAGTGGTACAGCTCTCTGGTTAAAGTAACCAGAGATGCTGTAACTGGATACGTCCAGGAAATAAAGAGCAAGAGATGTGTCATTCAATAATGAATCAATATCTGTGGTAATTGAGGTTCCACCTAATATGACGGTAGATGTCCATGTGTTGTTAATTATAAAGCAGCTTTGGGAATATTAATAATGTGACAGTATCAAAGCTTCGGTCCACAGAGAAATGCACACAGTCTGTTTTTAGAAACTGCTGTCTGGTTTTCTATAATTTTGTGATGTCACAACAAAGCAGTAACAGAAAAATCAGCTATATTTTTGTAAAACTACACTGAGAATGTTTTTGGTTAAATATATTTTCACTGGATCAACAAAAACATAAAATATGGGACCTTTAAATCACCACTCATTTGACATAAGTGAAGAGACCAGCTCTGGCACCAAGAGTTATTTTGCACAGTAGGGAACAGGTTTATGAATAGAAGGTGTATTTCCTTCATGTGGACACATTTAGTCTTTTTAGGGACACTAGTGCACAGACAAGGACTAATGTGTCCACCACCTTCCTCCATCAGAGCTCAGGGATGGCAACAGTCTGCTATGACATCGGATGTCCAGATCCTCCAGAGCTACCCAGGTTCTGATATAAAGTAAATGACCACAATTGATAACAGATGTTATTGATCACATCAGGAGAAAATAAAGTACTGCTCTGGGTGACATGTGCAACTACAGAACAATTTAAGTTTTCTTTATTCTGCTCCTTTCCATGCATGGAATGAGTGAATTATAATCTATCATTTTGTCAATGATGTATGAATTGAAAATGCCCATGCATGGAGCAAATAAAGATGAGGTAAAATGTCAGTGTATGATCATGAATCATGATCCAAAGGCCACATCTGAATTTTCCTGCCAGTCTGACAGGTTGGTCTGAGTGTTTCTCAAACTGCTGATCTCCAGCATTTTCACTCTCAGCTGTCACTAAAGTTTTTGCTCAGGATGGAGCAACAACAACTAAAAAAAAAACAGACAGCAGAAAAGTCTGAGAGTGAACACAATGTCCAACCGTGAGGTGGATAGACCACGTCAGGCTCCATTTTCAGAGGCTGCAGACAAAAGAGTTGAAGATGTGGTCTGATGGACCTGGATCTGTGCTGAGGCAGCAGATGGTCTGCGCTTAAATCCATGGACCCAACCTACCAAGTGTCAATAATCCAGGTGGTGGCGATGTGCTGGTGTGGAAACCAATCCATCATGTTTTAAATCTCCGTAACAGACTATTTTTGCTGACCACATGTTTCCCTACATGTGCACGTTTTACCATCTTCTCACAGCTACTTCCTGCCAGATAATAAAGCATAAGCTGTCAAGTAGGTTTTAGAGTAACTTGTTATCACTGCTACATCTTTTATAATTAAGGATGAGTTTAAAGATCTTATGTGTAGTCAGATATTTTTGTGTTAATACACATGCAGAAAAGACTTCAGAGGAGGTGATAAATTATACATCCAGTGTGTGTGCACTGACTGACTGCAGACTTCATCTCAGCGCGTCTCAGGCTCCCCAGTGATTCATATTTTGTGAGAAAATGCCATTACCGTTTGGAGTGATTATGATTTCAGAAAGTTACAGCATGTGCAAAAGAAGCCTGGGCTTTAGATGTACTCAAGATGTAAATGTGGACTGCTGCTCTTCTGTATTTCGTTAAGGAACTGTCACTCTGTCTCAATCTGTGGTGATGATGGACTCAAAGCAGCCAAAGCACAGGACGTTCCCAATGGTGGCCATCTTGGCTACATGAGAGAAGGGAAAACGTCAACATATTTTGATAGTTGAGAAAATGGCTGCTGAGCGGAGCAGAGATAACTTGTATACTTGTGGGTTAAAACAACAGTGTGCACGTCTACTGGTTTATGCAAATGGAGACACCGAAAATGATTCATTCAGTCCACGAGTGTTTTACTGTGAATTCATTTTTGAATGTGTTTGAAAAGTTGATGATTGGATTGGTCATTATGCAAAACTTAAAGCCTCAATAGAATGTTAACTGGTGACTTACATAAACAGCAGTCATGGAGGAGGAAATGAGCCTTATACCAAAACTGTTAAACATATTCATGTCTGCTGTAAAGTTAGATATTTTAACATTGGAGTCTATGGAGACTGACTCACCATTAGAGCCAGACTCTAGTGGTCAGTAGTGGAACTGCACTTTTTGGTAGTTGAATGTTGGCTTTTGTTGTGACATCGCAAAGTTACAGAAGTCCTGACAGCTGGTTTTAAGGCTCAGTTTCTGAATACGAGCTGTGTGTATTTCTCTGTGGACTGAAGCTTTGATACTTTCACAATAGTAGAACCACAACCTAACTACATAGACCTGATTTAAAGAG
This sequence comes from Trachurus trachurus, assembly GCF_905171665.1. Taxonomy (NCBI): domain Eukaryota; kingdom Metazoa; phylum Chordata; class Actinopteri; order Carangiformes; family Carangidae; genus Trachurus; species Trachurus trachurus. The sequence continues at coordinate 19,670,489 of NC_139912.1, read as the reverse complement.
GAACTATGCAGGATTTGTAGCTTAACTCTGCTAAATTTTTACCTTAATTACACAGCTTTGGAGTAATTGTGATGGTTTAATAAATGGCTTAACTTGTTACAGGGAGAATGGAGGCTCTCTGCCTTCCACATGTGTGTCACTTATTGCTTCTCTGGGCTGAAAAACAACTTAACAAGTCCTGGCTCTCGTCTCTGCGGCACAAACGCGCCACGTAACCTGTGACCACTTGATTATGACAGATAAGACTACACAAATATACACGTCATAACATTGTATATGATATATAACTTCATCTACCGCTCTATTGATTTGCTTTCTTGCCGGGTTTGTTGTAAACTAATGCACATGGCCAGGACGAGGGTTAGCAAAACAACGGAAGCTCTTTAAAGCTACCACATGTATATGGAGCTTTCATATGGGGACATTAATTAGTGCAACTTTTGAACTCACTTGCCCGGTGCATGTTTCCCCATTTCAAATTCATTTCCCCCGTTCTGCACAGGTGGCTTTAATCTGTCCTGTCACCGCTCCTCTTCGTCACACTGGACAGACAGCTTCAGCTCACCAACTGTTCGGCGCAATTAAAAACTTAATGATACACTCCAGTTCAGTCTGTCTGTGCCTCCTGCACAATTTATTGCTCTAACTAACCAATTAGCCTTGTGGAGAGTCGCAAGGAAAACGGGCAAAAGAGGAGCATTCAGAGGCGGCCGCTCTGGAGCTGCAACTCAATCCACGGTGGCAGCAGCCCTCACAGTGACAACCACAACATTTAAATTCACACGGTCTCTCATATCCCCTCTGCAGCCCCTGGAACCTTCATAAATGTGACAGCATCGTTCCTGGGAGAAAAATGCATGTACCTGCCTGTGAGACAGAATATTAAGCAGCAGGGGGTAAGAGAGTGAAAGGGAGAGATGAAGAGAGGAGAGGAAAATACCGGAGGGGCGGAGGGATGGATGACAGAGAGAGGAAGTGATGAAGTGTGTTGGATTACAGGGTGACATTGAAAAGAAGCCTCTCTGTCCCTTTTTATGCCATTCCCCCTCTTCCAATATTCACTGTTCACTTCCCACACATCATCCACCAACTTCCACATCCACCCCACCAGTCAGCCTCCCGTCCCTGGGAGTGTCCCCCGGCCGCCTGGTGGCATCGCACGACTGCCTGTCAACGCTCTGGAGTGTCACAAACATTTTCCCAAGGCGGGCTTGAATGAGATCATTGTCCTTCACCGCAACGCTGCGCGGCAGAATGCAAGTGCAGGAGGGGGAGGGGAATAAAAAAAAAAGGAGGTGAAATGAAAATGAGGAGGAGAGCTGACAGGAGGCAAGGAGAGTGGAGGAATGGAGGAGACAGGGAGGAAATGAAAGGAGAGAGGACACAAGGAGGGAGGAGGAAATTAGAAAATAGAGGAAATACAAAAGGTAAGAGGATAAAAATTACATGGTTGACTCAAAAGATAAGAGGAGGCAGTGGAGAGAGATACCACTGAGAGGAAAATGAAGGGTGGGAAAAGAGGGTGAGAAACAGAAGGCAAGGCAAGGGGAGGAAAAAGATCTGAGAAAGAAGGAAATGGGGGATAAAAGGAGGGGAGGAAAGGAAACATGAGAAGAAAGGAGGCTGTGAAGAGAAGGGAACAGGGAGGATGGGTGAGAAAACCAAGGAAAATTACAGGTGAGATCAGAGCAGGGTGATGAAAGGTGCAAACTTGCACGCTGAGATGGAGCGAAAAAGTGGAGAGAATATGGGGAGAGAGAGAGATATACACACACACACACACGTCTAAGTCGACACAATAATAAAGCATTATTGCAAATTCTTTCTAAGTCCTGTTTTATTAACAAACATTGTCCTTTGGTCTGATCCATAATTTGAGTCACTTCTCAGATGGCCCCAATGAACAATGAAAAAAAACTTCTCAACTGCAAATTCAGCTACAGAGTCCTGTCAGAGGGGTCTGTCAACAGAACCAAGGTTATTATTGGTCAATGTGGAGGTGAAAGGACGAACCAGGAGTATGTCCAGCCTTTAAGAAACTCTTGATGATGGTCCTTTAAAGGGATAGTTCAACATTTTTGGCAAATTGGTCCATTGCCATAATCACTACAGTTTTAGCAGTAGGTTTGTTACCTTTAATTGTCGGTGCAAGCTATTTTTATAACAGCGATGCAGAGCCGTGAGCTGCTCAGAGCTACACTACAGAGGCTAATGGGATTTCTTGGTTTCCTTCATCAAACTCATCAAATACACAATCCAACAACTCCAAAACGCTGTGGACAAGTTGTGACCTGCATATTCACCACGCTATGAGATAATAACAGAACGTTACGAGACAGAGTTGTTTTTGAGGTAAATTCATGCAAGACAGCTGATGCGCATTCCCATCTGGGGCAGTTTTTCAGCAAGCAGTCTCAGCATTTGGCTCTAAAACAACTCCGTCTTGTAACGTTTTGTTATTATCTCATAGCGTGGTGAATGTGCAGGTCACAACTTGTCCACCAGAGCGTTTTGGAGTTATTGGATTGTGTATTTGATGAGTTTGATGAGGGAAACCAAGAAATCCCATGAGCCTCCGTAGCGCAGCTCTGAGCAGCTTGCGGCTCTGCTCCGCCGTTCTAAAAATAGCTTGCACTGACAATTAAAGTTCAACCTACTCCTAAAATCATAGGGATTATGGCATTGGGCCAATTTGCCAAAATGTTGAACTATCCCTTTAAAGGTGCATTTTGCATAAGAGATGAGATGAACTACATATTTGAATCGATTGACAGCCCTGATGCATTACTGTGTGGGTGTGTCTATGTGTTTAAACAGAAAGACTTTCCTCAAGGCCAATAAAAAATAAAAGTGGACTGGGCTCGAGGGCAGTGTCTTTTCAAAGTTAAACACACACACTACCAGACTGAAACAACACAAAGACTGATATCAGCATTACAGCCCCTGATATCAAATATAACGTCAAACAATAAACAGCTGAATGGAGCGGTCTGACCTTCTGTGTGTCTTTGCCAGTGAAAGACCTTCATTGTTCCCAAAATTATCAGATAAGTGGCAGAGGGGAGGTGGTGCCAGTCTTACCACAAAACTCCTCCCTCAGGAAACCAACTCATCAACTCAACTCACCCACATGACTCAGTTAGATCTGTGGTTTGATAAGATGGGACTGACACTCTCCCTTTCATATGTCGGTCAGAACTACATGGGTGTGAGGAGACTGAACCTCACTCCCCCTGCTCATGTGTTCAGGTGGTGATTGCAGTGTTTTCAATTATCTCACCTCCTACAATTAGTTTTCTATTAAAGTACAGCAGAGACCCAATATTGGACAGTTAGTTTCTCCTGTGTGGTCGGGGTCAAAGGTTATTTTAATATGGATTTAAACAAATATCTCAGGAGGGATGTTATTGTTCTTCCATAGAAACAATATTATCCAGCAGCCCTGGATGTTCCCTCCTTAGTGGTCCAGCCTTGAATACGATGTGTGTGTCCTGTAATGTGGCGTGAGATTTCTTCCTGAAAGCCGTGAACACAAATGAACCACATCCTGATGTTTGAAGTCTAAATATTATATATGCATACACACACACAGGGGGTAGATGTAAGAGACAAAAGGAAATCAGACCTGGGGCTGTTCTCTTTCTTCCCATTGTTTAGCCCTGAAACAGGCACATGGCGCGGTCAAAAGGAGGCGTCTCACTTTGAATACACATGAACAAAACCAAACACGCCCATATCACAGTTGATCCCTGTGTGCAAGTGAAAAGCCGCGGCCTTACACCGGCTCAGGTGCTGACTCACTGTGTCATGGCTCATTCACATTCCATGAGACTGAACAATGTGTGCGTCTGTCCTGAGGATACGCAAACTGGAGAGGAGCCTCCTGCTGGGTACGACAAGAAAAGATTAGCTGAAACTGGAGAGGAGCGAGGGGAGAAATGTCAGCTCCGTTGTTGCCTTTCAGGGACAAAAGGTTGTGTATGCATACAGATTTTGCAAATGTCAGGTCAGTGTTGTGACCGAGCCAACCTCGCCTAAAGGACACACATCACCGCATGATGTCCTGCTGTCTGACACGGTGCACACGGCCAGGCCACAGCTCGGCCACCTCTGTGTCTCTTGAAGTCACATCAGTGACATCATCGTTCTCAGAGAAGAACTTGAAGAAATAAAGCTGGATAAGTAAATTGACACAGAGGGAAATAAAGGTCTTAAATACACCAGTGTTTTTATTAAAGGGATACGCCAACATTTTTTTTCGTGTCTTGCCTCACTCCTGAAGCCTGCCACACACATAAAGATTTTATAAATCTCAACCGATTTATTATCTGTGAGGTAGCTACCCCACACATGAAGATAAAAAATCTGTGATTGAACAGTTTTGATCGTATTGTGTGTGGTGTGCTGCGATATTCCAAACACAACACACCACACACATTAAGATTTTTCAGAATCTAGACCCTCCGGTCAGAAAACTCAGAAAGAGATCCGCGGCATCAGCAGCGATACCAGGGGTGTCGTTGTAGCTTCTCTTTCGGGTCTATTTCCGGAATGGACAATGAGAGCGACGTAATTTTTTTTTTTTATTGAAAGCGGGACACTTCAGCCTTTACAACGATCCCATCAGTGTGTGTCTGTGTGTCTGTGGCTCCGGACACCGAGCAGTCAAGCGGCTGTCAATAGGGACCCATGCGCTGTCACATGACGGGCTGTGAGTGGCGGTCACATGATCATTTAAACATGGCTGCTCTATTGCTGGCTGTTGCTGGCTACGAGCGCTACTGTCTTTGCTATCGGCTATCAGGAAACCTCCCGTGTGCGTGAATGTCTGTGTGAACCTCATGTAATGCCAGGGCTGCACCGTGGCTCTCTGTGAGGTTGCCGGTGTTGTGCGGAGAAGTGGCTTGTTGCCGCGAGCAGCATGCAGAGCTCGGCAAGCGGGCGCTTCTCCGCACAACACCGGCTCTCCACACACAGGATGACTTTTGATTGAAACGGCCACCGAAGTCGGCCCCGATAATCGTAAATATTGAACATGTTTAATACTTACGATTATCGGCGCCGAACGTTTTCCGAGCCGATTGTCGGGGGAATTTTGACTCTTAACACACCACACACTACAAGAGAATCTTATAAAATAATCTTAAGACCTTAAGATAATCGGGCGGTGTCTGTCCGAGGTCGGAAGGGGGGAAATTGGGGCAAAATCAGCCCGATTATCTTTATGTGTGTGGCAGGCTTGAGTCCATGACAAGCAGATAGACACCATCCTTTCGACTGTACGTGCAGTAACAAGGGAGATAGAGCCGTATCGCCCGTAATTAGCTTAGCTCAAACACTGGAAGTGCATAGGTAGCGTTAGCGAATTTGTGCTTTAACTTTGAAATAGGAAGCTAACCAACCCTCGATGTAGCTAGCTTGAACCAAAAATAAACCGTCTTTGCTTGAACCCTCCGTTTTGACCGATCTCGTCCTGTTACCGGCATTTGACCGCTCAAGATGCCTTACCAGAGAGTTTTGTCAGCTCTGAGACGAAGATCGGCCCGCTGGTTTCCGTTTAGAGTTGCTGAAGAGTTTCTCTGATGAGGCAGGCTAACACTACCTATACACTTCCAGCGCTTGAGCTAAGCTAATTACGGGCAATACGGGCTCTCCCTTGTTACTGCACGCACAGTCGAAAGGATGGTGTCTATCTGCTTGTCATGGACTCGGGAGTGAGGCAAGACACAAAAAAAAAATGTTGGCGTATCCCTTTAACAGTCTGTCACTACACCTGCTTCCTTTGACCTGTGAATATGCCCCTGGTCACAGCAGGACATGGAGTCGACAGGAACTGTAACAGTTGCACATTCATGCTGCTCTATAAAGTCAAACTGGAGCAAAACACAAAAAACTCCAGAGACAAAAAAGCCCCGGTGAAAACCTGCTGTATCTGGTTGGACTGTATATGGTCAGTGAAATTGAGGACGTAGTTGAAAACTGTGAAACTACTGTAAACAACTGATTTTACTACTTCTCTCCTCCTCTCTGTGTTCACATACACAGTATTTTTTAATAAATCTGGATTCACAATAAAGACGTTCTGTTCTTATTGCAGACTGAATGACCTACTGACTGACTGACTGACTGACTTGTGGTCAGCTGAGAGCAGAGCTACAGTCTACCGAGGTGCTCTGGCTTCCCGGCTCCACAGGGACTGCAGGGAAGAGGAGGAGAGCATAACCCAAGCCAGACCAATACAACGCAGGAAATGCCCACTCAGACTCAGACATCTTTATTAATCCCACCAGGGGCAATTGGTTTCAGCAGCTTGCAAACTGGCACAGTACAAAAACACACTACACACAATAAATACGTAGGGAATAACGCAGAGTAAATAAGTGTCATCAAGGGTCAAGTTGAATAGAGTGAATAAATAGATAGGTAGCACATGCTGACCAATAAGATGTAGCCTACATGGTAAAAGGAATACAATCATTATAAAGAATTTAAGAGACGAATAGCAGAGGGGATAAAAGATTTTAAAAAACAGTTAGTCTTACAGACAGGTGAGACATAGCGACGACCTGAGGGCAACAGAGAAAATTCACTTGCAAGCACGTGACCAGGAGAACACGAAATGTTGTTTGCTTTCCTCAGAGTTTGTTGGTCACAAAAACTAGTCAGGTCTTGGAACATGTTTCAATAATGCTGTACAAGCTGTTTTTATCTTCCAGTGTAAGGCTGGGAAACCAGCAGATGAAGGAGACTTTGGATAAAAGACTGATAAAAACGACAGAGAATAACAGGGCTGACAGAAAAAGAGTTCAGTTAGCAGAGAAGATGGATTCTGTCTTTAGATTCATTATAACTACAGGAGGCAGAGGAAGAACTGACCCTGAGACACACTGAGCAGAGAGAAGAGTTCAGACTAACCTCGATGACCCAACTGTACATATCAAACAGAGAGAGTTAGACACAAAGACCTGCCTCTGATAAAAGTCTAAGACAAAGCTAAACTATAGTGGATCCCAAGTGAAGGCTGTGTTTTGTTTGAGAAGCAAAAGAAAGAAATGTGTGTGTCCCTGTAGCTCGCCTCACAGACTGCCTGCCTAGTGTTTAGTTAGTGTTTAGTGGTTTAGGTCCAGCCTGTAGCCCACTGCTGTGTGGCAGCTTCTTTGTCTCTCTCTCCATTTTTCTGTCTATGACTGTGACAAAAGCAAAAGCCTGAAAAATTACTTAAAAAGGGAAAGACAGTCTGTCTCTTCCAATTTCATCTCTGAGTGTTTGCGGCTCTCTCTCTTTAAGGCTCAGTCTCTAATTTATGTGTTGGTGATTCTGTCAGAGCAGTTATAAAGTCACAGCATAACACATCATAGAGCATTTTATAATGGCTTAAGGTCAAGTATTATAATAGAGTTACAATGCTCTTTAATGTGTTATGCTTATTGTTATAAAGCCTTATGATAATTGATGAGTGTTTATAATGATAGTTAGTTATAGACGTTTATAAGCCAAATACAACACAGTATAACTATATTTATAATGCATTATTGATGTGGGCATTGTCAGCAGGGTTACTAACAATAACGTATTATAATACCTGACCTTATACGGTAAGTCATGATAAAATGCTTTATAGTGTGTTATGATTATTGTTATAAATTATCATTTATGAGTGTTTATAACTATAGTTATACAGTGCTATAACTGCATTATAACACATTATATACAACTTTGGGAAGCTTGTTAGCAGAGTTGCAAAGCATGCTGGGACAGACTTACATTACAGGTAGGGATGCAAATTATCGAGTAATTCATTAATCGATAGTTGATAGACCTTATCGATCGATGATCGATTAATTGATAAGCGGCGATTTTCCTGAGAACCTAAATTTAAGGGGGAAATTTAAGATCAACATTCCTTATGGACTTTACACTAGTATTTGTTAATTTATTTTAAGAGCACAGCACAATGAAAATGTTTAAGTAGCACGTTATTTGGGACAGAGAGCTCTGAGGTTGAAGTCCTATCATAATGAGATGAGATGAGAGACACCGCTGCGTTTCCATTACAGATTTTCGCAAAATAAAAGCGATATTTCTGAAACTTCGAAAAAGTGCAATTGCCATTTGCGGGTGTTTCCATTGAAAGGTATTTTGGCCGTAATGCGTCTTGCGTTTCTATGGTGACGGCACAGCGATCTCAGCTGCCGACAGCTGTTGCTGTTATTGTTATTAACATTGACAAAAACAGCGCTTGATTGCTGAAAGGAAAAGCCCGTGTGGCGCTGGCAGCGGCCACAGATAAGGACGCACACACTAGGGCCAGTTATTCCGTACCGTGCCCCCCCCCCCCCCCCCTCTCCCCCGCTGGCCCGCACTCACACCACCTCCAACCCAAGCTGCTCAAGCACGGTTTCCTCCGTTGATACAGAGGGATTATTTGTTTACCAACACGGCGGATGTGCGCTTTAACCTGACTGCAGAAAGAACGGAGCCTTTTAAACACCAGCGGTGATGAGGCGCTGTCGCGCTGACATATAGGTGGTTGTGTCCATACACCCGTACTGGTTTATGTGACTTAAGGTGACATTTCGGCGCAGGAGGGAGTGGGAGTGTGGATGCGAGCCAAATTTCCTTCAACCATGCACGGAAAAGGGGAATGATAGGAAAGGGTTTTCTAATTTATTGAGAAACAATGCCCAGGTCAGCAATGCATGACAATAAACATGTGGTTCATTTGTCCCCTCAAGTTACATAAACCAACACAGCGTGGACACACGCGCTGTTCTCCGCGGCACCGCAACGAGCGCTTTTTTTTTCTTTTCTTTTTTTAAAAAATAAGCTCCGGTAGCGACCGGCTAAACTACGGAAGGATACTGTAAACCAGCGCGGATCCGGTGTGTTTATCAAAGCTTGGTCGCCGTGCTGAGGCACCGTGGGTTTGAGCTGCGGTCAGGCTGCATTACAACTCCTCAGGCAGCTCCGTGTCGGCGGCTTTTTGACTCGTTACTCACTGGTCGTCTGTGTGTTAGCGATGGTACAGCCTGAGTCCCGTAAAGCTACAACAGGTAACAGTGTTATCTCTTTTCACCTCCTCTCCCTCTCTCCCTTGAGTGCTGCAGTGCGCTGCGCTGCACACGTTTACACAGAGATCTGCTACATTATGTCGGCTTTGCTTGTTTACATTTCACAGTAAAACTCCCATTGAAAAGGAACGATTAATTGCAAGTAATTTAATTTAATCGATTAAATTCTTATCGACAATTAATCGATAGTCGATTAATTGTTTGCATCCCTAATTACAGGCTCAATTTAGCATCCCCTTTATTACTGTTTTTATAAATATATTCCTCTTTATATGGCTAATATCAAATTAATTCAGTTCATCTCCATTTTATTTTTTGCACACTTGAAGAATTAGTTGTTACAAGCAGAAACACACACACACGCACACACACACACACACACACACAGAGAGAGAGAGAGAGAGAGCAGTTATCACATCTACGTGACTCCAGGTGTCTCCTGACTCCAGGTGCAGCCCTGACAAACATGTGCAGTAGATCTGCTGCTGACAGCCCACAGCTGTACCACGTGTCCTGTTTGTTCTGAATATGCATAACAACAGCTTTGCAAATGAGGCAGTTCCTCTTCAACTGTCACCTCAGAAAGATCTCTCACTCAGGCTTTAGTAACAGCGTTTTACAGGAAATAAATGCATGTAAAATAAAGTGAAGTGACAGTTGAGGTCATTTGGCATGGGGTCATGTGAGGTAGCCTTCTTATCTATAGTCAACATTACCTGTAGGAGCTTCAGATCAGCTCCCGGTTTAAACTGCACATCAAACCTCAACTATCACACATCACTTCAGTTATCAGCTGTACTGTCACTTTCAGGGCAGCTGGCCCAGTTCTGTTAAAGGACATGTGTAACAGTCCTTGTGAATGGCAGTATTTAAATATCATTACACCTGTGGTGAGGTGGAGGGGTAGCAACACTGAGCTGTGTTGTACAGTCAGTAAAGACAAGTCAGTGTTGGAATTTCTCACCCTCAGCACATTTGCAGTCACTTTCAATGCAATATACAGTAAAAAGTTTGGTAACCCTTTGAATTACAGTTAATTACATGATTATGTCATGAAATAGCCAAGAAATAATAATTAATTGTGTCATAAATAACGGTCAATTTCATAGTAATGTCTAGAAATATAGCCAAGAACGAAATAGCCCAGGAATGGGGAGCCATGTGGCGCAGTGGGTTGAGCCGGTGCCCTGTATGCAGAGGCTATAGTCCTCGCTGCAGTCGGCACTGGTTCGAATCCCGTATCAGACGGCCCTTTACTGCATGTCCGTCCCCCTCTCTCTGCCTCCCCATTTCCTGTCTCTCTCAACTATACTATCAAATAAAGGCAAAAAAGCCCAAAAATATACTCCATCATGTTTGCATGTATACAGATGTTCAATAACACGCACTGTCCTTATTAAATAAACTCCATAAAATAAATCAATAAATCGAAGTACAAGCAGGAACAAACAGTTAAAGTGTGGCATAGATAGATGTTTGTTATCAGAAGAGTCTTGATAATGATAATTTGATATTCTTCTGATAATATTCAGATTCACTGCACGATGACAGACAGCAGCCCAGACAGACGGACAGGCAGACTGTGAATCCAGCTGTGGCTCAACGATCACATCTCATGCATAGCTGCTGCCCCTGGGTGATCATTCACACTGAAGTTAACAGCCCCTCAGAGTTCACTCCCTCCTCTCAGGCCAGTGACACATCCAGCATCATGACAGTGGCTGTGAGCTGCAGTCTGCATCTCCACACACCTGATGCACTGACAGAGACTTTATGAAGACTTTTGCAGGCTTCATGTTATTGCATTTTTAATGTGAAAGGTGTTATATCGACTGAATTAGAAATATGTCAACTGTCAAAGAACCTGAGACATCTGGCTAAAGGAGGACCAACCAACATGAAGCACAGGAAACTTATAGAGCTGAAATGTGAAAAGCCACATAATTATGAACATTTAACAAAATCAGAGGAATAATGAATATCTTTTAAAATTCATTTATTTCCTCTGCAGCATCTGGCACTTCACAGGAAAATGAAATCTACAGCTGTCGACCGAAAAAAGAGCAAAAAAAAAAAAAAAAAAAGCTGCAATGTGAGTTGCCAAACCCGTCCTGGCTAACACTGTATTTTCCAGAGCAGTTTGCCTGCAAAATGGTCCATTTGCATTGTTTTTAACTGCTGTTTGGCTCCTGCGGGAGGAGATAATCCCAGTGTAACAACAGCATTATCTCATGCAAAAGAGGAACTGAGCTTTTCACACAAACAGAGGGAGGTCGGCAATTGGCTGAGAGACAGCTGTCGCCGCCGCCGGCGGCCTATCGGTGACCTGAGGGGAGAGAGGAGGGGGCTGGGTCCGCTCTGCTGCCTTACTGCTGTTATCACTGGCAGACTCCTATCACCTGTGTGTGTGTCTGTGTTTGTGTATACATTCAGGAGTCAGCAGCTCAAACCACCTGCATATTCCAACTGATAGGGGAGAGGATATTTACATTGTCGGTGAGCAACAGAAAGACGGGCGAGGACGTGAGCCTCATAAACACACATTTGTTCCCTGCTCTGCTGATTCCATGTTTTCTTACTGCTGACAGCAGAGGAAATTTCCAGACGAAAAAAAAAAAAATGTGTGGAAGGTGTTTCTTGTTCCTGCTGTGCTTACTTAAAGTCTCACAAACAGCCCGAGGACTGCATGCATATCCACACCCACTTTGCAAATGAAATGAGATGTTCTCTGTGCTGTTATGTTCTAGATAATATAGTCTTTAGCACAAGTCGTCCTCCAGCTTTACACACTTGCATGGGTTTTTTTAATGGCTCTTACCCTGGGCTGGTCTCTTTCACCTGTTCAGGGAACAGAGCCATAATTTTCATTTTTGCAAACGTTATTACCAAAGGTCCCTGTGGAGACAGGAAGGCTGAGTGGCTCTCTCTCCTCCAGTCTATATGCTAAGTTCAACTGAGCTAGCTCTCTCCTGGATCTATGGAGCTCCATACCGGATAATGAGCAGACTTTAGCAAAATGTTCAACTATTTCTTTTAATGTTCCATAATTTTCTGCCTCTTCCACACACACACCGCTGATCGGCGGAGTGATACAGTACAGCACGTTGCAGAGCCTGTCTGCATGGAGGAGTACTGAGTGAGTTAGTTCCAGATTAAAAAAAACTTTTTTCCGTCCAGCTGATGTATTGTAAATTTTTACTTCACATCATAGGCTACTCTTGAACTGGTGTATTATTTTGAGACAGGACTCCTTGTAGATGGCGAAAATAAGCTGATTAATTGTCTTTCATTCACAACAGTGTACTGCCTTTTCTCTGTGCAGCCGTTGTTTCTCAGTGGGGGGGGGGGGGCAGAGACCTTTCTACTGCAGATATTGCACTTAATGGCCATTTGTACCTCATACAACCCCACTTCAAAAAATCAGAACTATCCCTTTAAAGGAGCTCCCGTGACAACAGGTCACAGTACTAACACAGAACCTGAACCTGATTTAGAATCAAACTAAACACTGACATCTACCTTTACACTGTTATGGACCTTTCAAATCTGTTTTTCTGGCAAAAGAAGAACTACTGTATAATAAATTCTGAAATTCTCATGTAAAATTCAATGTGTGACGTACTGAACCCATGATGTAAACTGGTAAACCCCTGGACGACTGGCTCAGCAGATCTGTTGAGTTTTGATATATCAGATAAGTGCATATTCAGTATGGAAGTGAGTGTGTAATTTAAAACCCTTTGGCAGCATTGAGCCAGCTAAAGATGATCGGCTCTGCCAGCAACAGTTGTCAGTGCAGCCAGCACAATAAACCGTCAGCCAGCCAGACATGAGAAGTCCTCCTTTGTCTGCTTCTGTCTGAAACCAAGCACCCCGCTGTTGGTGAGTTGGTACATCTGCCAGCCACACTGTAAACGGCTGCAGTGTGAAGCCTGACAGGTGCAGCTGACTGCAGAAGGCACAGGTAGTGAGCTGCTTCCAGGAAACGGAGGCAAGGGCTTCAGTCAATACAGCAGGAGACTCCAACCTAACAGGATTTTCAGCTCACACTATAAGAGGAGTGTTCTCATATACTCAGAGAGAGAGAGGGGATGCATTCTCATAAAGCCCAATTTTACAGTCAGCGGTGTGTGGGAGAGAGGGAGAGAGGGAGAGAGAGCTCTCAGACTGGGTTTTATGGAGTTTTTCAGAAGCTGCAGAGACCAAGGTGACATTTCTGCTCTTATGACCAACTTCCTGCTCTAATCGCTCAGAGAGGCTGAGCGGAGCCAGCTGACCAGCTCAGCCTCTGCTGGCCGGTTTGGCAACAGGTGCTGTAGTGTGTGTGTGTGTGTGTGTGTGTGTGTGTGTGTGTGTGTGTGTGTGTGTGTGTGTGTGTGTGTGTGTGTGTGTGTGTGTGTGTGTGTGTGTGTGTGTGTGTGTGTGTGTGTGGAGAGAGGGAGGGAGGGATGTGGTCTAGGCCTAAAGCCAGCGAGCACAGAGAGGGTCAAAGGGCAGTAAGAGCTTGGAGAGCCAAATTTACAACCACTTCATAAACACTCCCGACTCTACACACGCACACGCACACACACACACAAAAACTAATTAATGGACAAAAATCACTTTTTTGTGGAGCTGTAGACTCAGAAACTGGCAGGATTGAATGACTGAAGGCTGAAAAAACGTGTCAGTGACTTTGTTTCTCCTCTAGACTCAGTCAGTGGTCGGCAACTGTTCATCAGCTCACTAACATCCTCTGCGTTCAGCTGAATATCAGTGAAATAAATAGGTAAATGAATAAACACATGAATTACAAAGTGTTTGTTTGAAGCATTTGTCAGTGTCAAATATCAGCCAGAGCAACTTTAAAGGAGACATATCATGCCCCGTTTCCACAAATTAAAATAGTTCCCAGGTGTCTTAAAGACATGTCTGCGACATGCTTCCGTCAAAATACCCCAAGGATCAAACATCACAGCTCTTTTCATCCTCTCAAAACAGCCCTGTTCAGAACGGCTGGTTTCAGTGCCTGTCCCTTTAAATGCAAATGAACCAATGCTTGCCCCGCCCCTTCTACAGGTACCAGGTAGGGGTGGGGTTATGCAAATTCGAAACCTAATTACATTACTGGAAGACAACTGAGGGAACAGCTCGTAAAACCACATGGAATTTAACCTATAGGGAGTCTGCACATTATAGATTTTTTTGTCAATTCTCACATTTTGGGAGCCAGAAGGCAAGACAAACACCCAAATATATGTTAAAGAGACTTCAAAAAGTGATATTTCCATAATATTTCCCCTTTAAAGAAACCCTGAGGCTATGTAGTGTTGATAATACGGAGCATGGAAATCTGCTGTCATACAATATGGGACCTTTAACTCAGTCAATGAGATTACATCTGACACACATCCATTTGAATCTGCGGAGAAAACTAACCCCAAAACAAGACCCTGCATCTCTGCATCAGAGATGGAAAGTGATGACCTTGTAGCAGCTTTGCCTGCAAGACATGTTTGCATAACTGAATATCCAGTCACACACACAAACACACACACACACAGTGAAATGGGCAAAATGACAAGCTGACATAGTTTCTGAAAGCCGGCTTGCCTTGCTCATCATTTTCAGTTCTTTCTTACCATTTGGGTCATTTACACAGAAAATATAAAACACACAGTTTCTGTACCACTGAGCAGATGGCTAAGTATTCCTGAATTTTTATATCCCAACACCACACTGCACAGCCTGCTAACGGCTAAGAACATAAAGTATAATGGTTTAATGACGCTGAATAGTTAGACTAAAGATCTGAAGTATGGGATTATTCTTTTTATGGGCCTCATAACTCTCTACTGCAGAATAATGACACTTACAGTTAAACAAAAACCACGCATTGGAGCTCTCATCACTATCCAAACTTTATCAGAAATCCACACAAAGCCACAAACGAGTTGGCTTTAATTCTGACGCACAGCTTGAATAAAGCCCCATAAAGCAATCTTACACCTATCTGTCTTCCGCCTACACAGTTGGAAGAAAACAAAACAGCGAGTGTGTGAACAATCTGCTCTCCGCTCTCTGTGCTGATGAGCTGTTTCAGCGTCTGATGAAGCCTGTGGAGCCGGGCTGACGCCAGATGTCCTGGAATAATGGGCCTTTCTTTGTGTACCTGTTATCTCTTCGCCTGGCACTTTGAATAACGAAGCGACGCGAGGGCCCGCTACATCCACGGCTGAGTGATCTGTGATTACGGATATGACGGGGATGTGGCATGATAGAGAGTGGCAGCTGAGTTCCTGTAATCTCAGTAATGAACATCCTGAAGATGATTACGGCTTTTATGCAGCAGTTAACGACGATTGTGTGCTCTCTGAAAAGTTTTCGAAGATGGAGGCAACAAATAAAACCAGGAGGAAACAGAACCCTTCACTAACTCACCGGCTCCTGCAAAGTCATCTCTGACCATCAGGTTGTCTGGTTGAAATTATTGTAATAAAACTCATGGAGCATCATGGAGCATGGTAAGACTGGCTAACAGCAGTAACTGATCATGTGCAACATGACGTGGTGCACACTGCTCAGTGTAAGGTGTAGGAAGGTACTAAAGCCAACCATGTGTCATACATCATGCTCACACAAACTGTATCAGATATGTTAAGACTACCATGCTTAAGCCTTAAAGGGATAGTTCAACATTTTGGCAAATTGGCCCATTGCCATAATCTCTATAGTCTTTGGAGTAGATTTGTTACCTTTAATTGTCGATGCAAGCTATTTTTAGAACGGCGGAGCAGAGCCACGAGCTGCTCAGAGCTACGCTACGGAGGCTAATGGGATTTCTTGGTTTTTCTCATCAAACTCATCAAATACACAATCCAACAACTCCAAAACGCTCTTGTGGACAAGTTGTGACCTGCACATTCACCACGCTATGGACAGGACAGGACAGGACTGGCCTACTCTCAGACTACAATTCACATTCAGCATAATGTATGTTTCATTGCATGTTCCCTCTGACAGTTCCATACTCCCCCAATAAAAGCCTTAGATATTGCACAGTGACCTACCTACACCTGGTTATTGCAGATTCCCCAATAAAACCATGACTTTCCACCACCACCACCCCCAACCCCCCACATCTGCCCCCACTGTAGACAACTACAGTTGACAGTCACCATTTAACATTCTATTACATATTCTCACAACAATTACATCATGCCCCCCCCCCCCCCCCCCCCCACACACACACACACACAGACACACACACGCTTCCTCTCATTAGTTTGATTGATAGTGGAACACAGGAAAACTTGTCTGTGTTCATACAGTTGGTCTCTCTGTACCTGCAGCCCACAGGCATCGGACTGATAGTCTTTGTGAAGGATGTGGTTTGGGTCACAGGTGATTTTAAGGCCCTGCTTCCTCACCGTCTCTTCAAATATCTCTTGAGGGGGCGCTGGGGGCAGCATACCAATTATTTTTTCCAGCCCTTTTGATCAGGTGCTTGAGTTGTAATTTGACTTTCACAGACAGGTTGCCAAACCCCATAATGATGCCGTAGCAGATAATAGATACAATGGTTACCTCGTAGAACAAAAACATGATGCCTTTGGCCACTACATGGACCCTGAGCTTTCATAAAAAGTGCAGATGCTCATTCACTAATATGTTATCTGCTCAACTCTCCTCATTA
Organism: Trachurus trachurus; assembly: GCF_905171665.1. NCBI lineage: Eukaryota > Metazoa > Chordata > Actinopteri > Carangiformes > Carangidae > Trachurus > Trachurus trachurus. Next base: position 19,653,743 of record NC_139912.1, on the reverse strand, counting down.
ATTAAAACTTTAGGTTATGTCCCTTGCTCTCATCACTGCACCACGTCTATTTCTGACTTGTACTACTATCTATTGTAACTAAACTAAGTATGGCTGTACCATCCAAAAACATCATGATGTAGGCTAGTTGTCCGTCTAATGCTTTCTGAGTTCGCTTACATCTATTCCATCTTATATAGCAGGATCTGAGTAGTGTATGAATTATGGTTTCATACAAAACATAGCCTATTGGGCATAGAGTTGAGCATTGTTCTTAATGGGAATATTCAGGAAACAAAATGGATTATCAAGTGTTGTGCCTGTATTAAATCTATGACAAATGAAAGGTTTGACCAGAATATTAAATACATCCAAGAATCTCAGATAACAACACACACAGTTGAGCTGTGATTGTCTCCTGTAGGATTACTCCACCATATCTTTCTATTTCAATTGTACAATTTTATTTACAGAACCTTTAAAGTTGCTCTCATTGACATTAAAAACACCTACATTGACTTTACTGTGAAAAACTAAGCTGTACGTGAAGAACTCCATATCACTGACACAACATATGGCTGATTGGTTTTGTTTACATTTATGAGTTCAATTTAATTTTGTAGGTCAAAATATGTTTAAATTGTTCCAAATTCACATTGGTGTAATGATGAATAAATTAATACATAATAAAAAACACCTAAAACTCTTGACTCCTACTTCACTGCCCTCCACCATGTGAGCTGAATTAATCAAACCAGCTCTGTGTCACCTTTACTGCACATTTTGAAATGGTTCAAATGCTTCAAATTATCCTGGACAGAAACACATTAAAGGTTTGTTCCAACTGACACCAGTCGACACTACATGTTATGACATGGAGCATTTGCATAAAGTCTAAAGTAGCCTGGACAGACAAAGGGGAATCTCTGTCAATCTGTGCATCACACAATACAGTAATCTCACAGACAAGACATGAATGTAAAAGATACTTCACAGTTCAAGTGATCTGCAGTTTATGAATCAATAATCCTTGGAGGCATTCTGATACTGCAGTCATCACAATGTCTTTCAGCCTAATCAGATACAGTGGATCCTGGGAAGGCGATTGATTACCAGGAATATCTTGGGATTTACAAACACATGAATGCGGTCCTATAAAATCAACACAGCATGACAACTTTCATGCACTGTTTGACAGGCAGCGCCATGCCGTACATACAAATGGTCTGTTTATGGGCCACAATGTTTTTCCTCACCACGGAGATAAAGACCAGGCAGGCGCACATACCGGTCTGCTCCAGCTCTGTTTGCAGAGAACAGTTCAGAGGGGGAGAAGTCGTTTTCAACACATCAAGTGTTGGATATCAAGAAAAGCTAAGATAGCAGTTTGACAGAGGCTTTGTGTTATGTCACTGACAAAAATGCCACAGGGAAAGGAAAATAAGTCGGTGAGGAGTTTATACAACCCACTGTGTGTTTGTGTCTGGAGAAGAGGAGGACGTAGACGTGGAGGAGGGAGACTTGTCTGTCAGTACGACTGCATCATAATCATCTACCGGTGCCCAGACTGGCCACAGCTCTACACTCACAGAAGCCAGCGCCTGTCATCCATCCAGACAGACTGCTATCAAGCAGTGTGGACGGAAGATGCACTTTGTGGTCCTCTCACCTAAAATTCATCAGTTGATTATCAAAAACCATATTTCTATCAACAAATGCCAAGACCAGTCCTCGGTGTATGTAATCCTCTGCGCCACAGAGCTTCATTGTTGAGCAAGCCACACTGTTGCACTAAGTGCGTGTATGTCCTGCTGCCAGAAACACTCACCACAACACCAAATGTGGATTTGTCTGCAACACAAAACAGTCCTCAACAAATGCATGGTTTTGTCCTGTTTAAGATCTGTCTTTCAGCACATACTGTAGTTTTGGTTTTCTGCTCCACTGCTTTATTTTTTTCTCCATCAACTTTGTTTCAAACTTCACATGGCAGATGTGATTTGTTTCACTGAAAGAACTCTGATATGCATGACCTGCCCAGCAGCACAGACAAATTATAGTAACAGTGGAGCATTTAGCAGATGAATAGCATGATATTTTTGTCAGGATATTGTGGCAACCTGTTGTTACTGGAGCTCCAAGCCTGAGAGAGGAGATGTCACATTTTGGTCCTTAAAGCTACACCAGAAAAAAAACATTGTTAACCTTTAAGTAGATTTATTTAAGACATGACTGTAAATTAGAAAGATTCTACCTCCTCAACAGGAACCAGCGGCCCAGATAAAGAGAGATAAAGAAATGTGACAAGATTTTATGTCCGGACAGGACTTGCCTTTTCTTTAATTATTAATTCAAAACCACAAAGAGACAGGTGATAGAGTTGTGTGTAAACAACTTTATCACAAGTCTCTAGGAACAAAGGCGGTGAAGTTTCAGGAGAAACCCAATGATTCAATGACAGCCACACGTTATCACTGTTTGTACATCCTGCTGCAGATCAAAGAGAAGTAGTAATGGTGAGGAATAAGTTGGCGGTCAACCTTAATGCTAATACTAATAGAGCAACAGAGACGTCTTATGTAACATCTGAAGGGCAGCTGCTGCTCCTGGTTCAAAGTGACATGTTGCAACGGTCGACGGATGTCAACAACAGCAGAGACTGGAACTTCAGCATGTCCTCACTTCACTGTCCTTTCTCTCAAACTGACATGAAACATGCCTGTGAAACATGAAGATTAGTTGGTTAACTAGTTGTGTTGTGCCAGAAAGGCCCCTAGAGCTGGGAACCAAACCCAGAACTGACAGGCAACAGTGCCAACCATTGTACTACCAGCCTGAATTAGAGCCAAAAACACCTCCTTTGTGTTTTATTTGAAGTTTTAATCCATAGGATTTATGGGGAAAAAATCATTTTTTGTAGTTTCACATCTCTCTCCTTTCTGGAGCTCTAACAACAGGTCAGTAAGACAATCAGATAAGAGAAAGCTAACTGCTTTGTTGTGAAATCAAAAAGTTACAGAGGTCCTGACAGCAGAAGCAGTCAATCAAAATTAACATAATGCACTAAATGGATTTCCATTGTAGTTAAAATTTAACTGACACATGTAAAGATGTAAATGAAAAAAGAGGTTCAGTTTGTATGTTTTGTAGCAAGGCAGCAGCAATCTTGGTTGGTTCCCTACTGGTAGCCAGTGACAGAGACAGTAAAAGACAGAGAGTAAAGGGGATAGAAGTGAAGGATAGAGACAATGAAAGACAGTGAGAAATAGATACAGGAGAGACAGTGAAAGATGGAGACTGAAGAGACACATGACCTGATGAGACAGGAGGAAGACACTGTGTATTGCTGCTGGATGTAACAACTAGCTACAGAGCCTAAGTCGTGGACTAAATATTCATAGACTGCCACTGAAAAGGAGATACTGCTGCTGTGCTGCTGAAAAGCACGAAACCTCTGCTAATCTCCGACTCGAGAAGACCACGAGTCCGGCAAATTGGTCGTTACCAACCGACTAAAACCTGACACAGTGTGTCTACTGATGCCCACATATTCAACTTATGATGAAACACATCAGTCTACCACAGGGAAAGAGACTGACACCCTCCGGTCAGACAGGGAGGACAATTCAGAAAGTTAAACACATATAACGCAGCGTTGCAACACAGCAGGCAACCCAGGCAATTGCCTAGGGCCCCCAGCTGGAAGGGGGCCCCCCGAGATGGCTGACGTTAGTCCATATCAATAACAACATGATGCTGCCGATGATTGTGTACAGAACATTGTGCATAGTAGCCTACACACAATTATGCACTGCATTACTGCATACAATAAGTTAGTGCTACAATGCCAATGTCAATTCCTCCCATTTGCAGTTCAATAATGCATTTGTTCTCAAATGATATCAACATCAATTCTACTCTCAGTTGACCAGCTTGTTCTGTCCAACAGAATCCAGAATCCAGAACGCCCTCATTTGTCATAATACTGTCTGTATAACGAAATTAGAGCCCCCCCTTCAGTGCAAACAAGCAATACCATAAAAATACAATATAAAAACACTTTCAATAATATAAAAATAAATAGATAAAAATAAATTATATGCACAGTTGGCCTACTAATTTGTATTTGGAAGAGGAATATAGGTTGGTGGTGGGGGTGGGCTTTTGCCTGCCCTGGGGCCCCCAGAGTGTCTAGAAACGCCCCTGCACACTATGTGATAGAAACATACAGTAGCGGTCTGAGGTAAACATCAGCAGACACTGCACATAATCTCACTCCACAGCACACATAGACTCAGGAGGCCACAGCTGATGTAACCCTCCAACATCTCTTACCTTGACTCCTGGTGTCCCAAAGCAGTCAGTGAGCAGCAGCAGCCATCCTCTTCAATAGTTAGATAATCCACAGATGTTGTCCATTGTGCCTCGCTGTCACCCTGTTTCATCCATAAACATTGAGTGCAAAAACGTTTTTCTCTAGCTTTAGCTTCTAGTGTCCGCAGCCGCCAGACATGCGCCAAGAAAATTAAATATTTATCTCATGAACCAACCTATATTTTTGTACATACCGATTCCTCTCAAACCTATAATTGTTAAATTGCCGATCCAGGAACCGCAACACACCTGACTTTGATTAGCGTTTCTGATCGGCCTGTTTCCGTTGGCCAAAGGAAACTTCTTCTTTTTTTTCAAAACTTTATTTACACAATGGAGTTTTCAAGTAAATCCTCAACAACAATAACAACAAGGGGGAAAAGAGAAAATATATAAATAGGTAGGCATACAAAATGCAGAAATCAAAAATAATAGGATGAATAAATAATAATAAATCACAATTAGCCTAAATAAAGCTCTAAATCTTTTAGAGTTTGTTTGTGCAATATTTCATGGAGCCATAAACAACCCCTACAGTGACGTCACTTCAAAATGGCAACTGGTAAGTTAGTTAGCTATAAAAAATTATAAAAACAAAACTTTCATATTTATGATTTTCCTAATTTATGAAAATTATTGTTATTTTTAACTAAGGTGTTTTTTGTTTGTTTTTTTCATTTCAACATGGCGTGACAGCTTTACCAAAGCATGCACCCTTCTTTTCCCCTCAGTTTCTGCGTTCAGGCTGTATTTATCTGTGGACTGAGGCTTTGGTACAATCACAGTATTGATAGAGAACCTATGATTTATAATAAAAAAAAAACACATCATTGTCTCTGTACTGTTACATTCACACTTTGAATTACACAGTTAGGCTAAACAACCCTATTCAATACTTCTGCTCAGTGGCCTGCACTCAGAGGTTTAGCTGTCTCAACCTCACTTGGTCTGGTATGAGCAGAAGCTTATGGTTAATATTTACAAACTCTAAATAGACATTGCTGTACAGACTGTTTGCTAATTATATGACTCGTCTCTGTGTGCTGTTAGTTTTCACACTTGCTACTTCAGTATTATAGTTGCCACACGTGGCAGCTGAAGTCTCCAAATAATCTTGCTTGTAAAGATGGTCCTCAAGGACTTGAAACATTTTGGTTTTCACTCCAGAGCATTTATTAAATGTATAAATGCATTTTCATTGTGGATGTTAATAGGCCTACTCCTGTGTGTCAAATGTCTATGTCCCTGAAGCACAGAAAAGAGGAGAAGCCGTGTCAAGGCCTAGGATATCAGCTGACTCCGGTCCAGACTTTATAACCAGAGAGAGAGGATGCTTCTTCACACAGCGAGGTTCCTCTCCAGCAGCAGTCAAGGCTAAGCCTTCATGTGTCAAAAAGGATGCCATCATGTGCCCCAGGTTTAATTAAATTAGCTCGGCTTTACAGGAGAGTAGCCAGAGCCATGTGTGCTTTTGACATTACGGACTGGCAGTTTATCTGAGCGGCAACAACTGGCAGTGAAACCCAATTCTCCACGCAGCCTCTACTTTTAGACCAGGAAACCAGGGGGTGAAAGGTTCAGTGGTTTGAAAGCATGAAAGGCCTGAGACCGACAAAGCAGCAGATAGTTAAACAGGTCGCTGAAATGACCCCAGAGAACTGGAGAGCGAGGCTCTGACATTCACCTGCTGCTGCGAAGAGAAACCACACAAGACACCTTGCTATTTTTTTGTTTTTTTTTAATGGAATGTATCTTCTCAAGGTATGAAAATAGATCTCACATTGAAATAAGAAATTGGACAGTGGCTACAAACGGTGCAGCTATAACTGTACGTGTAATGATGGCAACAGGAAGGTATGTCAGCAAAGCATCACACCATTTGCATTAGATAAAGGGCACGGCTATTACCCTGTGTGCGAGATGACAGCAGCACAGAGGCATGTGTCGGCGGTGATACACTGGCGAGACGGGAGAAGCGGTGGGAAACTCTTCCAGCAAACAGGAAACAACATGAGCCACAATGAAATGAAATGTTTCCTGACAGCAAGACAACCCTCCATCATGAAATGTACAATAGAGAAGCAATTTCTGAGGCTGTTAGCTGTCATGTCCCACTAGAAACGTTGTCATGTGTATCACCACCTTCCGAAGCTTCGCATCAACCACGTTCTTTTAGCCCATTCATTTCTCGTGGAAAATTATTTCACAGTTTAAAATATGCAAATTGCAGATTAGAGAAAGATTCATTATGGTTTGGCAGAGGCGGAGCTGCAGCGGAGACAGAAATACACTGGTTGCAGTAAAGGGCACTGGATTTAGCCAAAGAGTGCGCTGTAGCCTAGCATAGCTAAGCCTCGCTAACTATATAAAACAGCTAGGTGTTTATTTTGTAAGCAAAACTTCTCTGCCCTTGGGGTTTTGTGGCCAATGGACATTAAAATCTATTGGACAGACTAATACTTTGCAACATGAGTCATCGTTTTTTAAGAGATAGACAAGATAAAGCCTTGCAACAGTGCCAGGGTAGGCTTTTTGGTGTTGTGGTTTCACAAGATAGACACTGATGGTTCACATAGCCTAGCAAATACTCTGTTGCACAAAGCAGTTTCGTTTTTGACTGTCTTAAAGGGATAGTTCAACATTTTGGCAAATTCAGCTATTGCCATAATCCCTATAGTCATAGAGGTAGATTCATTACCTTTAATTATCAGCGCATGTTATTTTGAGATCCGCGGGGCAGAGAAGTGAGCTGCTCAGCTAATGCAATGGAGGCGAATGGCAGACTACAGCCCCCTGTCCCTCAAAACTCATCAAATACACAATCCAACAACTCCAAAACGCTCTCATGGACAAGTTGTGACCTGCACATCCACCACGCTACATGAAATAATCATGTAACATTATCAGACTGTGTTATTTCTGAGGCAAATGCATAGCCAGAACTACAATCCAGACATGGCTGCTTCTGGAGTGATTTCAAAAGCGCAAGTAGTTCCGAGTATTTGACTCAAGAAGTCCCGTCACAAAATAATACACCCTTTAAAGTGTAGCTGTGTTATATACAGTTTTTTTTTTCAGTCCATCAATTAGTCAGAAAAAAGACGTTTATCTGGAACTAACCAACTCACTCAGTATTCCTCTGCTCCGTGTGCCTGTGTGCAGAGGAACACTGAGTGAGTTGGTGAGAGGTTAGGGTTATAGTTAGGAGGTTAGGGGGTCGAATCCATGTAATTTGACGCACAGTTACTTTTCCAGGTAATTAGTCACTTTTATAATGTAATTTAGTTATTAACTCAGTTACTCTTGGGGGAAAGTAAGTAGTAACTAAAACTAATTACTTTTTAAAAGTAACCTGCCCAACACTGCTTATGATAGTTTAAGTCGTAGCATACTGAACCATGCGTGTGTGCAGGAAGTTAGTCGGCTTATCAAAGAACAGCTTGAACATGATTTAGGCCTAAAAAACATTTTCAGCGAAACCTCCAGGAAAACACTGAGCTCACACTCCAGCTCTACTACAGTCCAACGTTCAAACTAAGTCTGCACATTCTCACATTCGTGTTATATCTATTCCTGTTTTGACCAAGAGGATAATCATGTTTGCCCTCTTTGTTTTTGCCTGTCAGTTTTAGTTTCCTTCAAGGATTATTTCTCTGATTCAGTCGAACATTTGCTTGCTGTGATCATTTGGTTCCATTCATTAGGACCAAATGCAACCTGAGAAATTGTCTCTTGTGCAGCTCAGCCTCTGAAAAACTCTAGTGTGTGTGTATGTTTGTGTCCCTTATTCATTACAACTAAGCTTTCCTCTGTTACCACTGGAAACGAGCTAAGGGTAGCAACCCAGTGTCTTACTCAGATGTAAGATTCACAAGGAAGCAACAGATCACTTTTGTAAATATGAATGAGGCCAAGTGAGATGATTGAAAACGATGGATGAACACAATGAAAATACTAAGTTATACTGTAGAAAATCAAGCACTTAAAACAAACCATGTACAGGTGGAGCAGGTATCCCATCATATACAGTATCTATGGTATTTTAAGTTAGTATATTCTGAGGTGTAACACTGCACAAGGGAGAGAGATAAGTAATGAAATGATTCTTTGGTTCAGTTGAAAAATGAAAACGTGGACATAGACATTTTTACCAATAATGAACTGATTCAACTAACCTACAGCAAACATCCTAGGATAACTACGTATGAAAGCTTATTCCCGATGGACTCATGAACCTCAGAGCGAGTATTTCCCGTTCCACTCTAGCAACAACCACACTGAACATTCATCAACAACATAACATTTTTTTTTATAGAAAAGATATATACACGTCTAATAAATAAGGGATATACCCATCGCACGGTAGAATACAGCTGTTTTCTCACATGCTTTTTGTCCATCAGTCTTTTGTGAAACAAGTCTCTGTATTGAAAAGGGACGGGGGCTCTGGTCGGTGGAAACCACTACATGGAAGAAGGGGTTCTCCTGGAGGATGGAGCTGGATGGTGAAGCAGCAGGGGGGGGAGGTGCGGCAGCCCGGGTCGATATTCATCCTCCAGCTGAGTGTCCAATTAACCTGTGGATGCAATCAATTAGACAGACTGCAGACTGATGTTCCCCGACAGAGGAGGCAAGAGGAAATCTGACGCCTCTTCTTGAAACATGGACCTTAGGCTGCTTATACTTCCATTTATGACTGGGTAAATAAAAATCACTCTGACATGGTGGGAAAGCTTAAGTTTTCACCGAGAGCATGTTCAATTTTATATATGAGACAGAGGAGTAGTAAACCTTTTACCACTCCTCTGCAGACTGAGACAAATTTTTAGAAATACTGAGGTCATGAGTCAAATAGCCCCCAGTCTGAGCTTTTATAATGCATTACCACATTTTCTGATAATGATATTCCCCAGAGCCTGTAACAAAGTCTGCACAGGAATAAACTCCAGGTGGGAGAAATTCTGAATTATTAATATAATTGATCATTTCTTGTGCTTAAAAATTAAAACAGACTCACACTAAGCCGATACAATAAGTCGACACTGCAGAAAGCAGCCAGCATGTGTTTCTTTTCAAAGTTGAGTGCAACACTTGCGCTTAAATCCAATTCCACAATTCTTAGAAAAATGCATACATCCTGACCTCTGACCTGCTGACAGAGGGCGAATACAATAGGTTTATGGCTGTCTGATATATTAGTTGAATATATAAGGGTCTTTCAATAGATCAGTAAATCTGTTTTAAGCAAAGGCAGTAAAAAAAAAAATCATTGGACAGGATGTGAGGAGCTGCTGCACTTCACATCAGGGGAGCGTTCAGGGCCAGTGCTCCGAGATTTATGTCTATAATGAATCACTATGATGAAATAACAACAGTGAAATCCTATTTGCACACACACACATAAACACACACTTGATACACAGTGCTTTCCTGTGTGACTTTGTGACAACAGGGAACCACGTGTATGGAAATCTGCTGTCCAACCACCACACGCTGCTGCAGCTCATTTCACTTCACACAACCTGAGCCTGGAGGAGGAGGTGAGAGGAGCTGCTGGAGCTCTGTGTGTGTGTGTGTGTGTGTGTGTGTGTGTGTGTGTGTGTGTGTGTGTGTGTGTGTGTGTGTGTGTGTGTGTGTGTGTGGCTGCACACACTCTGCTCTGCTGTGACACTCAGAGCGGAGACTGCGCTCCAGTGCAGATTAGAGAGTGTGTGAGTACATTAGGACGCCGGTCTCTGTGTGTGTGTTTGTGTTGCACACACTGAGCGACACCGGGGGGGTTCTCCTGACCGCGTTTCATGTTAACGCGCAATTTGTGCGTCTTTACGCTTAATTTGGAGTCGGTGACACACATCAGAGCTACTCCAACACTGGACTTCAACACTAAAACATATTCTGCGTCGTTTCCTGTGTGGGTCAGATTTTAAATCGGGTCTAGTAACACAGAGCTTGTTCCAGCTCTGCCATGGACTAAATAATTAGTGGACGTGCGTAATGTAGATCTATTTATCGCCGCGCGTAAAGCCACAGCTGTGATTTGGATCAAACATCGGACCTGCCTGTTAATGAACACCCATGTTTCCTGGAGGTGTTTGGACAGGCCTAAAGCTGGATCTCACAAACTTTTCTTTATGGCAAAAAAAATAAAATAAATCCACATTAGAGTGAGTGTGTTTCCTCCTGGAACAATATTCTCATGGATTGATCTGTGAGGACCTGTGCTGCACAGAGACGTCCTCGCTCATGGTATCGATATCCAGGGAATAAAACACAACCGAGAAATGTGCAAAAAAAAAAAAAGGGATCCCCCAGGGGAGCCCCCCCATCAACCAAGTGTTAGCCGCTCTCTGAAGCCGTCTTACCGCTAAATGGCGCACCAATGTCCGGCGGGACTCGCCGCAGGTCACGCAACGTTCGGCGAGCTGCGGAGCGTCTTCTGTCCGGGCATCTGCACCACCAGCAGCTGCTGCTTCTGCCGGGTGGACTTGACGGCCAGGATCGCCTGCCGGTTCTTGTACTGGACCATCTGCAAGGTGATCTCCGCGTTCCAGCCCTCGTCCTGGGGGCACCTGAAGTCGATCTCCTTCCCCTCCGTCATGACCACCGTGAAGTACACGTACTTGCCCTTCCGCTCCACGCAGTCCACGGTCTTCATGTTGGCGAAGTGCAGCTCCTTGACTTTGCCCGTGTCCCCCCCACCGGAGGAGCCGTGGTGCGGCTGGTGGTGCTGCGGGTGGTCGTGCTGCTTGGGCGGCAGCAGCAGCACGCCGTCCTCGGTCAGGACGCAGTGCTTCTTCTTCCAGAGCTGCAGCAGCCCGTCGCTCCGCTTCTCCAGCAGACCCTCCTTCAACACCTTCCTGCCGTTTTCCAGCATCTTCTCCTTCTTCCTCTCCCCCCCGGACGCTTCAGGCTTCCACCTCCCCACCACCACGGCTCGGCTCGACTGCGCGGACGGACAGAGGGACGGCGGTCTATCCCGGAGCAGGCGGAGGCATCAGATGCTGCTGCTGCTGCTGCTGCTGCCGCTGCTGCCGTGACTGCGGTGCTGCTGAGGTGTCGGTTGTAGTGAGGAGGCTGGCTGCCTGACTGTCTGTGACTCTGCCTGCTGGTCACAGTGTGTGTGAGGGGGGGTGTTGGGGGGGAGGAGGGGGCAGGCGGGAGGGGTCTGAGGAGGTGCACCGCCCCCCTGAGTGGCGCCAGCTCCAGAGACCGGGAAAGCAGAGAGACAACTGACTCAGAATCAGTTCAGTCAAAAATCAATCCAGCCACTTTGAATCTTTGACTTTTTGGTGTATTTAAACCAGACTCATACCATTAAGTCCTTTAAGTCTTTAAACTATACTCATCTGGATACATTAGCCTATCAGACTATAAATCATATGCATAATGTATGGAAACCTGTGGGTGACACTGGATGTGTAATAGGGAACTGCACATGACTTCCTTTATATTCACTTCTCACACATCAATGTAAAACTCAGGCTGCTAGGCAGCAGAATGTGATATTAAAAATGTGTATTCTTATGGATTAATCTGAATCAGCTTCAGGGACAATTATATTACAATGGACACATAATAGAGTTCATAATCCTGTTAAATATAGGCTGCTGCTCTGTGAAGTCCTTTCACTACAACTATATTTTGAGCTTTTTTTCCTTATATATATATAACTTACTTTGCACTTTCCAGTGTGTGATAATGTTTTTTTCCTGGTGGTGTACATTGTGCATATGTGTGACGAACTGAGAAAAAATGTTCCTTTGGGATAAAAGGTATCTGGAGGGAAATATGGAAATGTTATCACAATAACCTATTAAATTATTGACACTATTCTGATGTAGAGTCTGAACAGGAGCAGCCTCATTCACACTTACACTGTGGGTGTTGTGGTCTTAATAACCATTTGCAATGCAGGTCTGTGAAATTTTAATTTTCATCAACATAACTGTCACCTCCACATTAGCATATCTAAAAGCCCTCTTACCTTTCAGTACCATTTGGTATGTTTTTTTTGTATAATTTCCACTGTAAAACACGTTCAACATGAAGTATTAGTCAACACAACAATGGCGCCCTCTGCTGACATAACACTTCCAAGAGAAAAATACTATTTCTACAGAACAGCTGTGTGCTCGTGGTCAATTATTGGACATATTTCAGATGAATAGATGTGTCAGTCCAAAAGTGCACAAAGAAACAAAAACAGCTCGACCATCTCAGACATGTTTAACCAATTTATTCATGAACATACACGTACAGTTATTGAGTACATTAGTATTTTTGTAGCATAGCATTTTGCCTTGACAACAGCTGCTCAGAAGGACCCTACAGAACCCTGTCATGTCCTTTTCCAAGAACATGATTCGAATACTCCCTGCAGAATGAGAAGTACCCTGGCTCTCCACAGCGGACACGTTGCTGCCCAACACAACCAACACTTGGCTGTTTCCACAACTAAAAAAAGGCATTAAGAATGGACTGGGAAGGAGGCAGGCTACGTTTTCGTCTCGGTCCCCCTCCTGGCTTTAAATATTGCTCTGACATGCTTCTCTGTGGCCTTCTGGGTAACATAGGAAGGAGGGTTTTAGGTGTGGGTGGGTGTGTGTGGGTGGGGGGTGTGGGGGGGCAGTGGGTCATTGGCCACACGATGGCCTTATCACGCTTCCCCTCTTTCTTTTCACAGTGATAAAAGTGAGCAGAGACCTCAAGAGAGCCGAGGTCCACCAGAGTCACCTGACCAGTCACAAATTGGCGACACAAGAGGTAAATGTCATGAACTGAAGAGGGGGAGGAGAAACAAAAAAAAAAAAAAGGGGTGGGGGTTGGTGAACCTGACACGTCGATACACTTTAAAACCTGGTTTGGCCTTTCCTCGTCAACCCCTCTGCTACATCTGCCCAACCCTTTTCCTCTCTGAAGCGTCTCCCTCCCTCTGGAAAGGTAACGCACTTTAAAAAACACCAGATGGCACAAGTTGAACCCTTCACGAAGCTGGGATGACAGCGCCGTCCCTGGGCCGCTTACGGCAGAGGGGAGGGGGCGTCAAAGTGCCGCTTTAACAGGGAATACTCAGATAACCGATGACAGACGCCACTGGTACACCACACACTAGTACAAAGTGCTATAGAAATGACATGTATGCCACTTTGCGAGCCTAC